>NC_137073.1:26138657-26738657 GCF_951640355.1 Cnephaeus nilssonii | reverse complement strand
ATGAACTGGAGGAGTCAGGGAACAGGATGTGGGTCTGCTCTGCTAGCCACCTCTAGACACCTCGCCCTCTTTTTGACTGCCCAGCCCCTCCCTATGTTTGGGGAATTCCCCTGCTGTAAGTTCCCACCGTTTACTACAGAAGCCAGACACCACCTCTCCCAGCCTCCCTTGCAGCTAGAGTGAAAGCATGTGACTTAGGTTTCACCAATCAGGTTGCTTGTTCCAGACTTCACCTTGGGAGCTGGTACCGCCTATAAGGGCAGCATTTTCATCCAGCTGTTCCAGTGGCCAAAGCTTAGTAAAGTGTCAGGGCTGGCCTTGCACGGTCTGTGAGGCCCACGGTGGGGACAGTGATACCTCTGCTGCACCAGTTCTGCAGTGTAAGTTTCAGGATTGCCCTTGATGTAGCCTCCAAGCTTGTTCTCTCCACCTCTATTAGTTTCCTATTGCTGTTGTTATAAACGACCACAAACTTGGTGGCTTAAAACAACAAAAATGTATTCTGTCACAGTGCTGGAGGCCAAAAGTTCAAAATCAAGGTGTCTGCAGAGCCGTGTTTCCTCTAGGGGCTCTAGGGGAGAATTCGTTCTTTGCTTCTAACGTCTTTCGGTGGCTGTTGGCATTCCTTGACTTATGGCCGCACCACTCCAATCTCTGTCTCTGTGGTCACACTCTCTTCTCCTTTTCTCCATGTCTCTCTTCTGAGTATGTCAACTCTCTTTCTACTTGTTCTTATACAGACACTTGTCATTGGATATAGGGCCCACCAGGATAATCCAGAATTACCTCCTTATCTTAAGTACATCTGCACACACCCTTTTTCCAAATAAGGTCACACTCACCAGTTTCAGGGATTCAAATATGGACATATCTTTTTGCAGGCCTCCATTTAATCCACTGTACCACCTCCTGGAGGTCCCAGGAGCTAACTGATAACTTTTAATACAATTCTTTTCAGCACTACCAGCCTGAATTGGTTTCTGTTGTTTGCAAACCAGAAACATGACATTGACATTGCCCTACTTGTGTTTCCATTCCGTGTCCCCAGAGAGGACAAGGTGTGTAGAATGCAGCCCTGCTTGAGGTCCCCAGCCTGAGGCTCCGGTCTCAGCAGGTGTGGTCAAATCCTGGCCTTCCTGTCTGCTCACCCTGACTCCGGCCTCGGAATAAAATGCTTGTCTCAGCAGCTCTGTGGTTGAGAATTTTTTTTTTTTTCAGGCTAAAGCACATCTCTGGGCCCTACAAGTTTGGGATGCAGACCCCATCACAGAGAGGCTGGTGAGGTGTATAGCTGTACCACATCAACTATTTATGGCTGTGTGAAAAAATAAACACCAGGCCCAACTCACCCCCACACAGCTACAGAACAAGCGCAAGCCCTTGGAACACTGCTGGGGGCAGCCGTGTCTCCTCACCTCCCTGTGTACCACCATGACTTCTCAGCGGGCACCGACACTCATCAGTTCACGGGGTGGGAGTGGTCTCTCCAAGGACAACCTCCCAGGAAGACTCGAAGCCCATTTTAAGGAAGAAAACATCAACTTGACAAACATGAGAAGCAACAGAGCACGGTGTTTATTCACATACTTAGGATCAGGAGCCCGAAGGATTTGGGTGGAAATCTGAAACCTGGAGCCACTCTTTACTGGCTGTGTGAGCCTAAGAATGCTCTGCCTCTCTGAGCCTGGGTTTTTCTCATCCCTGAGGATATTAATGCTTACCTTGTATTTTTTGGTTTTGTGTGGATTCAATAGGTTCAATAAAGTTCTTAGCTTAGCGTTGGTACATGTGAACATGTGAAAACATCTTAAATTCTTTTGCCTCTGTTGTCACCTTCTCATCTAATAGCATCATCTTGAACACAGCTATCTGCTGTGTGTGCTATACGCCACAGTGCCTGGCACATGGCAGGTGTCCTGTGAATCTTTGGTGAAAAAAGCTGTACTGTTTTGATGTGTGTAATCTCTGTGTAATAGACCACAGGTGACAAAACCAGAGTGAGCATCCTGGACACACATCCCAGAGCCTTATTTCTCTGGCTGCATCCTATCTACAATGGCAACCCCATCTCCACCTCAAGCTCACCAAGACCGCAGGCTCACCATTTGGGGGAGTCTCCTGGGGAATGTCTGGCCTAGGCCATCATAGGAAACCTGCCTTTTTCTTCTGCTCTTCACTGCCCCCTAGGGGTGAGGGGGTGAGTGGCAAGAGGGAAGAGATGGCATTGGAACCACCAAGCAACTCCAAAAGTCCCTGTTGAAACAGATATTGCTGAGACCACCTATGACCTATGACCTTTGGTGCACTCAGTGCCCCCAGAAACGTCACCAAAACAACCTTTTTAGTTTGACCCCCTCTTTCACTGTAAAAGCCTGTGCTTTTCAGCATTCATGCATGAATCCCTAGGATTCAGAAGGTACTGATGGCCATTGCCAGGTCCATGCTGGGTTCTGCCTTGTCTCTCTTTTCGGTTCTGGGGTTCTGGAACCAATGATCTTGGTACTTAACACATTGCGGACCAGTAGTTTTATTGCTAGCTTTACCCAGTGGCCAGATAAGTTTCTATTGACCGAGTACAAAAAATGCTTTACATAAATGTTAAAGGCATGCTTTAAAATTAAATACCCATTGCATTTTGAAGTAATTTATTACATGTTCTTACAAGCTAATATCTTTTTTAAGTATGATGCTTTGTAAAACACTGTGTAATATGAAGCGAGAATTCTTGTGATCCGTCTGCAATGTGTTAAGAGTCAAGGCTTTGGGTGTGTGTGTGTGTGTAAATGTGTCATAGGACAGGGGCTTAAATATTGGCTCCATCATATACTCTCTGTGACCCTCGCTAGATCATATACTCTTTTTAAATCTGAATTTTATTATCTGCAAAATGGGGGAAACAGTTATATCTTCCTCATAGGGAAATGTAACGATTACATGAAATTCTGGCTGCAGAGGGCATAGCCTGGCATACATTAAGTAGTAAATAAATGCTAACTACCATTTTTATTACCTTAGGTAAATGATTTGCCTAATGGCTCTATTTTGCCACATGTAAATGCTGCCTTCTGGTTGCTCTGCCACGGCTGCTAAATATTTGGGGATGAAGGGTGGGGAGGGGGTGGCAGAGAGGATGGGAAGAGAGCCTTTCTAACATCTCAGAGCAGTAACACAATAACTGTCAGGAACATGGCAATCCTATAAAAGTCCGCTACTGAACCAGCCATGTGGGTCACGAACCAGCTATGGGGGCAAATGCTGAAAGTGTGATGCTGGAAGCCTGGACTCTGGGACTCCTCAGTTGAGTTTGAGCTCCAGTTCTGACACGTACTAACAGGTGCTCTTGGGCAAGTTGCTTCGTTTTCTATGCTCCCATTTTTCATCTGTAAACGGGAATGATATAGCACCTGTTTCATCGGATTGCTCTGAGAATTAAATAAATGAATTCATGTCAAGCACTCAAAGTAGTATCTGGCACATAGGAATTATTTGATAAATATTAATTATTATTATTATGAATTCCACAACAAATTAATCAAGAAGAGAACATTTTTAAAAAGAAATCCATAAATGCTGCCCTGTGGCTAGATCTGTTCCTATGCCCCTCCCAAAGTTTTAGTCAACCAGACGCTCAGAGAAGCAGAAATTCCAGGATGAACGACCTAAAACTATTGCTGTTTGTATAAACCCATAGACAGAGAGCTTATGTGTTGAGCTGGGTTTTTGGTTCTTGGAATGCACACATGTTAGGTGCTGAGAATTTTCTATTTTAAAAGGCTCATGGGAGCAAAGATCCTGCAGACCGCCCATGAAATCATATCAGGTCCAAGGCCACTGTTCTCTCTCCCTCTCCTCCTCGAGCTGCACTCTCCCTCCTTTCTGCTGCTCTCAGCTAATTTCTTTGTATTTTTTCTTCCTCGGCAGAGCAGCCTTTTCTGCCTCTATTGCCCATGACTCAAATGTGCCCACCCCATTCCTCTTCATGTTATTTCAGTTCAAGTGCCCACAATGAACTGGTAAGAATAACAAAGTCCAACTCTAAATTCCCAGGTGAGAACCCGATTGGTCCATTTTGTGCCCAGTCCAATCAGCTCTGCTCAAGGTGTAGTTGAAATCGCGTGTCCCAAACATGGCTGCAGGAGCTGACTCTGTTGGGTGAGGTAGATATCAGATCACAGGGGTGTGCCGGGATACAGGCCCTAAGAGGTGTCTCCCTTAGACACAGCAGGAAAAGAGCCCAAAGGCATGCAGTGATTGACAATGACAGTCTTTGGAAGGACCACTTGACAAGGATCTGTCCATAGTCTTCCAGGGCATTAAACTTGCCATTGGCTAGTTCAGGTCAGTCCACTTGTCTCTTGCTTCCTGGTGTCTAAGGCCCGGGAAAGGACTAGGTAGCTTTGCAGGCTCTCTGTGTCCTGCACCACCCTCTCTCTAAACTCCAAAGGCACAGTCTCTTTCCCCGCACCAGCGTCTTTACCTACACCCTCCCCTCTGCCTCAAACACTTTGCCCCCTCGCCCTACACTTTTGCAAAGCTGGTTCCTCATCATCCTTCAGGGCTCACCCTAAACTCACTTTCATGGAGAGACACTCCCTATACCCTTTCTTTTCAATCTTTATAAATACCCTATATGTTCCTTTCATAGATGATCATAATCTGAATTAAATGCTTATAATAACAAGAGCTGACACCCACATGGTGTTTTCTATGTGTGATATCTCCATGAGAGCTTTGTACATAAGGATGTAATCCATCAGTAAATCTATAAAGTAGGGAACCTTCTTATTCCTCATTTCACAAGTGAGGAAAACGAAGCACAGAGTGGTTGGGTAACTTGCCCAAGATCCTCCAGCAAGGAGTTAACTCCCAAGTCTACACCCTTCGCCCCTGCTTCAATGTTGCACTGCTCATGGGCTGGGTTACTTCTCATTATCTGTCTGCCGACTCAATGATATGCTCTCTGCAGTCAGGGGCTGTACTGACTGTGCCCATACCATATCTTTACCATGTATCAGGGTGTCTGGCACTAAGACATTATTGCAAAGGAATATTCTTTTTCATATTCAAACAATGTTCAAATAAAATTATGTTTTCCTGTGTTTATTATCATCTACGGTTGATGTGGGGTCAAAGTCACATGTCACAGACGGGGCTGTAGGAGCTGACCCCTGTGGGGTCACATGAATTATTTGCAAAATGAATTCATAAGTGAACAAACACATGGAAACCAGAATACATTAGTTCCTTTGGCGAAGAAAGGCTTTTAAAAAATGTCTGCATGGTAAGAGGGCATCAGGTGAGGGTGCTATTCTAAGACTTTAAGGGGGTGCCATTGGGGTTGGGGGGACCTTCTAAAAATAGCGCCAGGAGGACTGCGAGAAGAGATTCCTGTTGTAGAAAAGCACCCTTTCTCTCTGCTGCTGGCATCCAGATCCCGTGCTCCTCTCAGGCCCGGCCTCCGCGCTGTCAGAGCGGGAGCAGCCAGCATGAATAAACAGGCAGTGCTCCCACACAGCGGGGCAGAGACCCGGGCCGTGTCCTGAGCGTAGAGCTTAGGCATGGGATGCTGATGGTGGCGCCCTTCTCCCTCCCGGCAGTAATAACACTGAGGTTAGGGGTGCAGGAAATAGACAGGGGCTGGGGAGAGGGCTCGGCCTGAACATAGATCCAGAGTCCTATTCCTTCTCATCACCTCCACCGCTGCCACCTGGGCCCCACCCACCATCACCCCCACCTGGTCTACAGCGATGGCTTCCTGATGATCTCCCTGCTTCCAACATGTCCCATCAAGTACCTCCTCCGCCCAGTAGCTGGAGCCACCCTGTTCAACTCACCTCAGGTCATGTCCCTCCTCTGCTCAGAACTCTCTACCACATCACTCACAGCAAAGCCAAAGTCCTTCTGTGGCCTTCTAGGTCCGACATGACCTGGCCCCCATCACCCATGGTCCTCTCCTCCCGGTTCACCCAGCCCTGCACCCTGGTGTCCTTGCTTAAACACACTAGTAATGGTCCCATCTCCAGGCCTTTGTACAGCTGTTCCCTCTGCCTGCAATGCTCCTCCACCAGAAATCTGCTGCCCCAAGGCCCTCACCTGCTTGGAGTCTTTGTTCTCAGTGAGGCTTGCTGGTCCCTTTATCAGCACTTAACATCACAGCCTGACACTCCCCTTCCCCATCAGTTATCCATTGCATTTACTTTCTAACATGCTCTATCGTTTACTTACTTTATTCATTTATTTATTTATTTTACTGTCTGGTTCTTGTGCTCAAATTGAACTTCTCAGGTGCATCCTTGATGGCTGTGCACACTAGTGATTCCCAAGCATCCGGGATAATGCCTAGCATATAACAGGTCCTGCATAAACCTTTGAATGAATGAAGAATTGCTGACATTCATTCATTTGTTGAAAGCTGACTATGCATCTGGCACTGTGCTAAGCCCCTTTCCATGGATTATCTCATTTAACACTCAGGGTTAAATAGAAGTGAAACTCCTTTCTGTGGCCTGTGAAGTCCTTCACAGTGTGGTCCTGCCACCTCCTCCCTGTTCACCTGCTTCAGCTGGGCTGCACTGGCCTCCTCTATCCCCCTTCCCCCTGCCACAGAACACAGCCTGACCTCCTGGGCTTTAGATTTGCTGTTTTCTCCATTGGAAACACACCATCTGACAAGTTCACATGACCTGTTCGTCTTTCACTTTATTTGGGTCTACACTCAAATGTCACCTCATCAGTATATAAGGTCCTTGCTGACCACTCTATTTCAAATAGCACTGCCATCACTCAATCTCCCTTCTCTGCCTTATTTTTATGGCACTTATTATATTCACACTAGGAGTCCTGCGCGTGATTCGAAATCATGCGGTGCCACCCACCCTTGAGTCGCCGGTCCGACCCTGCCTCGCTCTCCGGCCCTTAAAGCAGCAGTGGCCGCTGCTGGTCCGGCCCTGCCTCCCTCTCAGGCCCTTGAAGCAGTCACGGCCACTGCTGATCAGGCCCTCCCCCAGCACAAGCACGCGGAGGCCCCTGCTACCCCGCCTGCGATACTGTGCATGCAACCTCCTCCTGTCTGGTCAACCCATTATGGCATCCCGGTTAATTAGCATACTTCTATATTTTATATATATATATATATATATGTGTGTGTGTGTGTGTGTGTATATATATATATATATATATATATATATATATATAGTTACACTGTATATTGATTCATTGGTTTCCTTTATTTCTCTCCCCACTAGAAAATAAGGGACAAGGGTGGTCTGCTCATAGCTACAGTGCTGATATCAGGAACAGCATGTGGGTGGTGCTCATTGGATCCTATTGACTGGACAGCCCAAAGGTAGACCTGGTAGCAGACTCAGTTATAGATGAGGATCTGGAGGCTGAGAGGGGGTGACTCCCCTAGGTCATACAGCTAATAGAGAGATGGGAAGAATGAGGGTCCTGGTGATATTCCCAAGCACTGCCCTGAGGTCTTTCTTCCAATGTGGCCTAAGACCTCGGCTCAGTTCTTGCATATGATGGGTGATTGATAAGTTACTAAATAAATTCTTGAAAAGCATAAAGTAGTGAGCCACCTTTTTGCTTAAAGCCTGGAACACATCTTAGGATACCCAGAGAATATAAACTCCCAAGGGGCTCATATTATGTGAACTTGGGCAAGTGGCATGACCTTTCTGAGCCCCTAATCTTATCGCTAATAACTGCTGATGGAAAAATTACAAGAGTTGATGCATGCAATGTGTTTACCATAGTATCTAAGGTAATAAGGCCCCAAAACTTCTAGTTTTTATTATTATGATTTCTTCATCTCCCTTCTGGCACATAGTGGGCTCTCCAGAAATATTCGCTGTGATTCAAGTCTTTGAAAAGCACACAAGGGAATGTATCATTGTTCAAATATATTCTCTGCCTACTTCTCATCACACAGAACCCTCATTAGCCCCCCAGGAGGACTCTGACCCTTTGACATTGGGCTTGTCCATGTGACTTGTTTTAGTCAGTGAAACATGAACAGAAGTGACATGAGCCTCATCTCTTCCAGAAAAAAAATTTTAAGAACCATTGTGCAGTTCACTCTGATCTCATTTTGCTTTTGACATGATACCAGCAACATCCCAGATAGAGGCCACTCTGAGACTAATTCTGGACCCCAGAATTGATGGATTTGAAACACGAGCAAGAAATAAACCTCTGTTGTTCTGAGGCACTAAGATTTAGGGGTCATTTGTTACTGCAGCATATCCATGCCTGTCCTGACTAATACACTTATGTGATTACTAGTAGCCCGTTTGCACGAAGATTCGTGCAATAGACCTTCATTCACCTGGCTGCCTGCACCAGTTTTCTGCCGGCCTTCTGCCTTTTTCAGGGTCGGGGCTTGGCCCCGGGCGGTGGCCTTGGGCTCCGGGGCACCCAACATCCTTGCTAAGGATCGCAGGAGCCGACCCCCAGTGGTTTCCTGCGATCTGTGCAGGCTGCCCACTGGTGCCCAAGGCCGGGAAAGCCTCCGCCCCAGGCTTTCCCGGCCTTCGGCTCGCCGCACCCAGCGTCCCTGCTACCGATCACAGGAGCCGACCCCCAGTGGTTTCCTGCGATCAGTGCAGGCTCCCTGCTGGTGCCCAAGGCCCAGAAAGCCTCGGCCCCTGGGACCCCTGGGAGGGGCGGGAGGGACCGGGCCACGCCCCCCCAGGTGGCCGATCGACCCCTGGACCCCCGGGAGGGGCGGGAGGGGCAAGACCACGCCCTCCCAGGTGGACGATCAACCCCGGGACCCCAGGGAGGGGCCCTGACACGCCCCCCCGGGTGGCCGATCGCCCCCCGG
This sequence comes from Cnephaeus nilssonii, assembly GCF_951640355.1. Classification (NCBI taxonomy): domain Eukaryota; kingdom Metazoa; phylum Chordata; class Mammalia; order Chiroptera; family Vespertilionidae; genus Cnephaeus; species Cnephaeus nilssonii. Next base: position 26,729,827 of record NC_137073.1, on the reverse strand, counting down.
GACCCCCGGGAGGGGCGGGAGGGGCAGGGCCACGCCCTCCCAGGTGGACGATCAACCCCGGGACCCCCGGGAGGGGCGGGAGCGGCGGCATGGGCCCGGCCACGTCCCCCGGGGTGCCGATCGCCCCAGGCACCCCCGGGAGCGGTGGCATGGGCCCGGCCACACCCCCTGGGGTGCCGATCGCTTCAGGCACCCCCCGGAGTGGCGGCATGGGTCCGGCCACGCCCCCCTGGGGTGCCGATGGGCCCGGCCACGTCCCCTGGGGTGCCGATCGCCCCAGGCACCCCGGGGAGTGGCGGCATGGGCCCGGCCACGCCCCCCCGGGGTGCCGATGGCCCCAGGCACCCCCGGGAGCAGCGGCATGGGTCTGGCCACTTGGCACCGCCATCTTGAACTTCTCAACGGTGGATATGCCACCCGGAGTCCCGCCCCCAGCCTCCTGCCGGCCCAATCGTGGGCATAGCGGAGGTGCGGTCAATTTGCATGTTTCTCTATTATAAGGTAAGATAGTAATGGAATCACCTGTGGAGTCTACATGGTTTTGAACAAGGTGCGTGTGCATTAAAACAACCCTGTGGATGGAGCAGAATGGTGGAGAGTGATGGGATGGAGAAAATCCAGCCCAGGCAGGAGAACCACAAGTAGACCAGTGTGGCCAGAGGTAGTGGTGATGATGGTTGTTATGGGGATAGAGATAAGGCTGAAGGTGAATAAATTGATATGTTTTTTTCTGTTTCTCCAAAATCACTAAGCATCATTGTTATCTCTCACATGGTGGGAACAATGATGCCATTATATATATTGAAAAAGAGCCTGGCAGTGAAAATACATAAAGAATATAAATGCATAAAAATTATGGAAATCTAATCCTACTATGCTCAGTTCCTCCCAGGAGATCACCACTGTATCGCTTGGCATAGATTCTTTATCTGTGCATTTACTTGCATAGGTATTTTTTTCTAGCATAAATAAATGGAATCCTACTAGAGGTATTGTTCTGCAATTTGCTTTTTTTATTTTAACTGAGCATTTCTTGGCGATCTTTCCGTGGCACTGCATAAAGGTCTGTCTCATTTTTATAATGGCTTCACATTATTCCATGATATGGATGAAGTGCAATTTATTTAACTTTCCCACTATTAATGGACATTTATATCCATTTGAATTTTTACCTCCTTCTGTGATTCATGGACTCCAATAGCTCCACTAATGTCAAGCTTTACAACGCGGCAGTATAAATGACCACATTTTTCTCTCGCTGAATTTGTAAACGTCTTGTCAACAACAGGATGAGGGGGGATGTGTCTGCATTGGTCTGGGATGCCATGTGCATGGGCCACGCTGGAGGCAGACACAGTTTGCCTGCATTCCCTCTGAGAGCAGGAGACGGCTCCTAGAAGAGCAGCCTCCCCCATCTCTGATTCCCCCTCTTCCTCTCCCCTCCTAGGCACAGTTCCTAAGAAAATTCCTGTCCTTTGGCCCAAGAACCATATCCACATATGCGTGGAATCTTGATTAACTTTACACCTGTGCTTGGGCATTGCCCTCAACTCTTCTGCAAGCCTACTCTGCATTTATTTTTGGTGTCTTGATCTCTCAGTTTATACCTGTCTCTGTCACCCCCTCTTTTTGTGTTTCTGCCTCCTTCTCTCCTCCACCCCCAGATACAGAATTCCATCCTTGGTAGATATTGACGATGTCCTTATTAATTATCATAAGCCACATTGCTGGGCCTGAGGAGAACTCAGCAACTCTGGGAAATGAGATGAGAATTCATTACTTGGGGTTTTCCAGGTGCCTCACCCAAGACCTCGTGCCCGCATGAGCACTCAATCGTGGATTCTAAGATGCTGCCCTTCCCACGTTGACATTTCCAAAGCCAGTATGTGTTCTATGGTCAACGTTTACTTTTAATTCGGTGTTTTTAAAATAGCCAATGGCATTTTGTAATTGAAGTAAATTCCTACAGGTAAGAATGACTCAGCGGCCCTGTTATTAGGAACAAAGTGAAGGGTGACTGCAAACCAAATGTTGAAGGGCACCGAGACGCCAGCCATGGTTCCCTTCTCTCTAATCCCCTCCCTCTAGGGGTGGTGCCCAGGCCTGGCAAACGGAAGCATTAGCATGTCCTGGAGTGATTAGCACATCATCCAAGCTGGGCCACTGGGACTTGTTCTTGGGAAGGTCACAGAACCATGAGGAAAGAGATCCTCTTGGCTGGTATAAGGACATATAGGTCCGGAGCTGGAGGGGGCCCATTGGAGATGAAGCCAACATGGGAAGTCAGAGTCCAAAGATGGAGAGAGGCCATTCCCAGTGCCATTGCAGAGTCAGAACCCACCTGTCCCTGAAGCTGGACAAGTCAGGTTCAAGCCCGTCTAAGTGGGGCTCCCACCATAAGCAACCAACTTCACCTAGGGATGGGGAAGCGTGGAGTGGGAGAGGAAGGCATCCTAGGGCTGAGAGGGACCATGTGACGATAAAGGGATCATGAATAAGGCCATTCAGCTCCTGGCCTGCAAAGCCCTCCTGATCAGGCCTCTTTACCCCCCTTCCCCCTGTACTGCTCCACCCCCTTGGCTTCCTGTGCCCTCCCCCTTGAACCACCTCTAAGATGCTGTGCACATCCTATTCACTCTTCTCCCAGGAGGCCAGGCTGACACCACTCCAGGCAGATCCCCCAGCTAGCTACTCATGGAGCACCGTGTGGCCCTTCTCCTGAGCGCACTCTCCATTTTTAAGGACACATGTGCATACATGTGCACATGTGTGATTCTCTGGTCAATATCCTTCTCTCCCACTATTCTGTAAGCTCCCCGGTGTGAAATCCTTGTCTCCATTCACAATCCTATCCCCAGTGCCCCGCACATGCCTGGCACTTTGTAGGTGCTCTTTAAATATTTGTTGGGTGAAGGAATCCAGGGTCTGTCTCACTTGGGTTGGTGTCCCCCACGGCACAAAACTGGTAAGAGTTCAGGCTCTGGAGTCAGACTCTTGGGTTCCAAGTCCAACGAGCAGTGATCCTGGGAATGTCACTTACACTTGTGAGCCTCAGTTCCCTCATCTGTGAAATGGGGATGCTTCCAGGGATGCTAGAAGGATGACAGGAGCTGCTACCCATAAAGCATTGAGAACAGGGTCTGGCACAGAGCCAGCATAGGGGGAAGATGAGCTCTGTTCACTCTCACCAGTGAAAGAACAAACCTTGTGTGGCCACGGGACTAATATACCTTTCTGGGCTTTGGATTTGAAACAAGAACAAGAACTACAAACACCCTGGGGAAACAGTGGGTGGGCTTTGACTATGTTGACAGCCCACTGCGGCTCATGGGTCCAGGGACCGGCCATGTTCTCGGAAACATCACCCGGCGTCTAGAGCAGGGGTCCTCAAACTTTTTAAACAAGGGGCCAGTTCACTGTCCCTCAGACCGTTGGAGGGCCGGACTATAGTTTAAAAAAAAACTATGAACAAATTCCTATGCACACTGCACATATCTTATTTTGAAGTAAAAAAACAAAATGGCAAAAACACCCGCATGTGGCCCGCGGGCCATAGTTTGAGGACGCCTGATCTAGAGGCTCCTCAAAAGCAGTACTTCTCATGCTTCAATGTACTCGAGGCACCGGGGGTCTTTTGAAAGTGCAGATTCTGATTCGGGAGGTCCAGAGCGGGCCCGAAGTTCTGCATGTCTAACCAGCTCTCGGTGATGCCTCTGCTGCGGCCGGTGGAGCAGGCTTTGTGCAGCCCGGCAGGTGCGCTCTGGGAAGTGGTCCCCAGCACGCCCACCCGGGAAGCAGGCTGGCTCCAGCGCTGGGCATTGTGTACCCCGGGGTGGGGTGTGGGGGGGGGGCGGAATGAGAAGGAAAGAAAACAACCTGAAATAGAAATAAACACGGCGTACCACAATCTTATTAATGTCTAAAATTAGATTAACGTAATTAAAAATGTAAAAGCTAGATTAAAGTGTGTCCGTCTGAAATGGAGTGCTGAATTATGCCTTGGCTCTCTCTGCTTTTTTCTTAATGGTTTGTGCTAATGGGTATTTCAAAGACCACGGGGTTACATGGTGTTCTTTGTGATTTCTAATTATCACCAACCACCTCCACTTGGCCCTGTTTGCGAGATGACTTTCCCAGGACGGGGCTGCCAGGACTCTGAAAATGCCCCAGCCTGCTGGGCCTTCGGCTCCTTCCTCCCACTCACATCGAGGCTCCCAGGGCTGAGGAAGGAGGCTGACTCACGCTCCAAACCCTAGGCGTGCACCTCGTATGTGCCATGCCATGATGACTGGCATATTAGTGAGATGCCCATTTTATAAGTAAATAAATGGAGGTTCAGAGAGGTAATGGAAGCTGCTCGGGGTAACACAGTTAATTAGTGAAAGAGCTGGGATGCTAACCCAGTTCTCTTTGACTTTAAAATATCCATATTATTTTCATGGCCTCTCTGAAGAATAAACCATCATGGGGCTCCAGTAAAGAGGTGTGTGTATTTGTGTATGTGTGTGCATATATGTGCATGTGTGTATAGGTGTGCATGTGTGTGTACCCACACACACACATAAATGTCTGTAGGAAGAGGAGGGAGATGGCTCACAGAGAAAGAGCAAACATCCAATTGTAAAATGTCTCTCTCTGCTCTTCAGTTGCCATACTGGACCCATTACCCACTGATGTAATTGACAGCATATTTTAACAGAATTGGACTAAGTGGCCTGTTCCCTCAGCGGAGTCACGAAGCACGTATTAGCTCGGGCGCTAATTCTGGACCTGGAGTCCTTAAGTCTGTTTTCATCTACCAGGAGATTAAGATCTCGAGGGTGAGTATTATCTTGGCAACATTCCTGATGGCCACGGCTTTAACGCTGGAACAAAGAAGGTCATAATTCTCTCCGTCCAGGGGAGGCGGACAGGGAGGGCAAAGAGGGGTGGGGCTCCATGGAGCTAGGCCTGGTCATATTGGCCATTCTTTCATGGGATGCATCCATATGTCAACCAAACTTCTCTCCAGGGTCCTCTGAGACTTGCAGCTTTCCCCAAACATCTCCCTATGAACCCAAAGTGAAGTGAGCTATTCTCAAAGTGTCCTGGGAGAGAGCTCGGCCTGACCTGTAGTTAGACGGAAGGACACTGATGGAGATAAGGGCTGCTCACTACAGGGCTGCTGCTTTGTACTGCAGACGACCATTTTCACCTACCTATATGAGCCCGAGAATCATGCTCTACTATTCTTATTCATTTTAGAATAGAATGAGGACTCACTATGTGCCAGCCAGCACAAGGCAGGAGCCCCAACAAAGCCTAACAAGGCAGAGGAATCAAGGAGGGCTTCTTGGAGGAACTGGCATTTAAACTGAGGATCTTAGCATGACTGAAACTCAGCTGGGAAGGCCACTCTTGGCAAAGCAAACAGCATGCGCATGAGTAGGGGAAGGAACAGGCTGATCAGTATTGGAGTGGGGGGCTAGACGTGAGAAATGAGAGTGGAGATATTGGCAGGGGCTGGGCATGGCAGATCTTATATGGATCCCACCCTGAGGTGCTGGGGAGCCACTGATCAGAAAAGGGAGAGGAACAAACCCTCCTCCTTCTGCTTCTCTCTCAGTGAGAGCCCTAGTCTGAGCACACGTGGGTGAGAGAGGAAACGGTTTAGGGAGCACATTCAGTATGATATTTGTGGTATACGGCGTATGTGTGAGGATCCTACTTCCCGGCGGAACTATCACTCTTGTAAAAAATAATCTTTTTTCCTATTATGCTAATCACCTGTTTGTTTTGAAAATTGAGAAAATATGGACTAGAAAAATGAACCAACATTTAAACCTGAAATTCTGTCACCTAGTGATAACTCTGCTCGTACTTTATTGTATATCCTCCCGTCATTTGAAATTACAGAATCATGATTTTTATATAAATGAGATCATACTCGGCACCCTGATTTATTAGTAAGCGTTTTCACTTAGCAATATAGCATTCACAGCTTCTGCATTCATTTCCTAGGGCTGCCCAGACAGAGCACCACCACCTGGGTGGCTGAAAACAACAAAAATGTATTGTCTCACAGTCTGGGCGCTAGACGTCGAAGATCAAGGTGTTGGCAGGGCCGAGCTCCTGGGAAACCTGTAGGGAATCCTTCTGCCTCTCTCTGGCTTCTGGTGGTTGTTGGCTGTCCTTCATATTCCTTGGCTGGAAGTGGCATCAGTCCCATCTCCACCTCCACCATCACATGGTGTTCTCTGTGTGTGTCTGTCTCGTCTCTTTTTGGAAGGACACGGGTCATATTGAATTAGAGGCCCATCTTAGTCCAGTGTGACCTTATTTTTACTAATAACATCTGTAATCACCTTATCCTATATAATAAAAGTCTAATATGCAAATTCATTCTACCAGGAGTTCAACCGCTTGCTATGACCTGCGCTGACCACCAAGGGGCGGCATGAAACATGGCAGGCATCGGCGATGTGGTGCTGGCAGTGGGGGCAGCAGCGGAGGCGCTGCCAGCCCCAATGGGCCCTGACAAGAGCAGGACCGCGGCGGGATGATGGAGCAGGTGAGCGGGTGGTACCAGGTCAAGGCGGGTGCGAGTGGGGGCCGGATCGCCCTGCTGATCACCCTGCATACGGTGACCAGAGGTGGCGGTGGGGGGTGGGGCCGCCACTCGGCTCCCAGGTGCTGAGGGAGCCAGGCGGGGCCTGGCCCTGATCAATCGCCCCGCAGGCAGGATGGTAGAGCAGGGGAAGGGGTGGTGCCAGGCCAAGGCAGGGTGCCAGGTGGGGCTGCAGGGCTGTGAGGCTGGGGGTGCGAGCTGGGGCCTGATCACCGCAGGCCACCCTAAGGGACCCCACCCCTGCACAAATTCGTGCACTGGGCCTCTAGTTTTCAAATAAGGTCACATTCTGAGGTACTGGGATTTATGACTTCAACATATCTTTTTATTTTTATTGGGGGAGCATAACCCATAAAAGCTTTCTAAAAAATATATTTTTATTGATTTCAGAGAGGAAGGGAGAGGGAGAGAGATAGAAACATCAATGGTGAGAGAGAATCATTGATCGGCTGCCTTCTGCACAGCTTACATTGGGGATGGAGCCCGCAACCCCGGGCATGTGCCCTGACTGGGAATCGAACTGTGACCTCCTGGTTCATAGGTCGATGCTCAACCACTGAGCCACACCAGCCTGGCAATAACAGCTTCTCTTGGCATTTAATATTGTTTTTCAAGATCGGTTTCCAGTGGCTAAAAAATATTATATTTTACAGATGTACAAATGTCCAGGGTCAATCGTCCTTCACATTGAACACACAGCCTGTGGCCTGTCCTCGCCCAGCCCTCTGCAGGGGCAGTGGCCACCGCCCTGACAACAATGATGCCGGCGACCTGAACTCACCAAAGCTTCCTCTTCCCCCTTAGTTCCTACCGACCAAGGACAACAGCGGACTCCGGGTCTTCAGAAACCTTCCTAAACACAAGGGCAAGGACAAAAAGGGAAATCTCGCCTAACCCGAAGAGCTAATTGATCAGAATTGCCCCCTCCACCAATCCCCATGCACCTCCAGCAGATCCAGATGTGGCCACGTGTTGGAACACATCCAGTGAGAAGCAGTGATTCATCAGCTACTCGGCTGAATGCAACAATTGTTTAAGTCAACCTGCTTTATGAGCGTAGGCGAAAATTTTCCAGCCCGTTTCTTAGGATGCCAACAATTATCTCAAAAGATGTTGCAACAGACTGAAAAGAAAGTTAGCTTGTTTGCTTTCCATCGCAGAACCTCCCTGTGCTGAGCAGGGAGCTTCAGAAGCATGCCTTGACGAATGCTCAGAGCTACGGCACTTTAAGCATTGCCTGTTCGGGTTTTAAAGGGGTTCTCGTGTACGTTCTCCCGTTTGATTCTCCAAATAACCCAGCCTGCTAGGGCAGGAGCGTTGTTACGTGAAGCTCGGGAGTGCCTGGACTTGCCCAAACCCGCTCAGCATAAACCACCTCTGCAGACACAAGCTTTCCTAATCTTCCCCCCTCTAACGTGGCACTTCACTAGTGCCCGGCTAAGATGTCCCCGCTGACTCCTGACTCTTTCCCATGAGCTCATGTGGTTCAACAAGGGCGGTTCATCTCCAGTTCAGAATGGCGGAGATAATGCACACCCAGGACGCACTGTCCCTTGTCCTGTTCCTTAGGACAAGCAAGGACTTGGGTGGCAAGGCATGCTGGGTGGCACTTAAGCTGGACTCAAGGGTATTATTTAGAGATTTGTTAGATACAGGGCGTGAGCTTGATAGAAGGGACTCTTCCCTGAGGTCCACAGGTCCCCACCATGTTCATGGATGGTCTTTAGGGATACATGTGCAAACTACCCCAAACGCGCACGCATGTTCCCGGGAGTTAGTCCACGTCACTCCTCACGAGAATCTGAAAGGTCCTTGTGACCCAGAAATAAACCCAAATCAAAAATAAAACATACATTGTTTCATATTCGCATGGCGGGCTCTCTGGAAACCACTGTGGTTTGCTATTGAGAAAAGTCTATTGCCTTTGAGTGTTGGTATTGCAGTAGACAGAGCCCTTAGAGTACACAGTAGGTGCTTAACAAACACAGGGTGGGGAAGAGAATGCTTTGCAGGGATGTGGCCAGCCGCCTTCGATGATCACATCCAACACCATCACCCAGCGCCCACGGCCTCAACCTCCAGAATGACTGGGACCCTGCCCTTCTCCTCACCCCTGCCTAAGCACCTTGGTCCCAGCCTCCATCAGCCAAGCGTGGTCCCTTCTCTGCATTGATCTCAGAGGAATCCTGCCTGCCTCTTTCCTGAAGCCCTCCAGCAGTGTTCCGCTGCCCTCAGAATGCAGCTAAGCCGGCCATGGCTGCAAAGCTGACGTGACCTGCCCACTCTCCGACACTCTCCTCCCCCTTCAATTCACTCCGCGCCCTCCCTTCTTCCCTCCAACACCTCAAGCTTGCTGCTTCCTCGGGCCTCTGCACGGGCTGGAATCCCTGCAGGGCTACGTCAGGTCTGTAGGATGCGGCCCCTTCAGAGAAGCCCCTGCAAGGACTCCATCCTAAGGTACGTGGTGTTTGCTGTCCTTACAGCCCTCATCAGCATTGAATAATGGTCTTCTTTAGTTGCCTATTTATCCTCTGGCTTATCCCCCAGGATACCAGCCCCATGGGCCAGTGTCTGAGACTTAGGTCCTCAGTAAATATCTGTGGAGAAAGAAGGGATGGGAGGTGGGCAAGGTTCTCCTTAAAGCCGAAGCTCACTAGATCCCAGCTTCCTTGGGGGAACACCGGAGCAGCCGAGGGCCGGCATGTTCCCGGGCAATGCCAGCTTCCTCCGAAGCTGAGAGGCTCGCTGTCACCCCACTCAGTAGTGAATGATGTTACCTGCTCGTGAGGGCGACACCACTGGGCCCACAATTAGTTCTCTGCTTATTCGCGATGGAAGCCATCATGGCTAACCGATGGCGTTCACCACAAAAACCTGTAGGGGAGCCAGGCCATTTGGCAGCCACCTCGGTCCCAAAAAGGCAGATCAATTTCCATTTGATTTGTTTAAAAATAGCAAACAATGCAGATCCACTTGCAAGGTTTGGGTTCCTCTTTTCTGAAATGTGGGGAAAGGAGGCGGTGGCGGGGAATTGCCTGTCAGAAGTCAGGCGGGACATGCTCCCAGCACAAGGGGGGTGGGGGTGGGGCGGCCGCAGAGAAGACTCCTGTAATGCAGTGCCGAAGGCCACTTCCCCAACTTTGTTCTAATTTTGTTCTAATTTTATCACAGGATGACCTGTGACCCCCTGGCACTTGCGGGGAGAGATAGGACAGGGGAGATTTCTCACGAAGCTCAGAAATGCCTGCATCTCCCTGGACTACAGAGGGAACTGGATTTCCTCTAGGATCATGAATTTAAAAGGCTTCTCTACCTCGATGCCCTTTTAATCTGGGCTCTTGCTTGACCTGTGCTACTCCCCAGATATCAAAATATCTCTCTTTCCCAGCTAAATCCTTCAGGGAGTTCCCACGGCCATTAGGATATGCCTAAACCACTCAGGTGGCTTGCATAATGGCCACCTCTCCGTGCACCTCCCGCCCCCCAAGTTCTCATGCCCCCAATAGAGTGAATTAGCATCTGCACGTAACAAAGTGGTCAAAGTTATGGATTCTGGGAGCCACGATGCCTGGTTCTAATTCCAGCTCCACTACATATCAACTGTGTGACCTTGGGCAAGTCATTTGACCTGTTGATATGCTACAGGTGCCATATCTACAACATGGGGATAATAGAAGCATTTGCCTCCAAGGTCCCTGTAGTAAAAGCATGAGTGATTGCACACTGCTTAGGACAAGTGTGGTGGATGCTGGGTGCCCAGAAGAGGTGAGGTGTGAGCACACGCTGCTTCCTTTGTCTGGATCACTCCTGCCCCAACCCATATTCTCTTGTTTGACTCATCTTGTCAGTTTTCAGCTTAGACATCGCCTCTTCCTGGAATCTAGAAGGATGAGGTGCCTTTCTCTGGATCCAACCTCAACTTCCTCCAACACAGAGGTCACCCTCCCCCCACCCACTTATATTTTAATTGCCTCTTTATATGTCTGTCTTACCCAGCATTCCAGGGTTACTCAACCTCAGCACTATTGACATTGTGGGCCAGATCATTCTGGGTTGCAGGGGCTGTCTTGTGCATTACAGGATGTTTAAGCAGCATCGCTGGCCTCTGTCCCCAGATGCCAGTCACAGTTGTGATGATCAGAAATGTCTGGGACATTGCCCAGTGTCCCGGGTGAGAGCAAGTGTGAAATTCTCCCGGTTGTAACCACTTTACTTCGACTGTAACCTCCAGGAGGAGAGGAACTGTGTCCACCTGTCTTGTCCTAAACCCCTAGCACCTAGGAGAGCACCAAGTATTTACCTGGTCCTTAAAAATGTCTGTTGTGAGGATGGATTAAGATTCTGGCCGAGCAGCAAAGCACACCCCAGGCTACAGTCAGAGGATCCAGGTCTTCATCCTGGGTGTGCCGAGAACTGGTTGTGGCTAGGAGTTTGGTTCTCTGAATGACATGGGTGACGAGCGCTTCGCCAGGGGTGGGTGAGGAGGGTGGCATCGCACCACCTGGCACAAGGTGGTCCGAGATACAACTTCCCTTGCTCCTCCCCAGACCCTGTGCACTGGGAAATCTGAGGGAGGAGCCCTCAGCCCTCTGATTCATCCTCAGCGGATCTTACCCCTGGCTGATCTCAGAATTTACCGGGGATGCTTTCTAAGGATAGGATGCCTGATGCCAGATTCCCCCAGCACAATGCCATGCGCAGCTCTGCTAGCCGGACTGGCTATTGGCATTCCACAGCCAGGATTGAGACTCTCAATGCAGACACGCCCTAAGGCTCTGTGCCTCCCATGATAAACCTTTGGAAATTGCATTAACTCTTGCAGTCCACCAGAGGGCCAGGAGCAGCGCTGAGTAGGGGCAGGGTTATCAGTCCTGGGCAAGGGGCACATGGAGTCAGGAACCACAAATGCACAGGAAGAAGGAAGTGTCCAGGACCTTCCTCCCAAGCTCTGCTGGGAAAAACATGCAGGTCAGAGTCAGAAGCACCAGAAGGGAGTCCGTAAGGATTTCCTCACGCTCCTTGCAGTGGCCCAGGGATGACAAAGAGGGATGAGCAAACCCTAACCTGGCTTCTCCATGGGACCCAATGGTTTTAAAAACCATCTCAAGCCTGACCCGTGTGGCTCAGTTCATTGGGCGTCGTCCTGTGCACCCACTGAAAGGTCTCACATGCCCCGGTTGTGGGTTCGAAGCCACTAGGGGGCGTGCAGGAGGCAGCCGATTGATGTCTCTTTCACATGGATGTTTCTCTCCCTTCCTCTGTCTCTAAAAAAAAAAAAAAAAATCAATACAAATATTAAACTAAAAAACCATGTCAAGAATCTTTTAACAAAAAGTACTTCTGAACCCTCCATGTGTCTGGGTCCATCAGCGCCTGCAGTGAGTGTGCAGAGGAGTGGAAGTGAAGCCAGCCACGCCTGTGTTTCTGAGTAAACGCCACTTCCCTCTTCTGAACCTCAAACAGGGTAATGAAACTCACTGGCTGAATGGTAGTGCGGGCCAGCCCAGGTGAACGGGGAAAACACCGGCGCAAGAACAGATGCTCGGAAACTCAGTGGTTCTCAAACTGCGTTCCCGGGGCCAGCAGCACCGCCTGGGCACTGGTTAGAGATGCAGATTCTCAGGTGGCACCCCAGACACACACAGTCCGAAACTCTGGGGGCGGGGCAAGTGAGTTCTCTCTGAGTCTCAATTGTCTCTAAACTAGCATAATTGCAGTACCTGTATCTCAAAGACCCATAGCAAGGAGTAAATGAGATATGCATGTAAAATACTTAACACGGTGCCTCGAATATAGTAAGAATACATCAATGGTAGCTGTTGTTGCTATTACAATTATTATTCTCTTCAAAGCTCCCTGCCCCGTGCAAGCCTCAAGAAACATTTTTGTTAAAACTCTGCCCCAAAATAACCTCTTGTTGGACTTTGCAAAATGCCGTATTTTGGCTCAGGATGCTCCCGGTGGAATGCATCATACTGAGCAGGAGTTACGGTGTGCAAACGTGCCATGCTAACGCCCCGGCCGGCTTTATAGCTCATTCTGAGAGAGGCCATCGCTCAGAGCAGTGTAGCTATTTTTTGTGAGGTCCATTAGGGGGCCGTGATCTATTTAAGTCTCTAGCTGTCAGAAAGGCCGGCTTTCCCACCACCAAAGAGAAACAAGTAGACGGGTTTGGGGAAAAACAAACAAAGAGCAGAGATTGAAAAATGTTCGGCTCATGGCTAGAGGAAACGTAAAAGATGCTGAGGGAAGAGACAGCCCCGAGCGGCCTTGCAGCTGCAGCAGAGAAAGCTGCAGGTGAATCAGCCGAGGCAGAGGATGGTCTGATGTCTGTGGGCATCCCGATGGGGAGCTCGCAGAATGAGCTGAAGTTTTCAGGGGCGTGAAGGGGAAAGTGGATTGAAATTCCTTCATGCATTGCAAGTTTCTATAACAAGGGTGAGAGGTGGAGAATCGCTCAGCTGGAGATGGTTGCCTTCAGCAGAATTGGGCTCTACTTCCTCTTTGTCGCTTGCAGGGGACTTTCTCTTGCTTACATTTCCTGAGCCTATTCCACTGGCCACCCACCCACCAAAGGGCCACTCACACAGCCACCCGCGCTCACTCAGACTGGGACAACGTGGACACCCCGGTTCTTTGGGATTGGGGAGGGGGGTCGGATCCTGAGAACCCGGAGAAAATGAATGCAGACTTGGGGGAACCTGCAAACTCCACAGACAGCCGTCTCAGCCAGGCATCGATTTTTTTCTCACCAATGTCAGAACCTTACTACTAAACGATGCTGAACGAAATGTTATTTGAGGACCTGCTGTGTGTAATTCAGTTAAAAACGGGCAAAGGACCTGAATAGACATTTTCCCAAACAAGACATTCCAAAATTGCTCAATATCGCTAACCATCAGGGAAATGCAAATCCAAACCACAATGAGATGTCTCCTCACACTCATCAGAATGGCTATTGTAAAAAACACAGGAGATAGTGTTGGTGGGGATGTGGAGAAAAGGGAACTCTCGTGCACTGGTGGTGGGAATGTCAATTGGTGCAGCCACTATGAAAAACAATATGGAGATTCCTCAAAAATACAAAACGTAGAATTACCATATGATGCAGCAACTGCCATATTATCTGCTTCTGGGTATATATCTAAGGAAATGAAAGCACTAACTCGCAGGGATATCTGCACCCCAGGTGTGTAGCAGCATTATTCACAGGAATCAGACCACTAAGTGTCTGTGGATGAATGAATGAATGGATAAAAACATGTGACATATACACAACGAAATATCATGCAGCCATAAAAAGGAAATTCTGCCATTCGTGACCACACAGATGGATCTCCAGGGCATTATGTTCAGTGAAATAAGTCAGACAGAGAAAGACCAATACCATATGATTTCACTTATATGTGGAATCCTATATAATAAAAGGGTAATATGCAAATCACCCGAACGGCGGAACGACTGGTCACTATGATGCACACTGACCACCAGGGGGCAGAAACTCAATGCAGGAGCTACCCCCAGCTCGCAGGCCCCGATCGCCCAATGACAAACACGGAACCAGAGGTGGGTGGAGGTGGGGGGGGGCGGGGCCGGCTGCCACCAGCTGGAGAAGATGGCCCTGATTGCAGGCGAGGCTTAGGGACCATACCCATGCACGAATTTCATGCGCCGGGCCTCTAGTCTAAAATAACAGAACTCATTGAAACAGGAAACAGATTGGTGGGGGGCGTGGGAAATGGGTGAAGGTGGTCAAAAGGTACAGTCTTCCAATGATACAATAAACAAGTGCTGGGGAAGCAGTGTGCAGCATGGTGACTATAGTTAGCATACTGTAGGGTATATTTGAAAATTGCTAATCGTTCTCATCACAGACACACACAACTATACCTATGTGGGGTGATGGATGTGTTAACCAACTTCACTGTGATGATCATTTCATAATATATACATATGTCAAGTCATTACACCCTAACCTTATAGAATGCTATATGTAAATGACATGCTATATGTAAATTAAAGCTGGGGAGAAAGAAACAATTCTAATTCTAGGAGAATATATTATTCTTAGAGGGTGCATACTGAGGTATTAAGGGTGAAGTATTATGACATATGCAATGCACTTACAAATAGTTCAGAAAAACATGTGTGTGTGTGTGTGTGTGTGTGTGTGTGTGTGTGTGTAGAGGAAGAGAGAGCAGAAATTGCAAAGTGGCAACAATGTTTTCTCTAAGTTGAAGGATATGCAGGTGATCACTGTATTACTCTTTCAGCCTTTCTCTGGAGTCAGACTTCTTGGGTTCAAGTCTCCACTCTCTCATATACTAGCTGTGTGATGACCCTAAGACAGTTACATAACCATTCTGTGCCTCAGTATCACCATCTTAAAATGAGAATCATGTAGTATCTACCTCACAGGGTTTTTGTGAGGATGAAATAAGCTAATGTTCTAGGAATCATTCCTTAAATGGAGTAAGTGATCAATAATGGTTAGCCCAATAGTTAGCTGTTTGTGATAAACAGATAATAGACAATACGATTTATAGAAAGATAAATATAGATAGAAAAGTAGGAAGAAGGTAGATGAATGGATAGAAATATATAATAGATGATAATTTATAGACAGATAGATAATAGATAGATGATAGATTTATAGATAGGTAATAGAAAAATAGGAAGTATGTAGATGGATAGGTAGGTAGGTAGGTAGATAGATAGATAGATAGATAGACAGATTTATAGACAGGTAATAGAAAAATAGGAAGAATGTAAATGGATAGGTAGGTAGGTAGGTAGATAGATAGATAGATAAATGATCCTATATAATAAAAGGCTAATATGCTAAGTGTCTGGTCGTCCCCTCGGTCATTCAACCAATCAAAGCATAATATGCTAATGATATGCTAAGGCCACTCAACCGCTCACTATGCTGTGCCCTGACCACCAAGGAGCAGACGCTCCGACTGGTAGGTCAGCTTGCTGCTGGGGTCTGACCGAGCGAGACTGAGAGAGACAGGCCGGACATGTCCTGGAGCCCTCCTGCAGTCCCTTCCTGGCTGGCCAACTTCCTGCGTTCCCTGGCCCCGATCACTGGTGGGGTACCTTGGCCTGGCCTGCGCCCTCTCGCAATCCAGGCTGAAGGACCCCCCTGCCCCCGAGTGCACGAACTTTGTGCACTGGGCCTCTAGTAGAAAGATAAAAGTACATAGGTGAATAGACAGGAAGATGGATGGACGAACGAATACATACATGCATATGGACAAAAGTTATGAAAGTAAATATGTAAATTATATAATGCCAACCCCTGGGTTGCAGCATGTGACACAGCTGGGAGACTGTTTCCCCTCAGCAGTGTGCCTCAGCCCTTGTGAGCCTGGGCAAGGCGTGAAACAGGAGTCATGGAGACCTGGAGTGATCACTCACCACCCAGACAGCTTGCAGGGCATCTCAGTCTGAGTGGTGCCCTTGTGGAGGCGACGTCCTGTGTGTGGGGGATGGAGCCACCCGCTGGCGCTGCATGTAGAGCAGGGCCTGGCACCTGGACTGCATTCTAAACACATTCCATGCAATTAGCAGCTCTCATCGCTCAGGGGGCTGATGGCTGCATTGCAGGGTCCTCGTGGCCCTGAGCCAAGCTCAGCCCGTCCATCCGGATGGGCATCCTGCCAAGAACCTCCAGCCGAGGCCTGGCCACTCTCGGCTCACCACTCACCAGGCTGGCGACCTGACGAGGAGAAACCAGCCTGGTGTCCACAGGAGCCCTCTGTGAATCCAGATCAGCCTGCCCAGCAGGAAGGGCCTCCCTCGGAGCGGATCCTGCTGCTGGCGATGGTAAGTGCTTCCTCTTTAACACGCGGCGACTCTGACCTGACCTTCTTCCTGTTTCTCCAACACACCTGGAACTTTTGTGCCCTACCGTCCTTACCCCTGCAAATCCCCTCTGAAACTTTCTTCCCTCCACGGGCCCCTACTCACTGCATGAGTCCCCTCCTCAGAGAAGCCCTCTTGGATTACACAATATCAAAAGTTGCCTTTTGATTATCCTTTATCTTGAGACTGTTTTTCCCCTTCGCTGTGCCTCACCTTTCTCATTTGTAAAAAAGGTTAACAGTGGTGGTGAATATTCTCTATCCCCCCTTCCCTTTCCACCCTCCTCTATGCTCCCTGAGCTGACCGGTGGTTTTCCCATGTCCTCTGGCTGGATTCAGTCAAAGAGAGGCCGCAGGAGATATCAGGCCATTTATTCACCCAGCTCCCTGCCTGCTGGTGGCTCTGCCTCCCCTCCTGCCACCCCTCCCTCCACCCCAACCGGGATCCTGACCCACAGCCTGTCCTCAGTTCTGAAACCACTCCCCATCATGCACCTTCAGCACCAAGGGCGGTCCCAGCTCCCTGCTTGCTAGCCACTCCCCTCCCCCCCACCACCCCACCATAGTTCCTTCAGCCTTGCCCACACCTTTGTAAATATCCCCTTCATTGCCCTCACCTCAGTTACCCCTGGGAGTGAGACACCACCTAACAATAGTATCAATCTCGTAGGGTTACAGTGAGAATTAAATTAGTTTTAGTGCAGGGCACATAGTAAGTGCCAAGAGTATTATTATTTGTTATTGTTATTATTATTGTTAGCTATTTTTTCCTTCCTCTCACTTGGCACACCTTACACTTGTGTGTGCACTAATTGTTCCGCACCTCTCCCTGCAGGCGGTCTACGTCTGCATGAAGAGGGAGCCCGGGTCTGTTTGTTCTGTCTTTGATGCCCCGGTGCCTGGTGTGCAGTAGACCTTCAAAGACACCTGATGAATGGATGAATGAGGGCTGGCTTTCACTTTCAAAGCATTTCTGTATATTTTGTTGAAGTGTGTGATATTGCTGGTATTAGGACATTTTTGTCTTATAATTTTAGCAATTTCCTAAGGTTTTTCCCTATTACCTTCTCCCCTTTGATCCTGGGTAGTCAGCAAGATGGGGAATATAATCACCATTTTATAAATGATGAAACAAGAGAACAGAGGGAAAGGGAGGGAGAAACCATTACCTCTGAACTTGCTCTGTGCCCGACTCTGTGAGGCCTTCAATGGACATGATTTAATTTAATTTCACGATGATTCGCCTGACGATATCATTAACCCCCTAGTTCACAGAGGCAGGACCAGGGGGAGAGAGGTTCGCGGGCTCGCCCAGGATCGTGCAGCTGGTGGGCGGCAGGACCAGAAGCCAGTCCTGGTGGGTCTGACTAAATTGTGTGCTTTGCCCAGACAGCAAGTCTCATGCTACGCCCTAAAGAAACTTACACATGTGCACAGGGAAACGCATACAAAAGTGTCAGGTTGTAGTGGTGAAAACAAATGTTGTGAGGAAGGATAAACATGCTGGACATTTAAACACTGAAGCAGTGACGCTGAATGAACTGGGGGTACAGAATCACCTATAAAGTGGAGGAGAAAACCAAGCGTGGGTGGCAGAATTGACTGCCAAAGAATACATTGATATAACATCACTGTATGGCAAGGTTCAAATATATACCAGACATCACCATGCATCGTTTAAGGACATGCACATGTAACAGAAATGCTCAAATTCAAGGGATTATTGGCACCAAATTCCAGACTGTGGTCTGAGGGATGGGGATGATAGGGTAGGGGTATAAACAGAGGTCTCAGTGGTTCCAGTGATGTTTTCCTTAAGCTGAGTGGGTGTTGGTCACAGTAGTTTATATCTTTTCTTGCTAGAAGAAATACATCGTTTATAAAAAAATAAATAAAAATAAATAAAAAGCCCTGCCTTGCCTAAGGTCCCCCAACTGGTTAACGATGGAGCGGGACAAGTATATAGGCCTCCGGACTCCTAGTCCAGTGCTCTTTCTGCTATACAGCAAGCTGTCCACAAAGGAGGTAGTTATCCCCATTGTGCAACTTGGGGAGGAGGTGAAACCCAAAGTGACGCTCATCTCTACCCCTTCCCTTCCCTGGCTACTACCTTACCCTCACTCGCCACGCCTTCTTTCAAGCTGCCCAGGTAGCCCCAGACCCCCATCGTGGTTTGGTTGCTGTATGGCTTCAGTGCCAGAAACAGAAATGTCCTTTCATAGGCTGAATCAGAAAGTCTACAAAAGCCAGGGGGAGCAAACTTAGTCTCAAGAGGCTGCTTGGCAGGCACTCGTGTTTGCCTGCTCAGCGACCACCTCCCATGATAGCCGAAACATGGTGGCTACTCCCTGTGGAATGGCCAGGGACCCAATCCCCATAAAGAGGAAATCTACTGAGAGATTTCTGGGAAATATACCCACTGCTGGTAAAAAGGAGAGGAGAGGAGACATAAGGAGAAGCCCTCCTTCTCTTCTCAGTCTGCTTTATGTATTGGCAGGTGAGGATGTGATGCTCGGAGCTGTGGCAGCCAACTTGTGACCATGAGGAAAGGGCCAGGAGAATCACAGAGAAGCTACTGTGGAGTGGCCGGGTGAGCTCTGAATCACCTACCTCTGGGTCACTTCTTTAGTGCAAAAAATTGATCAATATTGTTAATGTACTTTTAGTCAAAGTTCTATGACCAGCAAACAAAAGCACATTGTGACTGTTATGAGGGAAGGACGATAAGCAGGTCCTTTTTCCAGGGGTAAGTCACTGGGACCCATGCGCTGGGATACAATCTGTTAAAAACAACAATAACATACAGTAAGTAGAAGCTTCCCACTCCTTTGCTTAGACTCTCAGTGGCTCCTCCTTGTTCTTTGAATAAGAATCAAAATCCTTATTAAGGTCTCCCAGGCCTGGGCTGAGCCGGCCCTGTCTGTGTCCTGGGCCACCTTGGGCCACTCTCTCCATACGACTCACAATGGTGTAGTCACATTAATTTTGTTGTTGTTGCTGTGTTCTGTTTTGTTTACTTTCTCTACTCTGTCAGGCCCTTCTCACCCGAGGGCGTGTGCATGAGATTGTCCCTCATCCCAAAAGGCTCCTCTCCTCTCCCTGTGCCTGGCTGATTCTAAATCTTCACTGCTCACCTGAAGTCGGAATTCTTCATGGTGAAGCATAGTAACTTCCATCTTGTATAAAAAAAAAACTGCTGTTTGAAACTCTCTGCTATTGTTAGATAGTCCCTAGTCCTGTAAACTCTGTCATTGTAAATTCTGTCACTTTAAGACAGTCTCTTATTCTATAAAATGACTTTGTTTTTAGTTCAAATAACAGAAAAAAAGATAAACTTAATTGTCTGACCTTGCAAGCTAGCCTTCCAATGTAATAGACTAGTATGGATTAATACTGATAACAATTCCCATATTCTTATGCCAAGTACTAACTCATTATGTATTCAAGGTTACAACAGTCTGTAACAATAACTCACACAGAGCCCTTTGTAATATCTACAAACAAAGAAGCTCAAAAGGTATAAATATAAGAAACTTCCTGTGTGACGGGGCTCAGAGATTTGGAAGAGACACCTCCCTCTGGGCTGCATGCAATAAACGACTCCTAATTAACTGGCTCATTAAGGTGTCTTGTATCTCATTTGCTGCTTTACGATACAATAATGGAAACCTCCTCCCATGGTTCTCTCACAGTACTGTTTTTTTCCTTCTTAGCGCTGATTTGCTTATTTTTCTGTGCATTTACATTTCTTCAACCTCAGTTTCCACCAATAGACTTTCGCCTCCATTGGTGCAGACACTGTGTTGGACTTGAGCATCTTTCTATCCAACCCACATATGTGCCACCATGAAATATACATGTTGTGCCCTGTTTTCCAAAGTGAAGATCTCCCCGACCCCTGCTTCGCAGTGAATGAGCAGATCACCCCCATTCTCAAAACTATGGAAGATAATCAATGTTCACTAGGATTTTCATGTGCCTTCTCACTGCCCATAGTCAAATCCCATGCTCTTATCCTGGCACTCAAGGTCGCCTTTGATCCATCCCTTTACATATTCATTCAAAAAAGACGTATGGAGCACCTACTGTTCCAGGCAGTGTTCTATCTTCTCTCCACTCCTCGCCAAGTCATCTGCTGTCCAAATATCCCATCTCCATTCTCACTACTCGAGTTCATCTCTTCATCACAGACTGAATACTTTTCTCTCCAGATGTTTCCCCAAACTCTTTCTTTTGCCTAAAATACCTTCCCACTCTGTGTCCACCCAATAACGCATTCCCCATGATTTAAATCTCACCTTCAACCTTTTATTCAAAAACACGTATTAAGGCCCTTCTATAGGTGTCCCTGCGTCGGATTGCAGATCCAGAGGGACACAGGTGCTTCATCGCACCCACAGGCTGGGCTGTCCCATGCAGAGTGGCTGCATGCAACCTGCTGAGTGGTGGAAGAAGACAAGAACCCAAATAGAGATTTACAGCCTCTTTTTTTTTTAAATCCTTACCCGGGCATATGTTTTATTGATTTTTTTTTTTTTTTTGAGAGAGAGAGAGAAACATCGATCAGTTGCCTCCCATATTCACTCTGACCAGGGATCGAACCTGCACCCTAGGTATGTGTCCTGACTGGGAATTGAACCCACAACCCTTCAGGGTATGGGACAATGCTCCAACCAACTGAGCCACACCAGACAGCGTGAAACTTACAGCCTCTTTTGACTCCAAAGGCAACATCTGAGCCAACAGTCTCCAAATATTTCTTATCATAAACAGCTCTTTCAAAAAAGTGAATGGGCACCCCATTATTAGAATAATTATGTAGAAATTATATGTTGAATTATATACTCTCCAAATGACAGTGCATATAGAAGAAAGGGCTATCGAAAAGCATGAGATAAAAACATAAAGATGAACAGAAATTTAAATGTTGCCATTCAGTACCCCAGCGGACCATGCCGCCTATTCCCGTGTTAGACTGTTTGGCCTAACTCAGGTGACTGCCCTTTCTAGTTCTCACGGAGTGGCCTTAAGCATCATTTGGGGAGAGGCAAGGCATTTGGCTGCAATGACAGCGGAGCATTTGACTGGAGGCTCCTTCTACCTCTGTTGCTTCCCATGACCCCCGCATCTCTGTCCTCTGGGCTCCTTGAACCTTGCTCCAGCCGGAGTATGGGGCCTGACAGGTAAAGTATTTCCCCCTCTTCCTTGCCTCCACCAGTCCCTGGGATGCAGCAGCAGACTGCAGCTGGGCTGACTCTGGGCGCTGGCTATGAAGGCTCCAGGACCACATCTTGCTGGAGTTTTGCTGCAGAGGAGACAAAACCCTTTCCTTCTCAAGGAGGCGGGCGGGGGCGGGGGGGGGGGCGGCGGGGGAACTTCTGTGAATGCCTCATGCTTTAGACGAAGCAAGCCTGTCAGGAGACACGTCTGGACATTGTTTCCACCGTTGTGTCACAATAATTTAGGAAGAGTAGCACCACCTCCTCCCCATCCCATTCACTCATGTGCCAAATGGCATCCAGCTGCTTCCCCAGGTGTCCCCAGCCCCCGCCTGCTCTGCTGTGAGCGGCCCCTTTGGAAATGCCCAGCCCGTGTCTCTGAGCCAACACCCTGAGCCTGGCTGTGCACGGCATCCGGACCCGAGGGCTCAGCAAATCCTCTGTGGGCACCCTCTTGGGGCAGCTAGGGGCTTGGGAGTCCACGCACCAGATGCCCCTCAAAGGTGACTCACTCTCTTTCTCGCCTGGGCCATGCATGCAATTTGGGGTGACCAACCATCCCACTTTGCCTGGGACTGTCCCGGGATTAGCACGGAATGTCTCATATCTGGAAAACCCCTCGGTCCAAGAAGGACCGACTGCGTAACTTGTGGGACCCGATGCAAAATGAAAGCGCAGGGCTCTTGCTCAAAAGTGTGAAGAACTTCAAGACTGTAACAGCAGAGCATCAAACCAAGGGTGGCGTCCTTCTGAGCCTGGGGCCCCTGTGACCGTACAAGCTGTGTGCTCATGGAGCCCGCTCAGGTCCCAGGCAAACCAGGACTGTGGGTTAGCCCGCTTCCCATACCGGGATCCAGGGAAGCGAATGTGTTGTTATTTCCACAACGTTGTTAATTTCCCACAGCAGCATGTGCTACTGAGGCAAGAGGACTTGCTTCCACCTTCCACCCACCTTCCCGCCGCCGGAGCTTTCTGAAGCACAAAACCATGCCACGCCCCCCCTTAAAGCCTTTTGGTGCCCTCCCCAGCGTCTGTAGTATTCTCACTGTGCGTGATAATACTATTCCAGAAACTGCAAAACTCCCAGTATTGACTTAAATTATTTTTTACTACACCACCGCTTAAATATGTACCAACATAAAACTCGGCATAAACTTTGTGTGTTAATAGCTCTTACACAAATTTGTAATTTTTTTTTTAAAGTGAGACTTTAGGACCAATAAAATTCAAATCAACAACATTAACTTAATGGAACGGATGAGGTTGTTTTGCCAAAACTGAAGTGCCCCTGGCAGTGATGCTGACCCGCGCTGGCTGCTGGGTGCAGATGCTATTTCATGGATATCCTCCTCTGGGCTGGTCCCACGATAGGCCATCACTTTCCTGTCATTGAACACGTCGGGGTACCTTTGTTTAAACACCATGCCCTGACACTACTGGAGCCTCGCTTACTGCAAAGCTGCCCTTTACAGCTCAAGCTCCTCTCTGTTCTTTTCCAATTAGCCCTTGACATTGAAAGATGTGCTAATTGGTGCCAGTCGGATCATAAATAGGAATGCAAACATGGGCACTGTCATCCCATTGCAATGCCGGTTATAAGTGGGAGTGAGCCACCCAAATGACCTGAAAATGCCTATTTTAAATAAGAACAAGAATAACACTGAAATAACAATAACAATAATTAGCATTTATTGGGCAACTGCTATGTGCTAAGTACTTGCCATATAATAACTTACGCATCGTAACTCGGTAAGGCAGGCACTATGATTATTGCCATATTGTAGGTGAGAAAAATGAGGCTCAGGGAGGGGTACATTACCTTCTCCGGAGTCATCCCAAAAGAAGGTCTCTAAGAAAATCCTCAAAGTGAACTCACAGACCTCTGATCAGGCGTAAGGGACCGTGAGGGGTTCTTGGACTCTAGTCTGGGAGCAGTAGCCAGCGTAAAGTACAGACTCCCGAGTTTGCCGATAAAAGACCTGCCGCATCCTGCCTGATGGCCTCTGCATCCTCATCTCTTGCTGCTCCCACCTCATCACACATCTGTACCACGGGGCTGGTGGATCCCCAAGAGGGCATCAAACACTCACATTGTCCTGCTTCTTTCACTTAGAAGGCTTTCCTCTGCCTTTGCCACCTGGAAACCTCCTCCAAGGTGCTCAGTGTCCCCTCTCTGGTATGCTGCCCCCAAATAAGGAAAGGCTGATGCCCCTCCTTTGGGTCCCCACAGCACCAAGGTCGCAGCTCTTCCCGGAGGCGGAGGCGCTGTTAACCTCCTGACAGCCCCTGCGTGGTAGCCTGACCCTTCCTCTCTGGAGGGTTTCAGCTTAGAGGCCCAGAACCGGTGGGAACTTGAGGTCAGAGCTGTGCTATAACAACAGCCGGCGCGGGCTTAGTTAGTGCTTACTTTGTACCAGGCCCTGTGCTAAGGCCTTTGCATAGTTCACCTTATTTCAAGCCCACAGCCCTCCTACAAGGTGGGTACCATTGAGTTCCCATTATATGGACGCTGGTGCACAGAGAAGATGATGCACCCCCTGCCCTTGTACCAATAGTGGCCGCACCAGCGCATGAATCCAGAGTCCCTGCTCTGAGCCATGGGGCCACAGTGCCTCCTGCACTCCAGGAGAGCCGGTGCTGGGCTGGCATCGTGTAAAGCTGCTGGCAAGCTGAAGGTCTATAAAGTCAGAAACTAGGAGGGGTGCGGAGTGAGTACAGAGGTTCCCCTGTGTAGACAGCACAGATGGGACAAAAACCTGCCCCAGGGAGAGAGGGAGAGAGAGTCCTTTGTCCTCAACTGCTGAGGCCCAGCCACTGCAAAATGACCTACTGGACATCTTGTCTTAGAGTCCTAGGGTTTCCCATGGACCTTTTCCTTTGACTTTATCATTTTTTCCTGATTTAGGTGGAGTGAGATTTTCTCCTGGACATACTAGAAAAGCAAACAAACAAAAACTAGAAGTCCACAAGCTCCAGGAATCCGGGCCCTAGTGGTACGCATTTTTTTTGTTGCATCTAAAAGGAAGCTCATCTGTTGTCTCACTATAAACTATTCGGGTCATATTTATAATATTTTAAACATAAGTACATCCCATGCAAGTATATTTAGAACATACTTATACTGAATATTTACTTGGCAGTTAGCTGAAATTCAAGTTAACTGTATGTTATCCAGCAACCCTAATCTGGGGTCACGTGAGAACTCCAGAATATCAGGACACCCCAGACCTACTAAATCAGAATCTGCGTTTTAACAGATGGTTTGTATACATACTAGTATTAATGTTTGGGAAGTCCATCTGAAAAGTGAACTAAGGCAGTCCAAAGATGGTACAGTCACTCCTTCATTGTCAGGGACCCACAATCTTCTTATTTTCTCTCTCTAACATTTTTTTCAATATATTTTATTGATTTTTTACAGAGAGGAAGGGAGAGGGATAGAGAGTTAGAAACATCAATCAGCTGCCTCCTGCACACTCCCTACTGGGTATGTGCCAGCAACCAAGGTACATGCCCTTGACCGGAATTGAACCTGGGACCCTTGAGTCCGCAGGCCGATACTCTATCCACTGAGCCAAACTGGTTAGGGCTCTGTAACATCTTTATCTCATGATTTCCATCCTGAAGTTCACTTCATGGCCCAAGAGAGTTTCTTGGAGTTATCATCACAAGCCTGGCCGCCGGCTGGAAGCAATGGGAAAGGATCCAGAGCCATTTCCCCAAATCCCATCCAATGGCCTACACTCACACCTCATTGGCTGCCCCTGCCTGCAAGGCAAGCTGGAAAAGGTAGTTTGGGCCAAGAATGTCATTCCTTCACTTTGAGATTTGCAGCTAAGAATTTCTGTGACTAGGTTGACCAGGAGGTCCTGACCAAGGCAAAGGGGCAAGGACAGTCAATAAGACCCATTTAATAAGGTTTCTTTGAAGAAAGAGGAAGTCCTAGCTATGTTCTAGACCCAGGATAATTATAGCACTGAGCTCAACAATAAAGTCTACAATTTCACAGAGAAGATATATTTTGGGTGTAGTCTTGAGTGATGCAGGAAGCTCTGATGAACTCAGACATCCATGCTTGCAATACCATGCTTGTGATTCTGAGATCAGTGGCTGATTGCAGGAGTGCTAAACAGTGTAATCTTACGAAAATGAGCACAAAACACTGCTGGCTCTGCTGAGCCCAAGGAAGTGGAAATGTTTCTCCCTCAAAGAACCACTGCAGCCCTAGCTGGTTTGATGTCTCTCTCACATCAATGTTTCTCTCTCTCTGTCTCTCCCCCTCCCTTTCACTCTCTCTAAAATATCAATGGAAAAATATCCTCAGGTGAGGATTAACACACACACACACACACACACACACACACACACACACACACACCACTGTACCTTCTGTAGGGATTTAGGTTACCAAGTAGAGCATTGCTGAACCAATCTCAACATAACCAATCTTCAACATAACCAATCTTCAACAGCGCCATCATGTGGCCCCATGCAGCAACAGTAGTGAAGGACAGATCAGACTCTTCTCCACTCATTGTTGAAGATGCCTGATTCTGCTTAGACCAGATTAGCCCTCTAAGTTTTAACACCACTGAGAATGGTACTAAATAGAGTACTTGATGCCTCACTGGTAAAGATGTTGAAGTGTTTAACTGGAAACAAAGTGAGATGTGAGCATACAGGCACTCTGAGATTGAGGCAGAGAGAGAATCTGTGCTATGGGGATAGTACTGGATTTATTTTTGGTAGAGACAGCTTTTCATTTCCCAGCAAGTCTCACCAAACCCCAGGACTAGGTGGACCCGGCCAAAGCCATAGCTAGCTAGGATTCATTTCAAGCCAGATTTTCTCAAGTAAGGACAAAGTGGACTGAACTGGGGTTTCTAGATGTTTGCTATGCACCGTGCCAGAACATACTTTCAAAGCAAGATGCATTCTCCACAGATAGCTGTTGAGCATGGCAGGCAAGTCCTGACTGGAATGAGCCTGTTGTATGCTGGGGAGCCTTAAAACAAACTGCCTCTCTTTAAGTAACGTTCTTTTTGAGGCAATTTGCAGAAGAGGCTGAAAATCCCCTCTGACAAATTACAACTCCTCCCAGAGGAAGACACAAGGACCCCACCCATACTCTTTGCTGTGGGTCCTCCAGCAGATGTGAGCCTAGAAGGACAAAAGGTGAAGTGAAACGTCTCCCCTCGGGAAGGGAGGGGACTAACTGAGCCAGAAGCCACAATGGCCTGAGTTGGGAGGATACGCCAAAGGGTGTCAATGAGAAGAGGGAGATAGAGTCCCAGTCTTTGCAGGCAAAGTGCCTGGTTGTCCAAAAAGTAAATAAATAAAACAAAACAAAAAAACAACACTATTATCTCTGCCTAGAAAAAGAATATTTATAAGGGGGAGAAGAAGAAGGAGCAACAAAAGGAAAGGAAGGGAAAGAGGAAGGAATATTAGAATCTAAAGGATTAAAATATCCAGTGGATTGTGCAAATCCATCTGATGGGTTCAATGTCTGTGAATCATCTCTTACACGTGGCTGTAATTTCCTTTGAAAACCAGATGTATATGAAAACAAGACAGAACGGGGGTAGGATGCAGGGGAGCCTGGGTCTCAGAATTTCCCTCAAAATGGAGATTTGGATATTTTTGGTCACCCTCTCTGGGTTCTCAGTGCCTGGTGGATTCAATTGATGGTGGATGGCAAGTCCATTCTCTGGAGGGAAAGTCTTCGCAGAGACTGACACATGGACATCAGTGTCTAATGTGAGCAGAGGTTGCCACCAACTCGCCTATGCCTTTTAAGAGGTTCCTAACTCCGAACTGTCTGGAAATTGAACAGGGAATCCAGTTCACTGCGACAACATGTCAATATTATTACAATCCATGGTTGGCAGAGCATCATTCCTGAAATATGCCAACAACAATAGCTTCGTTTTGTCAATGCAGGTCCAGATACTGGTTTGAAGAATGTTTGCTTTGTTTCTAATCTCCCATAGCTCATTTTTTCCAGATTTCAGATTGAGTCAACACCTAGAGTATGACCTCTGTCACCTCTCTGACCTCACTTCCTTTATGTTCACTCCCCTCCAGCCACTGACATCTTCATAATCCCGTGAAGATGGCAGACAAGTACCCATGTCAGGATCTCTGCTTAAAATCCTACTTCTCCAAAGATCTGACTTTGGGTGGTGGGCTCACGGTGCGATATACAGATCTTATAACCTGAAACCTATATGATCATGTCAACCAATGTCACCCCAATACATTTAATTTTAAAAAATAGAAAAAAAGTCTCCTTCTCCAGACACAGACTTGCTCCTCACATCCTCAGGTCTCACCCTGAACATTGCCTACTCTGATAGCCCAACCTGTCTGCCCATCTCTTCCTAACTCCCTTGTCCACTTTATCATTTTTCCTCCTAAGCACTTATTCCTATCTGATGTAATATGTAATTTAATTGTTAAATGTATGCCTATGAGAACAGGCATTTGGTTGATTATGTTCACTGCACAATCTCTGTCTAGTGCCAAGAACAGAGCCTGAAACATGGTAGGCCCTCAATAAACATTTGCTGAATGAACTAATAAAGTAATAAATAGGAATGGGCTATTGGAAAAGCTGAGAGTGCAGCAGAGTCTGGGGTTGGGCAGTCAATAGAAAGGGGTTCAAGTTAGGGATTTAGGTTACCAAGTGGAGCATTGCTGAACCAATCTCAACATAACCAATGGTCAACATAACCAGTCTTCAACAGCGCCATCATGTGGCCGCTGAAAGTTAACTCAGTTTCATTTCCACAAGAAACCCTCCAGTGTGCCTGTTAGAATATGTCCACATTGGTCTACGAGAAGACTCAGGGACTATGGCCAATGGCAGGAGCCCCCTGAGGATGGCATGCCTGCCTCCCATTGTGCCATGCCTCCGCCAGATCCACTTACCTTGACTTGGCATTCAGGGCACTCCCCAACCTGGCACCAGTCAGCTGTTACATCCATGTCTCTAATACCCTTCTATTTTATATTCATTCAACAATGTGTCTCAAGCTTTATCTTTAAAATCTATCCCAAGTTTTTATTCAACTCCATTATGTAGTCTTGCTTGGTAAAAATATTAAAATAACACTTCTGTTGCCAGAATCTTAACTTTTCACTCAACATTCCCACCTTTGCTCATCTAAATGGAGTATTGTGAGACAATATAGATTCAGGGATTCTGCTTCCCTTGTCAAGGGGTTTCTAATATTTAAGGTTTTTGAATCTGAGAATAACTGAATTCTCTTTGGTGACAATTGTTCAGCAAAATACAAAGCATAATCCTGGAGCCCAGCTGAAGGTTGTATCTATCATGTCATTTAACCTGCAATGTATATTGGCACACCACCATAAAAACACATCAACATATACACACACATAAACACACGGACATGAAGAATCAAACGTATACAATTCAAGGCACAGACATGTAGACACACATAAAGCAAACCACAATATACACGTTGAATTTTGTGGTCTAAGTTTAACTAAGTTTTCAATGCTTTGTTTAGAGTGCCCTGGAAAATAACATTGAAAGACATCAAGACCCTGCTGCTTAAAGAAGAGTCATGGATTCTTCACCCCAATGGGTAGTTATTTCCTTTTTCTTTCCCTAGAATTGATTGTCTTGACCAAATCAATCTTTTAGCTTGGTTTTGTTTTGAAATAACCATAGTTCAAACCATACACCAGGTTGTCCTGATATACCCTTAATTGGCTAAGTGTTAAGTAACTTGATTTATTGGGGTTACTTTAAGGAAATTTATTAGCATTGGAGGTGTGCTACAGATACAGTAGGAAATGACTGTTCTTGGGGCTCTATTGCTTTGAGGAGCAATAGGTAATCACAGGTAGGGAAAATCAAGAGGAATATTCTATAAACTTTTTTTTTTAATCCTTTTGATCTTTGAAACTGGAATAAATGTTCTAAAAGTTGTTTCTCTGATAAATGACCTGATAAAGGAAAACAAATAAGGAAAGGTAACCGAAAACACAGGTTCAGCTGCCTACCTCAGTAAAAGCCAAACTCCTGAGACAGGTGCTGGTGCAAAAGGAAAGAGGTTTATTTAGATGCTGACACCTAGGACAATGGTGGACAGTCTCAAAGGCCATCCCCTCTTCCTGCTCAAGCCCACGATTCTTATAGGGATAAAGATGGGAGGACTTTTTTCCCCCAATTATCTTGTTAGCTTTTGGCACTCTCAGTCCCTATCCCTTCATCTTTTTAGTTTTTGGTGGGCTCAGTGTAAGAACCTCCCCCTGTGCCATCTTGGCCAATAGGGGAGGACTCCCCAGTGCTGTGAATGAGTGTCTACTGTAACAGAAACAGGTTTGTTTCAGGGGAGCCAGGTGTAAGGAATCTCTTTGTCCTCTTCTTAACTTCTTGTATCTTCCATCTTTTCTAAGTGTTTCTTTATGGAAACAATCTCAAAAGTCTTCCTATATTAGGAATGGAATTATTTACTTTCATTTCATAACTCTGGGATAAAAATCACACATATGCATGCATTTACACACATGTGTACACTCATATCTGTACTCAGACACAAATGTTGATGGGACTGAAAGCTTTCAGAAAATGTTTTAAAAAAATAAAAAGCATGTGGCACCACTTCCAATTGCTAATAAGAAACACATCAATTTAGTTGTGAATTGAGAACTTTATAAGGAATGAAGGAATTATTTTCATTAAGCCCTAAAACAGTATTGACCATCCAAACCAATTTGCTCCATGCAGAACTGTGGTGTTAAAAAAATTAGCTGTTGATACCATTCAATAGCAATCAGCTGGATTTTCCCCTTAACATAAGGTGCAGCTATAGTTTTTCTCAGTCTCATAATTAAAAAAAAGGTGATAAGCTATGTGTTCTGAATCAATTCACTTAGATTTCGAGGAGCATAATAGGATTCTGTTGTTCTGGAAATAAACAAAAATCTCATCTACTCAGTGGGCATGGATAAAGTAAGTGGTAAGAATGACGTGTACTTGTCCTATCCAGGTTTTTCGCCTGGGGCCCACTGATCCAAATCACCCATGAATAGAATTCAGGAGTCTGTGCCTTGAATGGGAAAATTTTTCATAACAGTTTTCATGAACTTCCACTTAAAATTTAGCATTTCGGTCAATTATGAATATTTAAAAAAATAGTATTAGTAGTACAAGGTGGGACTAAAGGAGGTTTATAGTTGTCAGTATGTGAAATAGTTTCTTCTTGTATTATTATTTATTAATGATTGTATTATTTTCCACTAGAACAACTCTAAATCTACTTTTGTCCACCTTGTATTTTATGACTTTTCATTTATAGAAATCACAGACAGTGTCTATCAAATTACAGGCTTCTTTTCTAACCTAATATAGTCTACTTTCTGCATTTAAAAACATCATTGTAAGAAGGAGTCCATGGGCTTTCTCAGATTGCCAAGGTGTTCGTGGCACATGAAGGGTTAATACCCCTGTTCCAGGAGACCCGGGGTATGAATGAGGGTCAGAATCTGGCACAGCTGGTTGGGATACCTGAAATCCCATTAGGTAAGTCTTTCCTTGGGCCTTGAATGCTTCTCCACCACCCAGTAAAATGCTCATTTTAATGCCCCAGAGTGGAATTTGTTGTTACCAACTTTAAGGTTCTCTGGAGTAGCACCAAAGGTGGAGGAGAAGAAGAAAGAGAAGATTTGGACTGTTCTCCCAGCCCTCTGCATATTTTCAACACGGGATTATATTCTATTTCAGTATTTTGTAAACTTTTCCCCCTTAACGTTCTGATAGTTACCCTTGATTTGAGTGCTGACTCTGCCCAAGCACTTGACCTATGTCATCTCATTTAATTCTCACAACTGCTCTTTGGGGAGATACTGTTATGAACTGTCATAAATGTTGGCTAAATGAATAACAGGTCTTATTTACTGAATACTTACCATGTGCCAGGTACCATTCTCAGAGCTTTACACATGTCTCATGTACTCCTTCCCAAAGTCCGGAGCTAGCTTTTACTATTACACCATTTTACAGCTGAGAGAACTAAGGCACAGAGAGATTAAGTGCCTTGCCCAAGATCTCATAGCTAGAAGATCATGGTGAAACATTCTGGGCCTTGGGGGAGGCAGTCTGACTCCTGAGACCTGGTTCTTTGCCAGCATGCTATCCTGCCTTCCTGTGGACTTTTGTCATAGTGAATCTCTGAGTGTGCTTTAGTTTTAAGGTTGCTGCACGATTCCTGGAATTGGATGTAACTTTTCTTTCATATGCGGTGTATGATGAAAGGTGAGTCCATCCTCAACATTGAGAAACAACTATTTCTTGAGAAACAACAGAGAAATGAAGCGGCAGCATTAGCATTTCTCTATTATTGGGCTGATATAAGGCCACAGTTTTAGGCTGAAGCTCCAATACCTGACTTTGTTGTTGTTGTTGTTCCACCTGGAGTTCAGGGCACCCATTCAGCCAAGCTTCCTGCCTGAGAACAGATGCCCGCCACCTAGTGACCAAGTGAGGAATTGCACCTTCCCCTTGGTCCAGGAGGGAGATGGGGGAAGGGCCATACTAGATGAGAAAGGACAAGAGTGAAGGACATCACCAAGGCCAAGGCCCGGAGGCACTGTGCCCAGCATCTGGGTGAGATGTCCATACGCTTCATTGTGAACACTTCTGGAGCCCGATGCTATTGTTTTCACAGTACATCTGGCTGGGTAGTTACCACAGCCACCATCACGGCTCATGTCAACTGGACATCTTTTTCCTGACAAATCTAATTTCCTGGGGGAGGAAACTGCACAAACAAAACATACTTGAAAATTGTTACATATAAATAACCCTGATGAACAAATTGGACTTTCTGTTTTATGCTAGGCACTATGCTCAGTGTTGTTGCATACAGTGTCTCACCTGTTCTTTTCTTTTCTTTTTTAATATATTTTTTATTGATTTCTTACAGAGAGGAAGGGAGAGAGATAGAGAGTTAGAAACATCAATGAGAGAGAAACATCGATCAGCTGCCTCCTGCACACCCCCTACTGGGGATATGCCTGCAACCAAGGTACATGCCCTTGACCGGAATCGAACCTGGGACCTTTCAGTCCGCAGGCTGATGCTCTATCCACTGAGCCAAACCGGTTTCGGCTGTTCTTTTCTTTTTTAAATCCTCACTCGAGGATATTTTTTATTTGCTTTTTAGAGAAAGAGGAGAGGGGAGGTGTGGGGGAGAGAGACAGAGAGAAATATTGATGTGAGAGAGAAACATTGATTAATTGTCTCCCATACGTGCCCTGACCAGACTGAACCAGCAAGCAGCCTAGGTATGTGCCCTGACTGGGAATCAAACCTGCAACCTTTTAGTGTACTGGACAATGCTCCAACCAACTGAGCCACCCAGCCAGGGCTCGCCTGCTCTTTTTTCATAGCTCTAAGAGCTAGAGATGAAATTATTTCTCTGATGAAACTGAACCTCAGTGAAGTCCAAGACACTGTCCAGGTTCCAACAGATGGTGGGACTGAGCTGGGAGCTGAGTGCAGACCGTTCTGCCTCTCAAGCCCTGAGTAGACTACTGTGCTATAATGCCTCAACTACACACACACACACACACACACACACACACACAAGCACATGTTTAAGGATGTAAAAGGTTAGCTATTTAACTAAGCTACCCTCAAGACAGCAAACATCTAAGTAAAAATCTAGTGCCCATACTAGAAAATGAGTTCATTATATCTAGGCAGAAGAGAGAGGACTACTGTTCATTACAACATGGTTACAATGACATTTTTGAGGATTTGGCTTTTACCCAAAATATTATTTTAAAGTGACAAATGCTAGCAAATAGAATCCAACAGCCTCTTGAAAGGATTATACATCACAGCCAAGTAGGATCTTACCCCCAGGAATGCAAGGGTAGTTCAATGTAAGAAAATCAATCGGTGTAATACATCATATTACTAAAATGAAGAAAAAAACATATAATCATCTCCAATGATAAAGAAAATGCATTTGATAAAATCCAACATCTTTTCATGATAAAAATAAAACAACTCAGAAACCAAGGAACAGAGCAAACTTCCTCACTATAACAAAGAGCATTTATGAAAAACCCACAGCTAACATCACACCAGTGGTGAGAAACTGAAAGCTTTCTTCCTAAGATTGGGAACAAAAGGAGGTTGCCTGCTTTCCCCACTGTACTAGACATTGTACTAGAAGTTTTAGTCAGAGCAATTACACAATAAAAAATGAAAATGTCATCCAAACTGGAAAAGAAGAAAGAAAATGATCTCTGTTCACAAATGATATGATCTTATATATAGAAACTTCCAAAGAATCTACAAGAAAGGCACTAGAGCTAATAAACAAACTCAGCCGAGTTGCAGAGGACAAGATGAACAGCTCAAAAGAAAATTAAGAAAGCAATCCCATTTACAGGTCCAAAAGAGACAAATTTAACCAAGGAGGTTAAAATTGTATGTAACTGAAATCTATAAAATAGTGCTGGAAAAAATTAAAGAAGACCTTAAAAATGAAAAAACAAACAAACCACCATTCTGTGTGCATGGATTAGAAGAACTACTGTTGTTCAGATGTCAATATACAGAAAGTGATATATGGGTTCAATAGCCTATCAAAATTTCAGTGACTTTGTTTTTTGCAGAAATGAAAAAGCCATTCCTCAAATTCATATGGAATTGCAAAATTCATACATATAAGTAGCCAAAACAATATTGAAGAACTCATATTTCCCCATTTCAAAACTTACTAAAAAGTTATAGCAATTAAAACAGTGTGGTACTACCATAAGGATAGACATATATATTAATGGAATAGAATTCCATAAATAAGCCCAAACATCTATGGCCAATTTTTTTTGACAAGGGTACCAAACCCACTGACTGAAGAAAGAATAGTCACTTCACCAGTTAGTGACGGGGAAACTGGATTTCCACATGCAAAAGAATGAACTTGGACCACTACCTCACACCTTAGATAAAAATTGA
This sequence comes from Cnephaeus nilssonii, assembly GCF_951640355.1. Lineage (NCBI taxonomy): Eukaryota > Metazoa > Chordata > Mammalia > Chiroptera > Vespertilionidae > Cnephaeus > Cnephaeus nilssonii. Next base: position 26,695,123 of record NC_137073.1, on the reverse strand, counting down.
CCTAACACAGACCAATGACCTAAATATAAAAGCTAAAACTATAACACTCTTAGAAGAAAACATAGGGATAAATCTTCATGATCTTGTATTTAGCAGCAGATTCTTAGATATGATACTAAACAAAGAAAGAAAGTGTGTGTGTGTGTGTGTGTGTGTGTGTGTGTGTGTGTGTGTGTGTGTATGCGCACGTGAGCACATATCCCCAGAATTAGAGGAGGGCAAATAACAATAATAATAATTTTTTAGAGCACCTTCACCCCAGAGTTGAAACACAGTTCAACAGACAACACCAGGAAGATCTATAGATCACTTTCAGTATATCGACACTTTAACAATATTAAGTCTTCCAATCCATGAACACAGGATGTTTCCATTTATTAAGATACTGAAACACAGAGAAAGAGTGCTTTATTCAATACCATATCACTAACATATGGGAAAATGTTAGAACTCAACCTAGCGCGTTCTCTCTCCCAGAGAGAGCCAGGACAATTATTCCTTCGTAGACTGATAATTCAGGCAAGGGCTGCTCTCTCGTTTCCCCTCTTTTGGGGAAACTTCCTCATAAGCAGTGTGAACAGTGTGGGGGAAAGGCTGCAAAGATGATGCTTGAACTACTGACAATCAAATTGCTTTTAAGCACACTTCAGCACTTTAGAAGAATCCATTTATATATTAAGAACGAGTATGCTAATTGCAAGCCATTCTTGTGTATCCTTTAAGGGATCTCTATGGAGCAAACCTCATTTGAATTACTCTCTTCCTTCAACAAACACCCAGTACTTGAGATTTACTGATTTTGGCACTGAGTCTGAGTTACCAAGACTCTTTTGTAGAGATGAAATGATTAAGGTAGAATGAGAATGGGACCAACCAGCATTTACTGTATGTGCCAGGCAAGGGCGCCCCTGTTCTCCGGTCATGCCTAAACCAAGAAGGGCTCAGCTCTTGGCAGATTAGCCCCTCCTGAAAGCAAATAGATCCAACTCCCCAATGCAGTAATGAGAAGGGGATAGTTTACTGGAGTCCCTGGGTAAGGGGAGAGGTTTTACATCAGACACCACATACAACATGAAAATCTCCAAACACCTGTTCTCCCGCCCCCAAATCTCCTCTATTTGTCATTTGTCTCATCTTTCTCTCTTCTCTTCCCCATAAAGAAGAAATGTTTTCTATTGTCCTGAACAATTCAGCTGTGCCTCTAGGTTGTAGACATCACTCAGGATGTCCACTGAGCAGTGACAATCAAAACTGTTTTTGCTGGGTGTGTGCCTGTATGCATACATATGTGTGAGTGTGCATGCACACGTGGTCTTTTGTTGGGTGATTCTCATTTCACCTGAAATCACTTATGTTATCCCCTTTGCCCCTTAAAACACCCCTGAGAGATTATTTAATCCCACTTGATAAGAAGAAAGACTGACAACAGCTCGGTAAGTTGTCCGAGGCTGAACAACTTGTCAGTGGGGGAATCCACAATGGAACACAGGCCTAATTCCAATATTCATGACTTGAAAAGCTGGTCCAGAAATGGAAGGCTTTCTTGGTTTTCACAGTCGTGGGTGAATTCTTTTTTTTTTTTAATTCTCACCTGAGGCTATGTTTATTGGTGGGGTTTTTTTTTTTGAGAGAGAGAGGAAAGGAAGAGAGAGAGAGCTAGCTAGCTAGCTAGATAGATAGATGAGAAACATAGATCATTGGTTGCCTCCCGTACACACCTGGACTGGGGATCAAATGTGCAACCTAGATATGTGCCCTGACTGGAATCAAACCCACCACCTTTTTGGTATATGGGAGGATGCTCCAACCAACTGGGTCACCCGGCCGGGGCAGCAGTGGGTGAATTCTTGTCTCTACCACATTGGACCTTCCCCAGTGGACCCTTAGTGAGTGGTGACGAGCCACGTAGTAGTTTTACTCAAGAAGCTTAGAGTCTAAATCAAGGCCAGTGTGCCAGACCCAGCCTGCTGCAGGTAAATAAAGGCTTACTGGCACCCACTACACCTGTCCCTTTGCATAATGTCTATGACTGTGTTTGTGCAGCAGTGGCCGAGTTGAGTAGTTGTGACAGAGACTGAGTGGTCTGCAAATGTTTACTATCCGGCCCTTGGAAGAAAAAAGTGTGCTGACTCCTGGTCTGGAGAATCGACTGACACATAAATTGGAACTTGAGCACCAGAGCATGAAGGGAGGTGGCAGCGAGCTGTGGGACTCCCCAGGAGGAGAACTGTGTTGTAAAACCACTCAGCAGGCATCAGCAGCCCTCCGCCTCTCCATTCCCCACACTAATAGGACCCTGACAACGACATCAATGCATAAAGTCAACACACTAAGTACTTGCTATTTGCCAAGCTCTCTCGTGGAGAGGGCTGTAAGCAAAACAGACCACGGCATGAGTGTGGAATGGGAAAGAGATAAAGGCCAACACCATAGGCGCCGAGTGAGAGCTGGAGCAACGTCCTCCACGAGGCTGGGAGGGAGCAGAGCCAGGGCACGGAGGTTCTTGCAGTGGGATTTCATCCCAAGGGCACCGAGAACTTTGAAGCCGAGTGGGAGGTGGCGGGATCTGCTTTAAACTGAACACTCGGGCCACTCTGTAGAGAATGGATTAGTGAAGGGTGTGGGTGAGGGAACCAGGAGGATGCTGTTTGCAGTTACTCAGGCATGAAGTGGGAGGAGCTTGAACATGCGGGTAACAAGGGAGATGGAGAGAAGGGTTTGGCTTGGGGAGATATTTGGAGTTAGAGCGAGAGGACTCACGGATGGCTGGCATGTAGAGTGGATTCTAATAAAGAAGCCGGAGGCTTGCCAGGGGCTCCCGAAAGCACCAAGGACAGCGTGCCAGGCTGCCATGGGGTTTATTATGATTCCCGCCTCCTGCCCACGCGGGCAGGGCAGGGCGAAGCAGCAGTCGGTGCCCTGGGCGCCCTGCGAGGAGGCAGCCGCTGGCTTCCCGTCGGGCTCCACCGCAGCTGGAACAGGCAGATGCACCCTCAGAATAAATGAATCGCCTGGTGCCAGGCAGCTGGCCTCCCCGCAAAAGGATGGATTGGGCTGGTTAGAGGGAGCTCGAAACTTGTGTTGCGGATCCATTAATGTCAGCCACAGGTTAATTCTGAGCAATTTCCAGGTGATCCAAAAATTCATTAAACTGACGAAAACAAATCTTTGGAAAATCGAGCTGGTGACAGATAGAAAGCCAATGATTTATTGCCTGGACGAGAAGAAGTGTCTCCCGTTCCAGTCCTCAGTCTGTTGAGTGAATCGGAGTGTGCGGGAAGAACAAGGGAGGCGCGAGCCCCACGTGACGGGCATGGCTCGGGCCCAGCCTGGCGTGCCCTTCCCGCTGCTGCTTGTTTCATCAAGTGCTGAGGTGGAGGGAAGCGTGAGGGAGCAGGGCGGGCAGGAACACATGGAGATGGAGGTCAGGCAAAACTGAGTTTGAATTCCTGCTTTCCAGTTATTAGCTTCTGTGACCTTGGGCAAGTCACTTGGCATTTCTGAGTTTCCACTGGCTCATCTCTTCAACTGGGGTGACCATGTTTTCTCCTGGACTCAGGAGAGCGTATAATACATGAACATGATGGAGCCCCGGGCCTGGAACATTGCAGGGGACTCAATAAAGAGCCAACGTGATAGTGGTGATAACAAATGAGATGGGGGAGCTTTTTTTTTTTCTTCCTTTAATGGACATACACACTCAATGCGAGCAGTCACACTGCTGCTGCAGAATGCTATGGAATGCTTACTTACACTTCCAAGGACAGAAAAGTTTTCCAAGGCCCAAAGTTGCGGGGGAGAGTGGGAAATCAGAAGACGAGGAAGACGGGTGAGGAGATGTGGAGGTGGGTGCTGCTGATAAGAGGAAAAGGGTGGTAGTGTGAGGAGGAGAGGTAATGAAGGCCGCCGTGGGGGCTTCCCCGAGCGGCAGGGGTGAGGTGAGTGGTGTGAGGGAAAGGACCACACTTGGAAACTGGTGCTGTAATTGGTTTGAAGTCTGGATGAAGATGGTTTCTAAACCTATACCCATAATACCCTAGGTGTGGAAGAAACCAAGGGAAGGACTGATTTCCCTTAAACACCTGTAGGGTGGGCTGTCCACCATCTGGTGACGGCATTGTGACATTCCTTAGGGGCCCTTCACAAGGTGCACACACCTCCCACTTTCCTTACACGTCCTCCCATCTCTCATCAATGGGAGGCCTGTCACAGCCATCGCAATTTTAGAAGGAATTGGGACACTCCTCAGCTGAAAATACCCATAAGCCACAGAGATGCCTCAAAGGAATATTTTGCTATGGATTATTGTTCGTGTGCATGGATCTCTGCTCTAATGAAGTGTATTTAAGTATTTATGAGTAACTATTGGGAATACGTTAGACCAGTGGTCAGCAAACTCATTAGTCAACAGAGCCTAATATCAACAGTACAACGATTGAAATTTCTTTTGAGAGCCAAATTTTTTAAACTTAAACTTCTTCTAACGCCACTTCTTCAAAATAGACTCGCCCAGGCCGTGGTATTTTGTGGAAGAGCCACACTCAAGGGGCCAAAAAGCCGCATGTAGCTCACGAGCCGCAGTTTGCTGACCACGGCATTAGACAAACCTTAGTTGGAGTCCACAGACCCTAAGAAACCAAGAGGAACTCTGGCATTCCCATAGTGTGTCCAAGATGCCTTTGACTTGGTCTGCCTTCAAAACATTGAAAATTAGTTTGAAATCAGGGAATGTCTGAGAATGCACGGAGCACAATCCACCCCCCACTGGGGGCATGCTCCCGAGTATTCACCGGCTCTTCTTGTAAGAGGACTGTACTCCTCTGACCCCCTGGTGTTAGATTCATCCATGTGACTTGCTCTGGCCAGTGGCACATGATTAGATGCAATGCAAACCACATTCAAGCAGAAGTTTTAGGATTATGTGTTTCTATCAGTTCTCTTTCTCTTTCCCTTTGCTCCATGAATGTCATGGGGCATTTACAGGGGATGTTCCTTCAACTTGGATCTTGGAATGAGAAGACACGTGGAACAGAGCTGTAGCTAACCTGTGGCTACCAACATATAAGGAGGTGGCGAAATAAACCTAAGCTCTTGTAAGCCACTGAGATTTGGGGGTTGCTTCTTACCCAGCATAACCTAGGAATAGCACACTGACACAGGAGGTGAGCTAGTTGTTCAACATTGTCAGAGAGGCCGGAGATTTATTTTCTAATGCTAAACTTCTCAAACTTAATCCAATGAAATATTGCTCCTGCTCTTTCTGATTATTCAAGAGTTTGGTGGCTCAGTGGGTCTGAGTTTTCAGCTTCACTGTGTGTGCACGTGACGTGTATGTGTGTGTGTGTGTGTGTGTGTGTGTGTGTGATGAAGCTTTCCAGACTGAGCTCATGTCAGGAGGACCCATGTTCCTGCTGAAAGCCAGCATGGACTCAGCCTTCAGGAGCTATGCTTCCCAGAGCCATTATACACAGTCAGCTGCTCATTACTTGGGGGCAGATGATCCCACCTCTTTCCTCCTTCGAATATGGACTTTGACCATCTTGCTCATAGATATCAGCACTGCTCTTCAATAGTGACAGCAGAAGCTAAGAGAGAAGCCCAAAGCCACTTACCTGCCTCTTAACTAATCACTTTGGCAGAAGTGAGCAACTAATGCCTGCCAGGCACTGTCTAGGTGCTGAAGACCTAGTTTCATCATGATGGCCACCCATGAGATCAGTGTTACTATCCCCATTTTACAGACGAGGAAACTGAGGCTAAGACAGTAAGGCACAATCCCAGGTAGAGTTGCAATACAGAATCAGATATTTCTCTACGTTTTTTTCATGACTTCAGTCAGTACCTCCAAAAACTGATTTACATGGAGAATAATGTCAAGTAATATGAAAACAGCATCTATGTACCATGTGGAAGCATGGGGCTAGAGCGCTCCTCTACAATAATGAGCTGGGGAAACTTGAAGCTCAGAGGCAGACCCACAGTCCTGACCACACAGAGAGGGGACAAGATCTCACTAGCACTGGGGCCCTGTCCTTGCTGCACTGCGTCTAAATTGGCTCCTTGGGCCGATCTGATCCGGTGGGAAGTGGCAGGAATGGCAAGTGAGAAGACTCTGTTTCTATTTTGGGAGGCTCCTCCTTTCCTTCAAAGTGAAAAAGCAACAGCTTTTGTTTAAACCCTTAAGCAAACTGTTTACTCCCATACCTCATGCGACAGTGAGACGGAGAAGCGGGTGGCGCTGCACTTTGCATGGCAAACTTGTCCTCCGCCAGTGCTATTAGTGATGCAACGGAGCTATTTAATTAATTACCACTGACATATGTTCGTGCTAATTTATAAGACGGGTTAGCTTGCACATTGCATCTGAACTCTCGCCTGCCCCGAGAGCTTCCTGAATGTAAAGCAATTGCCTAACTTGAAGCTAAAGAAAGAATGAAAGAAATCCCAGAATATTTTTAAGTTTGGCAAGTCCTGATGGGTCAGGTCAGTGGTCGGCAAACTCATTAGTCAACAGAGCCAAATATCAACAGTACAACGATTGAAATTTCCTTTGAGAGACAAATTTTTTAAACTTAAACTATATAGGTAGGTACACTGTTATTAACTTAATTAGGGTACTCCTTCAATCGCACTGTGCATGCGTGCCCGCACATGATATTTTGTGGGAGAGCCACACTCAAGGGGCCAAAGAGCCGCATGTGGCTCAAGAGCCACGGTTTGCCGACCACTGGGTTAGGTTACTTCTTGGTGGTTCTCAACCAGGAGAGATGTTGTCCCCACAAAGGAGATTTGGTCATGTCTGGAGACATTTATGGCTATGACACTGGGAGGGAGGGGACTGTGGGCATAGTGGGCAGAGGCCAGGGTCTGCCAAACGTCCTACAGTGCACAGGGCAGCCCTACCACCCAGAATGATCCAGCCCCAAATGTCAGTGGGATGAAATCTCGACCTAGTTCAATGCTCCTAGTGCCAATGTCCAGAGAGGGAAAGTAGCTTACTTAAGGTCACACAGCAAGTTAATGGCAAAACTGAGCAGCAGGATGATTTACAATAATTAAAGCACAGGCTCTGGAGTCTGAATGCTTGGCTCCCCAACTTAGACTTGACTCTTTCTACCTAGGGAAACTTGAGCAAGTTACTTTGGTTCTCTGTGCCTCAGGTACCTCATCCAGAAAATAAGAATAATAATGATGTCCACTATTAGCTTTTGAGGATAATCCAATGACATAGACCATGTTTCAATTTGGCTCAGTGTGTGTACTATTTACTGTCAGAATTCTGTCCCTTCTCAGCAGAAGTATTCAGGGTTAGCTAAGACAGTAGTTATTATAATAATTACTAATACAAGACAAGAAATTTCAATTTAAACATTGTTAGTCCCTTCTGTGTCCACATATACACACACACATACATTATGCATATAGGTATACATGTATAAAGTATGCCTGGTGTATAACATATTTTTTTCATTTGATTGTCATTAATAACAGGTTCTGTATTTGTGAATTCGCCTCCTTGCTAGACTGTATTTATAATCCCAATTCCATGTCTGCACTGCTCTGGCAATCATTCACAGCCACGTGCAGAGTGCACTCAAAAGCATCTGAATTTTTAAAAATTTTATTTAATAAGAGAGACATTGATTTGTTACTCCACTTATTTATTCACTCATTGGTTGATCCTTGTATGTGCCCTGACCAGGGATCAAACCCATAACCTTCATGTATCAGAAAGATGCTCTAACCAACTGAGCTACTTGGCCAAAGCTCCCCAAAGCGCCTGAATTTTTAATTAAATTAGCACGCTCTTGTTTCTGCCCTTCTCATCTCAGAAAGAGGCAGATTGTAGGGTGATCAGCTAGAACAAAAGGCATCTCCAAGGGATGTTCTTTAAAACTCACTTTAGTGCACCCCCAGGCAAGACAGAGTCCATCCCAGCACCTCAGGGGAAGCAAGTCAAAGTTAACACACAGCTTTTCAATCTAGAAGAGAACAGGATTCTGAAGTCAGTACAACCACTATGTTTTTGCCTTTCTATTGATTTCTTTGTCTCAGTCTGTAAGGCCTTTGTTTTTATGTGCTGTTGTTGTTTTAGGTTAAGTTAGGCTCTCATACTAACTTTAGGTTGAGATTTCTATGCTTTTGTTCATTTATTATGAGAGCCTGATGACTACTTTCACTGTCTTTTACATAGAATCTGTCTCAATCATAAGAATGTTCTAGAATGTAGCTCCTACTGTGATCCACGGATTGCCACACGAAATGCTGCAAAGAAGAGGGTCACGTGACCCACAAGTCGCTGAGTACATCCTGCCCTGTTTTCTGACAATGGACTCAAGCACCCCACTCCACACTCAGCTGAAAAATTTAACCTCAGCTCCAGGATTTCTGCAGGTTCCAGGGTCTTCAGTTCTCCCAGGCGCCCTTGCTTTTCATTTCCTGCCACTCTCACCAGTCTCTCTGGGGAAGCCAATGCAGATGTGGCTGCCAGAAACTTCTTGATATTCCGAGCCCAAGATCCACAAAAGACATTTATTTGGGTGTGACACAGTCTCAAAGGAAAGTTTGAGGCAAGGGATGACATCTACCCAGCACACAACCTGAAAACTGAGTTTTAGGTGCACGTGACCTAAAAATTCCTCCAGCTATTCCTACTGCTGGCTTTTTCCAAAAGCCGACCATTCCTGGCCCTTTTGCTGGGAGAGTTTTCTGTGACTTTCCCTCTCTTTCTTACTTCTCCCAACCCCAAATTCCTGGGGTACGAGCCTAGTCATCTCTCTCTTTGTATTACTGCCCTTCCACATTTAAAGCTTATTATCAAGCTGTTTTTCTAAAAAAGACAGAATCCCCTAAATGGTATTTTCCTGCCAGCTATAAAAATAACATTTTCAGTCCTTTTTTTATGGAATGGGAGCTCCATAGAAGGGAGGAATTGGATGAATTCACTGGGGATTTAAAGAATCAGGACTCTGAAGGTGAGTCCAAAAATACTATGATATGAGAACAATTGGATTTTGCATCTTTGTCTGCTTGACACTGTGCCCACTGGAGTTCCCGCTTTCCTAAGAATGTAGGTCCAACTCCCAGCCTCTGATGCTGTCACTTTCAAAGAAAGATGGCTAAGTTCACTTCAAAAAGATGAGATTGCGCAGAAAACGGGAGAAGATGGGCTTGCGCTGATTAGCTCACCTTTGTCACGTGTTTTCTCACCATTTCTCAGCTATGGGGGCCGTTCTAGTGGAGAACACCTGCTCCTTCATTACAAGTAACCATGTTAACTCAAATAATCACTAATTCTCAGGAGGTGCTCACTGCATGAGTGTTTCTCATTATTTAATTACATCATTTAACTCATTTAATCTTCACCATGAACCAACGGGGCAGGCGCCATTTTCATCCCCATTTTATAGGTGAGAAAACTGAGGCAGAGAAGTCTCCCAAGGTGGTTACAAACCAAGGCAACTCGGCTGCAGAATTCATGTTCTTAACTGCCATGCTATTCAATCTCTCTCTGATTTCAGCAATAACGATGCTTGGGGACTGCTGAGTCCGGTGGTGCGACACGCAGTGATTGGGATCTCAAGGTCACGTGTTAAATCCTGCCAAACCCTTCAAGTGTTAGCCTAAATGCCACTCCCAAGCAGCAGGCTTTCCCGGCTCCCATACCAGGAGAGCTTCTGCCATCACCCTCTCACTTCACAGTGTGCCATTTGGTGGTCTGTGGTGTAATGGTTAAGTCATTATTTGTGCAATTTCTTTGTCTCCTCAGCTAAAATGCAGTCTCCATAAGAATGGGGATCATGTCTCCCCGCTTGGTCACCACTGCATTGCCAGTACCTAGCGGAGTGTTTGACACATAGTGTGGCTTCAGCAGATACTTGCTTAAAGCATGCGTGCATGAATCCTAGATGGGCATATGCTGATTCCTCCAGAACAGGGCCTTTCAAGTTCCACACTATTGACATTTCTGGCCGGATAGTTCTTTGTTGTGGGATCTGTTGTTCACACAGTAGGATGTTTAGCAGTACCTCTGGCCTCTACTCACTAGATGATGCTGGCATCCCCACTTCCAGTTGTGGCACCCAAACTGTTCCTAAACATTCACGACTGACTGAAAGACAAGGCACATAGATAGACATAATGCCACCTCTTATTCTAGGGAAACAGAGAAAAGGCCATTTCCTAATGGTTGAACTTTACTAGTAACACCAGCTTATTATGAGAGTGCACTCTCACAGGTCAGGTTCTTTGGGAACAAATATAGCAAGGGGAGTTTACATAAATAAAACAACACCTATCATTGGGAAGTACATATGATGAACAGGCACCTTGCTTGAAGGCACCTTCTTATAATGAATGTTTGACATCATTATCTCATCTGGTTCATAGGATAATCCTGAGGGTGACAGAGGCCCAAACAATGTAGTAACTTGACCAAGGTGACATGACTGGTAAGTGGAAGACCTGGGATTTGAACCCTGGCAGGTCCAGCTGATGGCAAAGCCTTCACTCTCAGTCACCAAATTATCAGAATCCTTTTGTGTTCCTGATGCCTTATGTTTGCAAACATTTCTCCAAATGCTCCAACACCTATCTACGTATATTCAAGGGAAGGCACTTAGAAGACAAACACCCATATCCCTGTGTCTGGAACAGCGCCTGGCACTTAAAAAGAGTTGTTGAATGGATGAATGGTCTCCCCGGTTATTAAAATAAAGTTCCCATTATTTATTAAGGGGTGTGTCTCTTTTTTATCGAATTCTTGTCCATGTCGAGACCAAGCAGTTTAACCAAATCTTCAGGCGCCTGAGCTTCTGCAGGCTCACACTTCCCACAGGGCCCCTTTAAGTCTAATCTCTAAGACATTTTTCCTATAGGGGAGATAAATTGGTAATGGAAAAAAATATTAAATTAAATTTTTAAAGTATGTTTTTCCTAAGAAGAGACAGGTCGCTCTTTACTAAGGGGGATTCATAGTAAGACCCCACCCCTCATATCTGCATGCGTTCATTTAGCAGGCATCATCTCCCCCATTTGGCCAATGGGGGTAAAATAGAGCTGGTCCAGAATGCCCCTTAAAGCCCACCATAGGTATGCGTTTCTCAGTAAACTCTTGTCCACATTCCTTTTTACAAACTATGGAAATGGGACACGAAGACTTCCCCAGCAACGCAGGCAGGGTGATGTTTCTGCCTCCCTTGGTTTCCTTTTGGGTCACAGCGGATGCTCTGAAATATTCTACCCACTGACTGCAGCTCAAGACAGTGGGTGTGAGCCAAGAACATCTATTCAGCCATTTGTGACATCCCAAGGGCGCCCGCGAGATAGAAGGCCTCGGGCTACAGGCTCCCCAGCGCCGATCTGGAGCTTCTATTTTCAGTGGTGCAGTGGATAAATGGCACCCACGAGGTTTGGGATAGAAAAATCTGCAAAGGAACAATCAAAATAGCTCTCCATGTTGGTCCCCTCCCCCTCCCCTTCCCCCAGTCTGGGCCACAAAGGGACTTAAGTGGGCAAGGAGACAACAGAGCGTCACCAGAAGAAAGGAACTTGTCATCCGTGAGTGGCCTCATGAGCCACGGTCCATTCTTTGAGGGATGCATTTCTCCTGTGATGGAATCAATGCCGACGGAACATGCTCTCTAAAGAGCGGACTATGTCTCAGAGAAAGAAAGCCACAAAAGAATACAATGACAGTGTCGATTCTCGGCTCGCCAGCAGTGAAAAACTGCACTTGAAGGCCATACAGGGATCGTCTTGGGAACTTTATAGAGTGGCTGAATGTCCTTTGTCGGTTGTAAGAACGTCTGATGGCACTTGTCCCCACACAGGGTCTGAACAGCAGGGTCTTGGGGGAGAGGCTCTGGCCTGCTCATTTTAGAATCCCAGTGGCACTGAACAGAGGGCCAGGCAAACAGGACGCGGTCACCAGGGAGATGGGGGGCAGGCAGGGAGAGGCACTAGGTTTGCAGAATCAGACTGAGGCATCTCCACTTGCTCTGTTGATCTTGCAACCTTTCAGCCTTACCCTTTTAAACGCTTAACCTTTTCTTGTGACGCGGGTCCCTTTGGCAGGCAGGTGAAGATCATGTGATACCTTCTCAGAATAATGCTTTGTAAATTTTTTAATTATTATTTTTTAATCCTTATCCGAGGATAGTTTTTATTGATTTTTTAGAGCAAGAGAAACATCAATCAGTTGCCTCCCGTATGCATCTCAAATGGGTATTGAACCCCCAATCTTTTGGTGTATGGGACAACACTCCAATCAACTGAGTCACATGGCCAATAATGCTTTTTAAAAAAATTATAAAATATTTTGTGTCAAAGAAACTGACATTAAAAACACTTATCAATATACTTAATAAAAATGTATGAAATGATAATATATGAGCTTCTTTATTAACATATTAAAAAGAAGGTTCAGTAGCGAGTCTTCAGACTTCATAATTTTGAAACAACGATATGTGTAAATGATATTTTGAAATATCTGCAACACTTGTAACATGATAATTGGCTGTGATTTCTATTGGTGGCATGGTCACAGTTACACTAATACCACTGTGGTTTATCCCCTCATTCATAATTGAGGGACATGTCAAATTTCAGTCAGGAGTTAGTGAAAATGAGGATGCATTTTATTCCTCCCCTGAATTCATGGCCTTCCTGAACTCTTTTGGCACACCAAGCTGGAAACCTTTGCTTTCAAAACGACAGTGATACAGAGAACAATTCTTCAAACACCCTCCCCCCTCTTTGGTATTTTTTTAAATCTATTTTTATTGATTTTAGAGATAGAGGAAGGGAGAGAGCTATAAATATCGATGAGAGAGAAATAGCAATTAGCTGCCTTATGCACACCCCCTACTGGGGGTCAAGCCTGCAACTCGAGCATTTACCCTGACTGGGAATTGAACTGGAGAACTCTTGGTGGATGGGACAATGCTCAACCGCTGAGCCACATCAGGTGGACAGACCGTTTCTCTTCTTTGTCTACAATCATTCCCTCTGGTCTTGTGGGCTTAAATGTGTTTGTTTATATGCTGATGATTCTCAAATTTCTACCTCAAAACCTGGGTCTCTCTGCAGACTCCCTCTTCAGTAGCTGGGCAACTTGTTGGCTTCTCATACTAAATGTGTCCACATGGGCTGGGGCCCCATCCTTCTGATAGCTCCAGCCAAGACCTTGGGGTCTCCTTGACTCCTCTCTTTCTCTCACCCACATCCAACTTATCAACAAGTCTGATCAGCTCTACTTTCACATGTATACCTCAACTTGCTTCTTGCAACCCCTGGGGTACCATCTGGGCTCAGGACACTCATCCTTCACTGAGGTTATTGCAATATCAGTGGTCGGCAAACTGCGGCTCGCGAGCCACATGCGGCTCTTTGGCCCCTTGAGTGTGGCTCTTCCACAAAATACCATGGCCTGGGCGAGTCTATTTTGAAGAAGTGGCGTTAGAAGAAGTTTAAGTTTAAAAAATGTGGCTCTCAAAAGAAATTTCAATCGTTGTACTGTTGATATTTGGCTCTGTTGACTAATGAGTTTGCCGACCACTGCTAACCAATTCTCCTTCTCCTTTGCCTCCCTAAAGCCAGCTCTAGGCATGGCAGCCAGAGGAATCTTTTAAAAACAACAGAGATGCAAACTGTATCACTCCTCTGTTCAAAACTCTCCAAACACTTCCATTACACAAAGAGTAAAATTCACATGAATACAAGACTTGCCTTCTGCCCCCCACTCCCCATTACCTCTCTGACAGTATTACTCAATTAACTTGAGTTACTTTGTCTCCATCTTCAAATTCACCAAGCCAATTCCCACCCCAGAGCCTTTGCTCTTGCTGTTACTCTGCAAGAATGTTCTTCCAAATATCCATATGACTCCTCACTTCCTTCAAGTTCTGGTCCAATATAACCATACTAGAGACCCGGTTCATAAATTGGTGCATGGGTTGGGTCCCTCGGCCTGGCCAGCAATCAAGGCTGATCGGGGCCGATGGGGGCCAGCTGGCCGGAGAGGAACTGCGGGAGGGCTCCAGGGTATGTCCAGCCCTCTTGACCAGTCCTGATCGGCTGAACCCCAGCAGCAAGCTAACCTACCAGTTGGAGCATCTGCCCCCTGGTGGTCAGTGTATGTCATAACGACTGGTTAAGTGGTCGACCAAATGGTTGACTGATCAGTTGGACACATAGCATATTATGCTTTTACTAGTAGCCCGTTTGCACGAAGATTCGTGCAATAGACCTTCATTCACCTGGCTGCCTGCACCAGTTTTCTGCCGGCACCGGGGACCCAGGCCTTGGCTGTGGCCACCGCCTTCTGCCTTCTTTCAGGGTCGGGGCTTGGCCCCGGGCGGTGGCCTTGGGCTCGGCCGCACCCAGCGTCCCTGCTAGGGATCGCAGGAGCCGACCCCCAGTGGTTTCCTGCGATCTGTGCAGGCTCCCCGCTGGTGCCCAAGGCCAGGAAAGCCTCCGCCCGAGGCTTTCCCGGCCTTGGGCTCGGCCAAACCCAGTGTCCCTGCTACCGATCACAGGAGCCAACCCCCAGTGGTTTCCTGCGATCCGTGCAGGCTCCCCGCTGGTGCCCAAGGCCGGGAAAGCCTCCGCCCGAGGCTTTCCTGGCCTTGGGCTCCGCCACACCCCAACGTCCCTGCAACGGTTTGTTGGTGGGCGTGGTTGGTGGGCGTGGCTTGGTTGGTGGGCGTGGCTTGGGCATAGCGAATGTGCGGTCAATTTGCATATTTGTCTATTATAAGGTAAGATTATATAGGATGTATAAGCCTTCCTCTAACAAACTGTTCATATGTTGAAGCCCTAATCCCAGAGTACTTCAGAATGTGGTTGTATTTGGAGAGGGGGTCTTTAAAGAGGTAATGACATTAAAATGAGGCTCTTAGGGTGGGCACTAATCCAATCTTATAAGAAGAGACTAGGACACAAAAAGAGACACCTGGAGTGTGCTTGTGCAGAAGGATGACCATGTGAAGGGGCTGCAAGAAGGCAGCCATCTGCAACCCAAGGAGAAAGGTCTCAGGAGAACTGCACCCTGCTGACACCTTGATCTTGGACTTCCAGCCTCCAGACTATCCTCACCACCTTATCCGGCTATATTTTCCTCTAGGAGCACTTGTCACATTTCCTAGATTATGGACTAATGTATCATCAGCATCTACAGTCCTGCACTCAATAAAAAATTTGTTGAATGAATGAATGAATGGAATGGAATGGAAAATTTCTAATGAAATTATTTTCCTACTTCATAAAAGTCACAAGAGCCACTGTTACTAACATGAGGCCACCACTTGGGAATTAGATGGACCATCCCACATTCACCCATAAAACAACACTCCATCCACTGAACCATGAAGGAGATGACCATGGCACTAAGGAGGGCCTAAGCCAGCCCTATTCCCTTCACATCATAGGCATGTTCTTTCTCATCTGGCCAGGTAGGTAAGGAGATGTTTGTAAACTATACTAATAAGAGCCTAGATGGTGTCATGCCCTCACATCGTCACAAAATGGCCATCACAAGATGGCCGCACACACAGTGGAGGCAGGGCCTGGCGGCTGCTCTGCATGGTGAGGCTTGGGGGTCCTGGCTCTGTGCGGCATGGAGGAGGCCGGTCCCGGTGTTTCCGCCGCCTTGCGCAAAGGAGGCAGGTCCCAGCAGAGGAGGCGGGTCACAGCAGGGGAGGGCAGTTGTGGGCTATCAGGCCAACAGGGGAGGGCAGTTGGGGATGGATGATCAGGCCAGCAGGGGAGCAGTTCGGCATCAATCAGGCTAGCAGCGGAGCGGTTAGGGGGCAATCAGGCTGGCAGGCAGAAGTGGTGAGGGGCAATCAGGAAGGCAGTCGGACATCCCCCGAGGGGTCCCAGATTGGAGAGGGTGAAGGCTGGGCTGAGGGACACCACCCCCCAGTGCACCAGGCCTCTAGTCCTATATAATAAAAGCCTAATATTGTAAGTGTTCGGTTGTCTGGTTGTCCATTCAACCATTTAGAACGTAATATGCTAATGATATGCTAAGGCCGCTCAACTGCTCGCTATGATGTGTACTGACCACCAGGGCGCAGATGCTCTGACTGGTGGGTTAGCTTGCTGCTGTGGTCTGGCTGATCAGAACTGAACGAGACTGGCCAGACATGTCCTGGAGCCCTCCCGCAATCCCTCCCTGGTTGGCCAACCTCCCGTGTCCCTCCCCGGCCTCAATCGTGCACAAGTGGGGTCCCTCAGCCTGGCCAGCGTGCCCTCTCGCAATTCGGGCTGAGGGACCCCTTCCCTCCGAATGCACAAATTTAATGCACCGGGCCTCTATTTGTTAATAATACTACTTCCCATCTTTTTGTGCATTTAAGCTGGTGTAGTTTTTTCCTATACATTAGATTTAACCTTATTCTCTCTTATGCCCTCAGAAAAAAATTGCTTAACTCAATATTTGCATACAGTTTTCTTCATACTGTGAACATAGCACTTTGAAACAGTTATGTGTTTATCTAACTTTTCTGCTGGTCTGTGAATTTCTAGAAGGAAAGAATGCTTGTATTTTAGGGCCAAGCAGAGTACCTGGCAGATAGTAGATGCTGACTGAATGTTTGTTGATGGTATTATTATCTAATATTTATTGAGTTGTTCCAATTTCCTTATATTACAATAGGATGTTATCAGCAACAGCTCTCAAGGTTGCTGGGTTAACATCACTAAACCACTGAGAAGTGTCCAGCACAGAGTCAGCACTCAACAGTGTTCGCCATTGTTGTCCCTATTGTTAATGATGCTGTCAATGAAGCACTCATTTAGTACCAAAGTGCTTTCCTCACAGCAAGCATGTGAGAGGCAAACCAGTCGTAATCATGATAACAGTTAACAGCTATTGGTTACCTAATAAATACCAAGTCTGGGACTACTTAAAAAACGCATTATCTTATCTAATTTTTACAACAACCCTATGAGATAGACACTCTTCTGATTCTCAATTTAGAGAAGTGGGGACAGACTCAGAGAGGTTGAGTGACTTGCCCAAGGTCACACAGCAAATAAGTGGCATAGCTGGGATTTGAACCTGAGTCACTCTGACTCCAGGGCCTTACCCAGTATGTTGTGGTGGGGTGGCATGGTCCTTATTCTGGGAAAGAAGAAACAGAAGTGGAGAAGTCAGCTAATGATCAAAGCCACGTAGCATGTGAGCATCAGAGCTGAGAGTTGAGACAGGAGCATTTCCTTTGAGCCAGTGGGCCAGGGGTGCTAGCTGGGATTCGGGATGCCCTTCAAAAGCAGGCTGAACAAAACCAGGCACATCTCCCATCCTAATCCCGCTTACACGATTACTTATTAAGTGCAGACTGATAAGTGCTATAAGGTGTAGGGGCTCTGAGAGTGTGTAGCAGGCAGTCCTGACTGAGTCCGGGTCAAGGACACCGCAGTCACAGAGATGCATGGCTTGCGCAGGAGGCTACGCAGTCTGCACAGCCTC
Organism: Cnephaeus nilssonii; assembly: GCF_951640355.1. Lineage (NCBI taxonomy): Eukaryota > Metazoa > Chordata > Mammalia > Chiroptera > Vespertilionidae > Cnephaeus > Cnephaeus nilssonii. Next base: position 26,677,647 of record NC_137073.1, on the reverse strand, counting down.
CCTCCTGCATCTTCTAGGGAGACCAGTCTTTGGAGCATTACATGATCTTGCAGTTCCTCTCAACCATATGATTTAATTATTGGGAAGTACCACGTGCCCTTTTCCATAAGGACAGATGTGTGGAAAGGAAGGGAGGCAGGGTTAATATTTTTTCTTCTGGTTTATGAGTTTCATTGATTTTTCTAGAAGGAAAAGGCTTCTCTTTGACCTTGTTCCAACTAAGCAGGTTTGCCTGGGACAAGGGGTCTGGCAGCTGCTCAGAGAAGGATGACCCTGGCCCCATTCCCCAAGGGAAGTCACACGAGGCAGCCAGGCAGGAGGGTGGAGGTAGAGACAGCCCCAAGTGTCTGAAATGGTGTCTCACTCACTCCCCCAGCCCCATATCCAACCCCTCCCCACCGAATCCTGTTAATTTAATTCCCAAACCTCTTCAATGTGCCCATTCCTCTCAGACCCTTTGCCGTAGCTCCAGCCTAAGATGCTACCTTTGCCTGAAATAGAGTAACTTGACCCTGAGCCTCCACTCTTATTTCCTTCAAACATCTTCTCATCTGAGCAACAGAGTGACCATCTTAAAATATATATTAGATCGCTGTCACCTCCAACTTCTTAAAACCCTGCAGTCAGTCACTTCCCATTGCATTTGGGATAAACATCAAAAGCCCTTCATACGTGGAAGGATGTTCAACAGCAGGTGAATGGATAAAGAAAATGAATGTGGGAGGGACATGCAACAGAATACAATTTGACCTTAACAAAGAAGGAAATTCTGCAACGTGCAATAACATGGGTGGACCTTGAGGACATGATGCCAAGGGAGATCAGTCAGTCACAGAAAGGTAGACACTGCTTATGTGAGGACTGTACTGTAGAACCAAGGGATGGAATGCTGGTTGCCAGGGTTTGGGGAAGGGGAAATGGAGAGTTATCAATCAAAGGGCTCAAGATGAATACCCTCTAGAGATCTGCTATACACACTGTATCTACAGTCAACAATCTGTATTGTACACTTAAAAGTGTGTTAAGAGGGCAGATATGTTAAGTGTTCTTACCACAATAAAATAAAATTTCTAAAAAAGAATGAAGCCAAGTATCACCACTAATCATTATTTTAAAATTGAAATTTACTGATTGACCAAATCCTTGTCTGCCTCAACTCATCTGGGAAATAGACACTTACCAATTTATTCCAGCAACAAGATATGCTACATGTACATTATTAATAAATGCTGGAAAGAGTGTTATTGATTTGATAAATTGATAATGTTTTCTGTATATTGAGATTATCTGACTAAACATACAAAATGTGTGGTACAATTAGACAATTTTTAAGATATATTCTTATTGATTTCAGAGAGGAAGGGAGAGAGAGAGAGAGAGAGATAGAAGCATCAGTGATGAGAGAGAATCATTGCTTGGCTGCACGCCCCCTACTGGGGATCAAGCCCGAAACCCAGGCATGTGCCCTGACCAGGAATTGAACGCTGACTTCATATATTAGATCGTTCATATGTCAATGCTCTAACACTGAGCCATGCCGGCTGAGCCAATTAGACAATTTTAACATGAAAAAGGTAACTTTTTTATGTTATAAAAATCCCTTCACATGGTCTCCCAAGCCCTCCAGGAACCCCGCTCACCTCACTTGCATCATCTCCCACCTCTCCTCCCCTTCCTCACCATGCTGTAGCCACAATGACTCTTTTCAACTCTTTGGAAAATTCAATTTCTTCCTATTTTATGGTCTTGAGGCTTTCGACATACATGAGTGGCTCCCCCTTTGTAGCATTCCCACAGGTTCCAAACTTGTATGTGTCTGCAGTGGTTTGTTTCCTGAGCCTCTCCAGGTGGAGTTGAACAGACCACAAGGGGAGAGACCACGCTGCCTTGTTCGCTATTTCACCTCCTGTGCCTAAAGGCCGGCTTTATTCCACGCATATGTGTGGAGTTCTTAGGAGGCACCAGATCTCATGCTAGGTGTTAGGGATACGAGAAGAATAAGCTGTATCTCTGACCACAGGACAGCTGGATAAACAGGTTTCTGTTGAAACATATGCAGCCCTAAATGGGAAGACAAGGACCTCATATGCTTTCTGGTGCATAAGACATTTGAAGAAGGAGGGAAGGAAGGGCGGATGGAAAGAGGGAGAGAGGACAGAAGGAATGAAGGAAGGATGGAAGGAGTGATGGGAGGAAGGGAGGAAGAAGTGAGGGAGAGAAGGAGGAATTCTGAAATACATATGGAAACAGTACTACACATGGGAAAGGAGAAGGGAACAGTAAGTTTTGCCTGGGAAAACTGAGATGGCTTTTCAAAGGAAGTGGCGACTGATCTTGACCCTGAAGGGTCCTGAAGGATGACTAAGCATTTTCCAGATGCTCAATTGGGGAGGAACACTGTATCAACAGGCCGCTGTGGGGGGGGGGGGGGGTAGGGGGCGGGGATCTGTGTGAGACGGGAGGCAAGGAGACTGGTTAAAAGGCTGTAGCAAGAGTTCAGATGAGAGATGAGCCGGCCTGACCTGGGCAGCAGGTCTGCTTGGTGAGGAGATGGCTTTCAGAGGCATTGCAAAACAACTGGATTCGGGGAGGCTATTAATTAGGACATGTTTGGCTCCGAGTAATAGAATTCTAATCAATAGTAGCCTAAACAATACAGACATCTCTCATCTCACTAACACAAAGACTGGAGACAGACATCGCAAGGTTGGCTCAGCAGCTCAATTATGCCATTGAAGATCCAGACCCATCCCAGGATGGATCCAGCCTTTAGTATGTTGGCTTTGTATTCTCCTGCTTGTTGTCTCATGGTTGCAAGCTGGCTGCCATAGCTCAGGCATCCTGGCTGCGTTCAAGGACAGGAAGGAGAGGGTGTGTCAGGGCGAGCCAGAGCATCAAGAGAGGGTCACTTTGCTTCTTTCTCCTTTTATTAGGGAGGAAATATTTTCCAACGTTTCCTAGTTGATAGATGCTGATGTCTCATTGGCCAGGATAGTGCCAAAATGACCACTCTTAGCTGCAAGGTGAGCTGGGCCATGAGATGTTCAGCAAAGGGGAACAGGGATGCCTGGATGGCTCAGACCAGTCATGATTCATACCCTGGAGCTTGGATACTGTCCGTCTCCCCAGAAAAATCAAGAGTCTGTTAGCAGGTGGACCAGCGGCTAACAGTGCCGGCCACAGGGTGGGAGGTGGGCTTTAGATTTAATTCAAGCCGTCTCCCCCTGGATGTGAAAAATGGCAGCCACCTCTTGGCTTCGGTGCTGTGGAAACTGCCGCTACTTCCAGCTGGGCCCGCTGTTCTTTGCTCATACATTCCCAAGAAGATGATTATGCAGAACAGCGAGAGCTTTCTTGTTTGCTGGAATAGTCTCGAGAAATAAGACTGCATTAATAATTTGTTTTCTTGGTATGGGCCATTCGGTTGCAAAACGATATTCCAGTCATAGCACGATACTTCCCTTCCTCATTTACATTCACCGTTGGTTTAATTATGCTTTTCAGTCAGAATACTTATTAATTTTATAGACCTACCTGGAAATTAAATTGGATAAATTCCTTTTGCTTGGTACCTTGGAAAATGCATCTTCCTGACCTGCTGCTGGAGCCCACCGCAGCCTGTGCAGTTCGGTTCCTCTTTAAGTTCATTTGCAAGTAACTTTAAAGGGTATATCCATCATTTCTGAGAGGGAGAAACGCCACAAAATGCAGCCCAATTCAAAACAAAGTGGGAGGACAATAGAGAAAATGGTCAAATATTTTATTTTCTCATGGGGGGGGGGGGGACCAGGGAAGCCATTGAATGAGGCATAACATTTCCCTTCCAAGTCCAGGAATCTGCCACGGAGTGCAGAAAGGACACGGAGCAATGGCCTTCTGCTGACCGGCTAAGGGGGGAATCATGAGGGCAGCAGCTGGTGCCTTTGTCCATTAAACATTTACCAACCTTTACCATGCCTTAGGCACCGTGGAGCAAGGAATACAGTAAAAATGTGTTAGTTGCTCTGAAGAAACTCACATCTTCACGGGATGGACAATGAGAATCAAGCATGCTCGGTGTTATGATAACGGACAGAACACTGGGAGAGGCCAGAGCCGGGCAGCAGACCCCTGGACGGAAGCAAACATAGCTACACGATATGAGCTGGAACCCCACTGCCCAGCCCAGTGCCTGGCCTGGAGAGGCTCAATAATTAGTTGTTGGGTGAACTGCATTGATCTTAGTCAGACTTGGCACCATGTATTAAGATAATATTAGCTGTTATAACAAATAAACCCTCAAATCTCAATAGCTGTCACAGAGTAGAAGTTTGTGTCTCTCTGTGTAGATGTATGCGTGCTACCTCCAGCTTATCCAACTGCAGGCCTAGGGACTTCTCAGCCTCCATAATTACATGAGCTAATTCCGTACAATAAATTTATTTACATATATTTCGACATTGGTTTGCCCTGTTTCTCTGGAAAACCCTGACCAACACAATAAGCAACACAGATAACATGGATGAAAGAACTGATTTCGGTTAGTGTCTAGTCATAAAATGACGAAGTTATACTGATCACAATTACACCCAAAAATGCTGTATGTGGGAGAGGAAGACAGGAGCAAGTCATGGACACTTTCCTGTTCGACCAACGCAGAGGGAGGTCACTGGCCCAGACCTTGACTCTTGCCCAAGTCCTCGAAGCCCCTGAGAAGGTGTCCAACCTACAAAGTGCGAGTTACGCAGGATGAGTAAGTTCTGGGACCGAATGCACAGCAGGCTGGCTGCCGCTGCCCGTGCTGCACTGCAGACTGATATTTGCTAAAGGAGGAGATCTGAGTTGTTCTCCCTTAAAAAAATGTAGCCATGCGAGTGGATGGATATGTTAATTAGCCTGATTGTCGTAACCATTTCCCAATGTATGTGTATATGAAGTCATCACCATCTACACCTTAAATGCATACAATTTTACTTGTCAATTAGACCTCAACAAAGCTGAAAAAAGGGATATTTGTTAAAGAACAAACAAACAGAGGCATCGGTAGCCCAAGGTTCGAATTCTGCCGGTGCTTTCAGTCACAGAGTGACCCTGTTGGGGTCCCCAGAGCGGCCAGACCAGTGCACAATTAGCAGTTGAAGTACTCGGTCGGTCTTGATGTCTCTAAGAATCTACGACCTAAGGCATGTATGAATTGTCACAGCGTCTGCTGAAGCTGTGTGGCAGGTCCTGGCTATAGGAAACGGGAATCAAGTGAATTCCTCTCTGTGGTGGAACTTGAGAGATGGTGAATTCTGCCTGAGTCCCAGCCAGCTCCACCACCATGTAGCATTGACTTTGGGCAATTTGTAGAGCCTCCTTGGCCCCAATTCCCTCAGCTATAACACAATAATGGCAGTGGTAAGATAATCATAGCACCTACCCCAGAGCGTGAGTTATAAAAACTAAATGAGATTAAGGACATACAACAGTGCCTGACACATAGTGAGGGCTCAATGACTGTTAGCTATTATTATTATTATTAGAGGTTGTCTTGTTATTAATGGTTGTCTCTTTGCTTTTTAATATGGTTTTTTTTTTTCTGTTTTCCCCAACTATTTTATACATTCCCTAAATGGGGGGCGGGTGTCATGCATGCTGGTAATGGGGGAAAATACATATAAAAATAGGTTTCTAGATACTTTGGAAATAGTAGACATAGAATTAAAAATACAAGGGCACCATTTTGTAACATTTTCAAAATGTCAAAATTATACTGATGGAGAACAAACCTGTGGTTGCAGGAGGTTGGGGTTGGGGGAGGGGGAGACTGTAAGTGGCATCAGGGAATTTCTCTGTGGTGGAGGAACAGGTCTGTATTCATTTGATGACATTTCATAGGTCTACACACACACACACACACACACACAACACACATGCACACACACACGTACACACACACACGAGCACATGCACAAAACCCAAATAGGTCTATGGTTCAATTAACAGTAAATATTGTACCGGAGTCACTTTCCTGGCTCTGATGGAGTACTACTGTCATGTATGATGTCACCCTGAGGGAAGCGGGGGTGGGGGTGGGGAGGGGTACCCAGGAACTCTCCTTACTACGTTCACAACTTCTTGTGAGTCAAAAATTATTTCAAAATTAAAAGGTTTTAAAAAATTACAACAGCAGTAAGAAAATAAAAAATATCCATTTAACAGTAACCAGTGGCTACAAAATATAACAGAAAGTAAATTCTTGATTTATCTGGTAGATTTGACCACAGAATCAGATTAGGTTGGGCCACAGTGGAAGGAAAACCAAGTACTTAGGTTATCATCAAAGAGCAACTGCCTTTGTAGGCACCAATTGTGCCCGGCATTGCCGTGACAGGGCAGTAGTCCAGGGCTGAGTGCGAGCAGCTCTGTGGGGCCCCGGGGCAGAGCGCTTGGTCCTACAGGAGTTGGGGGACAGATCTGGGCGGCCAGGAGAGGAAGCAGAGCAGAGAGGAGGAGGCTGGTGTGTTGTCTGTAAGCTGCAGTGTGGGTGCTGCAGACCTGGGGTGCACCAGGATTCTTCCACTAACCCCATCACCAGGCTGTGAGTGCCATCCATGCTGTTGACTCCCCACTCTGCGTACCTGTGTCTTTGAGGACAGGTTTCAGGCTGGAATGCAAAGGGGTGGACATGCTCAGCCTTCTTTATGTTGTCCTTGACTGTTGAGGTTAGGAGAATGAGAAGGATGACAGCAGCAATCACAGAAATGTGCATGTGTTGCATGAGTTGTTCTAAACACATTACGCATTCTTACTCATTCAGCCCTCACCACCAACCCTGTGAGGGAGGAGCTATTATTCCGATTTTAAAGGTGAGCAACTGAGACGCAGAGAGGTGGTGTGAATCGCCAAAGATCACAGCTTATAGCGGAGACTTGAGTTTGCTCTCATTGTGATCAAACCTTTTTTTCCTCGATGTTTGTAAGTGCTGGTGCTGAGGAGGATCAAAAGTGGGGCACGATTAGAAACCTTGTTTAGGAACCTTGATGATTGCCTCTTTGCTTTTTAGCCTTTCATTTTTTTTGTCTTGCTTTCCCCAACTATTTTGAACATTCCTTAAAGGGTGTCATGGTATGTGATGGAAAGGAAAATAAAGAAAAAGATAATGTAATAATGATAATACAATATAATATAATACATAACAGGATATGATATAATATAACCATATTATATTATATTCACATACTCTAATCCTATCTAATAAAGAGGGAATATGCTAATTGACCCTCACACCGTCGCAAAGATGGTGGCACCCATAGCCAATAAGGAGGGAATATGCTAATCGAATGCCCTGCCCTCAAAGATGGCAGTGCCCACAGCCAATAAGGAGGGAATATACTAATTGACTGCCACGCCTTCAAAGATGGTGGTGCCCACAGCCAATAAAGAGGGAATATGCTAATTGACTGCCACGGCCTCAAAGATGGCAGCGCCCACAGCCACAAGATGGTGGTGCCCAGTCCCCTCAGCCCCACCCGTGTGCCTGCCTCCAGAGTCCCAGAGTCCCCTCAGCCCCCCAGCCGCCCAGGGCTAGCCCAAGGCGCAGGCAAGCCTTGGATGGTGGCTGCCCAGTCGCCCAGGGCCACCCGAGGCTCAGGTAACCAGGGCCAGCAGAGACTTGTGCTGCTGGCAGTGGCAGCAGCAGAGGTGTGATGGGGCGTCACCTTCCCCTGATCGCCGGGTCACCTCCCACCCCTGAGGGCTCCTGGACTGTGAGAGGGGGCAGGCCAGCTGAGGGACTCCCCCTCCAGTGCATGAATTTTCATGCACCGGGGCTCTAGTTACATTATAATACAAAGTAAGTTCAAGTATACTTTGGAAATAAATAGACATAACTGGGAAAGCAGACACAACAAAACTAGAATCAAAAGTACAAGGGCACGACCCTGCCCAGTGTGTTCAGTGGCTAGAGCGCCAGCCCACGCACTGAAGGGTCTGGGGTTTGATTTCCGGTCAAGGGCAGGTATCTAGGTGGCAGGTTTGATCCCCAGCCTGGTCCAAGTGCATGTGGAAGACAATCAATCGATGTGTCTCTCTCTCACATAGATGTTCCTCTCTCCCTCTCTCTTGTTCTCTCCCTTCCTCCCTTTCACTCTATCTAAAATCAATGAAAAAATATTCTCAGGTAAGGATGAACCAAAACAAAAGTACAAGGGCATCATTTATATAATATTCTCAAAATGTCTAAATTACAGTGAGAGAGAACAAATCATTGGTTGCCAGGGGTTAGGGCTGGGGGACAGCGTGTTAGTTAATAGTATCACACCATCTCCTGGGTAAAGAAGGGGCATTCACGGCTTTCTCTTTGTCACCTAGGGCACCTAAACAATGTTGGGTGCCTGGGCCACATTCTATAAAAACTGGTTTGAAAAACAAACAAACAATGGAAAACAAAATCAAATGTAAATCCACCAGCAAAAAATGTTATGAAGACACCAGTGCTGACTTTCCAAAAAGAGCAACCCAACCTCTTTGCAGAAGTTCATAAAAATTCCACTGTGTACCAGGACTGCGAGGATTTTCAATTATAAATGAGACGTTAAAAGGTAGCCGGAGCCCCTGAAGCTCGCAGGCTCCGCGCAGCACTGTGGCGGCAGAGGGAGAGCTGTCTCCCTGTATTGACGGCCTATTTATAATTGAAGAGTTTGAGGATGCAAATGAAAATGAGTCAACGCCAACAGGAATGCCCAAAAGACATAAGCGAGAATTTCGGCAATTAAGAATGTTGTCTCAAAGGAAATTAGACCGGTCCATTAATTACAATGCCTTAAAGGGGAAGAGGTTCCAACCAAATGCAATAAATTAAAGTATCAAAAAGAAAATTAGTGGAAAGGGAAGATAGAAGGGCCAACGAGAAGCTCATCTCAGAGGTGGTGATGGAGATAAGAGAAGGGAGAAAAAATAGAGAAAACACTGAGTGTGAATACCATGTCTCAGTCCTCTGTCTTCTTCCTTCCTTCCTTCCTTCCTTTCTCCCTCCCTCCCTCCTTCCCTCCCTCCCTCCTTCCCTCCCTCCCTCCTTCCCTCCCTCCCTCCCTCCCTCCCTCCCTCCCTCCCTCCTTTCCTTCCTTCCTCCCCTCCACACCATCTCCTTCCCTTCCCTTTCTACTACCTGGCCTTCCCTTTCTTCCTTCCTACTGTCCTTCTTTCCTTCTGACTCTCCTTCCGTATCCCTTTGCTCTCTCTTTCCCGCCTCCCTCTTCCTCCCCATGTATCCCCCGTGTGCTAATTCCTAAGGGCACTAAGACCATCATTCCTCCCTCTGCCTTGGGCCACCCTCACAAGCCAGCTGCTACCGGGCCCCGTCTCCCCCACTTTGCCCTTTAAATCAGCTGCCAGACCCACCAAGGTGAGTGAGCAAGGCACTGGGCTGACCCAGGTGACGATGTTGCTGACCCGATGACACTCCAATGTCCCTTGCTTTAAGTTCTCAAAAATTGTTTGTATTTCCCAGTCACCCCAACTTGATAGGGAAGAGCTTGAGCTTTGGTTTGTGATACCGAGTGACACTGGTGTTTTTGAGACTGCTCCAGTCCCTGGGTGCGGTGTCTGGTCCACTCAGTGCATTCCCGTTCGGACTCCACAGCACACCCATCGCTTTGACTCACCTCTCCGCTCTCCAGAATCTGCCTTTGCCCAGGGCAGGAATTAGGAGTCAGAGTCACCTCCTCTATCCCTGTCTAGGACCCCATAAAACATCCTCAACTCTCCCTGTAATAGGGACAGTTGCTTTCTATAATGAACTGTCCCAACTTCAACTGTTCATGCTTTTTTTTCTATAAATGCATCACCTGCATGGCGATTTACTGAATATGGCTCTAAAAAATACATCGTTTCTAATTTAAATACTTTGGCCTCATCTGGAACAAAAATATCTGAAACCAGGGCTTTGCTATGCTGGTTGTGTGTATTTTTTTTAAATAAATAGGAACATAAATGCATGGTAACACAATGTTAAATGTGCATCCAGGTGCCACCTGCCGGTCTTTGGTGCCAGCCTTCCTGCCGGGGAGAGGAAGCGTGGGCACTGGACTAATGACGATCTGGCTTGGCTTCACCACCTGCTGCGGAACGTTGGGCAATGTTTGCATTATCCCCGCAGCCTCAGTTTTTCCATCTGCACATTGGCTGTAATTTCATCTGTCTTTCTAGGGGTCGCCTTGAGGACCTAAGACATGCTTTAGGATACATGTTTATTTTCTGGATTGACACTTCTATGCCCCTACCCAATGGATTCAGTTACTTGAGATGCTTGGGTAAACTTTAACACAATGTTTGTTGTACATATTGATCAGATGTCTATCCCCATACAACAGGCTTCCTGAATGAAGTGAGGGTATGAGACAGGTGAAGGCATCTGACTCTTACTTAGAACATAAGCTCATTGATAAATGGGCAATATTTCATCATTCTTCACATCACAGGGAGGCTTGCCTGGTGCCAAGCATATGGCAGTGTTCCATCAATGCCTGCTGACCTGTTGATTGATTTCTCATCCAGGCATTGCCAAGGTGGGCTCTGCTGGAGGCGTGGGAGTGAGGCAGCTCGCGGGTCCCACAGAGCAGCCCTGGCCTTATGACGGGGCCATAAGCAGATCCCCAGGTCTCTCTGGGGCTTGCCAACTCTGGTGTCATTTCCCATCTGCTTCCATTTTTCCTGCGAGAGTAGCTTTACTGATCTCATTAATTCTCTTTTCCATCTTTGGCATGGGAAGGTGATATTACCCATGCTCTAATGCCTTCTGTGTTCCGCAAATTAAAGTATTATTATGGATGGAATGGCAAGAAACACTCTTTTCACCAAATCATGGCTAAAGCTACCAACTGTCCTTCACTTAAGTGGCAGGACATACTCTGAGTGGGGGTTCCGCTCACCCAGGCCTGAGGGCTGCAAACACAGATGTAGAATTTCCTCTCGGCTGAGATACTTCCATGTGAAGCCAAGCCACTATTCTTTCACTTGAACATTTTTACTTTTAAATTCCTAAAGACAGTTGTAGATTCTCTAAAAGGGGATTTTTTTTTTCTTTTACAGCAATTACATGTGTTGATTTTTCTCTTCTTTTGATTGAAAATTAGTCTGAGGAGGTCTTAAAAGGGACCCTGGAGCTCAAGATTTCAAGTTCAATATGTACTTTATAAAAAAATAGCTCTAATGTAAAGGCAAAACAAAGTCTCTCGTATGCAAGTTCTTTTAGTTCGATAACTAATTAAAATCACAACCATCACCAACAGAAAACTTTCCCCGACCTTATTTGCTACTTAGAACTCTTTGGCTTGCAGGATCAGGCTGAAACTGACTCTCGGACATCCCTCGAGGGGTCCCGGATTGTGAGAGGGCACAGGCCAGGCCGAGGGTCCCCACTGGTCCACAATCAGGACCAGGGAGGGACACGGGAGGTTGGCCAGCCGGGGAGAGACCACGGGAGGACTCCAGGGTGTGTCTGGCCCATCTCTCAGTTCCGATTGGCCAGACCCCAGCAGCAAACTAAACTACCAGTCAAAGCACCTGCCCCCTAGTGGTCAGTGCACATCATAGCAACTGGTCAACTGGTGGACTGTCTGCCCCCTGGTGATCAGTGCATGTCATAACTTGCGGTTGAGCTGCCTTAGCATATCATTAGCATATTATGCTTTGATTGGTTAAACAGCTGACTGGTCGACCAGACACTTAGCATATTAGGCTTTTATTATATAGGATAATAACATATACACTAAAAAGGGCACACATCCTAAATGTACAATTAGATTAATTAAAAAAAAAAAAAAACTTGAATTCACCCACATAACCAGGACCCAGATCAAGAAACAGAAAAATACTGTGACCCCAGAAGTATCTCCCTCTCATTTCTCTCTTGGGTTACTACCCCCCCTCCCCCAAATATAACCAGCTTCCTGATGTCTAACAACAACAACATTGCTAACGATGAACTTCATATAAATTGGACCACGCAGTGTGTCTTCTTTTGTGACTACCTATTTTTAATTCAAAATTATGGTTCTGAAGTTCATTCATACTGATACATGTAGTTGCAACTTGTTCATTCTCACTGTATGCAGTATCCTGTCATGGGTGCTATGGACTGAAAGTCTGTGGTCCCCAACCCCACTGCATATGTTGAAGCCCCAAGATGGTATTTAGAGGTGGGGCCTTTGGGAGGTAATAAGAATTCGATTAGGAAATGAGGGGAGGGGGGCATCATGCTGGGATTAATGCCTTATCAAAAGAGAAAGAGACAGGAGATAATCTCTCTCCTCATGCATGCACAAGAGAAGGCCATGCAAAGACATAAGGAGAAGGCAGCCATCTGCAAACCAGGGACTCTCACCAGACACCGTACCTTGACCTTGGACTCCTTTGCCTCCAGAATTGGGAGAAATAAATGTTAATTGTTTAAGCCACGAGTTTTTGGTATTTTGTGAGAGCAGCCCACACTGACTGAGGCAATGGGAATAAATATACCACAACTGACTATCCATTCTACTGTTAATGGGCATTTAGAAATTTCTAGTTTGGAGCTATCATGAAAAGTACTGCTTCAGATCATCTAAAATATATGTTTTTATCTTGAATTATATCCATGGGAATGGAAATGCTGGGTCACAAGATATGTGTATTTTCAGCCTTGGTACAGACTGCCAAACATTTTCTCAGAGTGTACCAATCAACACTTCCAGCAGTGATTCCAGTTGCTCCATATTCTTGTCACTACTTCATGTTGTCAGTCTTTTTAATTTTAGCCATTCTAGTAGGTGTGTAGTGGGATGTATGTGTGTGTGTGTCTGTGTGTTTCTTTTTATTCTGAGATAATTGAAGATTCACATTGCAAGAAAGAATACAAAGAGATCCCATATACTCTTCACTTAGTTTCCCTCAATGGTAACATCGTGCATGACTATAGTACAATATCACAATGAGGAAATTGATAAAATCCACCAATCTTTGTCAGATTTCACCAGTTTTACACACTTAATTGTGTGTGTGGCTTAGTGTTATGTAATGTTACCACATATTGTAGACTTGACGACCACCACAGTGAGGACACAGAACACAGGACACAGAGTCTATCTCAAGTATACCTCCTTCTACCATTTATATCTACTGCTACTTCCTTCCCTTCCCTACACCCTCTTCCCTGCAACCACTAACTGGTCTCTGTCTCTGTAATTTCAACATTTCAAGAATTTTATATTGGGGTGGGCAGGCTAGAAGAGGTCAATGGGGGGGAAGGGGAACATATGTAATATTTTCAACAGTAAAGATTTTTTTAAAAAGAATGTTATGTACAAGGAATCATACAGTATGCAACATTTTGAAATTTTTTCCTACTTAGCATAATTCTCTTAAGAGTCATCCAAGTGGTTGCATGTATCAGAATCATCTCTTTTAATTGGTAAGTAGCATTCCATGAATGAGCTTTTTAAAAGAGAACAAGCACCCATTCCCAAACAATCATTGGTAGTGGTTTAATTGATTGCTTCCATACTCAAGGGATGATAAAATAGATTTTCATGTGAGGTTTTTTGTTTTTTTTCATTTGCTCATTAATTCAACCAATAATTACTAAGTACCAACTGCATGGCAAGCACAGTGCTACATCCTGGGCATAAAATAGACATAATAGAGCTCTCCCTTGTAGAGATTTTTCTAGAGTCTATGTAGGGAGATAGACATAAATTTAATGAGACCGTACAGCCTTACAGAGGCCACGACAGTTATATACACATTTCAGTTAGGAATAAAGAAAGAAATCGCTGACTTCATGAGGATGGGGATGGAAGATGAGTGCAGGAGATTCTTTGTAGGGACATGACACTAAGTCAAGTCTAGGAGGATACATGGTGTGCCTGATGGCTGTGATTGAGAGAGGAAGCAGGAATAAAAGAGCAGAAAGAATAGCTGGGGTATTAAATGCAGGTGAGTAGTCCAGGCACAGTATGCAACTCAGCACATCATGGCTAGCTAAGTGGAAAGTGGTGGGCTGCTGAGGAGATGGAGAGTCGGGGAACATTACTATCTTTCAGGAACACACATTTTTATCACAGAAACAGTCACAAGCTTCTGCCCAGACGCCATCAGCAGAATCCTACTACGATACTCCAAGTCTTGTGGACTCCAGCCACACTGACTCTGCCTTGGACATGGCCAAGGACCATCGCTCAAGTTACACCCCCTTTACACCGCCGTCTCAGGAGCATTTACCTCTCAGCTGTGCCCAACAACGTGGAACACACATGCCCATCTGTCCATCTGCCTACTTTGATGTTAAACAATAAGCTTGTGTTGTTTTTTTTTTTGCCCCTTGGCCTGAAACAGAAATGAGGGGAGTTCCCTGAGTAATAATAATATAAATATTTATGTTGCTCCTACTATAGAACAGGCACTACTCCATGCTTTCCATATAGCTCTTCCTCACAAGAGCCCTCTGCTCTAAGGTAGGCACTATCATCACACCCAATTTTAGATAAGGAAACCGAGGCACAATGAGGTTAAGTGACTTGGCCAACCTTTCGGAGCTTACAAACAGCAGGTCGATGTTTTAATTAGTCTCTGGAGTGCACGCTCTAGTGGTTGGCACGCTCTCCTCATGGAGAGGAAGGACATGGGCCCTCCTCCTGATACCTGAGAGGCCTCTAGGGCACTGGGCTCAGCCAAGGGGTGAGCAGCCGACCTGGCAGGAGGTGCTGAAGTCCCCGGAGATCCAGATGTCAGGTTCCTACTGCCTTCCAAGGCAAGCTCAGACCTTACTTAATGAGGCTACTAGGGTGAAGTGCGCGTTCCCATTCATTTGTTACACATCTAAACCAACACACTAGAACCAAGCATTATGCTATCATGCAGTAGTCCACCCATAAGTGTTTCCTAATTTAAACATCTAAAGAGAATTCCACTATTTGGTATCTAACAGTGGGGCAAAACCACACCCAAGGGGCATTTTTTCTAGCTACGGCACTCTCCTCCATTTCTGGTTATTGACACATTGATCCCCCTTCTTTCTCCCTCTCCTATTTGTCCTCATCCAGCTACTTCCTGACCTCTTTAGATTTCAGCCTCAAGTGTCAATGCCCAGGGACATCTACCTTGATTCCCCCAGGTTACTTCAGAATGCCTTGTTTGCATGGTACCTTATGTTTCCCCCTCTGAGTTCTTATCACAATTTATAGTCATATATTTATGTGATTATGTACTTAGTAAACATCTCCTCTACTAAAATTTAAGAGGAGCAGAACTGAGACTATGTTTATTTTTGCTTAGCATTTTATGTCCATGGTCCAGTACCTGGCACATAATAAATACTCAATAAATGCTGACTGAGTGGATGAATGAGCCCATGAATGAATGAAAAACTGAATGAATGAGTGAATGAACGAATGACCAAAGCTTTATCAAAAAGGATTTGGTGTCCTGTAATTCCCTGCAATACCTTTGCCACTGTTGGTTTTACAGACAGGCTTCCTGGACACTCAAGGCACAGTCTTTTGGAAGAACTCATGAGGTTCCCATGTTTCTGTGAGCCCAGCTAAGCTCAGCCCAGCTTGCTTGGCGAGTCTGTAGTTCAGTTCCTCCGTTTGATTTCCATCATCACCCACGGCCAAGTGGGAGTTGTTGATTTTCTTTAATTAAGGCTGGAAGGATGGCTTCCTGAGTGGGTAATACATTTCCAGAGTTCAGCATTTCATCTGCACAGCCCACATTTCACTCAGAAATGGGGCCGAGTCATTAAAAGAATGGCCAGACGGCTTCCTCTTTGGTTGCTTGTTTGCCTACGCTTAATGAATGAATAAATAACATGCCTATTCATTACCAACTTTTGAGTGGAAATAATTGCTGGGTTTGCCTTGTTTGCCCGGAGTAATGTTCTTTGCGTTTGGACTGCCTTCTGCCTGGGTCACTGCAGTATTTCCCAATCAATGGGCCCGAGGCGTCCCCTAGGGGCTGACAGTCACCTCTGGCTCACCTTTGAGAGAAGCAATCATTCTTCCAGTCCTCCAGGGTCTCGTTGAGTGCACTGGGAATGCTCATTTGTGGAAGGAGACCCTGGGACCCTCAGAAGTAAATGAGACTGGTAGGCCCATTAATTCTCTGAGTGTACCCTGGGGGCACCTGGGGCATTATAATGTAATTACTTCTGAGAAAGTCTAACTTCCTCTGTAGTTTGGCAAGAAGCAGTTTACAGACAAGAAAGGACTCCACTGCGCCCTGTCTGTGAACATATGCCTACCTTTGGCCCCGGGAAGCCTAGAGGGCGGGCATGGTGACTCTTGGTTGATAACAGGGGAACTGACCCTTGTGACTTCCTCATTCATCTCTCAATCATTAACCATCATTTTCCAAGTGCCTATGCTGGCCATTAATTAAAGATGCCTGGATCCCTCGTTTCTTTCTTTCTTTCTTTCTTTCTTTCTTTCTTTCTTTCTTTCTTTCTTTCTTTCTTCCTTTCTTCCTTTCTTCCTTTCTTCCTTTCTTCCTTTCTTCCTTTCTTCCTTTCTTCCTTTCTTTCTTTCTTTTTTTTGAGGGGGGGATCCCTTGTTTCTATCCTGGGCCTGTGCAATTGCTGCCCACATGGTCTCTCCCAGCCTCCTGCACTATTTCTGCCAGTTTTTTTTCTCTCCATGGCTGCACAGTGGTCTTTCAAAAACACAAATATCATCACATCACTCTGCCAAGAATCCAGAGGCTCTTTGTTGCGTACAGGATTCAGTACAAAGTCCTTTGTGTGACCTAACAAGCCCTCCATGGGCAATTTGTCCCTTTCCGCCTTCTCCAGCTTCATTTCTGCCTGCCCTCTGCCCCACTTACTGGTCTGCCTGCCACATGGAACTACCTGCTGCTCCCTGAACATATGCTGTGTATCCTACCTCTAAGCCTCTGCCTACACATTTCTCTCCACCTCCTCCCTGTGACCATCATGTATTCTTTGAGGTGCTAGATTAGGGAATACCAATGGAAATCCCATGAGAGGACAGGCAGGTTACCTAGCTTTGTGAATAATGTGATAGGGAGTGGTGGGGTGTGTGGCAAACTGGAGAATGCATGCCCTCTCTCAAAGGAGCAGCTACCACTCAGCAACACCTAATTGTTGCCCTGAGGGGATGCAGGCCCAGTGTGTCAGATCCACTAATTTCCAAGAGAAGTTGGAAGTCTGCACTTTTATTTGAGATCTTCCCATTTTTAAATGTGGTAAATATCTCTCTTTTAAATTTAATTTTTAAAAGATGGAGACCAACTGAAGTGGGTCTGGGCTCTAAGTGCAGTTCATAGCTGCTAACTCTTGATTCCTACCCCAAACCGAGCCTTCCTTGTCTTGGAAAGGTTAGTAACTCAGCATCTCCTCGGTGAAACCATAACTCCTTTGAGTCTGCATTACAGCTTGTAACTCAACCAACAGCTCCGGGGATCGATCTTTGTGTCTCTGGAAGTTAGCATAGTACCTGGCATATAGTGAACGCCCAGTAAATGCAGGATAGGTAAACAAGCAATTGAATGAACAAAGGATTAAAGACGAATTTCTTTTTCCACCTATAAGCTTATAAATCACACCCACTTCAGAAAGACTGAGGGGAGTTGTCATATATGTTTTTAACAGTCGGGAAAAGAACAGTTTTATAGAGCCAGCCTTCAACCCTCACCATAAGAGAAGTTGGCATCCACCTGTGAAAAGCAATTTGAGAGAGAACATTCAGTCCCATGGCCTGAAAACATCCACCACCGATTGGATCTGAAATCCCCACCATTAGCACCTTTAATGGGTTGCATCATAGACTATTACCTTGGGAGGCATCCTTGGGGAACTAGCCCTTCCCTGTCAGGTTACATAAGAAGTATTGTCTGCTACTGGAAGTTAATATAAAAATGTCCTGGGTTCCTTTCCCACTTCTGCTATCAATTTGCTGTGTGACTTTAGACAACCACCTCCCCTTTTTAAGACCCCAGTTTCCCCAACCATAAAGAGAGACTTTATGTCTAAAGTCTCCATCGAAGTTGACATTTGATATGAAATAAAATTAGATCAGGGCAGAATCTCAAACGCTTGTGGACTGAGTGTGGAATCTGGGGAACTGCAAAGCCCATGCTCATCTGAAGAGGACAGCGACTGTGCACCTGCAGCCGACACCTGCCAGGTGGGACCACCTGCACGGAGCTACCTGATCATCAGATTTTTCTAAAGAGGAGCCAAAAATGTATGATTTTACACGAAATACACCGTTTGGATGTTGGCAACTAAATCACTTAAACAAACCAACAGACCAAAGCAGTGTTGGCCAAACAAAAACTTTTGTGTTGACTATGCTAGTATTGGACCCATTTCTGAACCAGTTGCAGGGAGTGGGGCAATGAAAGCTGAGTGGCTAATTCTGCATTGCATGCCACCTCTCTTCAGATGGTTACCGTCATAGTTAGCTAGTTAATATTAGTAACAGAGCAAAGGGCAGGCCAGACAGGAAGCTACAGCGCCACACTCCCCAGGAAACCACCGGTCCTGGCCATTCCCTGCAGATCACTGAGGAAAGGGATGGAACAAAGCAGAGAGAGATGGGCGCATGTGCAAGTGAAGTTGGGGTGACGGGGTGACCTAGGGAAGGTGCTTGCCTGTCAGGCTCACCCGGGGAACAAAGGATTGGCTAGGAGGGTGGGCCCACAGCAAGCACACAAACTCTTGGAAGGGCAACATACCCAGACAGAGTTCCCTCTCTCTTGCGCTCCTTGTTCCTCTCCCTCTCCTGCCTTTGGTTTCTGCTTACTCTCTCTTGCTCCGTGACCTGCACTCGCCCACCATGTGGCCGTAAGCCTGGGCCATTCAGGCCCCACACACAATGGACTGCAGCTGGGAACACAAGCTAAGCTGGCCAGTTGCTGGACTGGACTGGACTTTAATGTGGAGCAGAAACTCTGGGCAGTGACCCTAATCCTGGCCCTGCTGACGACAAGATGGGACTTTTTCCATGGCGGATGGAGAAGGGACCTGAGAGGGGAACTCCCTTTACATCATCAATAAAGCTTTCCACGAAACCCCATTCCCCACGCCCCGTGGGGGCCTTAGGAAACTCTTTTCCCCGAGGCACCTCAAGAAGCACTTCCACTGATAACAAAATGAGTCCTTAAGTCAAAATCAGGAAAAGTTAGACAAACGCTACAGATATCTGCTACAAGGCACTATCACCCAGGCTCCCCACTGCTTCTTTCCTTCCCAGAGCCAGGCGTTATCCAGCTTGAAATCCGTTTGATTTGGAAAAACCCGGAGACGCTGCTCTTATAACCAGATCTGTCCTTCCCCACATGGGATTCCCGCAGCCTGTTCGCAGGAAGGAGGCGGCCTTCAGGGCCCATGTTCAGGCATGCCTGGTTTTATTGTGTTTCCCTTTACTGCGCTTCACAGGTGTTGCATTTTTTGTTTCACACATGAAGGAGAGACCCTCCACCAGCAAAATATTTCAACCCACTTGATTTCGCTGTGTGCTTCATTGTGGTGGCTTGGAAGGGACCCTCCGTCCTCCGAGGTCTGCCTATTGCCACCTCCAGGTCTTGCCAGCACAGAGCAATTCTGCTCAAGGAGGCCCTGGCTGGCTTCTCAGGGACTGGCGCTGTCTTATTTTATTCTCTCTGAAGCACACGCATCTCATTCCAGGGGCTTCTCCACGTCAGCCAGAGCTGTGGGGCCAGCTCCTGATTCCTCTCTTGCAGGTTCGATTCCAGGCAAGGGCATGTACCTTGGTTGCAGGCACATACCCAGTGGAAGGTGTGCAGGAGGCAGCTGATTGATGTTTCTCTTTCATCGATGTTTCTAACTCTCTATCCCTCTCCCTTCCTCTCTGTAAAAAATCAATAAAATATATATTTTTAAAAAGAGTGAGATGATGGTCTTTAAAAAAAAGTATATGTGATTTCAAATAGTTGTACATGCAGTTGCCATTTCTCTCTCTTCCCCTCTCCTTCTCTTCTCTCCCATTGATGGACTCCTTTGATAGAATTTATTTTGGTTGCTGTTTGCCCTTTGGGAGATCAATACAAATTTAAATGAGAAGTGAGAGTAGTTGCAGCCACTTCAAATGTTGATTAAACACAGAGTGGGCTGCTGAGGTCCTGTCCTGGAGATGACCCCTTTGTGGGATGGTCTGGACCTCATCTTCCCCAAAATGAGGGGAGATGGAGAGGGAGGAAGAGAAGAAAGATAGGAGTGAGAGAGGAGAGGAGAAGAGAGAGAGAGAGGGAGGGAGGGGAGGAGGGCAGGAGGGAGGGAGGGAAGAAGAGAGGAAGGGAACGAGGAAGGAGAAAAGGAAAGTGAAGGAAAGGAAGGAAAAGGTGTGTGTGTCGGGGGGAAGGGGGTGGTACAGAGAAAGAACAAAAGAAAAATAAGAAGTGGCCAGACCAGCTTTCCATTTTGGTTGGCAAATGCCAAGCACTTCTAGTCTTTGGCTAAACTTTGATACAGATATGTGCACGCTGAGACCAGACTGACTGACAGTCACCCAGGATTTGCTTATATTGGTTCCCAGGTAAAGCAGGAAGCCACTGCCAGCTCATCCGTGCTCAGGGGTTTAGCTGTCAGTGCACATTTCAAGCAGCAGGCAGGAGCTGACTGCATAATTCAGACCTTCCAGGCTGCTGGTGCCCTTACTGCCAGGTTGGTGCGTGATAATCCAGAATGTGATTTGGTTTCTCTGATGCTCTTCATGGTGACCGGGCTTGGGGCCCGGCCTTCCTGGGGAGCGGGGGTATGGCATCCTTTTGTCTAGACTTGGCGGTCTCCTTTCTCTTCGTGCACACACTGGACACCATCTACGTTTTCCAGAGGAGCAGAGGGTTAGAGAAGATACTTTTCCAAGGCGCCTCCAGGCCAGGTGTCAGCCCCCGGGTGGCCCCTCGGAGGAAGGAGGGGTTAGGACTCTGCCTCCCCGAGGTCCCACCTGGGCCCCTGATGCTGGACGCAGCACTGACTGTGGCATTCTCAACACGTGGGGCGGCCTGCGGTTAATTCAATCAGAGGAGCTGTGTGTATCTGACTCTCCGTCTGGAGGAAAACAGATTCACACACATCAAATCAGAAACAGAAATCAATTCTAAGTAAATTGAATATGTAAATGTATGAAAGAAATAGGAAAGAAAATAAGACGATATGCAGAAACTCTGGGTGGAGGAGACCTTTTAATGCTAGAAAGTCCAGAAGCTGTAAAATAAATGATTGGCAGACTGAATACACAAACAATTAAAAAAAAAACACCACACACAAAAAGAACCTGTTCAACTAAAGACCATATAAAAACAAAGACAATGCTAGACTGGATAGAACCTTTGCAATACATGTAACTGACAAAGAGTGGATATTCCCAACAGTTAATATTCCTTAAGGTCTCCTACAAACCGATAAGAAGATAAACAGCCCAGTTTACAATTAGGCAAAATACACCAACAGGAACAGACAATCCCTGAGCATGAGGACATTAAACATATGAACATTGTTCAACCTCAGTGATAATCAGAAACATGTAAATTAAGGCAACCACGTGGCACCATTTCTCTTCCATCTGGGGCAAAACATTAAAAAGATTGATAACCTCCGGTGCTGGAAAGGGTGTGGAGAAATGGCAACTGCATGTACAACTAGTTGAAATCACATATACTTTTTTTCAATGTTCTAGCAGTATTTCTTAAAATTCAAAATATTCCTACCATTAGGGCCAGCAATTCCCTTTCTGTTGAGGCACATATTCCAGAAATAAAAGTTTAGAGAGGCTAACTTGTACAAGGACGCAGGCATACTCTGTGGCATTGTTTGTAGTCCTCCTTCAATGAAAAGAAAAATGTGAAAGGGAAATAGAGGCAGAAGAGACAGGGAGAGACTAAAATATTCTGAATGCTTACCAAAAGGAAGGGGGTTAATGAAATATGGTAAACCCTACAAGTTAAGAAGATGCAGCCATTTAAAAGAGTGAATCAGGCCCTGGCCAGTGTGGCTCAGCTGGTAGGAACACCGTCCATACACCAAAAGGTCAAGGGCTTGATTCCTGGTCAGGGCACATGACTAGGTTGCAGTTTGATCCCGGCCCTGGTCGGGACATGTGCAGGAGGCAACAAATTGATGTTTCTCTCTCCCTCTCTCTCCCTCTCTCTCCCTCTCTCTCCCTCTCTCTCTCTCTCCCTCTCTCCCCCTCTCCCTCTCCCTCTCCCTCTCCCTCTCCCTCTCCCAAGATGGTCAGGATAGTGGGGGACATTCTTTACCTACTGGTACAAAAATATTTCAGTATTTTAACAACTGCCGAAGCCCAAAGGCTGCCTACCTGCTGAATATCAGCCATATTAGCTGTATCATTTCAATAGTAACAATATAATGATGAAGTGATTAATCACTCCCTTTTTATTTTTTAACAGCGTCACAGAAAGTGGACTCATACATTATGACTAATCATTCCTTACAATTGTTCAAGCTCACTAGGTACCAGGCACAGTTCTAAGCAATCTATGTGATTAACTTCTAATCTCCCCAGTAGTTTTCTCAGCTGACAGGTGAGGAAACTGAGGCACAGTGAGGTTAATTAGCTTGCAAGCTAATAATTGCTGAAGGAGAGAATCATATTCAAGTAGCCTGGCTCCAAACGCCACTCTCAGTGTCATGAACTAAGCTAAATAAATCTGTTACTTGGCACTTTTGTTATAGATCTGACTCATTCCTTTATTTTATTTTGTATTTTTAATCTTCACCCGAGGACATTTTCATTGATCGTTTTGTTTTGTTTGAGACAGGGAAGAGGGAGAGGGAGAGGGAGAGGGAGAGGGAGAGGGGAGAGAGAGAGAGAGAGAGAGAGAGAGAGAGAGAGAGAGAGAGAGAGAGAGAGAGAGAGAGAGAGAGAGAGAGAAACATTGATGTGAGAAAGCATTAACTGGCTGCCTCCTGTACACGCCCTGACCTGGGATCGAACCTGCAACCTAAGTACATGCCCTGACTGGGAATCCAACCAGCATCCTTTTGGTGCACTGGATGATGCTCAACCAACTGAGCCACACCAGCCATGGCTACCTGTGTAATTAAAAAAAATCAATAAACTGTAACACAGAGAATAATGCAATCCTCCTTCATTTCTGCATCTGAGAGGTATTGTATTCAGCAAAGCAAAAGCTGACTTGTGTGATTTTCAAACTGCTGCCTTCTCTTCCACCTGTCCCTCACCGGCAGTGATATTCAAATTACTCTACTTGAAGCCAGCACATTAAATAATTGAACCTCTAAAAGAATATTAAAGAACTTTAAAAAACCCACCTTAAACATTCCCCATACAGGCTTTTACTGCAACCTGCAGGGCATCTTCCTGAAAGTCACTGCTCAGAATTTCTTGAGCCCCAGAAGTCTTTTAGAAGAATGCCAGGAAATGAATACCTACCTGGTAATGCGTTCTAATTTCTAGGTCTGGCTGTGAATGGACGCCAAGCTCAGGTTTGTACAAGTTGGAAAAAGGATAAAATGTCCCCGGCTCCAAATAAATAATGGTGCCAACGACAGATCTTAATGTGCTACATCCCAGAATCCTGGGAGGAGAAAAGGGAGCCGAAAGATTAGACAATAGGCCTGAAAGGGCAAAGCAAGTTCCTCTAAACTGGTTATTTTATGGGGGGTTGGGAGGCAGCGGGACAGAATTGGGAAGCCTCTATTTATAAGCAGCAGCAATAAAAATGGCAGACACTGTTTCAGCACTGAAAATATGTCCCAGGACTTTCAGAGGCTGCTCTGATGGGACCCATTTCACAGATTAGAAAACTGAGGCACAGAGAAGTTAACGCTTTTGCCCACTGGTCTCAAAGGGAATAAACTTTGGCGTGTAGGATGTGTCACTGAAGTCCCCTAAACAAGGATTGCTGTCTCCAGGGACAGTGGGAGAGGTAGGAATCAGGCTCATGATCAGCCCATTTCTAGGGAAAGTGATTTCTAGTTGATGCAAGTCTCAGTTCATTCAAGGCTGACTGATTTGTTGGTTGACTTGGCAGGTCTTTGCCTTCCCCAGCAGCATGCACATACCCCTGCCTTGTTCTGGCCACATTTTCCTGCTCTTTGCCATTGCCTGTGCAGCGAGTGATCTTAGAGATGGAGATGCTATAAGGACAAGAGGTGTTCCCACAGTGCCCTCTGATGTTGGGCTGAAATGAGGGGAGGGAGGGAAGCTCTAGTGGGCACCTGATGCTCATGAGATGACACGCACTATGATTATATTTACATAGGGCAGTGATTCTTCGCCTCCTGAAATGGAATGCAATGGTTGGGTAAATTTTATTTATTAGGCTTCGATTTTTCTGGGAGAGGGTTTTTCTGGGGATAGCTTTTCTCACATTGTCAAAGGGATCTGTAGCCCCAAAGAGGGTACAAACCCACAGTTATGGGGGGAATCTCTGAATCAAATGTTAGGATATGCATCTCCATTCAGTCCTTCTTTCATTTAATGCACATTTATTGAGATCCTACGGTGGGTGAGTTGTGACCAGGTGCAAGGACCATGATGGGGAACTGGGCAGATGTTCTTCATTTGTGGAGCTTGTGTTTGAGTCAGGGAGACAGACATTAAAGTGTTCATCTGGTGGCTCATGAATACGATGGTGTCAATTGCCTCAAAAAAACAAGGACAGTGCAGTGAGGTTACATTTCCTGGTCTAGTCTGGTTAGGAATGGGGTTCTGGAGGTGGCAATATTTCAGCTGAGTTCTGAGGCATGAGTAGTTGGGAGATGAGAGTAGATTTGAGTAAAGAGTGTTCTAAATTCCTGCTACTCCAAGTGTGGTCCTCAGACCAGCGGCATCAGCACCTGGGAACCTGTTAGCAATGCAGATTCTCCAGTCTGCTCTCCAATGTAGTGAGCAAGAGCCCAAACTTCGTAACAAGATCCCCCGGTGGTTAATAGTTGCATTGAAGGTTGAGAAGTACTGTTCTGAAGAGAAGGAACAGCATCTGAAGAATCACAAGAGGATCAGGTGTTCCTGGGACATAGAGAGAAAGAGGTGGTGGTGATGGTAGATAGGTGGTAGTGACCTCAGGAAGCTCATAAGCTAGGACTTGTAGCCATAGTAAGCAAAACAAGAAATATTTGAGGGGAAATAAATGGTTATGCTTTTGGCAAGAACTTTTAGAACCCTAATTTGGCAATTGAGAATACATATATACTAGAGGCCCAGTACACAACATTCGTGCACTGGGGGTGGGGGGTGAGTTCCTCAGCCCTGCCTGCACCCTCTTGCAGTCCGGGACCCCTCGGGGGATGTCCACCTGTCGGCACAGGCTTGTTCCCCGCGGGCCTAAGCCAACAGTTGGACATCCCCTGAGGGGTCCTTAGCACTGCCACGGAGGCGGGAGCAGCTCCCACCCCTGCCACTGCACTCGCCAGCCATGAGCCCGGCTTTTAGCTGAGCTGCGCTTCCCCTGTGGGAGCACAATGACCACCAGGGTGCAGCTCCTGCATTGAGCATCTGCCCCCTGGTGGTCAGTGCACGTCACAGTGACCGGTCGTCCCGCTGTTCAGTCAATCTGCATATTAGCCTTTTATTATATAGGAGATATATATATGTATATATGTATATACTGTATGTACATATATACATATCCTGGTATACATAAAAAGTATGAAAATTGCAAATGTTTATGGTTATCCATCTTCCCTGCAACACATATGTACATCATCTGTTCCCTCATCTGTAAAATAGGACTCACTCATCCTCCACTGCAGGGGGTTGTTGGGATGGTTTAAGGGATCATTGCCTATAATGCTCCCATATCAGGGTTCGATGCATAGGGAATATTTCATAAATGAGTTAAATACTTCTCATTGATTCACCAAGTATTTGTCCTGGTCCTTCATTCTAAATCCTGACCTAGGAGCTGAAGATGTCATTGTGAACAAGAAGTGACCTCAGGGAGCTCATAAGCTAGGACTCAAATAGATGATAATGACACATTGCTAAGTGTGTCAGAAATCCAGGGGACTGCAGGAATGTACACGAGATGGGTGACAGAATCCAGGGAGCCTGTGGGATGCCCCATGGAGGAAGAGATGTCTAGCGGGCATGGAGAATGAGTTGCTGTTAGTTAGCCCAAAAGGAAGGAGATGAATATGATAGACCCTGAGGGGCATTTGCAACACCTAGAATCAAAGGGTTAGATAGCTACAATATACAATTAACTCCTGTAAATTATCAAGAAAAGACAGGAAACCCAGTGGAATGATGAAAAAAAAAAACTCTCATAAACACATAATTCAGATATGGAGAAACAATACTATAGTTCTATGATATAGGAAGAGATGCACAAACTCTTTAGTAACTAGAGAAATGAATGCAAGTTAAAATAATAAGATGCTATCAATCCATCAGAATGGCAGAATATTAGACAGGTGGCCAATGGTTTCCTGTGGAAGCATAAACGGGCAATACCATACAGAAAAGCTATCTGGCGGGACTCAGGGTTGAACTTGGGTATTTGTCAGTCCTATTAACCTCTCTCCTAGGTGTATGCCCAGGGGAGCTTTCATATCTACACTAATAAAAGAGAAAGATGCAAATTGACCGTACCTTCATGATGCCCACCAGCCAATCAGGAGTGAGTATGCAAATTAACCCAACAAAGATGGCGAGTTAATTTGCATACACAGGTGCCGAAGGGATGCTTGCGTCGTCACCATAGCGACGACACAGGCGTTCCGCACCACCCCAGCAGCTCCGGGCCTCTGGGCAGCGTGGGAAGGTGGAAAGGTGGCTCCAGGCCAGAGTAAAGTGGTGCCAGCAGCCAGGGGAAGGAAGGCCTATTCTTGCACAAATTTTCGTGCAT
The DNA here is from genome assembly GCF_951640355.1 of Cnephaeus nilssonii. Lineage (NCBI taxonomy): Eukaryota > Metazoa > Chordata > Mammalia > Chiroptera > Vespertilionidae > Cnephaeus > Cnephaeus nilssonii. The sequence continues at coordinate 26,650,833 of NC_137073.1, read as the reverse complement.
CGGGCCTATAGTAGGTTTATAAGAGGATGAGTTCATCACATCATGTTTGTTTGTAATATCAAGCAAGAAGTTGGAGGCAACCCAGGCGTCCATTATTAGGGATTGAATAAGTAAAATGAGATAAATGCGCATTATAGTAAGTCATACAGCAGAAGGAAGACACAATAAATAGGTAGGAAGCAATATGGGTAGATTTGAAAATAGTGTAGAGTGGAGAAAGCCTCAGGCTGAGCTGTGGAAAACAATGCTATTTATGTTAATTAAAAACACATTCGCACTCAACATAACTCTGCATGTTTTATGATGTTTACAAACATATATCAAACACATGAGAGAGGGAAATGATATTGGGGACTAAGTGTATACAGGAAGAAATAAATGAACAATGAAATAATACAAGGACTACCCATTGGCCAAGTATAATGATGCGCCATGGTCTAGGAAATATGATTAGTTCAGTTCAACGCTCCTGAGATCCAATAAACATTCAATCAATAGATTAAAAGAAAAAGAATGTAAAAAAAGAAGTGTCTCAGGCAGAGGAATAATAAGTACAATTTCCAGAGAAAAAGAGGATATAATACATTCTGGGTACAGAGAAGCCTTCAGTAGGGCGGGAACAAAGAATGTAAGGCAAAGAGTGGTAAGTTCTGGGGTAAGCTGTGGATGGAGGGTCCCAAAAGCCATACTAAATAATCAAGATATATCCCAAGAGTAAAAGGGTGTCATTGAAAGATTACAAGTTATATGATTTCTTTTTAAATCTCATTCCAAACTCTAGCAATGAAAGAACAAGGCAGTCAGCTTGAATCAGAAGCTGAGGGCATTCATTGGCATTCGTGTGGTGTGTTTATCAAGTGTTAATGAAAAAGGCTTTGGGAATCTTAGCACCCAAATCATGGACTTAATATTTTCCACTTTTAAGCCAATTATGAGACAGTCATTGACATTTTCACCAGTAGCGACACAGAAGAGGCAATGTGCAGAGGCACAGTGTGTGATCTTGGGCAAGGTCACCTGAACTCTGAACAAGGAGTTGCTTTCCTTTCCTTACCAGAAACAACAACAAACCCACACAAACACTTCCTACATCCAGTTTCTACTGGAGTTAAACAGGAATTAATTCTAAATCTTCACCATAACCTGATGAGATAGATATTATTCCCAGTTTATATGAAAAAGAAACCAAAATGGAGAGGGAGATGCTAAGTGACTTGCCCAAGGTCATTAACTGTTAGTCGATGCACAAGCTTCAGTTGAAACAGATGATTCTGTTCCTAGGCTGTTTAAGCGTCTACGCTGTGAAACACACCTCACTGTACTGACCTTCATTGCTTCCTGCATCGTCTATAGTATTGGATGAGTTACTGCATATAGTGTGCGTGGCACATTGGAACCCAGGCATCAAAAACAAAATAGCCTCTGGGCTATATACTGAAACTTGTGCATGTTTTGTTTGACCTGAATCATTAAAAAAATTATTTTTGTCATTTTTGTTGTTTCACATATAAGTGAAATCATCAAACAAAATAAAGGAACAAACAAAACAGAAACAAACTCACAGATACAGAGAACAAACTGATGGCTGCCAGATGGGAGGGGGGTTGGGTGAAAAAAAGTGAAGGCTATTGAGAAGTACAAGCTGGCAATTATAAAAATAGTCACAGAGATGTAAATCACAGCATATGGAATATAGTCAGTAATATTGTAATAACCATGTATGGTGCCAGGTGGGTACTAGACTTATCAGGGGGGATCACATCAGAAGATATAAATCTAACCACTGTGCTGTGCACCTCAAACTAATATAATATTGAATGTCAACTGTAATTGAAAGATTTTTTAAAATGAAAAACATTTTTGGTATTAACAGCCTATATTTTGAAATCTGAAGATTTTAAATAAAAATCCAGAATTTGGGTTAGTTGGAAAATTTGGCAAGACTGGTCTCCCATACTCTTTTGGAAAATTTCAGTGGGAGCTGAGTAACAGCTATGCATTTAGACAGGGCATATGCTTTCCAATTTTCCAAAGTCCCCACCACTCCCTAATGCACCAGCATAATTTCTCTCATTCTAATTAACTGCTGAGCTCTAAAAGACTTCGATGACCCTAGTTCTTGGCAATAAATGGCCTAATCACTGACAGGATGGGGCAAAAGGTTATCAAAACAAGAAAGTTGACCCATCTCAGGATGTGAAACAAAATGAAAGTCTGCCTGGAGGTTACCTCCTTCCTGGTCTCAATTCTCATTGGTCATTCCCCTTTGGCCTTAATTTCCTCTCTTATAAAATAGCTAAGTGATGCAACAGTAAATATCACCAAAACATGAGTGCTGGAATTGTTCCTTCAGAATATGAACATTAGGCTTAGCTTTTCCAATAACTCCCTCTTCATTCAAATCTAATTACAAAATGATTTTTAATCATTGTAAAATAAATTCACTCTTCACGTCTGAAAATGTGAAAGCCCTAATTTAACAGCAGCAACCAAGAAAAAAACAAAAACCTTCTAATGGATTTGCACTAAGAAACAGAACATGGCCTGTGTTGTCAGATGCTCAATAATTTAACTGCAAATGAAGTGTGCAAAATACAATATTTGTGTCATAAACCACCCAGCTTGTCACATAATAGATTTTCGAAGAGCCACGTTTCACGACACTGAGCAATGTTATGTTGGAACAATGAAGTAGCCAATTGAGGTTTATAGGTTTTGTTTGCTTATGTAGAAAAAGATTGAATCGCACTTCACCCAGTGGCAAGGAGCTCAGAAATGCGCTCTTTCTTTGGACCATACCACTGGAAAGCAATGGCTGGAATTCATCCATCCAATTGAATAATGTAACTCATGTTCAACTGTCACTACCTTGGGAGATGTGGCTTGGACTACATTTCCAAGTCTAGAGGGATTTTGTGGTTCCTTTGGTATCACTGATACCATGATAGGTGGAATAGTGGTTCCTCCAAAGATGCCCATGTTTTAATTCCTGGGACCTGTGAATATGCCAGGTAACATGGCAAAGGGGAATCAAGGTTGCAGGTGGAGTTACGTTGCTAACCACCTGACCTTAAGTCATAGGGATCGGCCTGGATTCTCCAGATGGGCCCAATATGATCACAAGGGTCCTTAAAAGAGGAAGAGGAGTCAGAGGAGAAGAGGCAGAGGGAGATGTGATTATGGAAGAAGGACAAAGTAATGTGATGTTAGAAGAACGTGAGCTGCCATGGCTGGCTTTGAAGATGGAGGAAGGGACCATGAGCCATGGAATGCTGGCAGCCTCAAAAAGCTGGAATAGGCCAGAAAATACACTCTCCCCCAAAGTCTCCAGAAGGAACACCTAGATGTTAGCCAACTGTAGTGGTCAGCAAACTGCGGCTCGCAAGCCACATGCGGCTTGCGAGCAATGGTTTGCCACTCAGTTGACTAATGAGTTTGCCGACCACTGGCCTAGTGAGATTTCTCTCAGACTTCGAACCCATAGAACTGTAAGATAATAAATGTGTGTTGTTCAAGTCACGTGGCTTGAGGTAATTTGTTATGGCAGCAATAGAAAACTAACACATGGACACTAAAAACATGTCCATAGGAAGAATAACAGAGGAACTGGTACACAAATCTTGTACTCAAAATTAGTAAGCTAGGATGCAAAAAAAAAAAAAAAAAAGACATTACTCTGTTTCCTCAATTTTGCAATGCAGATGTGTTTTGTTTTTCAAATTTTAACATTTCTCAAATCAGGATGTATCTCACAATTGAAGAATACAGTTAATAGAGTTTTTTCCCCCCAAACGCTTCTAACAAAATTGAAGGCTGTTATTAAATAGATTGGGCATTTTACAGTCTCTAGCACCCTAAAATCATACAAAGAGTTGTAGTTGCAAGAAGCAAGCGGGTAGAATTCAATTGCACAAGTATTGATTGGGTATCTTGTTAGTGCAAAGCAGGCTGCTAGGCGGTGAGGTGGGCTGGACGTAAAAAGAAAACTATTCCTGTTTCCAAGATGTTTACAGACAAATGAAACAATAACCTATGCAGAATAAATTACACTCAAACTCAGACGGATGTTATGATTAAGGTCCCAAACACAAAATGCTATGAGGTCCAGGACCATGTCTGGTGAGTGCACCTGCTACTTCCCTGTATCTAGCACAGAGAAGGTACTCCTTTGACTGACTGTATAAGTATTTTACATATGCTCTATCTCATTTTCTTACCAGATGAATTATATTATGTCGCCATTTCACTGCTAAGAAAACTGAGGCTTAGAGAGAGTTATTCATTTGCTCAAAGTCACACAGTTACTAACGGCTTAGATCACGATAGCTCAGCCTCAGCACTAGAGTTTGGTGCTTTGGGATAGATAATTCTTTGTTGGGGTTGGGGGATGCCCTCCGTGCCATGTGGCAGGTTTAAGAACATCCATGGCCTCCAGCCAATGGATGCCAGCCAGTGGCACACTCCCCTCCACTTATGACAGCCAATAATGTCTGCAGACATTGACAAATGCTCTCTCGTAGTAGGGGGACACAATTACTCCCATTCGAGAACCACTGGCTTAAAGAAAAGGACATCAACATTAAACTATATGTTAACACATGCCATCTACAGAGTCTTTGATATTCTTTCTTTAAAGAATTGGAGCCTTGTTCCAATCCTCTTGAGTATGGGGAGAACACAGTGATGGGCCTCTGATAAGTGGAAGGTGGTGGACATCATTGGGACGTTCGAGATTAGGTCATAGAAAGCATCTTTGTTCTCTCCATTGAATTACTTGCTCTCAGGGAAGTCAACTGCCAGGTCATGAGAACACATAAGCAGCCCCGTGGAGAAATCTCCATGGTGAGGACTGAGGCCTCCTGTCTACGGCCAGTGAGGAGCTGAGGCAACTGGTCAAATGCTATGGAGTGAGCCGCCTTGGAATTAGATAGAAGCCCAGCCCCAGTCAAGACTTCAGATGACTGAAGCCTCAGCCGAGCCCAACCCACCCAATAAGCCACTCGTGGATTCTTGACCCTTGGACACTCACTGTGATAATACATGCTTGTATTTTAAGATGTTAAGCTTTGGATTATTGGTCCTGTTGCATTAGATAACTCATACAAAATAAATGACATGTTGAGGAAAGGAGTAAGTGGTCTAGAATGGCTGGTTTTAGGGGTGCATGACAGACGGGAGGCAAAGGAGAGAGATGGGAAGGGCAGACAAAGACCAAGTTGCAGAGGACCTTAAAATGCATGCTCAGGAATTTGACCTTCATTTGGATGGGATCTGGGGCCATAATGGGCCCACAAGACTTGTGCCTTTTTCATCTCTAATAACACCAATCTGGGCCCTCTTCTGGTTGGCTTCTCATTGCGTTAAGCATAAAGGAAAAACACTAAGTAAAGCAGAGGGGGGCCTTTCATGTTCTTTCTCCTGCCTAACTGGTCAGCCTAATCTTCGGACACTCTGTTCCAGTACCGTCCCCATCCCAACACACACACACACACACACACACACACACACACACACACCCCAGACACTCCTTCTATACTTTGCTTCTCTTACATATTGGGTGCTCTTATTCATTCATTCATTCATTCATTCATTCATTCATGTTAATCCTCACCCGAGGATATTTTTTCATTTATTTTAGAGAGAGTAGAAGAGAGAGGGAAAGACAGAGAGAAATATTGATGTGAGAGAAACACATCGATTGATTACCTCCCGCAGGCACCCTGACACCGAGGTAGGTGCCCTTGACCGGAACCGAACCCGGGACTCTTTGGTCTGTAAGCCAACACTCTATGCACTGAGCCAAACCGGCTAGGGCTCTTGTGCTTTTATATGCTTGCCCTTGTCCGGGCTGCCTCTCCCATCTCTGCCTTTTGACCACCTAGGCCAAGTGTTAAGTGTCCCTTTGTTCTATCCCTCCCCGTCTGGGGAACTGTCCTCCCATAGACGCCCATACCTTGCAAGCATGCAATTATTCTGGGCTAAATGGAATAGTATTTGTCCATTTCTGTAATTTTCTTCCCTACGTAAACCTGAGCTCTACAAGTTCACTGGCTGCATTTTTTTTTTAAATCTCTGAAGATGGTAGGTGTCTAATACCTGCTTCTAAAACAAATGAATAGATCCATTGAACACTGGGTTTTACTAACTGCTACGTCTGGAGAAATCCAGGCTTCTCTGCAGTTTGGTAGCCGGGTGATTTGTCTTTAAAGGTTTCTAAAGAAAAATAAGTCCAATATTAAGGAGTCTTATCTTGCCCCATGGATGTATGTACCTTGTATTCGAGCTGGACATAAACATGGATATAGCAATAGCGAGTCTCATTCTCCTCCACAAATCACTGGACCAGTTCCCTCCGAGCAGACCAAGAGGCATTACCCTCACTTTGAAACATGACCTAATTTACCGACTCATGGGCAGAAACCCTGAGATGCTGGTCCCTTTCCACCAATGTCCCCAATCTTTCTTCATATGACAGGGCAAAAAAAGTATCCACAATCCTGATTATTTTCCAACATGTTTGTTCCTGTTTGGAGCCCGTTAACTGTTTGTTGTGGAGTCTGTTTGTTTTGGGGAACTGGGCTTGGCTTCAGGATATAGCTGGCACAGAGCTGAGCATCTGACGGGCCTCGGACCTATGAGGGCAAGATGGTGAGCCAGAAATGTGAGAATTAGGTAGGATGGAGGTCGGCAACCTACAGTCCACAGGGCAACCCCAGCTCTGTTTTTCATGGCCCTTGTGCTACAATTGATTTTTGCATTTTTTTCTACCTATATAATGTTTAAAAATTTGCCTTTTGACCTGTAAATCCTAAGATATTTACTATATATGGCCATTTGCAAAAAAAGTTTGCTGGCCCTGGCCGATGTGGCTCTCAGTTGGTTGAACATCGTCCCATGTACTGAAAGGTTGCTTGTTCGATTCCCGGTCAGGGCACATAACCAGGTTGCAAGCTCGATCCCCAGTTGGGGCCCGTATGAAAGCAAGCGATCAATGTTTCTCACATTGATATTTCTCTCTCTCTCTCCCTCTCCCTTTCTCTCTCTCTCTCTCTAAAATCAATTTAAAAACGCATACAAAAAGAAAAGAAAAAGTTTGTGGATCCCTGATGTAGAAGGAGAGAGAAAGAATCCTCAGAGATGAAATTTGGAGAATAGACATGCCATCCATGGATTGTTAAGGTGCTCACAATGGGCTGTTGCATATATCGCTCTCTTCCATGTCCCCTAGGGAAGCTGTGCTGCATCTGTATTGACCATTAAGACTTGTGAGTCGTGGGTTCTTTGCTAGGGAACATGGGGTGGTGGATGTACTCAACCTATACATCGGAAAAGAGGACATACAGAAGCAGAAGCTAGTGCACTAGAGAACAGCCATCACTGGTCACTTCCTGCCTCCCTGTTCTTCCCTGTTTATTGTCTGTCGGTCTCAGGTCGGGCCCAGGAGGAATGACACAAACTCATCACCCCCTTCTCTTCCTACTGCCTAAATGAGCTCCAGCTCATGGGGTCATACTGGCACTGTCCTCTGAGAGGCCGTGTCCCGCCTTCCCTTAATCACGGGCCGCTCCTCTGCCCACAGCCCATCAGTCGAGTGCATGACGCGTCTCACAGAGAGAGCCCTCTTACCCATCAGGGGACCGTAATGCCCAGCAATCATGTTGGCTTTTCCAGACTTAATGTTCTCTCCTCAGTCCTTCCTGCCCCGATGGGAAGCGCACAGATGCTATTTTAAGACATCCTTTAGTACCAAAATACCACTTTGAGACACTCGTGCCCTTCCTTCCAATAATCTCTTTTGTTTAAAGCATAAAGACCGTCTCAGGTAGGAGAGTCGTGGCTTCCTGTGGGAAGCAACCCAAAGGGCAGTGTGGAGATGCTCGCAGGATTCCTGCCGCCCCACGGCCTCGGTGCTGTCCAAGGTGTACATCCCCGGGCAGCGGGGAGAGTCTTTCCTTATTTGGTTTCTCATTCTCATCTTTCTAGTCTGGGGACTCGGGGGAGGGGTCACCGGGAACACAGGCATCACGTGATGGAGCACCAGGTTGAGAGTTCAGGCTAATAATGGCCAAGCGGACACTTGGCCTGGCCCTAGGGAATGAGCTGGATAACAAGAAAAGCAAACGAGAAGAAAGGGCCGTGGAAATAGTTTTTCCTACAATGGCAAAGAAAATCGGGGCTATATTTGAAGCAGAGTGTGGGGTGGGTGTCTAGGGACATCATACAAACTCATGGATATTTGGGAGAATGAATTATGAACACAGCCCCCTCCCTTATGCCCCCCACTAAAGTTTTAGGTCTCATCTCCATCACTGTATCTGCCCTTTAGCTAATATACATTAGATGCTAACTACTAGTATGTGCCATGGACAATGCTAACCCATTTACAAGATGCAGGTCATTTACTGCCGAGAACAATCCTACAGTGAGGAACTATTGTGTCCCTGTGTTTGTAGAAGAGAAAACCGAAGTTCAGAGAGGTCTGGCTGCTTGTCCACTGGTACACGGCTTAGGAGTGGTGGGGTTGGGACTCACACCCAGGCCTGACCCAGAACCTGAGCTCATGTCCTCTCCTGTGATCAGCTCTCCCAAGGAGTTGGCCGCCGGGATCCTGTCCCTGTGCCAGCGGGGAACCAGCAGATGCTTTGGAGAATCCAACTCCCATAGACAGCTGTCTAGATGGTGTTGATATTATAAATGGTATTATGAAAAACTAAGGATACGGCTTATAAATCAGGCAAAGGGAAGTTATGATTCTTCTGGACACTCTAATCTATCTCCCTATAATTGCCTGTATATGAAATGCCTGCATGAGGTTATCGGAGAATTCCCTGGATCGTCTGCAAAGGTAAGATTGCAATTTTAGCAACCCTTGTTACACAAAACAAAGCAATCTGTCCTACTTTGACACTGACACCCCTGGCTTGCCAAAGTGACGGAGGCGGGGACAGGGAGGAATCTGTCCACACTCCAGTTAGAAAAGGAAGTAAGAAGCATTTTCCGAGTGTCGAGGGCTCTGGCCTCTAACCATACTAAGGAAGCGATCTCAGGGATACTTAAGGGGAAAACCACAGCTCCATTTCTTTAGACCATCTTTAACCTTCAGTTCTGGAAACCCTAATTAAAAATCAATTCTGTTTTGTTTGGGGTTTTTTTGTAGTAAATCTGACAGTAATTCAATCTCTAATGGCAGCGGCAAGATAAATAGTATGTCAGGTAAACTCAGCAGGAAAAATGACATTTTCATTGGCAATTTACTGGGTGTGAAATTTCTACCATGATAAAACATTCCTCAACAATACAGGGTAACCATCCCCGTAGGGCATGCTGGTCTACTAAAGAACGGGGGACACTGGGGGGATTGAATGTCTGCCACCCAAACTATTTTAGTGTTCACAGCCGAGTTATTCTGCATGCACCTGGCACTGAGAAAGTAAGTCAGGACCCAAAACAATAAACAAGCTGACATAACAAGACAATTGCAGCCTATTGCAGTCCAGAAAAATCTAATCTGGTCTCCTAACAGCATCACTGTCTTTATTGCGACTGTATGGGCCCCAATTCATCAGCCCGTTTCGGCGAGCCATCCCTGCCAGTGCTCGTTCCCTTTCAGGGGAGCCTCTGAGCAGGCATCATCGACTTGAGAGTCTGGCAATTTCATCCCTGTTCTGCACCCTCCATCAGGCTCTCTGGCAGTCTCTGGTGCCGTTTGGGAGAGAAAAATTTGGCCTTTCCATGCTGGACCTCCAGAGAGATTCTGGAAGAAGGAAAAGAAAGGAGGACACGCAAAGCTCTTCAGCTCAGTGCAAAGAGAGAATAAAACACTGGCATCGCCTCTCGTCCCTCGTCCCTGCTGATATCCCAACGGAGTTCCCGGTGAGCTATCAGGTCAGGCAGAACAGCGAAGCCATAGGACTGAAAGGGAAGGAGAGGAGAGGCGCTGATGTTTTCCAACTCCATGCCCACGCCTTCCAACTAGTTTCTCATTTAAATCTCCTATCAGGCCCACGATACTGGTGCAGCTAGGCATCCCTTTTCCAGAGGAGGAAACTGAGGCTAAGAGAGGTTAAGTAATCGAGGCAGGACAAGGACTTCTAAACAAGATTATTGAATTAGCAGTTTTCAAGCCTTTTTTTTTCTATTGAGGTAAAATCTGTATAACACAAAATTAACCATTAACCAATTAAAGGGTATAATTCAGTGGCATTTAGTACATTCACAGGGTTGAGCAACCATAGCTTCTCTCTAGTTTAAAACACTTTCATCACTCCCGATGCAATTTGTGCCTGCAGACCCGTCCCTCCCATTCACCTGCTCCCCGGCTCCTGGGCCCACTAGTCCGCTTTGTGTTGCTATAGATTTTTTTTTTTTTTTAAAGGCACTGGAACCCTAATCGACAGAATAAAAGAAAGCAGAGATGCTAATTGAAGTTGGGGCAGCATCATGGAGCTCCAACCTTCCCAGACTCCAGTGGAGACACAGGGGCCCTGCGCCAGAGCCTTTGGGCTCCAGAGGATTATTTGGGGCGGCGGAGGGGTTTTTGGGGAAATATGCTCTAAGGGCGGAGGGGTTTTTGGGGAAATATGCTCTAAGGGCGGAGGGGTTTTGGGGGAAATATGCTCTAAGGGGCTCTCCTGCAGCATGATTTTTTTTTTCCCTTTTCACAGGAACAGATGAGATCATCAGATCCTGGGAATGCTTTAAGCAGAGATGTAACAAGGTCTCCGCCCCCTGCTGAATGGGGGCCTGCACGCATGATACGTGATACACGTGTAACTCTGGTCAGAGCGCCGCATTGAGGAATCCTGCCTGGTTGCCTTGCTTGTTACGCACATCTCCGGACCCAGGCGGGGAAGGAGCTTTACACGTTGGATCTCAGACAAGACGAAAGGGAGAGGTAATTGGAGTTTACCATGGACCCATCATTTCAACCACAGAAAATAATACAAGTGTCAGAATACAGCCCTCCCTTTGGCTGGACTATTTCCTGATATTTCAACACGTAGGTTCTGGAGTGGAAGCTGGGGCGACTCCATATGCTCTCCATCGGTGCTCATTAATGGTGAATTGGAGCCGTTCACAGAGCTGGCGTGTTAATCACTGCATGCTGCACCCACCCCCTCTCTCGGGAGGCTTCCACAGAACCTGCTGAGTGGATAATGAGTCTTTTGTTCTGCCCCTTGACTGCACGCATCAAAGCCCAATAAGACAGGAACAGGAGCTTGCAGCAAAGGAAGGAAGGGCTTATTAGTTGAGGAAGTGGCCCAGGCCCCGAGTCACAGGTGAGCAACGCTCAAAAGACCTGGCTCCCTGTTGGTTTCCAGGCGATGGGTTATTAGGGGAAAATCACTAATCATGGTGACTAAGGCGGGAGTTAGGGACATGGTCAGAATCCTGGTGTCTACCGATTGGTCATTTGCATCTGGTCCTAACGTCAGCCATGGAATCTTTTCATCTGGTTTCACCGTTTTTTCTGGGCCTGGAGTTGTAACACAACTGGGGTCTACATGCTATCTCTAGTTTGACCGGAACTCTGTCTCTGTGGGCAATAAACCCAAGCCTTTGTTCCTAAGATTATTCGATGCCAACCAGCACCTCGTTGTCCTGAGGGCTTAATGCTTAAAGGAGTGGTCATTCGAGGGAAAATGAGGCGGCTGAGTCAGGGTGCTGGGTGAGGCCAGTTTGAATCGAAAGGAGAGAAAAGAGAAAAGGTCACAGTAAAGAAATGAAGTTTCTGCAGTTACAGATGGGCCAAGGATGGACATGAAATCTAAGTCTGCCCTGGGATAATGATGGCCATCACTCAGGGACGCAGAAGGCAGTTCAAGAGCTCTGCGTAGTTGGCGTTGGGCACTTGTGTGAAGAGCCACACAATTCTGAAGATGACCTGACTCAGAAAGACACAACTGATACGCAGAGAGGGAGGAAGGTTAGACCCGTGGTCGGCAAACTGCGGCTTGCGAGCCACATGTAGCTCTTTGGCCCCTTGAGTGTGGCTCTTCCACAAAATACCATGGCCTGGGCGAGTCTATTTTGAAGAAGTGGCATTAGAAGAAGTTTAAGTTTAAAAAATTTGGCTCTCCAAAGAAATTTCAATCGTTGTACTGTTGATATTTGGCTCTGTTGACTAATGAGTTTGCCGACCACTGGGTTAGACTGATGCAGATACGCCTTCAGAAAGACACTGAAGAGAGACTGGTGTGCTCCATTCAGCCATGCCCCTTCCGGTGAAGGCAGGTACCTGGTCTCCTGGGTTTCCAGAGCCAGTCACAGCTCCTTTAGATACAAGTGCCGGAAGCACAACTCTACCTTGCTCGAGCGCCAGAGGACTGTGCTGGCCCCCTGAGCTGCCACGTCGAGGCACACTGGCTGCAGGTGCTCAGACCACATCATCAGCGTCCCCTCTCCCCACCTCCTGTCTGCTTTCCTCTGGGCTGGCTTCATTCTCAGGTGGGCTTGCCAAAAAGCTCCCAGAAATTCTGGCTTAGCAATTGCAATGGAGAAAGTACCCTCACATCCCCAGTAAACTGAGAAACACTGAGGGGCTAATGCTCATTGGATGGTTTAGGTCACATAACCACCAAGGAACCAAGACCCTGGGTGGCACATGCTCACTGGTCACTCCGTCCTTAGAACTCAGGATGGAGTGGAACCAGCCTATCCAAGCCATGAGGACTAAGGGGAAGAAAGCAAAGGAACTTTCGGATGCTCTTCCCAGAACATGGGTGCTGGGCAGGCAATACCAGGGAACATTTGTTATCGCCCAGCCTCCCTTCAAAGAAAATCTGTTTTAAGTTAGTCTCAGTAGGTTTCTGTTCCTTGTCACCAGTCCCGGACTAAATATTAAGAGAAAATGTATGGGGAACAAAGATGAGTAAGACAGATTTCAGCTGTCAAGGACCTTACCTTTCTATATGGAAGATAAACAAAATGTATGGTAATTGGACATCACAAATAAAAGCTTGTTCCAAGGGTCCAGAGAACCCCAGGATTTCAAAGGCAGTGGGACTACCTTTGAAATAGCTCTTGCATCTATTTCTCCCCAGCTCTCCCATCCCACCTGGCCAGATTCCTACACATTTTTCTTCCATTCCAAGCCAGTTTCCACTGGCTAGGTAGAGCATTTTTTTTTTTCCAAATGCAAATCTGATCATAATGGCACCCTCCTAGCCTCTCACTAAGTTTCCCATTGCTCTGATGATCTAGATTAAAATGCTTCTTCGGTCTTCTCTCTTTGCACTTCAGTCCACCTATGTCCTCTGAGTTGTAAATTCTCCAAAGCTTCAGATATGCTGGGGAGGCCACCTGAAAGGCTGTTCACACCTCGAACCCCTTCACAGTGATGAATTTATACCTTTCCTTCAGATCTCTATCCAAGGAAGACCACTCTAGCCAGGCTCCTTCAGATCTCCCTGGGATGCACAGCCAGTATCACCCATATTTATCTTCACTGGCCTTATTTCAGTGAGTAAATACGACTTTATTTGTGTGATTATTCCATCAACGAGTCTTCCTTTAACACCAAGGTTTCTTAGCCTTGGGTCTATTGACATTTTGGGCCAGATAACCCTTTGATGTGTGCGTGTGGGAAGCTACTGCCCTGAGCATAGTAGAGATGTAGCGGCAGCACTGGTCTAGGCATTGGACACTAGACACTGAGAGCAACCGCTCCACAGTGTTCTATACTCCAGGAGGAAAGAGGTCCACCCAATGCCTGGCGAATGTACATGTGTGTTTCTCAATTCCAGCTGCCCTTTAGAATCACTTAGGGAGCTTTTAAAAATTATGATGCATGGTAGGACCCCATAGTAAGTAAATAGGACTCTCTGAGGAGGTGGGGTCCAGGATTGAGTTCTAGGCATCCAAAAAAATAGTTAGATCTTCTGTACAGCTGGGGTTGATAATCACAGAAAAGGTGTCCATTGTTGCAATCTTTGCTAGATGAATGCAAGGGAGGAATGGAGATAGTGATGGAGTAAGAGAGAGAAGGAAGGGAGGAGGGAGGCAGGGAGGGAGAGATGGAGGAAATACAAGGAAGGGAAAAGGAAGAGATAGAACCAAAACCTCTGGCTAGACTGAGACTGCAAAGAGAAATCTGGCTACTGCAGCTGAAAACCTCAGTTGGCATCGTATTTGAAGAGCTATGGATATTATTTTGCTGTCCTTGGGGTAGGCAAGGGGAGGCCAGTGAACACTCCAGAGCAAGGATGCTTCAGGTTCAAAGTGGTATTCTAAGAAGTTGAGTGCGTCATCCAGCACAGAAGGGATTGGAATGAGGACACCCAGGAACGAACTGAATTCTATTTAAAAAAATGGGAGATGATGAGAAATGGAAAGGAAACAACGAATCCCACCGACCCTCTGCAGGAGGACTAGCTAGGTGATGGCAGGCGATACGGGCAGCTGCCTTTGGGACTAGGGCAGCCATGTGTTCGTCGTCCCGGAGTTCAGTCAGGACGACCGATGGGGAAGGCAGTTACTAACGTGGCGTTACAAAGTGAAGCACAGAGAGCCCGGGAGCATAGAGCGGGCACCTCACCTGGACTCGGAGCTGGAAAACATTTCTCCCAGGAAAACACCTTTCCCTGAGGACCTCCAGGCTTCAGGTGGGGTGGAAGAGGGAGAGGGAAGAGAACTAGGAAAACACAGCTGTATTTGGGTGAAGCAAGAGTGAAGCTGAGCAGCGACAGATGAGGCAAGAGAAGCCTTGGGTGAGTGTGGAGGTCCTTGCAAGCCCTGCTCAGCATTTTCGACCTTATCCTAGGGGTCAGGGTAAGCCACGGAGAGAAGGGATAAAAGCAAAGTAGCAGCACCATACAGATTTGCCCTCCCCCCCCCCCCCCCCAGATCTCACTTCTGCTCTGGGGTGCAAAACAGAAATGTGAATAAAGAAAGAAGTTAGCAAATGTTTCAATGGCGCTGAACCCACCTGAGTGGGAAGGAGAATGGCCATTTTAGCGGGAATGAGGAAAAGAAGTCCGCAACTGAAATGACGGGACACAGGGTATTGGAACATTTTGTTCTGTTATTTTATAAAATCTTTGGGCTCCTGGTACAGAGTCCCTATGTTGGGAAGAGTTGAGGAGAGCCTCCTGCAATTCATTACAAGCCCTGCAGACCATGCCTGGACCCCTCTTTGCCTGCAGGAGCTCATATTTCAGTAAGAAGAGCCTGGATTGAACAAACCAGGGCTCCCTTCAACGCTGGGCAGTTAAGCATCTCTTCCAGGCTGTCTGTGTTCCTGAAGAATCTCAACCGGAAAAGAACACGGAGTGTGGAGCCACACCGATCCAACTTCAAACCCCTGTCCCACAGCTAGTCTGCTACACAATTTCCTTAACTAACTGAGTGTCAGTTTCCTCATCTACAAAATGGGAAGACCAATATTTCCCGGTTTGGTTGTGAGAATCCAATGACACCATAACATTTGGACAAATGCCTGAGAGGCTGGTTGGCAGGGGATAAAGGCTGATTTCCCCTCCTCTCTGAATGGTGGCATCCAACTATGTGGATTCATCACCAGCTGCTGCTATTCACAGCCACAGACGGTTCCACCATGCACAGCCATTTCCACGATGTGACACGGATTCAAAATAGTACAGGTGGGGAAGGCTGCCTTGCAAAACTCTCCCATGTGCTTGGGAGATGAATGTTGATAGGGTGGAGAAAAAAATCAGGACTCCAGGCAATAGGGATATTTGAATAATGGCAGAGCCAGAACATCTGTAGCAGGTCAATAGACCACTCTTCTCTCCCTAGTAAATTCTCCATCTTGAGCTTCTGTAATATCGGCATCTTTGTTATGAAGTAACTGCTGATCTATTACTCTTACAGAGGCGTATTGAATGCATTTGAAGAAGAATGATGCTTTATTACAGATCAAAGGCCTTGTGTTTATGATTTACAGCTTGGTGGTGTCTGCCTGCCTGACACCATCCACAGAAGTGAGAAATCATGCAAAGGAAATGAACTTACCTTGATACCTGGCCTGTGTGTTTAGCCAGGACACGTCAGGTTGCAAGTGACAGACACACAACTCGAGATAGCTTAAGGAAACCTGGACTTATAAGGACGCTGAGGACTCTCGTGAAAGAATGGGACCATGAAGTCAAGAATTGTAAAACCTAGGATTCAGAAATACTGTGATTCTTTTTCCATTTCTTTCTGCATTTGTCTGCTTGTTTCCATATTCTTCTCTCTCCCTAGAAATGGGTTTTGGCTACACAGCAAACAACAACAAAAACAGGGCCCCTGATAACTCCTGAGTTTTTTTTCCCTTAAGATATCATTCTTCTCAGTGCCAGGCCAAATGTCCACTAGCTTAGCTTGGGTCAGGTGACCATTCCTGGGCCAATCAGCTGTCTTCAGTGCAGAATACTATACAGTGATTGGCCCATTCTGGGTCAGATATCTACACCTGGACCAATTAACAGTGGCTGAATATAAAGGGTCATTTGAGAACATGATCCCTCAAAAGGAAACCAGACAGATGCTCTAGGCAGAGGGGCAGTCTCCAGAAAAAGTGCCAGGCGGGACAGACTAAACTGTGGGTGAACTATACCCTTCTCTCCCGGGAGTGAACATGGGGAGGACACTATTGCTCGGGTTCCCTCATTCATTTAGTCATCTCATCATTTATGCATTCATTTCTTCAAACACTGAGCACTCATTAAAGTGCTATCTGTCAGGGAGTGGTGATTTCTGGGTTTAGTGTGGAGCAAAGTGCCCCCTCCTGCTGCCGATACATTTCTAACACAGAGACTCTCTCACACCCTTCAGTGCCTCCGCTAGAGAGGCACTCAGCCCACCTGACAGGGAGGGGGCTTGTCCCCACTTCACGCCAACGACGCTCTTGTTGAGAAACCTACTCTCTCAGAAACATCCAGCAACACACAGACAAATATCATACAGTCTTCCCAATCTCTCAACACACACACACACACACACACACACACACACACACACACACACACACACACACCAGGATGCCCTGCTAGACACTGAGAAATCACTTGAGTTTTCTCTAGGGAATGAAACAGTTTGCAGGCCACGTTTGAGCTACTGTATTGACTTGCCTGCTATGGGAAGACCTATACCATAAAAAAATCAGAACTCGACACTGGTACAGACTCAGAGTGTTTCCACGAACAAGAGTTACTCCTCTTTGTCCTTTAGTGTTCTCATTGGGAAAGTGAAGAGCTTCACTACGAGATAAATCCTAGCAATCAGTTTTGGGAGAGAAGAAACAAGTCCTACATTTTCAAAATAGGCCCTATAAAGAAATCTTTCCGTGATATCCAGCTTATGTTGGGGACCGATTTTTCTTTTCTTTTTTGTTGCAGTTCTGTGGTATAATCACATTTTACCTCTTTGTGTTCCCTGCTACACTGCAATTTCCAGAAGACAGAGACCAGCCCTCATTCATTATAGTCCCAATGCTCAACACAGAGCCTGGTATAATAGACACTCAGTATTTATTAAACAAGAGGGTGGGTGGATATACGACTCATTGTGTTGGCCAACCTCACTTGTCCACGGACATGTCCTATCCTGCTCTAAGCAAAAACGGTGATGACATGATTTTTGAATCATGAGTTGGCGGAATAGATAACTCAGGCTGTCAGATCACAAAAGCCACCAGAAGTCGCATATCCTTAGGGGCTCTCTTGCATTGCATTCATAGAAAATCTGTGTCTATGAATATAGCAGAGATCGAGCACAAAATGCTCCATCCAGTATTAACGGGAGTAGTGGAAGCTGCTCAGACACCTTTAAAAAAAATTATTTTTGTGGTTCACATTATTACAGATGTCCCCATTCCTCCCACCTTTGCCCACCCAGCCCCCTCCACCCCTTCCCTCTGGCCATCACCACACTGTTGTCTGTGTCTATGGGCTAGGCCTATATGTTCTTTGGCTGATCCCTTCACCTTCTTTCATGCAGCCCCCCACACTCCTCCCCTCTGACAGGTGCCAGTCTTTTCCATGTACCCATGCCTCTGTTTCTATTTTGTTCATCAGTTAATTTTGTTCATTAGATTCCAAATCTTGATAGCACGTACCAATTACTGAGCCCTTACTATGTGTCAGGCACCATCTAAGAGCGTTGAAAACACTGTCTACACAAATGGTTCTCAATTGGGGGGCTTTGACAAGGTTTGGACATGATTTTGACTGACTCTCTGGAAAGCGTTTGCTGCTGGCGTCTGATGGGTAGAGGCCAGGGTTTCTGATAAACATCCTACATTACACAGGACAAACCCTCACAACAAAGAGTGTCCAGCCCCAAATGTCAACAGTGCTAAGGTTAAGATATTCTGATCTAAATTAATCCCATCTACAACCCTATTATCTAAAAACTATTATTGTTATTACTATTATTATTACTTTCCTGATTTTCTAGGCGAGGAAACTAATGAATATGTACATTGTTCAAGTAACAAGCTGGGATCTGAACCTATGTTCTCACCACCTTTCCTATAACTCTTGGCAGGTCTTACCTACGAGGTCAAACTAAGTAGGGAACTTGACACGTACAACCCTAAACCTACTTAATATGCTGGGACTTGAATATATCCCGCTGTTCCGACATCAGATTTTTACCTAGTTTCATATGAGAAACTAAAGACGTTACTTTGGCCAGAGCTGGGAGTATCTTTAAATTGAATCCAGTTCCCCTGTTGAAACATAATAACTTTTAAAGTAATCTAGTGTCTTCATTACCAGTGCTACATCCAGTTGTCGAAATCTCTTTTGAGTTGGTAGTTAAAAGGCCCAGGCACACATTCGTAACGTTGTTGTGGCTGGCTAAAATGCTTAGCAACAACACAAACATCACTCAGAATCAAATTATCAGATGTACCGACAAGATGCTCCTCGATTTAATAGTGTGGTAAATGATGGCTGGGAGATGTTCTTTGAAGCCGTGGAGGCAAATGTGAAAGCTAATTCAATTCTCAAATGAATAAAAGTGAGAAACTGTTCTTATAAACCTGATATTACCAGAGATGGGGCCAGAGTGTGCTGCTGACTTGGGTGGGGGAGGGGAGAAGAGCAGGATTCACTTTATTATTTCTGATCGTCAAGAGCTGGGCTCTGCGGCCACACAGGTTTGACCTTGGGTCCTGAGGGGAGAACTTCAGAGGGAGTGAGGGCTCATTTCTGACTCAGGCCAGAGGCAGGCTTCCTTTCCCCTCAGTTCTCCTTGGAGCTGCTTGAGAGGCAAAGGGGACCTCTGAAGGAGCCCCAGGGCCTTGGGGAAATCAGATCTCTGCTCATTAGATGTGAGAGTGCAAAATAGCATTTCCAGAGAGAAAAAGGAATCTCGGAATACCCAGGCCAGTGGCTTTCT
Organism: Cnephaeus nilssonii; assembly: GCF_951640355.1. NCBI lineage: Eukaryota > Metazoa > Chordata > Mammalia > Chiroptera > Vespertilionidae > Cnephaeus > Cnephaeus nilssonii. Next base: position 26,631,486 of record NC_137073.1, on the reverse strand, counting down.
GACTGCCCCATAGGGCCCCAGGTTCTCACAAATGCATCTCAGGAGTAAGGGGTAGGAAGATTTAGAAAAGATGCATGGCCTGACATTTACTTGAATTCATATATAGATGGCTTAGGGATAAGATATTATTTAGGGATAAAAAACTTTTGCTGCTAAAAGTCATGAGCCCCACTAGTCTACTCACTTAGACCAGGAAAGCAAGGCCCCAAGGCCACACGACGAGTCAAGGGCTGCGCTCCTCTATACCAATTCTCCTCTGTCAACTGGGTGTCCAGCAGCTCAGTTCAGTTCTGGCACCACCTACCTGAGATTAGCATACAGTCCATAGGTTGGGGGCTCAGTCCCATGAGATCTCATCTCCTTCACTTCAGCTGCCAGCTGCAAGGCCCAGGAGCCACCCACACTTGTGCCTGACCAGCGTGGCTATACGTTCAGGAGTTCCCATGATTCCCCTTGACAATGAGCTAGAAGGACTCACAGAATTCAGGAAACACTCGAGATTGTAGTTTTATCACAAAGGAGGCAAATGAGCAGCCAGATGACAAGATTTGGAAGGGTCCGGAGTGCAGGAGCGTCTGGGTGCACCACCCTCTCCACACACCATCAGTGCTCACCAACCGGGAAGCTGTCTGAGTCGCCGGGTTCAGAATGTGTGCCAAGGTTTCATGGCGTAGGTAAGATTGGTAAAATCATTGACCACGTGCTGGACCTCAGTCTCCAGCTGTCCTCCCTGCCCAGGAGGTCTGGGCAAGCCTGAGACGGAAAGTTCCAGCCCTTTCATCACTCGCTAGGTCTTTCTGGCCTGGCCAGACCCACCCTGGGGAATGCCTAAGGCTCCACCTTGAGTCACCTCATTAGCATAAATTCAGGCATGGGCAAAAGGGGCTCCTTATGAATAACAAAGTCACCCATCTCTCAGGAAAGGACAAAGACCAGATTTTCCTTTGTGTTAATCATTCCTCCAGGGCCAACGTGGACACCACAGCCCCTGTGTTCTCTGTCACCCCAGCAGGAGAGCTGGCTGGCTGTTTTCAGAGTGGTAAATGGAGACTCATGGATGCCAAGACGCCAGCCACCCGACGGTAAAGCTGGTCTGGAAGCTGGGTCTCTCGCCTGCGCTCCCTCAGACTCACGGGAGGGTGCCTGCCGAGTTTGTTTCCTTTGGTGCTGTAACCAATTACCACAACCTCAGTGGCTTAACAGGGCACAGGTTTACCACGGGTCTGACTCCGAAATGGGTCAGCAGGGCTGCGTGCCGTCTGTAGGGATAATTTGTTTCCTTGCCCTGCCCAGCTTCCAGAGGTCACCTATATCTTTTCGTTCATGACCCCCTTTCTCTATCCCTCCATCTGAAACAGGTGGAATAAAATGTTCCCCAAAATTGCTCCACTGAGCCAAGCCCTGCCACAGCTATGGCTGTTATCAATAAAACAATCGTCTGGGAATTAACCTGGCTTATTTAAATCTGTTTTCCAAATCTAAAACCAAGCCACCAACCACAGAGACAAACTCAATACCTAGCTGGGAAAATTCCTTCCAGCATCCCATAATAAGTCTTGCACAATCCCAGAATGCCTTGCTCTACTGAAGCGTACACGGACCTCAGTGGGACCCCAGCATTCCTAAAGAGGAAAAAGCCAGCCAACCTACACCTTGATTGGTTACCACTGGCAACCTCCACGTCCTCGAGGAATAAACACCCCTAACCCCCACGTTCAGTGCGCAGAACCTGGGACCCTATCTCCATGTTCGTGCCCTCTGCAGAGCCTCGGTACATCTGCCTTTGCGTTTACCAGGGTCCCTGGTCTACATTCTTTTCTACCAGGAGACAAGAACCCAAGCTCATCGGTAACATATCTTCAAAGCCAACACAGTAGCATCTTCAACCCCCCGCCACCACTCTCTTTCCCTCCGCCTCCGTGAATACATGGCCTTTTGTTTATGCTGACCCTCCTACGCCCCTTATAAACCCTGTGATCACACCACGATGACCCAGGATCATCTCCCCATCTCAACATCCTGGCTTGACCACATCTGCAAAACCTCCTTTCCCTTAGAAGGTAAGGAATTCATGGGCCTTGGGGTTAGGATGCGGACATCTTTGGGAGGGCCCTTATTCAGTCGCCCACAGTTCTAGCCCGTCCCCATTGCTGGCATGGCTCTGTCTGTCTCAACTCATGTTTGCTCCATTGCAGATCTATGGTGACTTCTGCAGTGGGGGAGGAGGCTGTGTCTCCTTCTCTGAGCTTGTTTTTCTGGCTGGCCCCTTCCTAGTTTTGCTAACAGATGAGGAATGTCCCTTGATGACCAAGGGCCACATTTACTGAAGGGGAGAGGACGTCAGGGCAGGCTGCTGTACACCTGTGTGCACCCCCTCTCAGTCGCACCTGCTGCATCTGCAGGGTCTGCGTTACACTCCTGGTCCTTACACTGGGGTGTAAGGGTGCTAGGAAATATTGTTCAGTCTTCCTGCGGCCCCCAACCATGCCCTTACCCAAGAGCCCCCCAAAGCAAAGTCTTTGTATTTTTCAGTCTAAACAAATTGGTGCTTTATTTTCTAGTCGGGCCAAGTTTGGCCATTCAGAAGACACGGTGGGCCATCCCAGCAGCATTTGCAAACCCATTTCTCCTCTCTCATCGCCCACAATATGCTGTGTGAACTTGGGGAATTTGTTTCCTCCTCTTATTTTTCTAAGCAAAGCTATAAGAGCTCCCATTAGAAATGCCTTTATTCCCAAGTTTTTGCATAGGTCAGTGGCTTTCAACCTTCTGGGGGCAGGGGGGGGTGGTGGTGGTGACCCTAAAGACATTCATCAATGTTTGCAGGCATTTTGGTCATAACAACTTAGGAAGGGGGCTGGTGCTGGCATCTCGTGGGGAGAGGCCAGGGAGAGAGCTAAGTATCCTACAGTGCACAGAACAAAGGATTGTCTGGTCCAAATGTCAATAATGCTGCAGGTAAGAAACCCTGTTTTAGCCCCAAAGAAAACAAAGCCCTAATAATTTTAGTCTCCCCTCTCTCTCTCTCTCTTCTCTATTTACTTCATCTTCTCTATGGGACAGGGAGTAAGTCATCCCATTTGTCAGAATATGAGACAATATCGAGCCATAGTGATAAGCAGGCAGAGTCTTTGTGCTTCCAACGCTTCAAAAACGAGAACCAGGCTGTCTATTTCCTCTGGTCCCGTCCATCCTCAGACACAGCGAGTCTTCTTATCCTGTCAGGTTGCCGGCCCACACAGGGAAAATCACAAGCAGAACATCCCCGCCGAGGACAGGAGGAGGGAAGAGACTCGGTCACTGATGACTGAAGCCAGTCCTTACAGGGTCTGCAAGCATGGACTCGAAGCCCGTTCTTAACGTTCGCCACGTTTTCCTAGGCGAGAGCCATGTCCTTTTCTAGGTTTAGATTTGGGATGGGAGGCCTGTGAGCTCTGATCTAAGCCCCTCTCTAGAACACAGTTTACCGGATGATGGGAATGTGTTGGTGATTCGCACCCAAATCACGGGCAAGTGCCAACCTGACATAAAGCTCACGGAAATCACATATAAACTCTGGCCCCACTGCGTGTACACCTCCATTAGCCGGGAGGGGAAAGGAACGCATGTGAGATTTGACTCCTTTGAGCTTTGGTGTTCTGGTGACTTGGATGTCAGATAAACAGGACAAGGACTCAGAGCTACGTCTCCATTTTTATTTCCCAGGCCACGGGGAGGCCGGGCTCTGAGCAGAGCCAGGGACAGCTCTCTTCCAAACAGCTTCTCTCAAGTGGGGCTGTCAGCCACAGGGGCTTGGGTAAACCAGCAGATTCTAGCACGTGAGGCTTTTTTGGACTCTGCCTCAGCTTGTACTGAGTAGCTGAGTGACTGTTACGGAAGGTCGGGCCCTCAGTCAGCAGGGACATAGACAGGCAAAAGGAATTTTTACTTTAGATTGACTTTACTTTACTTCTTCCCATGACAGAAAAAAAGGAATGAGAAAAATAGGCCACTGCTTCCTGTGTGTGTAGTTAAATAACTGATGTAGTTATAGAGCATTTTAATTCTCCCTTTAAATGCAAAGAAACCCAATAATTTTGAAATGACTTCATTGATCAAAAAATAACTACTGTTGCAAACATTTATGCACACCACAAAAGGCATAAGTCTTCTTTATCTTAATAAGAATATCATCTTGTTACAGTTAATAGTTATTGAACTGCCTATTATGCCCCAGGCAGAGTTTAAGGACTCGGCGATGGTATTAGCTAATTTAATCTTCATCCTAACCCAATCGCGTCCGCACATTAGGTGCTGTTACTACCTTGATTTTGTAAGGTAAGAAACTGAGGGTCAGAGAGGTGGAGTAACTCGTGCAAGATCACACAGCTGCTAAAGCGTCAGAGAAGGAATGGTGAATGTAGATTTGGCTGACTGCGTGGTCTTTTCATCCGAACAGTCCCTCCATATTCTCACATACAGTCTCTGTCTTGGGAGTGACCAGAACCTCATCTGTAGTTTGCTTATCTTGTATTGTCTTTGATGAGTTTGGGTGTCAGAGCGATGCTGGACTCACACAATGAATTAGGAAGTATTCCTTCCTTGTCAATTTTTTTGGGGGAAAGTTTCTGTAGAACTGGTATTATTTTCTTTCTAAAATGTGTGGAGGAATTCACCAGTGAAGCCACCTGAGCCTCGAGTTTTTTATTTTGTTTTGTTTTGTGTGGGAAGATGTTAAGCTACAGCAGTGGTCGGCAAACTCATTAGTCAACAGAGCCAAATATCAACAGTACAACAATCGAAATTTCTTTTGAGAGCCAAAATTTTTAAACTTAAACTTCTTCTAATGCCACTTCTTCAAAATAGACTCGCCCAGGCTGTGGTATTTTGTGGAAGAGCCACACTCAAGGGGCCAAAGAGCCGCATGTGGCTCACAAGCCACAGTTTGCCGACCACAGAGCTACAGTTTCATGTTCTTTAATAGAGATAGCCCTATTCAGGTTACCTATTTCATCTTGAACGAGCTTTCATAGTTTGTGCCTTTCAGGGAATTTGTTCATTGCACCCAAGTTGTTGAATTTATGTACATAAAGCTGTTCGTAATATTAGTCACCTTTTTATCCTTTAACTATCTGTAGAATCTGTAATGAGATCACCGTTCTCGGTCCTGACATTGGTATTTATGGCCTCTTCTCTTTCTTGATCAGTCTGACTAGATGTTTATCAATTGTATTGATGTTCTTAAAGCATCAACTTTCACTTTGATTGGTTTCCTCTGCTCTCTGTTTCCTATTTCATTTATTTCTGCTCCGATATTTATATGCTTCCCTCGGCTTACTTTGAATCTAAAGTGCTTTTCATTTTCTATTTTAAGGTGGAAACTGAGGTCATTGAACCAAGACCTTCGTAATTTTCTCACAAAGGTATTTAATACTACAAATGTATTCCTAAATACTGCTCTCACAACACTCCACACCTTTTCATATGTTGTGTTTTAATTTTCAAAATACTTTCCACTTTCCCTTTTGATTGATTCTTGACCCACGGGTTACTTAGAAATATGCTGTTAGGCATCCAAATATTGGCATTTTCCGGAGAGGTTATTAATTTCTAATTTAATTCCATTATAGTCTGAAAACACATTTTGAATGACTTGAATCCTTTTGACTGTGCTGGGACTTTCTATTTTGGTCCAGGATATAGTCTATGTGGCTAAATGTTCAGAATGGACATCAAAACACATTGAAAAGAATGTGTATTTTGCTGCTGTTAGTGATACAGGCATTACAGGGGCCTGGGGACCTGAGGGTCCACAGTGACCCACTGAGGGCTCTTGGATTTGCAAGGGAAGAATTCAAATATGAGCCAGCATAGAGTTGAAAGTGAAAGTGAGTTTATTTGTGAAGCAGTGACACAGAGAGTGGCTACTCCACAGCCAGAGCAGCCTCCTTTATTGAGGTTCATTTAATGAGAGGGTAGGGCATTTAATAAGGGGAGGAATATTCAGAATCTTTCTGGAGAAAAGGGTGGAGATTTCTCGGCAGAGCTCCTATATGGGCTTTCCGTTTCTGATCATGGTATGAAGGATTAATAATTATAGCATGCTCATGTATTACAGTGAGTGGATAATGAGGCTAGGGGATCATAACAAGTGTGGAATGACAATGGGTATGGAGTTTCTTTTAGGGATGATCAAAATGTTCTGGAATTAGATAGTAGTGATAGTTGAATAAGTCTGAATTTACTCAAATCCACTGAGTCATAGACTTTAAAAAGCTGAGTTTTGTGGTAAATAAATTATATCTCAATAAAGCTGTTACTTTTAATGAAATTATAAAAGAGACCTAATTAACCCAACAAAAGGAAGAAACAGAAAGAAAACAAAGAAACAAATGGATCTAATAAAAAACAGTGAACCCTGGCTGGTTTACTCAATGGTTAGAGCATCAGCCAGGGTACCAAAGGGTTGTGGGTTTGATTCCCGGTCAAGGGCATGTACCTCGGTTGCAGGTTCATTCCTGTCCCAGGTCAGGGCATGTCCTCGATGTTTCTCCCTCTCTCTCCACCCCTTTTCCCTCCCTTCCACTCTGTCTGAAAATCAATGGGAAAAATATCCTCGGGGGAAGTTTAAAAACAACAACAGTGAGATAATAGACATGAACCTAACTACACTAATAGTCATATTAAATTTTAATATTTTAAACCTCCTTATTAAAAGGCAAGAAAGGCCCTAGCTGGTTTGTTCAGGGGATAGAGCACTGGCCTGCAAACTGAGGGGTCCCGGGTTTGATTCTGGTCAAGGGCACATGCCCGGGTTGCTGGCTTGATCCCCAATGGGGGGTATCAGGAGGCAGCCGATCAATGATTCTCTGTCATCATTGATGTTTCTATCTCTCTCCCTCTCCCTTCCTCTTTGAAATCAATAAAAAAAAATATTTTTAAAAAGGCAAGAAGGCCCTGGCCAGTGTGCTTGGTGGTTAGAGTGTTGGTCCTTACACAGATGGAAAAATCAGCAAGGATATAGAAAATGGATCAAGCTGGTCTCTGCCAGTTTTGAGCCATAACTCCAATGGGAGGTGGTCTAACTTCCTTGCTGACGGTTCCTGTAGCTTTTATTGATTGTGGCTGTTTCACCACATACCCTATCTCATTCTTTGGAGTGTTCAACTAAGGGAGGCAATACGGATGTCCTTCCTGGATAGCTTATAAAAATAGAAGCAAGATTAATTATCTGTGGGGACTATCGATAGGCCCATTGCCAACAGGAGGATGGATCATAATGGCTTTTCTTATTTTTTCACCTTTATTGAGATAAAATTACTAAATAAAAATTGTAAATATTTAAGATGTATGATGTGATATTTTCATATACATTTAAATTATAAAATAATTACCACAATTAAGCTGATTAACACATCCACATATCCATTACCTGACATAACATAGTTACCATTTTCTTTTCCTGTTTTTGTTGTTGTTGTTGTTGTTGTTGTTGTTGTTGTTGTTTTTTGATGGTGAAAACACTTAAGATCTACTCTCTTGGCAAATTGCAAGCATAGAATACAGTATTATTAATTATAGTCACATAGTGATACATTAGAGCTCCAGAACTTATTCATCCTGCATAACTGAAACTCTTTATGCCTTGAACATCTCCCACCTGCTCCTCTGGCAACCTGATGATAAACACGAGCCCCGAGGATGGCAGTTTCTAGGGAACTGCCAGACAGAGCATACAGTGATGCTTCTCCAGGGATGGGGTTCTTCCCCTTCAGTGGCTACTAGGTTCTGGGTTTCACGGCGACTGTAATTGCAGGGCTGTGTTTGAAGGTGACCACTGAGCTGGGAGAATAGCACAAGTAAAGTCACCTCAAAGCTCACTGCTCTTACTGAGGTTTAATCCTTTTCTTGACTAAAGCAATATTCTTGCAAGCCCTTTGTTAATTTCTAGAGTTTTGAAAAGAATTAATTTTGACAAATTTTGCCAGGGTTCTTGTTGATTTGATAGAGGAATGGATTTTTGGAGGTCCTTACCCCATCATTGGAGAAAAAATTGTTTTATTTTATTTCCTTTAAAGAATTTCTAGATATAACTCTTTTTTTATTTTAGTGGTGGCTTTAGAGTTTAGAGGATACATGTTTTCCTTATCACAATCTACCTTTTAGTGCTATTACAGCCTTATTGTTTGACAACTTTACAATAGTGTACTTTATATAGTATACTTCCATTTTTCCCCTTTCAACATTAGGACTATTGCCATACATTCCACTTTTATGTATATTATATATCTCACACTACATTGTTATTATCTTTAATGTAAACAGTCAATTATGCTTTCTTTAAAGAGATTTAAATAATAAGAAATCGTCTTGTGTATTTACCCATATTTGGTGTCCTTTTTCTATTTCACATTTCCATCCGGTATCATTTTCCTTTGCCTTCCTTTAACATTTCTTATAGTAGTGTGAGTCTTCTGGTAATTACATTTTTACCTTTTGCATGTCTTAAGATGTCTTTATTTAATCTTCATTTATGAAGAATATTTTTACTAGGTATAAAATTCTAGTTGGGTCACTTTCCTTTCCTTTCAGGACTTTAAAGACATTCCTCAACTTATTTTGCTGTAAGATTTAAAATTTTTTTCTCTTTACAACTGCTTTTGAGCTCTTTGATTATGATGGGGCTTGGTGTAGTTTTCTTCATGTTTCTTGTGCTAGAGTTTTATTGACCTTCTTATATATGTCGACTTATCATCTAACTTGGAATCATTTCAGGCATTATTTTTTGAAAATGTTTTTCCAACTCTCTCTTCAGGGACTCCAATTATATGTATGTTAGGCTTCTGTCTACAGTTCACTGATGCTGCTTACATTTTTGGCTCCTCTTGTGTTTCATTTGAGATTCTTTATATCTTGATATTTACTTATCTTTTATTCTGCAATGTCTAATCTGCCATTAATTCTGCCTGGTGCATTGGAGTTTTCATCTTTAGACATTTAACTTGGATTTTTTTATATCTTTTATATTTCCACTTAACTTTTGAACATATGGGATACAGTTATAATAACTGCTTTAATGTCCTTGTTTGCCAATCCTAACACCTGTGCCTGTTCTGGTTGAGTTCAACTTTTCTCTTTTTTATATGTTATATTTTCCTGGTTCTCTGCATGCCTAGATTTTTTTTTTTTTAATGTCAGACATTGTGAATTTTACCTTGCTGTGTAATTGGTATTTCCATATTCTATAAATATTCTTGAGTTAGGTATATTCTGGGACAATTGTTCTAGAAACAGTTTGACCCTCTTGGGTCTTGCATTTAAGATTTGTTAGGTATGACCAAGGTGATATTTTTATCTAGTGCTAATTTTGCTAACCACTGAGGTAAGACTCTACAAGTACTCTACCAAATGTTCAGTGATTTATGAGTTTTTCCAAGCCAAATGGTGGGGGAAAGTACTATCCAAAGTGCTAATGACTGCTATTGCTAATCCTTCCAGGTGGTCTTCTCCTGGCCTCAAGCAGTATCCTCACACACAGGCACAGATCAGTACCTTGCTAATAAATGAGGGAGGCCCTCTGCAAATATTGAGTTTTCTCTCTGCAAAACAGTCTCTTCTTTGGAACTCTGTCCTGGGACTCTTTGCTGTTCATGAACTCTCAGGAGTTTAAATGGTTCGGAGTCTCTTCATCTCTGAGAGTCTGTGGGCTCTGCCTAGGCTCTTCCTACCTGTGCTACCTGGAGAGGCAGTAAACTAAGGACAATGGGAGGGCTTGCGTCATTTGTTTCTCATTTCTCCGGGATCACTACTTTTGTTGCCTGATGTCAAATGTCTTGAAAACCATTGTGTCTTATATTGGTTGTTGTTAGTTTTGGCTGTCTCAGGTGAGAGATTAAGTCTGATGTTTGTAATTCCATTCTGTACAGAACCAGAATTGGTGGTTGATATTCTATATACATTTTGGAGAGAGTTCACAGGGCACAGCTGGCTTTGCGCTGTTTGTTTAACCTCTTTAATGTACTTACTCCAAATTAGTGATCAAGGCTGACTTTGAGGCTTCCAGATCTCAGTTCTTCCTTCAATTTAGCAGCAATCCACTTGGTTACCGTAGAGTATCAACAGTGAGGAAGTTGGCCTTCTCCAGGAGCATGGGGTTGGGGGTCACAAACTATAAAAGCCAAGAAGTCAACCTAGGAACTCTAAATTTTCTCCTTTTTTTCTGAGTCCCCCTCATTTGATGTGATGATTGACCTCAGGCAGCGTTAAACCAAGGAAAGGGTCATAAAGATACATGCCAATACAGACCCTGCCAATTTGGGCTATTTTACAATGAGAGAGTGAACAGTGAAATTCCAGCCTCAGCTTCTTCCTCAGGGAATTCCAAGATGACCCACTGTTATTGGGAGAAAGGCCTTGCTCCAGTAGGCAGGTAGAGAGCCTGGGAAAGCCCCCGGAGAGATCTAAGGGATAAGGTGAACAGGGTCTCAAAGGAGGTCGGTAGGGGCAGATAGAAGAGGAAAAGGCAATAAATAACCTCAGCTTCTTAAATTCTTTGCTCATTGAAGATTCAGCACTTTTTTTTTCTCTCTTCCCATCCACTCATTTGTTTGCTCATTCAACAAAACTGTGTTCAAAATAGGGGATATGGAAGAGACCAGAAATAAACAAACAACAACTCAAGAAACCAATTCCTACTTACTGGAGCTTATAGACGTTAATCAATTAATATATTTTAAAAGTGCTGCAGGGGAGATGAGCGCTTATAATGGTTGCCTTGGTTTCAATATGTTGGGGGGGTAGGACTGGCATCTGAATTAGTTGCCCAGAGAGCAGGGGTTCTGAAAGACAGAGGAGGGGTTCACTCAATGAAAGAAGTGAGGTGAACACTTAGGTAGAGAAAACCAACATGCCCAGGGCAGGAAGCAGGAAATGGACTTCGCTCTGGCTCCAGGTTTTCACCCATCAGAGCATGCTGGGGGTTAGAGTGAGAGCCCTTCCCTTGGCCTTGTTTCCCGCCATCACCTTGGAGGCCCTGGCATGATGCTGGAGTCGCTGGGGGCTGAATTGCTTGCTTTTGGAAGACAAACATCTTTCTCCCTATCCTCTTGTCACCCCCACCCATGACCTAGATCACTTTGTGCCATTGGGCATGTCCTACCAGCCCCTGGCTTCTAACATGCAGTTCCCTGAGCCCCGAGTGTATATATGTATATACACCCCAGATATGAGCTGATCCCGGAGTAGGAACTGTCCGAGGTTCTTGAGCATGTTATTTCTCCTCTTATTAGCTAGCACACCTGTACTGTGGTGGCTTCTCCTGATCCTATGAAGCCACCAGAGGTGGAATTAACAGGCCTGGTGTAATAAGTCATTGCTGTGCAAGCTCAAGGCAATTAATTCTAACACTAGGGACTGCTCAAGACTAATTCCACTAATGTGTGTGTGTGTGTGTGTGTGTGTGTGTGTGTGTGTGTGTGTATACCCCTGGTATTGTGAAACCAGGGGTATACACACACACACACACACACACACACACACACACACACACACAATCACTTTAACAACTTCCTACATCTGGTGCTTTATGTTACATGACCTCATTACTCCTCATGACCAGCCTATTGATTAGGGACTACTGCCACTCATGTTACTGATTATAAGACACTTCAGCCCAGAGAGGTCTGCAAAGTCACACAGCTTCAGGGCTGGGGCTGGGATTCCATCCCCTGGTAAGTATTACTGAGACCATGTTCCTTCTGGTACCCTCAATGAACTATGCTTTCCGGTACTTTGAACTCCATTTTATATCCAGAGCCCTTCTTGTTATCAGAGAATTGATGTGGCAGACTTCACAGCTGTTTTGTCTTTTAATTGCATGATTTGTGTCTAAATAAAATCCTTTGGCCCTATGCACATCTGGGCACCTCTGATTCTCTAGTCCAGGGGAGACACTGGGAGTCACTGTCCAAAGCCAGCTGCCTCCTGGAAGAGCTAAGTAGGAAAAAAAGTAAAGTAACTGCAGATCCTAATTGCTTTGCCTGCTGTTCATGTCTCAGATCAAATACCATTTTTGTCCTCTTTTTCCCCTTTAGGGGGGAATTAATTAAGTTCTAATTACACCGACAGAAAAAATAGAAGCTACAATAAAATTATTTTTTTAAAAAAGAAAAAAAGCTATTAACAAGGTCTGAGCACAGAGCTTGTTATAACCTGGGGAATGCTCCTCATTTGAATTTTATGGCCTTTCCATTTACATTTTTCTATTAAACCTTTTCTTACAACCCTCAATATGTCTTCTTTCCACGGCATAATGATCTTTGGGAAGTTTCCGGTGTTAAATTAGATACTCGGGGCCCCCTCACTCTTCCCGCAGTCAGTCGGAGCATTGTGTCTCCCATGAGGCAGATTCATAATCATGTTTTTAAACTGATTTAAAAGTTCACGCCAAGTTTTCTCCACTTGGAAGGAAGTCTGACTCACAGAGCTGCTCTGGTCCCAGCAAAGGAGGCGGGAGCCAGCCCTTGCCTTGTTGGAGAGACACTTTCCAAGTTTACTGCAATCAGGACATCTCGTTGCAAAACGGGACCTTGATTGTTTCTCCTTGTCCCACGGAGGCCGGCCATGCTGGCGGGGCTGGGCTGATGTTAAGGTGGGAAGGACCTTGCTTCCTACAAGGAGGGACGGGAGAGGCCTCCTGGCCCAGCCGCGGCACAGAGCACTGCCCAGAATGTCAGAGCTTGGAAGACAGACTGTCCCAGGAGGAGATGTGACCTGCCACGTCACAAAACAAGGCTCAAACCTAGACCCAGCCCATCCTCAGTTTCTCTGCCACAGGTGGCTGAGTCACCCGGGTAGGTTCTTTGGAATTCAGATGCTCAATCCCGAGCCTCAGCCTAAGGATCAGAACCGCTAGCACTGGGATACGGGAGCCTGTAGTTTTCAGATGCCTCCAGGGAGATGCAGGTGACCAGCCAGATGCGGGAGTCATCTGATGACGATGCCAAGACCAGATGGAAAAGACAGGCTTTCAGGGAAGAGAAATTCACTAAGTGCCCCACATAGCAGAGAAGAATGACACATACCCGTAAGAAATCACAGCTCCAGTCTAGGTGGTTCTCATAGGGGAATTTCTGTGAAATCTTTGCATTTATCCGAAAATTATGTAATTTTGAATTCCACTTTAATAATTTTTGTATAAATATGTGTATGTTTATATAGGTATGCATGTGTATGCATGTGTATATGTGTGTATACACACCCCAGATATGAGCTGATCCCCGGAGATCTGTTACATTTCCCAGAACAGCCCATGTTCTAGCCCATGCTCTAGCCTTCCCCAAGACTTAGAAAAATTCCTGGTTGGGTAGGTAGGAATGGGTGCTTATATCCCTGAGTTTATCTCAGGGCTCTCAATCCCTGCTTCCACTCAATTTGCTTCCGGATCCTCTCACCATTCCATGAGAATCATCTCTACTTTTTGATGCATTTCACAGTATTGTCAAGTGGCCCATACTCCATTTCCAGTAAAATTCATTCTCACAAGGAATTAGCCTAAATAGTGCACTCAAAGAATGATTATTTGAGGGAGAAGTGCATGGAGGAGGGGCAGAGATCTGCTGGACCTGGTTCATCTAGGCCAGTGGTCAGCAAACTCATTAGTTAACAGAGCCAAATATCAACAGTACAACGATTGAAATTTCTTTTGAGAGCCAAATTTTTAAAACTTAAACTTCTCCTAACGCCACTTCTTCAAAATAGACTCGCCCAGGCCATGGTATTTTGTGGAAGAGCCACACTCAAGGGGCCAAAGAGCCGCATGTGGCTCGCGAGCCGCAGTTTGCCGACCACGGATTTAGGCTCACAAGGGCCAGCTATTACATTTTCAAGGATTCTGCAATCTGTTTGTTAAACATAGTCATTATTAAAATTAAATTATGTGAACTTACAATTAAATAAACTACATTATTAAAAGTAATACATATTAAAAACTTATTACTTACTAATTATTTTACTACGTTTTATTATTTATGCTGTTGAGGTTGTCTACTATATCTGTGAGGTAGAAACACCATGAAATGGGGGAGGTAACTGTATCCCTTCCGAGTTCTGTGTTTAGTGATTTCACGTAGGTAGAATGAAACGGGCCATGGTGGGAGTATGTATGCCACGTTAACTGAAAATACTACAAATTAAGGCTTGGTTTGTTGTTTTGTTGATTGTCTAGATTTAAAAATTAATGAATAATATGTTAATATAAATTAAGCTTAAGTGTGTCGTATCTGTAACTAGCATAAATATTGAAGAAATTATTTTTCGGTATTTTAAAACCATTACCCGATTCAGCGAAGTAGTCACTCTCATCATTGACAAATGAGTGAAGTTTTGACATGCCTGTCTTTTGTGTTTCACCTTCCATCTTATTCATCAACATAAATGAAAATATCAACCAACATTCATTTCGGAACTACACTTGGAATCAAGTGTTTATTTGTATCCTATTTTCTCAAATCATTATTGAATTGCAACTTTAGCTCAGCTATAGATGCAAAAACGCTGCAAAAATCAAGAAAGCACTCTGCGAGAGCCAGCTGGCTATATGGTGAAGCATAGTGTATATTTTGTTATCATTTATAGTTGTGTGCTGCACAGTCTTTGCATTGCATTAGTCAAGTTCATAATACACGGATGTATTTTCCCCAGAGAGCTAGCTGTTAAACATTTACCAGCCCACCACTAGGGGTTTATATCCCAACAATCATTACATTGAACAGTAAACATCCTTTGAAATAGATATACTTTCTTGCCTCAAACCAGTAATATCCTCCCCTTCTCTATCAGATGCAAAAAAGAATTCCTTTCTTTATCTTCTACAAAGCTATTTAATCACCTCTTGTATTGGTGTTATTGGACATTTGTGGGTTACCATCCTAACACGTCTGCTTTCTCCCATCAATAGCATCTTGCTCTTGTAATGTAGCCCTCCTCCATTCTCAGTTTTATTGTCTGGGTAGAATGAATCGGGTCCCCCAGCTACAAGAATTGGCTCTGATAAACTTAACCTATTAGCATGTCCCAGCTTCCTGGACACAGTGATTGGTTCAGAGTTAAACACATGATCCAGTTTTGACCAATGAAAGAGAGACTCCCAGAAGAGATGGGCTCGTTTTCTTTAGATAATATATAAGCTAGGAACTACTTCAGCCATTTTATTATCACCAGGAAAGCGCTCAGAGCTGGGGGGAGAAAAACTCCCAGAACCCGAGGATGAAGCCGAACACCACAGAAAGCAAAGAGGACAGACACTACACCAAGCCTGGGTCCTTGGTAAAATTATTTGAGCTACTAGAGGAAGCCTTATCCCAAACCAGATCTTCCTGGTTTTTAGGTACAAGAACAATAAGTTCCCTTGTTTTGTTTGTTTGTTTTGTTTAAGTCCCCTTGTTTTTAAGGCCAATTTGAGTTGTCTTCTGTCACTTGAAACCCAAAATATTCTTAACTTTTATATTTGTTTTGGCTCCTTACCTCTGGGGCTTAATTTTCTACCACAAGGCTAATAAAGCCTCCGATTAAACACAGGTAATTTCTTCCCTAAGAGAAATTCTCCTCAAGCTAATAATATTTTTTTAAATTGACTTCCCTACATAAAAGCAGTGTTTCTAATAATTTATTGTCAAGCAAAATTAACATTCTAGAAGGTTGCACCATATTTATTCAATGGAGTTGGAGTACTTGCTAGCACAGAATCATGTACTACAGGGATTGTACACCTTGGTTGCAATCCCTGTAGGATATGGGGTTGCACACCTTTAGCTGGCACTAAAGCATGAAGCCACCACTTGCATTTAACATAGTCAAGTTGGATGGCTATTCATGTGTTTTACACCAGTCACGGGGTAGAATGTTGAGAGTGTTGGATGTAGAAGGCAGTAATTTGAGGGAGGTGAAGGATCACACTAACAATAATAATAATAGAAAAAACACAGTGCTTTCTAAGTGCCAGGCTCTGCATTAAGTGCTCTCCATGAATTAATCTTCACGGCCACTTGGGGGTAGGCATTGCCCTCCCCTATTAACAGGTGACGACATGGAAATGCTTGCCCAAGGTCGTACACCTTGGCTCCTGAGTCTGTGCTCTAACCACTGGGGTGCACTGCTTCTCCACTGTGTGCTTGGTGAAAACTGGGGAAAGTGGAGAGGTAGCTGCATCCAACTCACATGAATAGTTGAGCCCGGAGGGGACCTGCCTCTGTGGCTCCAAGGGTGGCCGCAGAGCCCCAGCATCCACAGAAGTGCTTCACCAATGAAAACAAGAGACCAAATGCATGTCAAGCTTGAAGGAGCAGGAGAGACAGCCAAGAGCACACTTTCCAAGGAGCAAGGTAAGTCCATCAACAGTCAAGGACCATAGGTGATAAACATGTACAACATGTTAGCAGGTGAGTGAGCAGGGTGAAGACATGAGTTCAGAATGGGAACTATAAATAACTAGAGGCCCAGTGCATGAAACTTGTGCATGGGGAGGGTGGTCCCCTTAGCCCAGCCTGCACCCTCTCCAATCCGGGACCCCTCAGGGGATGTCCGATTGCCTGTTTAGGCCCGATCCCTGGTAGTCAGACATCCCTCTCACAATCCTGGACCACTGGCTTCTAATCGCTCACCTGCCTGCCTGCCTAGTTGCCCCTAACTGCCCCCCGTGCCAGCCTGATCGCCCCTCACTGCCTCTGCGTGCTGGCCTAATCACCCCTAACTGCCCCCCTGCTGGCCTGGTCACCCCCAAGTGCCCCCCTCTGCCAGCCTGGTCGCCCCTAACTGCCCCCACTGCTGGCCTGGTCTCCCCAACTGCCCCCCCCACTGGCCTAGTTGCCCTTCACTGTCCCCTATGCCAGCCTAATTGCCCCCAGCTGCCCCCCCCCGCCAGCCTGGTTGCCCCCAACTGCACCCCCTGCCAGCCTGGTCACCTCTTACTGCCCCCCCCCACCGCTGGCCTGGTCACCTCCAACTGCCCCCCTATGCTGGCCTGGTTGCCCCTCACTGCCCCCCCTTGCCAGCCTAATCGCCCCCAACTGCCCACCCCCCCCGCTGGCCTGGTCACCTCTTACTGCCCCCCCCCGCCAGCCTGGTCGCCCCCAACTGCCCCCCTGCTGGCCTGGTCGCCCCTAACTGCCCCCTTGCCAGCCTGGTTGCCCCTCACGGCCCCTCCACCAGCCTGGTCGCCCCACGCAGCCTGCTGTTCAGTCGTTTGGTTGTCCCTCACTAACCCCCCTGCCAGCCTGGTCATAGGCAGCCATCTTGTGAGGGTGTGATGGTCAATTTGCATATTACCTCTTTATTATATAGGATGAGAGGGCACTGCAGGATGGTTTTTATGTATCAAAGTAGAAAAGGTCCAATAGTTAAAGGCCATGCCGTTAGGGGAGTCTAGTACTAGTCATTGCTACCATAATGCTACATCACAAACCATGCCAAAACTCAGTCCTGTACAACAGCAAGCGTGTATTTCTTCCTCACTGATCTGTGCACCAGCTAGGGTCCGGTTGGTCATGCTCTGCTCCAAGCTGTAAGCCAGGGGCAGGTTGGCTCCACAGGCCTCTCACCCTCTTTGCACCAACAGGTGAGCCAGAGCAGGTTTACGTCATGGCAATGACAACATGCACAAGACAGCAAGTCCAATCACACAAACACATTTCAAGTCTCTGCTTGTGTCTTGTCTGCCAGCATCCCCTTGTCTAAGGCAACTCACATGACCAAGCCCAGAGGCAAAAGGTGGGGAAACACTGCCCACCAGGAGCCCATGGCAAGAGGGTGGGTGTCCAATACCATTCCAAGGGAGGAAATAATTAAGACCAATAATTAAGTCTACAAGCCCCAAAGATAAACCTTGCCTTACAGTGATATAAGGATCTACCCCAGAGAGGGAAGCAAGGGGTGACACTGTGTCCTTACCTTTGGTGAAGGAAACTTGGGGGTGGGGGAGAGCTCTTAGAGGTGACCCAGTATATGAGAGGCTAGTGGGGGTGAATGGGGAAGAAGAGGGTGCTTTTCCCAGACCTTGATGAACACGGGCAGATGGAACATAGTTATTTCTAAGATAAAATGGAAAGTCTCACCCAAGGTTCACCTACTGAAACTGTGCTCAGGCCAGTTATAAACTAGCAAAGGTGCGATGTTAGTGGTTACAGATAAATGGTTAGGTGATTTCAATTTCTGAGGAGTCTCAGGTCACCTTACTGTGGGCTAAGCACAGCCAGCATTGGCTAAGTTAGGTCCATTTTTTTACAGGAAGCATGCAGTGACTCAAGAGTGATTGAGTGTTCCTACCAATTTCACCTCTCCCTCTGCAACATGCCCCTTCAGTCTTCTCCGCATGCCAGAGAGGGCAGCCATGGCCAAAGGCAGGCTCCCACAGCCCAGTGAATTTGCCGTTGTGACTTCTTGAGTGAAATCATCTTTACTATTTTGATTTGACTTTGAATCTGAGACCACACCCTGTATTTCTTGGGGGATCAGGGTACCCTAGTTGGCTTTTATTGGATAGCAGAGTCAGACAGGATAAGGTATCTACATAAATGTCAAGAACTGATCTTTATTTTGCACTGGCACCTTCAAAAAGTTACAAAAGAAACAAGTTCAGATCAGTCCTCTTCAATCCTAACCGCATGTGAAAATCACCCTGGGGGCTGTAATATCACAGATGCCTGGTCCCTTCCCAGACCAGTTAAATCAGGACCTCAGGGTGGGGCCAGTGCCTGGACATTGTGGTTTTTGCTCGTTTGTTTGTTAAGCTCCCAGGTGTTTCTAAGGTGTAGCCGGGTGTGGAAGTCACTATGTTGGAGTCTGCAGTTTAATCAGCACGGTGCTGTGTTGGTCTGCTGATTCCACGGATAAGATTCATTGTGGAAATATAAAACAAGTTCATGTTCATTCTGTGTTCAGTTTTGAAAAATGTAACTTTTTCAAGATCGGGACTTCACTTTTCTTTGTTCTAAAAGTTCTGCCCCAGCCGAAACCGGTTTGGCTCAGTGAATAGAGCGTCGGCTTGTGGACTGCAAGGTCCCAGGTTCGATTCCGGTCAAGGGCATGTACCTTGGTTGCGGGCACATCCCCAGTAGGGGTTGTGCAAGAGGAAGCTGATCGATGTTTCTCTATCATCGATGTTTCTAACTCTCTATCCCTCTCTCTTCCTCTCTGTAAAAAAATCAATAAAATATATTAAAAATAAAAAAATAAAAATAAAATAAAAGTTCTGCCCCAGACTTTAGCCAAGAGCAAGGTGGAGGCATGACTTCTCAATCAGAATGTTAAGGAACAGTGGCCACAATGATGATGATGATGAGGAGGAGGAGGAGGATGATGATGATGATGATGAAGAAGAAGAAAATGAGTTGTCAGAGCATCTGGGCCAACTATGCTCAGACACAGAATTGTGTACATTTTTCTCGCTCTTCTCTCAGGAATTGTGTGCATCTATTGATATGCTTGGGAGCTTTGGTTTTATAATGCATGACATCGGCCTCTCCCAGCCTCCTGGCCCACCTGCCCCATGTCCTGGCAGCTTACACACTGCCTTGTCCTTAGGGGTGTTGTGGGCTCTGGGCCTTTTCCGAATTATTTCAGGGGCAGGTGACACTGTGTAAGCTAGACTGGGGAGAAGACCATTCGCCCTTCTTCTGATCTGAGCACTCGAAAGCACCCTTGGTCAGAAATGGCCAGTCCCATTTCACAGCAGAGACAACTGAGACTCAGATAAAGTAAGGGGTTTGCCTAGCATCACTCAGAAGAGATGAGCTGCAATTGGAACTCAGACCTTCCAAACCCAAAATTCTTTGCTTATTTTAAGATAGAAAAATCATGGTATTTGGGAGGGAATGAAAGCAGATCTATACCTATATGTATATTTACATATATAGGATCTTTAGTTAATAGCTAACCGACATCAGTTTTTCTGGACACTTTAGGGATGCCTCCTGGTTGAGAAACCTCATGTTATTTCTACAACATCAGCAAACCCTATGACTTCATCCTTCACAACCCACTGTGTGGAAAGAACATGAAAACACTGGGCTCATTTTTGCAACAAGGAATGGAAAACCTGCCTTGCCAAAGTGGTTTATGCCCATCGCTTCTCCACGGAGGCGTGGTGATGGAGACCCCGGGCATCAATGACCTCCCCACCTGCCTTTCCTTAGGAGCTAGAGGCTGCCTTGGGAGTCACCTCTGCAGTCAAGAATGGACATCGCATTCGTTTTTGTGCCAGGGAGCTCCAGGGTGGTTAGGGGTTTGCACTGAATGGCTGGATTGGAGAATTTCTTTTTAAAGCTCACTTCAGCTTGGAAATCCCATCGCTGAGGGCAGGGAGCCGTCTGGCCGGCTGTTTGCATTCTGCTCTGATTTCTTTCACATGCTCTGAGCTGGCTGGGTTACAGTTTTACTTTTTATTTTTTTCTCTACGTCTCCGAAATGCAGCCTTGGTGCACTGGCCTCTATTATAAACCTCATTCTGCCATAATCAGGGGTTAATTAGTTAGACATCCGTAGAGTCCGCTGCAACACCCTGGTCAGCGAACCTGACCGAGTGCCAAGGAAGCTGGTGGGCGAGCCGGGCGGTGCAGAATTGCGGCTCTGCGACAAACACATTTACAGTGTATTACCCTACATTTCTTATTACTTTTCTGAAGCCCCGAGAGCAGCATGGGAGATGATATAGACGTTCCAGAAAGGAAAGGTGGGGGTAGGCGGAGGCCAGCTTTTCTGTGATGAAGCCAATTGTTCCACATTGCTGATTCACGCAGAGATTATTCTGCATTATCTATTATTGGAATGGAGTGTCAAAATATTTCTTTTTCTCAAACATGTTGGAGGTTGCGAAACTCATTTCCATCGAAAATACCTGGCCGTGATTTCTCAGCTAAGGAAATAAGCATCGCTAAAGTTATCTGTGGAAGTCAGGGAGCCAATAATGTTTGGCTACTGTGACGTTTATTTGGCTTAATGGGTTCCTTCCTGAGAATTTAATGTCTTTTCCACATGCCGCGGCCGCAATGGAATCACAGCTGACATACTTCTACCCGCGGGTCCTTTCTTCTCTTTAGATTATGTGAAAAATGAGTCCAATTGCAATTCTCTTGTTATGTTCACTCACCTAACATTGAACAAATGTCTCTTTGAGGACCCGTTGTCTGCTGAGCACCTCACTTTCTCTTTCGGCAACATCCCTGCTCTCTCGTTCTCCCAAGTGCCTCAAAGTTTGGAGCCCTAATTCCGTCCCAGGATTCTCAGGTCCCCCCGAGGTACAGTCTCCAGAAATCAGCTCTGGGTCTTCCCCCCACTTCTGTACAGGCCCCCTTTTATAACACATGTAAATGAATAAAAATCATATAATTATGATTAAAAAACACACAACTAAATTCAATAAGCATTTGACTGTGTCAGGGGCCCATTTGCAAAATAGGATGTGTGAGTCAGTCATCTTTCCTGTCTTTCAGGGCCAGTGAACTGGAGAGGGAGATGGACTCATATGCAGGGGATATTACAAATCTGATAACAGGTGTGTGTAAGCACCCACGGGTCAGAATACCCAGTGGCTTCAGCACTGGAGAAGACCCGGAGGCCCCGATGAGCCCTCTGCTAGCTGGATGGTGAGGTGTCCTGGGATGTGCAGGCCATGGAGGGGGCACCCAAGATTGTGGACAGCAGGTGTTTACCACCAGCATGGAGGTATTCTGACATTTTAACCAACTTAAATAACCATGCCAGGGCACACCAGCTGAATAACAGCCCTGCTTGGGCACATCAGAGCCCTGCTTGGGGCCCTTGTGAAAAAAGTCAGAATCTGACCCTTCACTCAGGTTCTGATTAAGTGATTCTAGGGGTGGGTCTGGGAACATGGATTTTTTTTTTTTAAGCCTCACCCGAGGATATTTTACCACTGATTTTTAGAGAGAGGGAAAGACAGAGAGAAATATCGATGTAAGATAAACACTTCAATTGGTTGCCTCCTGCACACGCCCCAACCAGGGCCCAGGCCGGGGAGGAGCCTGCCACCGAGTGTCGTGCCCTTGACCGGAATCAAATCCAGGACCCTGTGGTCCGCAGGCCGAAGCTCTATCCACGAAGCCAAACTGGCTAGGGCTGGGAACATGATTTTTAACAAAAGGCCTTAGTGACTATGATGGGACCAGCTGGTAGACCTGGATCTGGGAATGACTGTTAACATGTGGGTCAAGAGGGCAGGCCTTGGGTCTGGCGGGGCTGGGGCAGAGCTCTGGCTCTGCCATTGGCTTGAACTCTCTGAGTTTCCATTTAAACATCTGTAAAATGGGGCTAATGATGGTGGTTGTGAGAATAAACAAGAAAGTGCCGAGTCCGTTCCTCCGCCTCCCTCATCCACGCCCCTCCCATCCACAGCAACCGAGAAGAATGACTCCCAGCTGAACCTCCTAAGGTGCTTGGTAAGAAGGCTCCTGGGGCTGCCCCAGCTCGAATAAGTCAAGATTTCTTAGCGCGAGAACCCACATTTTCAACAAGTATCCCCACATCTTTCTTACAGTCACTAAGTGTAACGAACAAACAAACACTGCTTTAGTTGGAGAAAGAATAAACAGCAGTTTCAAATCTCAAGAGTGGGTTGCTGCTTGTTCTGCCTTCAGATGAAGATAATCCTGAACACGGGCAGCGGGAATGATTCAGGCATCCAAACTGCGCCCACTCCCCTTGGGGATGTTTAATCCCATTCAAATACGAATATAACACCCCTCCCCCCTCCAACGCACGGTGAAAACAAAGCGAGCTAATGGGTATGTAGTAATGTGCCTAAGAAAGCAATATAATCAATACACAAATCGATTATACTGTAGATTGGGGGGGGGGGCATCTATTTATTTTCTCCTTTAAATTTAACTGACATTTTATTTTATCACTCCTTTTCCAGTTATAAAAATACTCGAACAACTGAGGAAAAATTGGAAACCAGAGAAAAGCATAAAGTTGTTTTAAAAAAAATGTACTTAGCTGGCCACAGTGACTGCATCACCAGAAAGGATTACCTGTTAAATCAAAGGAGTTGGATACATCCTTCTATTGTGCCTCAGGGAGAGGAACGGTAGAGCATGGGGCCAAAGACATGAGCTCTGCCTTGAGTTCCAATGGCTGTGGTGCGACTTTGGCCAACTCAACTTTTCTTTACCTCAGTTTCCTCATCTGTAACATGGGCTAATGCTATTCCCTACAACATGAGGTTTTGACTACATGTTTATTAAACAAAATAAAACATGTCAAGCTCTTAGCTTATTCTGCAAACACTGGGCTATTATGTGAATTACAGAGTTTGATCGAGTAAGAAACATCAAGTCGTATAATGGCTGTGCTGATTGTCTATAGGTGTTGTCCATTCTGATCAGTCCATTTATAGATATTTCAGCTGTCACCCCAGGAATAATGACAGTTGTAGCAAATGTTACTGAGCACTTAGCTTGGCCAGGCACTAGTCTAAATGCATTATCACAGCTGACCCTCAAAATAGCTCTCTAGGATTGGGATTTATAGAAGGTGGTTTTTATTTTATTTTTTACATTTTTTTTAAATTTTATTTTCCCTTTCTTACCTGAAAAGTTCACCTATCATATAAAGTGATCCCAGCTCAAGTCACACCACCCCAATCCAGATGTGAACACCTAGAGGCACATTTAAGTCCCTGCTGTTGCTTTGAAGGAGTGACATCTGTGATGCCAGCTTCTGATTGTTTGCTGCATGGCTAATTTTAAATATTTGTTTAATATGCAAATGATACCTCCCAGTGACAGCTGGGGGAGAACCGCAGACATCTTTCCTCAAAGCGACACAGCCTTGCTGTGGTTCCCACTCAGTTGCCGACACAGTGTTACTTCGGTCCAGGGCTCTGCCGCTGCTAACACACACACACCTTTATGAGAAAGGGAAAATGATGCCCCCTGGAAAGGTAAATTAGAAGAAAGCACCACCACCACCACTCCCAGTCCCAGCAGAGAAGGACAGAAAGCTATTCCCACGTTAGTGCTTGACCTAGGAAAACACCTGTCACTAGACTGGTTCCGAGCTGGTGGTCCGGGACCTCCAGGCTCTTGACTCGCATAGGAACGAATTCAAGAATGAGTTTGAGTGAGAGCAAAAGCAAGTTTTATTTAGGTAGAGAAAGAAAGAGGCCAGCTCAGGGTTCCTGGAGACAGGATCCCGGACTACAGATGGCCTCCACTCGCTGCTCCCCTGGTGGCAGGTCTCAAGCAGCCGCTGGAAAAAAGGGAAAGTGCCAGTCCAGTCCGAGTGGACGAGAGCAAACTCAGGAGTGCGTTGTGTGCTGGGTCAGTCAGTTCTTGGGACTTTGTGTCTCCAAGGGTGGGTTGTTTCTGAACTTTGTGATCAAATTCTGTTTCCACCTGATGGTTGGGAGGGGGTCTTGCTCCTAATAAGTGCCATGGTGTTGGTCCCCCCTGGGTCCCCCTTTTACTTTTGGTGTCAATTTTCATTATAATGATGGTATAATAAGCTTTGGCGGTCATTTTTTGGTCAATTTTTTCTTCATCTTGGATTGGTCTGGTTTTAGCCAGTTCTTGTTGTGGACCTCTCTAACCACCCCAGGGGTTTCCTGCCATAAACTGTTCCCCTTTGCTCATGCGTGGAGGTGGGGCTCTGGTGAGAGGACTAGTGGCATATTTGGTCTGTGATGCCCCCTGTCCACTCCTACTTCCTCATTCCACTTGTCGGGAGCTGTCCCTATCCCGCCTCACACTCATCATCAAAGGGCACAGAGCTTGGAGAGTGGAGAACTAGCTACGTTTCGGCCTTCTTGGCTACACGTCTTTGTGCAGTGCACAACCTGCCAAACCTTAGACGGCAGCCCTGACACAGAGTCTTAAGACGTTTGCACTTCCAAGTTGTCCCACGTTGCGGAATAAAAAAATGTTATTTCAATAGCTGGCTCCAGAGACCCTCTTAGGGTGAGACCCATGACTGATTGGGAAAGTGCCTTGATGGGCTACTTTTGTGTGGAAGGAGGAAGCTCCGTTGACGGAGGTGCTCTCTGTTTGGTTAGCAGGAATTTGGTGGGTGGTAGGAATGAGGGGGAGGAATGGAGAAGGGGACTAAGTAACAGGACAGCAAGATGGAACCTGCAGAGAAATAGTATCAGCAACAAATTCCAAATGAGTGGTCAGAGGGTATGTTTTAGGAGCAGGATGTGTAGTATTCCAGCGTAGATTTGGGGGATCGCCGCATAAACCTCTATTGCCTTAAAGCTTTACCAATAAGCTGGTGAATATAACTTTGTCTCAGGAGAATTGGGGTTGTACCCTTTGTGGACACTGCGTGCAAGAAACTGATCTAATTCCATGAAAGGAGAAACACAAAGGCAGTCACCAGAGAAGTGTGGGCACTATTATGCCTCAGGCCTCTGAGGGTCCCAGAGAGACAGGAGGGACATGGGCTCTCCCACCATGTAGGATGGAGGAAAAGTCCATTTCATTTGAATTCCAAAACAGAGTAACCCCAGCGGACATTAAGGTTAAACATGTCAGCAATGATCATACAGTTTTGGTGTTCTGTCATCTGAGTTATGATGAATAATTTTAGTTCCTAGCTACTCAGTGTCTGATATGTACCAGAAACTGAATAAATATGATCTCAAACCTCAAAACAAACTTATCCAAGTAACTATTTATGCCCACATTTTAGAGATAATGACTTGAAGTTCTGAGAGGTAAGTGAGTAACATGTCCAGGTTCACAGAGGTGGTACGTGACAGAGCTAAAAACGGAACCCAGATCTCTCCAGTCCCAGAGACAAACTCCTTCCAGGGTCTCACGGTGGTGAATCTACACCTGTTTAAACTCTCTTCTCCAGCCCCTTCAGAAGAGCTAGTACCTGGAGCTGAGAGTGGGAAACACTGGTTAGAAACCTACACACGGGCAACTCTCCATCACCGGAATACAACCCTGCTACAGGTGGAGATACGCCAGGCTCAACTGAGCAAGAGTCTCAACTATCACTGCCATCTGGTCCTTAAGGAAAGTATAAGCACAGGGCGTTAGAGCCGCTGACAGGTGAGTGTCCTGTGGTTCTGGTCCTGGTATGACCTGTCACACCCAAGTGGGACCAAGAAGGGAAAGGCCTTCCTTCAGCAAGAAGAGAACCTTTGCTGAGTCAGCCTCTTCCCAGCTGGCATTCTCTTAACTCTAGACTTACATGGTTTGGCCTCTTGAAGAGAGGAATTGCTTTCATTTACATGAAGAGCATGTAACTTGTGCCTAATTGCCCTGCAGCACGGCGACAATGATGCGTATCATGAAATAGGTGTCCGATCTCCCAGGTTAGGAGTTTCACTTAATGTCAACACTACGTTCAGCCCCTGTGTACTGAGTCTTCATGGCTTCGTAATCACGGTGCAGTGTGGTTACAAAATAAAAGCCAGAGGAGAGAAAACATGCCATGCATTCATGCCAAGGAAAGGGAGGAGGAAAGCACTGTGTTCTGTGTGCCAGGCAAACAACCAAAAATCTGGCTCTGTGTCCAAATGCCCAACTCTCGAGAGAATGGTATCAGCCCTCCTTCGGAACCACCAGCCCAAATACAAACATGACGGAGGCTTGAACGCCTTCAGAGAGAGGGCCAAAGGGATTCTGGGAACGCCTTCAGAGAGAGGGAGGACGTTGAGGGAGGCTCTCAGAGTGTGACATTCCTAAGGAGGAGAGAACTGTGTTGGATTCTGGGAGCACGACAACCCGAATGAGACATCTTTCTCCACCACACACAGGTCTACGTTATTTGCACCATCTACGTGCTGAAGAAAGCAAATGAGCCGTGGGCTCCGCTTAAATGCTTCTACAAAGAACTGGGCAGGAGATGTTTCCCCAAGGCTGGGGGATCCTGCAGTGTCTTAGAGATTTGTGACCTTCTGGGAAGGATATCATTGGTCTGTCCTGTCATGCTAGGCCCTCTGGAGGCCAAGAAGGAGCTGAACAGAAGGGAGGAGCTCTCCTGATGCCAGGATGTGAGAGAGGCTTCTTCTAGGTACCTGCACGGAGGCTGGCCAGACTCACCACTTTCTCCTCTCCATCCCACACGGGTGAAGACTGTTTCACTTCCTATCATCCATGGGATTGGAATCCAACACAGCTGGCAAATTAATATACGATCACTATTAATAACAGCAA
Organism: Cnephaeus nilssonii; assembly: GCF_951640355.1. Lineage (NCBI taxonomy): Eukaryota > Metazoa > Chordata > Mammalia > Chiroptera > Vespertilionidae > Cnephaeus > Cnephaeus nilssonii. Next base: position 26,604,328 of record NC_137073.1, on the reverse strand, counting down.
ATGCTCACTACACAGCTCTGGCCTTGCACTAGTCACTGTTCTGAGTCCTTGAGGTACATTAGCATTTTAAAAAATGAAAGTTTATTTTTAGATAATTGCAGATTCACAGGCAGTTGTAAGAAATAAGGCAGAAATCCCAAGTGCCCTTTACCCAATTTCCCCCAGCGGGAATGCTTTGCAAAACTATAGGAGAGTATAACAACAAGGAAATAAACATAATTACAGTCAGGGTACCAGGCATTTCTATCACCGAAGGAATCCGTCAAGTAGTTATGCCCGAGTCTCTCCTGCCCCTGACCTCCCGCCCCTTGACCCTGCCACCACTCATCTGCTCTCCATTTTTATAAGTCTCCATTTCAAGAATGTTATGTAAATGCATCACACAGTATGTAACCTTTTGAGATTCGTGTTTTTCACTCCACATAGTTTTCTGGATTCACAGGTTGTGGCATCAGTCAATTTTGTGTTCCTTTTTATTGCTGAGTCGTATTCCATGGGACGGATGTACCACAATTTAACCATCTGTCCACGGGAGGACTTCTGGCTTGTTTGCAATTCGGGGTTATCTTACCTTATAATAGACAAATATGCAAATTGACCGCACCTTCGCTATGACAAAGCCACGCCCACCAACCGAGCCACGCCCACCAACCACGCCCACCAGGAAACCGTTGCAGGGACGTTGGGGTGTGGCGGAGCCCAAGGCCGGGAAAGCCTCGGGGCGGAGGCTTTCCGGGCCTTGGGCACCAGCGGGGAGCCTGCACCGATCGCAGGAAACCACTGGGGGTCGGCTCCTGCGATCCTTAGCAGGGATGTTGGGTGCGGCCGAGCCCAAGGCCACTGCCCGGGGCCAAGCACTGACCCTGAAAAAGGCAGAAGGCGGTGGCCACAGCCAAGGCCTGGGTCCCCGGTGCAGGCAGAAAACTGGTGCAGGCAGCCAGGTGAATGAAGGTCTATTGCACAAATCTTCGTGCAAACGGGCTACTAGTTATGAATAAAAGTGATATAAACATTTGTGAGCTTAGGTGTCAACGTAAGTTTTCATTTCCCTGGGGTCAATGCCCAGGAGTGCAATTGCTGGGTCACATGATCAGTTTTTCAGGAAACTGCCATTCTGTCTTCCAGAGTGGCTGCCTCATTTTACAGCCCCAGCAGCCAGGTATGGGTGATCCTGTTTCTCGACACTCTCCCCGGCACCGGACTGCAGTTGTCATGCAAGACAGAATCAATGCGCCATCCTTGGGCCGAGGCGACCAGCTTTCCAGAAAACCCTCATTAGAATATTCCAAGAATGGAGAAGAAATGAACCCATCAGCACACCACGATTTAGGATGGGTCTGTTTGTCAAATGAGCAGGGCAGAGAAAATTCACCAACGTTTGATTGGCAGAGAGACGAGTTTTGATGGGGATGTAAGAGAAGGAGTTCAGAAAAACTTGTCACCTTGGATGGTCAAAGCAGGGTTGCCAAAGGGGCCCTGGGTATCTTGATGGTGAGAGCTAAGGTGTCAAGTTAAAAAGAACAGAAGTCAGCCAGAAGCAAACGCTGCCACTCTGCAAACCCAGATGTAACCCAGAGGGCAGTTCCCTTCGTCCACTCAACCCTGCTGTTTGCAGAATTCTCGCAATCAATAGCGCAGTAAACGTGAGACTCCATTACCCACACACTCCGCTGTCACTGACCCCTTCTCTGGAGGCACAGGACTCTCCCACTTCTGTCTTGCTCCTCCGCCCCTCGCTTTGGCCATATCCTTTTCCTGCCTCTTGAGCACCATAATTTCTCTGGATCCGGGGGGACCTGGGCTCTGCAGTGCGGCTTCGTTTGCTCCACGGGACCTTCTCCATTCACTCAGGAAGTCTCTCGCCCTTGTTTTCCCATTTCAGCCCCTAAAACGTTGCTTCAGCATTTCTGGTCTGGCAAAGAGTAACTGTGATGAGCAAAGAGATCTCACTCTGGATGAAGTGTGAGGGGATAGATGAGAAAAGGACCTCCCCAAAGTGGAAAGTGAAAAGAAAGAAAATGAAGGAAAACATGCCACAAAGCTGCACTCTGGGGATATTAAAAGTACAGATAATGTTTGCTGAGAGCTTTTAATCGTGCCAGGCACCGTGTTAAACACTTGATCACATGCAGTTCTCAGAACATCCCAATAAAGCATGTACTTTTTCATTCCCTTTGAAAAGGAGGAAAGTGGATTTGAGAGATTAAATTGCATGTTCAAGGTCGTGACACTGTCCTTATGGAACCAGGCTGTCTGATTCGAGGACACATGTCCTGTCCTTGATGATAACTAAGAAAAACACATCTGCGCCAGCTCAGAAGTAAAGGTGGGTCTTCTGTAGCCAGGGCCCTCACTGCGGGAGAAAAAGGAAGGGAAGGACGGACCCAGCATGCCTTGCCTTGTGTGTAGATGTGACCTGGGTTCTAGGATTGGATCTGGCCTTCTTGAGCCTTGTTAGAGGCTCTTGGGCGCCCATACTTGGACACCCCAACTTCACCTAACATAGTTCCTGATAGCTAGCTGAAAGAAAAAGAGAGCGATTTCTATGACTGCACAGAGGGACGATATTTCTACAAAACCCTAAACAGAAGAAAGAAGATCATTTTAAACTGTTGTTTCTGATTGAATGGAAGTCCAAGCATCTCACTGAAAACAACAACAAAGGCTGATGGTGACTAATTACCTGGCCAAAATCTAAGGGAAGGCGGAAATCCAGGATGGTAAGCACAGTGTTGAACCTGTGTGTGTGTGTGTGTGTGTGTGTGCTGAAAGTATTTCCCAAACCTAATGAACTTAGGCTTCAGGTTTTATAACCTCATAGGGCACAAGGGACTAAATGTTGGGTCTAGGACCTTCCCAACGTGGAAAGTGAAAAGTAAGACTCTACAAAATAGGGGACCCCAAATGCTACAATATCAGTGTAAGGATGAACCAGAGGAAAACCATTGCACCTAGACAGGCCCCAATACCAAGTCTGAAAGAAACTTTATTCCGTGCTGAGCAGCGCAGGGAGAAAAACACCTTCTCTAAAAAGCCATGATCACAGGGGCTCAGCCTAAACTGAACCTCCCATAGTGTCCAAAGACCTCCAAGCCATGGACACACTCATAGACTGTGCCCCAGGGGTCTGGCAGAGGCAAATGAAGATGCTCTCTGGAGGAACACAGCTTTCCCCCAATCCTTAGGGGTTTGCCACAAATAAATTTCCAAGACAAATGAGCAGCACCCAGTAATGAATGTCTAAGCACGCAGGAAATGAAACAGGAATTAAGAAGAGAAACAAGGTGGGAAGGTCCTTAGAAGATGGTAGCAGTGGCAACAGTTTTTCAATCTCCTTCATTCCCCACAAAAACAGAGCAACTAGATAGAAAAAGTGGAAACTCATGGACAACATTTAAAAACAAATCTAGGGAGCAAGAAACCCCCATTAACTCCAAAATGCAAGAGGGTGGGGACACACCACTAAGAGATGGAGACCTGCATGGACCGGATGTCTGTGAGGGAGGACTAGGAAGGAGGTGTAGGAGGCAGAAACTGAGGACTGTGGGCAACTAGAAAGCACAACAGAAACAATGCCTTAAAGTAACAGAAGGGCCCCGCCTGGCCCACTGGGTTGTAGGAGCCACAATGATGACAGAACACATTCCCATTAGTCTCACTACAGGAGGAAGTAGGTGCCGTTTATGATCTCCACTTAACAGTAGGAAAACACATGCGGAGGCGAGAACTGTCCAAGAACACAGGAGTGAGGTGGGAACCATCAGTTGCTTGGCCTCAGTTTGCACGTCTGTGAAATGGGGTAATAGTAACTCTCACAGTTGTTTTGAGGATTAAATACGGTAACTCATGGGGGCAGGGGGGAGAAACAGAAGGTGGAAAGTCAGGAAAGTCAAAAGTCAGTAAGAAATGAAGAACATGATATTTGTATACCCATGTTCACATTAGCCCAAAGTGGAAACGATTCAGAAGTCCAATGATGAATGAATAAATAAACAAAATGTGGTAGAACCATACAACTGAATATTAGCCATAAAAAGGAAGGAAATTCTGACACATGCTATAACATAAATGAAACTTGAAAACATTATGTTAAGTGACATAAGGCAGTAAAAAAATGACAAATATTGTGATTCTACTCATATGGAGTACTTAGAGTAGTCAAATTCATAGAGACAAAAAGCAGAATGGCGGCTGCCAGGGTAGGAGCAAATGGGAAGTTACTCTTTAATGGGTAGAGTTTCTGTTTTGCAAGATGAAAAACAGTTTTAGAGATTGATGGTGGTGATGGTTGTACAATAACGTGAATATACTTAACTACACTAAACTGTATACTAAACAATGCTTAAAATGTTAAAATTTATGTTATGGATATTTTACCACAATTTAACAAATAAATAAAAATAAATTTCAAAACAAGGAATGACAGAAAAAGCGATCAAGAGAGTGGCAAGCACTAAAAATAGTCAAAGGAGACTGAACACAGGGATAGTAGGAATCTCTGAAGATTAAAACCAAAGCAATGGAACAGGAGAAATACTAAAAACTATATTTGAAAAAACATTCCTAAAATTAAAAAATAACAATTGGAAATTACATTTTGAAAGAGCATAATGCATACATGAAAACACTGAACCAAAATGCTCAACATCAAGACATATTTCAGCAAGATCTGGGACATTTAAAAAAAAAAACCTTCTGTATCCAGCAAAGAAGAATATGTGACTTTTAAGGGAAAATTAGATTATTGTTATTAAGGCATTGAAAACCAGGCTTTAGGTCAGAAGAAAATTAATATATTTGAGATACTCAAGGAAAAAAGCACCAAGGATCTTATATGTAGCAAAATTGATTTTTAAGTACAATGGACACAGACAACCCTATGAAATTTTGTTCCTACATCCCTTTCTGAGTACTCTACTGTGGAGTGAGTTTTAGACAGCCAGCATAACTAAAGGGTCGGTGACATAATGACTGCTGATGAGCATTAAATTAATAGCTACCAAGATACATAGAACTAAAACAAAATGAAAAAACACAGGGAGGAGTAGATCATGAAATTGTTACATGTGTTCTGGCAATGCAGATTCAGCATAATTATTAAGAACTAGTGGCCCGGTGCATGAAAATCCGTGCACATTAAAAGGGGATTAATTAGAGGAAATAATTTAATATTGCTATTTGCCCTTTCTCTATAATAGAAGTGTCAGAGATGAAAGAAAATTAGTAAAATGTATATGAAAACCTTCCTCCTGTCAGAGTCTGAGGCACAACACAGGACCCAGAGTCAAGTCCCCGCCCACCCACATGCACCTCAAAACCACATGAGACCCAGACCCGGCCGGCCCCTGCCCTATTGGGCTAGATCCAGACCCGGCCAGTCTCACCCTTGTCAAGCCCCGCCAGGCAGGGGACGTAGCCTCAGGTCCCCTGGCCCCGACCGTGGTGGGGGGGCGTGCCTTGAGGTCCCCCGTCAAGCCCCGCCAGGTGGGGAACATGGCCTGCGATCCCCTGTCAAGCCCCGCTGGGTGGGGGGCATGGCTTGGGGTCCCCCGTCAAACCCCGCCAGGTGGGGGGGCTCAGCCTCAGGTCCCCCGTCAAGCCCCGCCAGACGGGGGTGCAGTCTGAGGTGCCCTGGCCTGGTGCTGGGGTCGGGGAGCAGCCTGAGGTCCCCTAGCCCAGCACCAGGACGGGAAGTGCACCTTGAGGTCCCCCATCAAGCCCCACTGGGCCGGGGGCATGGCCTCAGGTCCTCTGGCCTGGCGCCAGGGTGGGGGGTGTGGCCTGAGGTCCCCCAGCCTGACACCAGTGCGGGGGGCGTGACCTGAGGTCCCCTGTCAAGCCCTGCCAGGTGGGGGGCACTGTCTGAGGTCCCCTGTCAAGCCCTACGGGGGGCGGGAGAGGGCGTAGCCTCAGGTCCCTGCTGATTGCTCACTAAGGCTCTTTATGGGAATTTGGCTTCAGCTGTGGGTACAGCCATCTTTGTGATGGAGTGATGGTCAATTAGCATATTCCTGCTTTATTAGATAGGATGGCAGGGGGGTCTGCCCTGGCCATTGTGGTTCAGTGATTAGAGCATCAGAGCAAAGGGTTGTTGGTTCAATTTCTGGTTAAGGGCACATACCTGGGTTACAGGTTTGATCCCTGGCCCCGGGTGCATGCAGGAGGCATCTGATCCATGTGTCTCTCTCATCTCTCTCTCTCTCTCTTTCTCTCTCTCTCTCTCTCTTCCCTTCCTCCCTTCCACTCTCTCTAAAAAGAAAAAAAAAAAAAACAATGGAAAAATATCCTCAGGTGAGGATTAACAACAACAAAGAAAGGATTATCTAAAAGTTTGTCAAAATTTGTAGACCTGTGTACCGGAAACAGGTAACCTTTGCTGTATGTAGGTTTTATGTATTAAGCTTGGGGGAAAAAAGGAGGGGAATGAGAAGAGCATATATCAAAGTTTTTTAATGTTTTCAAGAATCACAGTGGAGGTGGTGTTAGTATTATTATTCTGAGGCTGTTTTGTCTTTAAAATTGGATGAAACAGATGAGAAATTATTCTAATTGTATCACTCCCTGTGCCCTTCAACACCAGGACTCTTGGAATGGAAGAGAGGACATATTGATGTATGGGGAAGAGGCTGAATAAAGAGAAGCCTTGACTTAAAACTCTAAGTATCAACATGAATCCACAAGGTATTTTATTATGATTTATTTCCTGAAAACCTCTAGAAACAACAACCAGCTCAGTAGCCATGAGCGCCAAATCCCTAGCACCAACGTATCCTACTGCATGTATTCAAACAGAAAGCCAGTAACCTATTGGCGCATGTTCTATGGATTACAAAAGTGCACCGAACACTCTTAAGTCATAGTAATGGAATGCAACTTGAACAGCTAGCATTGTCTGCAGTAAGGAAAACACAGAAGCATATACACATGCAAGGTCCCACTCAATACAGGCTTGGGACCAGTTCCACTAGGGTAGCCTCTTGGTCTATCAGCACCAGAAATGAGAAATGCCGAGAACAGGATGCAGGGAGATGGCCCTACCCACATCTCTAAAACCTTCCCACAGACGGAAAACCGAGATGCGTTGACCCTTAGCAACAGTTAGCACCTAGCCGCTTTCTGACACAAGCTAAATACCGTAGCACAGATCAGAAGCCTCCCTGAGATGTATTTATCTTGGATCCCAGGAACACTTTTGCTCTTCTTTCCTGAGTCCGTGTGGGAAAGGGACGTTGGTCCGGTATCTCTCTAAACTCATGATTACTTTCATCAATGGCCCCATTGCTCTTCTGTTTCACTGACTCCGGGCCAGGTCCACTCCAGTCTTCTCCAGTACAGCTTCCTAAGTAAAATAATCAGGGCAGATATTGTGGGAAGGTTGGTGTCTTTCCTCCCTGAAAACTCCCGGCCTCCATATGCAAAGTGGACCCCCTTGTTGAACTGTATGACACCGGAATGACGTTTCCTGGACAGGTGGCTTTCTTCCATGCTGGCTTCATTCTCAGGCTCCACGTGGTGGCAACATGACTGCTAGCATCACCAAGTTTGAATCCAAATTCACGTCTAGCTGTAAAGAGCCTGGACCCCTAATTTTTACCATCAAAGGATCTTTGTGTCTCACTGGATCAACCAGGATCATGTGACCATCCCTGAACCAATCAGCATAACCACAGCAATGACTGTTCTGATGGATCTGGTCTGAGCCATGTGACCATCCCTAGAACAGGAAATGCATTCAACTCCACCCAAAGCACATGAGCTGAGAGTCGGAGAGGAGCAACCATAGAGGAGTGCACAGGTAGCTTCTCTAAGTCAGACCCAAGGCCTCATCATTAGTTCTCAAATCTCGGCCTGTTTGCATATATCTGCATATTAAAAAGAGAGCACACAACACATCTGCTCTAAAATGACCTTCTGTTCCCACCAGAACGAAGAGCAGCTGGCAGGTTCTTTGGTTAAAAAAGGAGAAAGTCTGGTTTAGCCATTCTACTCCACAGGGACTTAGCATAAACCTATGGTCACAATCAGCGGGAGACTCCAACTACGGAGGCTTATGGATGAAAAACTGAAAATGTGTATGCAAATGTCTTACTAGAAGTGTTTACAGGCCTTTTTTATTTTCTTCTCATGCCCCCTCTCCCTCCCTGCACACAGCTTTTCTAAACCCTTCTCCCCACCATCAACAACAGCTATGGGCTCAGATATTCACAACCTTATCAGCTTTCTATACAAAAAAAAAAAAAAATCTAAGGTAGGTTTCTGATTAGTTCAACCATGGGCCCCATCACTGTAACCAGGAGGCACAGAAATATTGATTGTCCTGTCCTGGGTCATATACGTGCTGCAGGCAAGATGCTCTGCTTTTCCCATGCAAAATGCAGGGTTGTAATCGGGAGAATAAAATGTCTAAGGAATGTGATGGGGAAGGAGACTACTGGTTTTGAGCAGTCACAAGTGACAGAGGCCCTCCAACACTACCCCAAGTCCAAGAGCAGCTGGGATGCCTGACACACCCTTCCTATCCATCTTCCTGAAGTGCACACCCAAGACAGAAGGGATTCCATAAGCAGCACCCGTAGGACAGGCGACTGTCTGAATCCGACACTCTGGCTAGCCAGTTTTGAAAGTATATCGAGGTGAGAAGATTATTAGCTCAGGTTCCATATTCTCCATTGATTTTTCACAATCAATAATTGGAACAAGGTCAGTGCTTAGCAACCAGGAAGCCTTCCATTTATCACAGGATTTGTCACTCCAGACAGCTTATGCTTTTGCTGATTTGGAATTTGCAATAGATGATGACAGAACAATGAACAATGGTGTTGCTATTGTCATCCTTCACTATCGCCCCTCAGCCAGCACTCCAGAAAAAAAAACAAAAAACCTGAGTCCAGATTCTCCAGCCTGGTTGTTCCTGCCTCTGGAACAGGATGACTAGGAACAGTAGCTTCCTTGAGTGGAGGGATGAACACGTTTTGATGACTGTGCAGCGTGAACTTACTGGGCCAGGAGGAAGGAGACTTGGCTTGGGCACGCAGCCTCATGCATCCCTTTTTCTAGAGGGCCCAGCATTTCCTCCAGGGAACACTCCTCTCCGACTCTCAGCTCATGTGCTTTGGGTGGAGTTGAATGCATTTCCTGTTCTAGGGATGGTCACATGGCTCAGACCAGATCCATCAGAACAGTCATTGCTGTGGTTATGCTGATTGGTTCAGGGATGGTCACATGATCCTGGTTGATCCAGTAAGACACAAAGATCCTTTGATGGTAAAAATTAGGGGTCCAGGCTCTTTACAGCTAGACGTGAATTTGGATTCAAACTTGGTGATGCTAGCAGTCATGTTGCCACCACGTGGAGCCTGAGAATGAAGCCAGCATGGAAGAAAGCCACCTGTCCAGGAAACGTCATTCTGGTGTCATACAGTTCAACAAGGGGGTCAGGTCTCACCTGAGTCCAGTTCTGATCCTCAGCTTCTCATTTACAGAATCAAAGACAGTTTGGGTTGGGCTTTCAATCACATGAAACAAACCAAAAGAAGAGTTCTGCACTGAGTCCCTAGTCCCAGCTCTGCCACACACCGGCAGTGGGCAATTGGGCAGGCCTCTTTCCTCTCTGGATCTAGGTTTCCTCATCCAGGAGGCCACTGGATGAAGCGGGTATTTTAGCTTTGGCCTTTTAGGGTATTTTACTGAATTAATGTTTTAAACATGGATCTTTGTAAGAGACAGGCAGAACATCCTGAACCCAGGCCCTTAGGACAAGTAGATGGGTTAGAGCAGATGCATTAAGAAGGCTTTGAGAAATGCAAATGAGCATCTAAGGTGTTCAAAGGAAGAACTGGCTCTCCACACCACGGCAGTAATTGAAGAGCTAATTGGGGTGTGTGTGTGTGTGTGTGTGTGTGTGTGTGTGTGTGTATGTGTATGTATGTATGTGTGTTAGGAATTATGTGTTTTACATACATTTGAATCATTTGAATTTTTTCCAACTACCAAGTTTGACATTTTGTAATACAAAACAAAACATAAAAAAAATGATACAAAGAGAAATTAGGTAACATATAATTGTGGCCCTGGAACATAATCTGGAATTAGCAGGTTTTATTATTTTTTTAAGTCTTGACAGAAGCTTGATTTCTAATTCTAACTCAAATATCCCTGAGGCCAGACTTTGAGTTTGTTTTTTTTTACAAGTGTTAAAATTTTCAAAATAATTCAGCAACTGACCTAAGGTTAACATTTCATAAAATAAGAGCATATTAATAGAGCAAAATAAAAAACAGTGGGACATATTATCTTTAAATATAGAAAATCTTTCCTTAGGAAAAATAATTGCCAACTTAACTCAATATTTATAGTTTTCCCTAACCTTTATTTCTAACCTTTTTCATTATTTTCCTTCAGATTTCCTCAGCAACATATGGTTAAATTCCCCTGAAAAATTCTAATAGTGTTTGTCTTTTAATAGGAGAAATTAAATTATTAATATTTACTGTAATCACTGTATGTTTGGTTTTATTTCTGTCATCTTAATTTATGGTGTTTACATTTCCTCTTTCCCTAAATGTTCTCCTTTCCAGACTCAGCTAATTGAGCAAACATTATTTCTTGCTTTTATTTCTCCAGTGAAATAGAAGACTGCTTTCCTTTTTTATACTTGTATTTTAATTTATATGCACTTTTACACACACACACATATATTTCAAATCCTATTTCCTTAGCAATGTCAAAAAGTAATCAGTAGTCTAAAATCTTCTCTCTGAAAGGACAATCCTTGTCGCATACCTTCATTTCTCTCCTCCACTCTCTACTTCCCAGGCCTTATGATGTAGAGATTTGGTGTAAGATTAATATTTTGTTGTAGACATGCATGGATTTTATATATTTAATTCTATGGCATGTCTCTTCTATGTTATTAATGACTATTTTACAATCGTATTGAAATTTTACCTCTGAATTATCAGCAATTATTTGGATTTTTCCCACTATTATTTCTTTAGCTCTTTTCTTCCTTCCATCATGACTGCTCTCTCTTCCTTTTTTATACTAGTGACCCGGTGCACGAAATTTGTGCACATTAAAAGGGGATTAATTAGAGGAAATAATTTAATATTGATATTTTCCCTTTCTCTATAATAGAAGTGTCAGAGATGAAAGAAAATTAGTAAAATGTATATGAAAACCTTCCTCCTGTCAGAGTCTGGGGCACACCACGGGACCCAGAGTCAAGTCCCCGCCCACCCACATGCACCTCAAAATCGCGTGAGACACAGACCCAACCGCCCCCCCGCCGCCATTGGGCTAGATCCAGACCTGGCCAGTCCCACCCTTGTCAAGCCCTGCCAGGCAAGGGGTGTAGCCTCAGGTCCCCTGGCGCCAGGATGGGGGTCGTGGCCTGAGGTCCCCCAGCCCAGACTGTGGTGGTGGGCGTGCCTTGAGGTCCTCCATCAAGCCCCACCAAATGGGGGACATGGCCTGCGATCCCCTGTCAAGCCCCGTTGGGTGGGGGGCATTGCCTGAGTTCCCCCAACCCAGCACTGGGGGTGCACCTTGAAGTCCCTGGTTAAGCCCCACAGGGAGGAGGGCACGGCCTCAGGTCCCGTGTCAAGCCCAGCCAGGCAGGGGGGTGCAGCCTCAGGTCCCCTGGCCCAGTGCTGGGGTAGGGGGCGTGGCCTGAGGTCCCCTGTCAAGCCCCGCCGAACAGGGGGTGTGGTCTGAGGTCCCCCGGCCTGACGCTGGGGTGGGGGGAGCAGCCTGAGGTCCCTTAGCCCTGCACCAGGATTGGAAGCGCACCTTGAGATCCCCTGTCAAGCCCCACTGGGCGGGGGGCATGGCCTCAGGTCCCCTGGCCTGGCACTGGGGCGAGGGGTGCGGCCTGAGGTCCCCTGGCCTGACACCAGGGTGGGGGCGCAGCCTGAGGTCCCCTGTCAAGCCCTGCCGGGTGGGAGGTGTGGCCTGAGGTCCCCTGTCAAGCCCCATGGTGGCGAGGGAGAGCATAGCCTCAGGTCCTTGCTGATTGCTCATTAAGGCTCCTAATGGGAACTTGGCCTCAGCTGTGGGTGCAGCCAACTTTGTGATGGAGTGATGGTCAATTAGCATATTCCCTCTTTACTAGATAGGATTATTTTATTTTTACATCATCATTTATCCCCTCTATGCCCTCTTTCATCTTCCCTCCCCCACAATCACCACACTGTTGTCCATGTCCATAATGAGTTCTCTTTTTTTTTGCTCAATTCCTCCACCTCCCCAACCCTTGACCTCCCCTGCTCCCCTGCCACACACACCACCAGCACCACCACTACCACTAGAGTTGTCTGCCTGCTCCCCATCTATGAGTCTGTCTGTCCCTATTTTGCTTGGTAGTTCAGTTTGTTCATTAAATTCCACATATGAGTGAAATCATATGGTACTTGTCTTTCTTGGCTGAATATTTGGTCTCTTGGATCCAGCTTTCACATGTTAACTTTTCTGTTGTAATTTTTATGTCATTGCTCTGTGGGTTGGGAGAGTACTTTTGCTAGATGTTCCAGATTACTAAGTCAGTCCTTTTATCTAATTTTTAACTCTGCCATTCAGCCCTTTTGTTTAGTTCTCAGTATTCCTAGTCATATTTTAATTTTCAAGCCTTATTTCATATTATTAATGTATTCTTATGAGTAACCCCCAGTTTTTGTATGGCTGGTACATCTTCCCAGATCTGAGGGTACTAATTAGCATTCTTTGAAGTCATCTTCTGTTGCCTGTATTAACTTTGGTGAGATTCAGGATCTCAGTATGCTCAGCTTTATGTTTCTCTTTTATGCCATTTAGTTCTCTCAAGTATTTGGCTGTTTATATAGATAAAGGACTATGTGCTGTCCAACATGGCAGCTATTTATTTTTTTAAATTCCTTACCTGAGGATATGTTTTTACTAGAGGCCTGGTGCACGAAATTCGTGAATGGGGGGGGGAGAGATGTCCCTCAACCCAGCCTGCACCCTCTCCAATCTGGGACCCCTTGAGGGATGTCCAACTGCCCATTTAGGCCCGATCCCACTGGGCCTAAACGGGCGGATGGACATCCCTCTCACAATCCAGGACTGCTGGCTCCCAACTTCCCTCCCCTGCAGTCCTGGTCCCCGCCCAACTGCCCTCCTCTGCTAACCTGGTCTCCCCCAACTGCCCTCCTCTGCCGGCCTGGTCACCCCCAACTGCCCTCCTCTGCTGGCCTGGTCACCCCTAACTTCCCACAACTGCCCTCCCCTGCAGGCCATCTTGTGGTGGCCATATTGTGTCCACATGGGGGCAGCCATCTTTGACCACATGGGGGCAGCCATTGTGTATCTTGGAGTGATGGTCAATTTGCATATTACTCTTTTATTAGATAGGATGATTTTCAGAGAGAGAAACATTGATGTGAGAGAGAAATATCAACTGATTGCTTCCTGTATGCATCCCATGATCAAACCTGCGACCTAGGTATGTACCCTGACTGAGAATTGAACCCACAACCTTTTGGTGTATGGAACAGCCAACTGACTCACCCGGCCAGGGCCAACATGGCAGCTGGTTAAATAGCCATATGTGGTAGCCACTAGTCTCCTGTGGCTATTTAAATTTCCATTTAAATGTATTAAAATGAAATTGGAATTCAGGTCCTCGGTTGCACTAGTCACATTTCAAGTGTTCAGTAGCCGTGTGTGGCCACGGGCTATGGGACTGGGCAGCACAAGTTCTTAGAGCATTTGTATGACCACGGACTGTTCTACTGTGCAGTGCGGCGCCAGATGGACAGTTTTGGCAGCTAACATGGCTTTCCTCTGGACACGTGACAGTCACTGTGCCCCAGGCAGAGAGAGTGGCTGCTGGGAGGGAGGAGGTGCATCCATAGGGGGAAGCTTGACCTCTGGTTGCGGGTGCTCCAGCTCCGTTGTTCAGCTCAGGTTTCTCAGGGCAGTGGCCCATTTCTCTCCCTGAGCTCCCAAACTCCCATCCTAGCTTCAGACAGAGCGCTGACTTCACAGAAAACCTGGTGTGAGTGCTGCAGCCAGCCTGTGTTTTGAATGAGGAATTTGTGTAATCGTTCTGTTGTTCTGTAATTTATTACCCGTAGACCACTGCTTCTCCCAGACGGCTGTCTCGGATTTTGATTTTTCTCCAGAGTTCTGTTGGAAAGACTGGGTTTTACAATTGTCTCCTCTTTTATCTACTTGGGGTTATAGTTTCCTGAAGGCTGTTAAGGACTCACCATTAATCTGATGCCATACATTTTATCTCTTCCACACATTTCTCAACATTTCTGGCCTGCCCATGGCAACACTCCCCAGCTTCCAGCACGGCCGTAGATTTATTCTCCCGCTTTTATGCCTTCTGCCGGGATGTGCTCGATGAGCCATCTTGAACTGAGAGTAGTAGCCTGGTTTCTTACGCCTTTTGTGTTGACAGAATACCCTTTATAAGGAACCATAGACTGTCAGGGCTAGAAAGGAAATCTGAGACCCAGGACAATCCAATCTTTTTATAGATGACGGGTAAGGCTCCTATAAGGGAACTGACTCGCCCAAGCCTCTACAGCATGGAGGTGGCAGAGGGGGGACAAAGAAGGAAGCCACTCACCCCCTACACTGGCCCCTGGCCTTTGTCTTCTGCTCCAGGAGCCCTAGAAATTACAAGAGGGGCCCAAGGTCTCAGCCCACCTGGTCCCTGGGCTCAGTGTGGTTGTTGTCTTGTTAATCAGCTCTTTCCTAAGCTCTTCTAATGCAAAATAATTTCTTTTTCTAAAAGAAATTTCCAACAGAACCAAATCAATTAATTTTAAAATTTATCTTTATTGTTGAAAGTATTATAGATGTCCCCTTTGTGTGTTTTTTTGTTTTGTTTATTTTTTGTTTTTGTTGTTGTTGTTTTTTTTCCTATTGACCCCCTCCATCCCACCCCTGCCCCTCCCAAGCCCTCACCACACTATTGGCTGTGTCCATGGGCTTTGCATATGTGCATATAAATTCCCTGGTTAATCTCTGGCCCCCACCCTCCCGCTCTCCCATCATCTGAAATCTGTCAGCCTGTTCCCTGGTTCTATGTCTCTGGATCTATTTTGTTCATCACAGAACCAAATGAATTTAAGAGGATCTTCCTTTAACCTACAAATTCATTTACTCAGAACTGTCCTTCCCCCAAGTACAGTGAAAAATCAAGGTTATACTTCAAAACTGTAAGGAGAAAGGGCTTGGAAAATGCAAAAAGATCCTGCTTAGATATAAATGGTCGTGACATTGCCAGGGTCAGGGTGGGGGCCTGTATCAGAAATCTAGGTAAGCGTCTCTCTCCCCCAAAAGTTCTGGGGCGGGAGGGTATTGTCCATCTTAGCGAAATGTTTCACCTCAAGCATCTGCCTAATTGCACTGATCTACAATCTGTTTCCACTGAAGCAAAGTAATTAAGTGTTTTAAAATGCTTTCTGAGACTTTGGAAAACTGACCTAAGGTTAATGGTTCATAAACCTCATTTGTGCTTCTATTAGAGAATTTCAAACGTGAGCTGATCAGCGTCTGGACTAGAAGGAGGAGAGGGCCTCAGAGGCCTGATGTGAGATTGGAGCAGAATGTGCGGCTGTGGAGTTGTCCCTCCTGTGACCTATTTAAGGAAGCGGGAGCGTAATGCAGATTCCCCGGCACTGTCCCTTAGGAGTTTGATTCAATGATGACGTCGTGTTAAATTTGGAGAGATGATGTAGTGCATCTTCTCTGTTCTAGAAGCTTCATCTCCTCCCCTCAGGCTCCCTAGAACAGGTTTTGAGCCAGAGTTTCCAGTCCTCGCTGGTTTCCTTTTCCTGTGTACTTTCAGACAAAACACCTTAATCCCTGAACTTGGCCTCATGGACTAGGATTATTCTAGGGTCACCAAGAAAGCCTATCAATGTCTCTTCTACTGTGAGCAACGCATTCCTGTGGGTCACAGAGGCTTACTTTGGGGACTATAAACTCAAGTGCATCCAGACACCAGACAGGTGACATGAGTAAGTCAGGAACAGGGTAGAGACTGGGAGAACCAAGGAGGCACATCCCTTTGGAAGGGGCAGCTGCCTTTCAGCTCCAGCTGGCTGAGCCCTGCAGAAATACACTGAGTGGCCAGATTATTATGATCTCTGAACGCATAATAATCAGGCCACTCAGTGTATTTGTATCTCAAATGGGTACCAAAAGTATTCTAGACTTTTGCTGGAGATCAACCACCTATTTACCCTGAGCTTTCTATCAGCCAGTGCAAAGGGGAAAACTGATCAGGTGCATGATTTATAGTATCTTTGATATCAAATAAATGAGGTACTCAAGAGAAGTACACTGAGTGGCCAGATTATTATGCGTTCAGAGATCATAATAATCTGGCCACTCAGTGTATGTGCTCAGTTGTTCCAGAGGAGTCAGAAATCTAGGTAATAAATGAAGCCTGACTTTTACTTGGTGCCGATGACTAATTGGAAAACAGGGACACTTCCAGCTGGCCAGTGTGACTCAGCTGGGCATTGTCCCATGCACCTAGAGGTCATTGGTTTGATTGCCAGTCAGGGCACATGCCCAGGTTGTGGGCTCGATCCTTAGTGGGATGCCTGCAAGAGGCAGCCGATTGGTGTTTCTCTCATTGACATTGCTCTCTCTCCCTCTTCCCTCCTCTCTCTAAAAGGTCAGTTTAAAAACAAACATATCTGAAAAGCAGGGACACTTCCAGGTGCAAACCACACACACCTGTGGGCGATTTTCTCCATGGGGCCCTGGTTTGATTCTCCAGAAAATCACTCTCCAAATGTAAAGATGAAAGGACCCAACAACCACCCACCTCTGGCTACCGAATGGTCAGGCCGCAACATCAAAACTGCTGCCGCCGGTCTGAGTGCCAGCCCTCCAGGCCACCCCCATCGTGGCTCCCAGGGGCCTTTGGAGAGGCAGACTCCTGTTCATCTGAATTTTGGGTCAAGCTAGAATGGCAGTTCCTTCAAGAAAGGAGAGCCCACAATAAGGTGGCTATTCCTAGGGTAGAGGTCCTCCAGGAGTAAAAAAGACTAAACTTTAAGAAATATACACCCTCTAATCAATTGTAATGCAACCATAGCAATTATAATAAATAACTCTGATCCACAGAGTACCTACTATTTGTCAAGATAAGTGATTTATAGACATCATCTTCTTTCACTTATACAACAAGCCTAACGGGTACTACAATTGCCTCCTTTCTATGGATGAGAAAGCAGGCTCGGAGAGGTTAAGTATTTTCACTGGTTCTCACAGGTGGTCACATCTAAATTTTGTTAGAAAATGAACTACCAAAGTCTTTCTGCTATTCTTCGTCTCCCCTGAGGATACTGAGGAGAAAATTCGACATCATGTTGAAGTGATTTCCCCTCCCCATTTCCAAGGCATCCCAGAGTAGGCTTAAAAGCAGGAGACAGATGGCTGTTGGGTGGTGGTGGTACATAAATTTCCTTCAAGCCTTCAAGTATATATCCGCAATATACAAAAACAAATTAGGGTGATCAGAAAAATCAGCATGCTGTACAAAAGGAAAGAAATGACTCTTTTGCTTCCAAGATATGTATCATTATGCGTCCTCTGAGACCATATGGATAATATCAATTTGGTAAGATTGGGAGGATAAGGAAAGCAAGGCCACAAAAGGCACTGAGAAAGCAATAGGTGGGCATCGAAAGCAAGGGCTGTCAATGACTGCTGAGATTTTTAAAAACAGCCTTATGGAGATACAATTTACACACCATATAATTCACATATTTAAAGTGTCCAGCTCGGTGGTTTTTAGGATATTCACAAGTTGGGCAACCATCATCACAGTCAATTTTGGAACATTTTCATCACCTTAAAAGGAAGCCCTATAGTCTCCTTAGCTTTCCCCCTCCTATTCCCCACTCTCCTCCAGCCCTGAGCAATCACTAAGCTACTTTCTGTCTACATAAATTTCCCTAGTCCAGACTTCCTTATGAATGGAAGCATATACTATGTGGTCTCTTGTGAGTGGCTTCTTTCACTTAGCATAGTGTTTTCAAGGTTCACGGGTCACTGAGATTTGAATGGTTTCTAAAACTATTTTCCCTCCTTCAATGGGTTACAGATTTCTTCTTCAAGTCAAGACTTTGAGCTTTTTTTTCTGACCTTGTAAATTACACCAGCTGCATTCCTGTCTGCAGTCCTTACCAGAAAGAGTTGAATGCTATGTACGTTCCCTTCCCTGGGATCTCCAGGGAAAGAGCTGGACTCAGATACACTTGGGATTTTCAGGAGCATGAGCCAAAGTCCCCTGCTGGTTCATTTTATAGAACCAACATCACCAGTCAAATACCAAGGTCTCTGCCCTTTCCTCTCATGCCTTCCTTCCCTAGAACATACCATTTCTAGGACCTGATTAGTCTTGGGAGAAAGGTTATATTTACAAACAATTACACTTCAGACATTACCTGAGAGGTCTCTATGGTTATAGTTAGGTCTAAATGCAGAAACCAGTACCCTGGAATTTTTTTCCCAAAGAGCATAAAATATACTACTGCTTGATGCTTCTTCAGAAACTTTTGTCCCACTTTCTGCATCATCAACTGAAGAAAATAAACCAATGTAAAAATACAGGAAATGAAAGTTTTGCTCAAAGTAATGGTGGGAACTGGCCATTCTCAAGTGATGTCTATGTATGGACCTAGAAGTGAATTGGAATTAGTAGGCATTGTAAGGTGTGCAGAGATTTCTAGTGGAGGAATGACAGAATGTGGATTGTAAGTGAAAGGACCATACTATGTCAACAGAACCTGCCCTTTAGAATCAAATCAATCTGGGTTAAATTTTAATCCCCCGCTTACCAACAGTGTGATACAGGATACGTAACTAAGCTTCTCTGGATCTCAGTCTTCCTATCAGCAAAATAAAAATAATGTTGCCTATTCTGTGGGACACTTTGAGATTAAAGAGTGTTGAGATTAACAACCCCAGCAACTGCTACCAGTACCACCACCACCAATGCCACAAGTATTGAGCATTTATATGTCAAGACACTGTCAGGTGCTTAAATTGTTAGTCACTAAACTTACAGGTTACCTCTCTAACCCTCCAACAACCTGGCAAGGAATGCAAGATATTATAAACTTTCTTTCACAGATGAGAAATAAACAGGGGAAATGATTTTTCCCAAATCCCACAGAGAGTGGGATTGAATGTCAAAATCAGAAATGTTGGTCACCAAGATGGCATCATACCCATCACTGTAGCTACTGTCGCTAGCAGAATAGTGACAGTGAGACTCAAGAACATGAAAAGAGACATTTTTCATCCAGAAGCCAGAAACCAACCTTTTTAAAAGTCATGCAAACACAGTAAAATTTAAAACAGGCAATTTCACATGTTGATGACTGTGTTTAAAATTAGGCAACATCAAGTACATGGTTTAAATGCCAGTGAAAGGACGAGAGACTGTGTCTAGACATCTGGTCTACCAGCCTCAGTACATCTGCCTGTTGTTCATCCCTCCAGCCCACAGGACAAGCTGAACTTTTAGAAAGAGATGCTGTTCAGTTCCTCTTAAAAGGGGCTCCCAGAGTACAACCTCCCATTCCTGGGACAATCTTGTGACACCTAAGGCAGAGACACTCTGCCTTCTGCTCAGCAACCATCACTGGGATTTGCCCAATTCCTTGTCCTTGAGTTCTTGCAAAGTCACTGTAATTTGATTTTTTGAATAAATCCTATTTCAAATATCATAGAAGAACTTACAGTTTAAAAAGAATTCTGTCTTGAATCCTCAAAAAATGGAAGACTGCCTTTGGAACTGCATATCTAATTCCGAAATTATCCATTTTGTAAATTCAGAATTTGGTTCACAGCTTTCTGAAAACAACCTTTAAACTTGGAAACCAATTTGAAATTCAAGTTTGCAGCTGGGTCTTGTGGGCACTCCTCATCACCTTTGCTGATAAGCATTTAAATGTATTCATTAACAAAAATAATCGTTGTCACAGTAAACTACATTAACACCTTTTAATTGGATTAGAAATTAGATGGGGGTCATGAATATTTCACCAGGGCTCACTGCTCGCCTTCCCAATTTCCATCTGAAAAAAACAACAACAACCCTCACACAGTCATAAGCAGGTGGATTCGCAATATTCAGGTTCCTGGCCTTTCTCATAGTTTTGCCACAGAAGTCATCCCAGTTGTCAAAAATGAATTTTTAACTTTCATGCTGCTCCTCTATGCTCCCAGGCACGATGCGTGGAGCTGCTGTCCTTAGAAAACTTCCAACAAACATTTACTTAACACAACCCAGAACCGTTAATCCCACTGCATGCTGAGAGCAAGGTTCCCAACCTTGGCACAGCTAAAGGGGGTGTGGACAGGGGATTCTGCATCATGGGCAGCTGTCCTGCCATTGTAGGCCTTTTATGCTTAGCAGTATCCTTGGTCTCTACCCAGTGGAGGCCAGTAGCACACATCACCACCCCGTTCCAGATGTGACAATTAAAACGGTCCCCAGACAACCTCTGGATACTCACATGATATCCCCCCTCCAGGAGGGACAGATTCCCCCAGTTGGGAACCACTGATAGAATAACATGGGTTCAATGACTAGTCTGCCCTCATATGTTTGGCCCTTCTCTGGGCCTCAGTTTGTTTATGTGAAATAGAGGCTATCATACCCATTTCACTGGGTTGCTGGGGGGACAGCCACAATATAAAGTGAACGGAAGGCAGAGCTGGATGCGTGTTCATTAATTATTGGCTGAAGGAGTGGTAGTAATCACAGAAGTGAGCGGCGGTGGCAGGATTTGCATCAAGAGCTGTGGGGGAGGGACGCGCAGCTGCTCCCCCTGCACTATTCCCACCCATGGAAGTGCCTTGGTCCTGGGCTGAGCTGGCTCTTCCCTTGCCTGAGGACCCAGGCGGCACCTTCAAAGGCAGCAGCAGCCCCTCTTCCCTGAATCTTGGAGCTAGTCTGACCCAACCTGCATACCACATGTCCAGCAGGGGTCAAGCAAGCCCCAGATCTTTCCACAACAGAGGTTTGAGACAGCATGACACGGTTTTTTTTTTTAAAAAAAAAAGTGGGGTTGGAGTCCTGCGGACCCGAATTCCAAACTCGACTTCCGATTCCAAGAGGCCTCCGACAAGTCCTCAGTCTCTCTGAGCCCCAGGTTCCTTAGCTTTAAAGTGCAGTCACTGAGAATCACCCCATAGACTGGCTGTGATCATTAAATGAGTAATGCGCGTAGAAGGCCCCTAGTGCCCTGTCTGGCACACAGTAGGTTCTCAGAAATCGGCAGTGATTATAATTTTCATGATGAAGAATATTATGATACTCTACAGCAGCGCTGCTCAACCTTGGCACTGTTGACACTTGGGGCTGGATAAGTTCTTGTTGCTGGGACTGCCCTGTGCATTGTAAGATGTGAGCAGCATCTCTCGCTAATTTAATGCTAGAAGCTCCCATCACCAGTTTCACAACCAAAAATGTCTCTAGACGTTGGCAAACGTCCCCTGGGGGAAGTTGCCCCCCAGTTGAGAACCACTGCTCTACAGGAAATGGATTCCCCTCCTAGTCTGCTTGCTCACTCTGCCCTAGGTTAAAGTCACCTCTTCTCAGTGACATTCCATGTCCAATCAGCCACTCCCTTCATTGTTTCATATTATTTGTTTGCTCATCTGTCTGGTCTGCTAGACCGAGAGCCCCTCGGGGCGGGCTTTATTTATATCTATATCTGTAGTTGGCACAGAGAGGAGGGCAGCAGACAGCAGGATAGGGAAGAAAGTAAACTGCTATTTAAAAGTGGGATTTGGAGTCGGCGGGGGGATGGGGGGGACATGAATTGAGCACCTACTATATTCCAAGTCCTACTAGATAACAAGCACAAAGCTCAACTGCTTGCACATGTGACTGTCCTTGATTTTTTAATAGGTTTGTCAAGAATGTATCACTGTGTCCATTTTGCCAATGAAGAAACTGAGGCTTGGAGAGAAGGAACTCAGAGATACACAGCAAATATGTGAATGGGTCTGTGGTTTAAACCCAGGTCCAATGGCTCCCAAACCTCTCATCTCCACCAAGCATCCCCTGAGAGCAGGCAATGAGGTACCTTCTCCCCATCCATGCTGCGCCCTAGAGCCTCCCCCATCCCGTGAGATCAGAAAATTGGGCTGGGGTGCCCAAGGCCAGGAATCGAGTAGAAATGGCTGACCTGCTTAAGAAACAATCCATTATGGACCCAAAGATGAGGCACCGAGCATTTTTCACTCTCACTGAAAAGGTCAACTTGGAGGCAGCAAGACCCAGAGTGAGACCTTTTGGCAATTTCAGAAAGTTCAGCCTGTAGCTTGCAGGCAACACTGAGGCTGATTCTGACACCATGCAAGCCCCACTCTCCACCTCCAGCTCTGAACACCAGCTGGCACCAGGCTTACCTAATCAAGCACTAACCTGCCCAGGGGCGCAGGCCCTGGGCTCAGGAAGGAGGCATTCTCCTGGCTCAGACCTCTCCACTCCCCATGCAGCTGCTTCTTTGAGTCAGAGCTCCACATTACTTGCAAGATGTGGAGAAACGCTGTAAATATGCTAAGAGTGACATACAGAGTGGGCAGCAGGCTCCAAAAGGTTAACATCTTTTTCAGATGGTAACCATAGTTGCTATGGATATCTCCTCCAGGAGGCTTTGCGAGTTCCACATGAAGGGGCTGAAATTAATAAACTCCTTTGAACTCGGAGAAAACACATCAGGTTGGGCTGCAAACGCAGCAACCTGTTTATTTCCAGGTTGGACAGGGGGCCTGGGCGTGCAGATGCATGTGCATGGGGTGCTTGGAGTTTGTCACACACGTGCAGCTGTGTGTGTGTGTGTGTGTGTGTGTGTGTGTGTGTGTGTGTGTGTGAGCGCGTGCGCCTCTGGTCTGTACACAGGCATGAGGAAAGGGCCAGACTGTCTGCACAGCCCAGAGGGCAAAGGTTTATTTCACTGTTTCCCCAACCAGCCAGCAAGATATTGAGGTCGACGGCTGTTTTCATTCATCTCTGCAACCCCATTAGCACTGAGCCCAGTGCCTGGTAGATGTTCAGCGACTGTGTATTGAACAGTTTTGCCTGTTCATTTAACATATACTTTGAGTGCCTGCCATGGGCCGGCCTCTGTGTTCTGTGCAGAGGTTATTACCACAGCCAACAAGATGAAGAATCTCTCGCTTCCTGGAGAGCTAGGGTCATGGGGGAGATGGATGATTGATGGATGAAGAAATTCCCAATTGGAAAGTCATATAAGGACCCTTTCCTTTGGTTTATGCGTGTGTGTGTGTGCACATGTGTGTTTAGAAATAAAGAATGCATTGAAAGAGTCAAGAGTCAGTGAGGGGAAGGGCTAGAAGGTAAAGAATGTGAGCTCTGGAGTCAGACTCCAGGCACTTGAGTCCTGCTTCTACATTAGCTGCGTGTCCGTCAGTCACCAGAGCCTCCGTTTCCCCAGACTATTCATTCATGGAATAACTATTTTTGCACACCTCCCAAGTGCACTGCCTCGGCTCTGGGACACAGCCAGGAGCAGAGCAGACATGAGCCCTGCGCTCCTGGAATAGCTCTCCGGTGTAGAGCACAGTGAGTGTCAGCACAGGGAAGACAAGGGAACAACAGAGCAGGGGCCAGAGGCCCCAAGGGACCCAGGGACCCAGGGGAGGTGTTTGAAGGAAGTGACCTTTAAACCCAGACATGAAGAGTGCATGCGACTCAGCCAGATGGCAAGTGGAGGGAAAAGGGTCCCAGGCAGAGGAAATAGTGCACAGAGTTCTCAGGGCAGAGTGAGTATGGCACGTGTGAAGGGCTGACGGAAGTGGAATATGGCAGCAGCACTGGGTGTGACCGGGAGAAAGATTATATGTATGAGTGTGTACATGTATCCTTGTACGTGTGTGTAGAATCTTTATGAGTATGTTTATGTGTGCATGTGTGTCCAGGCACATGTGTGTGTGTGTGTATATGCATGCCCCCAGGCATGAGTGTGAATGTGTGTGTGTGTGTCCAGGCATATGCATGTGAATGTGTGTGTTTGAATGAGTGTGTGTATGTGTGTCCAGGCATGTGTGTGTGAATGTGTGTGTCTGAATGAATGTGTGGGTGTGTCCAGGCATATGCATGTGAACATGTGTGTCTGATGAATGTTTGTGTGTATGTGTGTGTCCAGCATATGCATGTGAACGTGTGTGTCTGATGAGTGTGTATGTCCAGGTGTACGGGTGTGTGTCCAGCATATGCATGTGAACATGTGTGTCTGATGAATGTTTGTGTGAGTGTGTCCAGCATATGCATGTGAACGTGTGTGTCTGATGAGTGTGTGTGTCCAGGTGTACGGGTGCGGTGAGGACACAATCCGCACAAAGCTGCTTGCGATAGCATGTCCAGAAAGCTGTAGATCACGGAGTAAGACCTCCTATGGGAGCTCTGTAACCGCAGAGAAAAATCAATATTCTAACCAAATTGCTTTTATAGACAATGTATCATGTAAGAAAGGTTTTAATTAAAGTGCCGCCTCTAAAAAGGTGTCTGTGTGTGTGAATACACCGATACACCGATCTCCCTGCTCTGCTGGGGCAGAGCTCAGGGTGGGCGGGAACACAGCGGGGCCACGGGACAGAGCAGTCCTCCGCCCCTGTCCTCCCTGCCTGGGGCCCTTCTTGCCTGCCTTTTTCGAAACTCACAAAAGAACAGGACATGCAGAAAATGCTATGACTCAATACAGTGCATGTTCTAAAAAACCGTCTAAACATATTGGTACAGATGAAAACAAAATAAACTTTTTTTACCTAAAAGACTACAAGTATATTTTTAAACCATAATAGTGATGGCGAGGGAACGGCATGCCAGGCACCAGGGTGGTGGGAGTGTAATTGGTCCGTATTTTCTGGAGGGCAATTGAACCACATGCATCGGAAACTTAAACCAGACATACCTTTGGATGCAGCGTTTCCATTTCCAGGAACCCAGCCAAAGGAAGTAATCACTCCAACGGGCGGGTTAAATGGAAAACAATCACTCTTTGAAGGACCGTTTATAATATGCAATGCTGGTTGTGATGGTGGAATCTTTCCTGAGTTCCCATCCTTGGCCTTTAAAGGCTGAGAACAAAGGGAGCGAGCATCCCACACCCCAGCTCAGTGACCACACTGTTGGGCGGGCTCGAGCAGCGATGTGATGGTAAATATTTAACAACCAGCTTTGCAGGGAGGAATAGGTGGTTTGTCAGATAACATCGGTTTCCATGGCATAAATATTGCCACCAGGGCTGATTTCCAGCCACCAGTGTGCCCTCACGGACATGGCGTTTGGAAGAGGGACTGACAGTTGGCACTCACAAGCGGAGAGGAGGAGCTTCATACCCCAAGGCCCACAGAAAATACACAGGGAGGGAGAGCGTGGCCACCGTTTGGAGAGCGGCCATGTTGGTGAAGAGAGATTCTCCCTACCTCCTCTCATGTCCCCAGAGGTTCTGCTCCCTGCCCCCAGATGAGGCAGGCACGGGCCAAGAGTGCATTAAGTTGGGGCATTTATAAAAAGACCCTCCCTGCTTGCTGATGGGTTCTAGTGCTTCCTGGGCAAAGGCTCTGGGATGCAACTATGGTTGCATGCACACACATGCACATGCATACATATATGCACACACATGCACACACATGTAGCAGAGACAAACCACCCTGATTTAAGTTCCAGCTTCCCCAAATGGAAGGGGTGGTGCGGCGGCTTTAAGTAGCATATGAGATTGCAACTGTGACATGATACAAACTGGAACCTAAAAGCAAGGCGAGACTTTGCACACCAGAAGGGGTCTGGCTGGTGGAGGTCATGCATCTTCGGGAGCAAGCCCACTATGGAGGTGACAGGAAAGGGGAGATTTGAAAGGGCAGAGTTAGTAGTAGTTACTGGGAAAATAAAATTATTTCGTGGTTTTCCATCCATGACTTGATACTTGTCAATCAAATGGGTCATACTTAGGAAATAATTCATCAAACAGTAATTAAACACAATATAGTACATCTATTTGATGGGACAGCATGCAGTTAGTAAAAGGTCTTTATAACTCCCCCTCTCTCCTGCTCCCCCTATATGTGTGTGTGTGTGTGTGTGTGTGTGTGTGCGCGCGCGCGTACTCACACACGAGCACATGGTATCGGTAACATAATTCAAATATCAAACAAATCACTAGTACATGCTTATTAGGGGTTTTTAAAACTTAAATTTGATATCCTATTTTAACTAGACAGTTAATAACTCTGTAAGTTTAAGGAAATCTCTTTCCCATCAGTCTACTGTAAGGTGGCCAACACTGGAGAATTAGAAGCCACGCACAGTACAGATGGTCCCTGACTTAACGGCGGTTCAACGGTAATTTTTTGACTTTATGATGGTGTGAGAGCGATATGCATATTAAATTGTGAGATATTCAAAACTATATTACAAAACAGGATTTGTGTAAAATGACTCCACCCAACTGCAGGCTGATGTAAGTGTTGTGAGCACGTTTAAGGCAGGTGGGCTGAGCTCCACAGTGTCTGGCAGGTTAGGTATATTAAATGCATTTTCGACTTACGGTATTTTCAAATTCCGATGTGTTCATTGGGACGTTACCTCATCATAAGTTGAGGAGCACCTATATGTTCTTCATACCATATAACTACAACACATTGGTAAGTGGAAATAAGAAAATCATGATGTACAATCTAATCATACTTTTGTAAAAGGATGACAGTTTATAACTGGATATATAGAAATGCAGACATTCAAACATTGAGAGTGGCCCCATCTGAGTAGCGTACACAGCCTCCGTTTAACCACCCTCAGCCTGGCCAATATTTACTAATGTTTATGAGGTTCTCACCAGGAATTAGAGACACTCCGCTAGGCACTCATTCTTCTCAGTTTTATCTAGTAATCTATCTATATCGTTTTCCACAATCAGTATGTATAATTTTATATTTTAATTGATTTTTATTGAGAGAGGAAAGGAGAGGGAAAGAGAGAGAGAAACATTGATGTGAGAACATAACATTGATTGGCTGCCTCCTGCACACACCCTACCAGGATCAAGTCCACAACCTGGGAATCAAACCAGCAACCTTTTGGTGCACAGGACAACACCCAACCAACTGAGCCACACTGAAGAGGGCAGTAAATATTTTTTAATCAGAGCAGAGAAACAGGGCTTTTTTGATGTTGTTGAAGATGAAGTACTTAGCACATAGTACTAAGAACCTAGTGGGTACTTGGTAATGGTGGCCATTATTTTATCATTCTGTAAATCTTGGGATTCATCTGCCATAACTTTTGAGCAGTTGTCACAGTAACAACAATAATCGTAGCAAGTATTTACACAATGTTGATTGTGTACCGGCACTGTTCTGAGATTCATCTTATTTGTCCTCACAATAACTATGAGGTGGTTATTATTCCCATTTTACACATCAGCAAACTGAGCCATTAATAAAGCTTCTGCAGCATTAGATCTCCTCCCTTCACATCCCCAACCCCGCCTAGATCTCACCTCCCTGTCCCAGGACCTATCCTGATGGGAACCATGGAGGCAAAGTGCAAATGCACGCACACGCATGCACACATACACACGCACACATCTACATGCACATGCATGCACGTGCACAGGCACCCAGAAAGGATTGGGATGGGGCAGGCCTGGGTTATTGCAGGAGACTCAGACGGTCAGAGGAAAAGGCAGGGTAATGCAGACAAATGCAAGATAATAAGTCTGGAGCTGGTGAACCGAGAGAGACGGAGAGCACACATTAAATACAGGAGTCATGAGTCCCTCCTGCCTGGAAAGGGATTTAGAGGTTACTGTAAAAAAAAAAATTTTTTGCAGCTGTCAGCACCTTGTCCTGCTGGAGTAATCAGGGGTGGGAATCAGGGGTTCCCGTGTCCAGCCTGTGCTCTGCTCCCCCAGGATGGAAGGGCCTTGGAGGCAGGAGCGTGTGTTCTGAGCTGGGCGTGAGTGCTGATGCTGCGTCCAAAGCACGATGCTGCCTCTGAAGGCTGGGAGCGTGTAAGGGGCACAGTCAAGCAAGGGGTGGGGTGGGGTGGGGTGGACGGGAAGACGCCGAGGTTGGGGATCCCAGAGTAAGGAGTCTCATGGAGGCTGGAGAACGGGAAGAAAGGAGAAACAGGTGTGAACGGCAGATGGTCAAGATAAGCTGAATGCGTCCACAGGCTAAGACTGGAAGGACTCGGTCAAACAGGACAGATGGCAGCCAGAGGGACGCTGTGGAGGCCGTCGTGCATGTCCCCATGTTCACGCTCACGGTGCTTTCAGTGGCCATGCTGAGATAACCTGAGGTCTGAGGGGAAAGACGGTGAGGACAGGAATGATGAAGAAAGGCCTCCCAGGAGGCAGGGCAACAGAGTCAGCTGCCCAAACAACCCAGGGACAGAGCCATCTGTGGCTGTGGGGAGCAGAGATTCTGAGTGTGGTGTGATGGTTGTGGGGGAAACCACACCAGGAGGCACTTCTGAGCCCAAAGAACAGACAGAGATATAAACAACAATAACAGCTAATTCAGTCTTCACACTTAGGCGTCAGCGTTATTATTCCCATATTACAGATGAGAAAACAGAGGCAACTGGAGGCTAACTAACTTACATCAGGCCACCCAACCAGTATGCAAGTCACCGAGCTGGGACCCAAACCGAGGTCGCCTGGCTCCATTGTGCATGTTCTCAATCATGACACTGTTAGCTGGAAAGGTTCTCAACCATGACACTGTTAGCTGTAAGAGGGGCTCCAGGAAACACTATGCCTTGGAGCCAAATAACACTGCCTCGGGTCACTGAGTATCTAAATAAAGCAGACAGGAGAGGGAACAAGTCTCTCCTAACCCACAGGCTGGCTTAGGATGGCAACCCTCCGAGCTAGGTGCCCAAAAGGGAGGCAGAGCCCCAGGGGAGGAGACCCCCATGTTGAGAACGACCAGTGCCCCGCAGAGCAGCACAGGGGTTGGTGAAAGCTGCAGGAGAGATGCATTCTCCCGTCCTGAGAGGCCTGGGGGCTGGAGATGCTGGGAGAAATGTGCATGAAGCCAAGATCCTTAACCTAAGTAGGCGGGCTGGAGGGGGCTGGGCATTTGGATTGCCCACACTGGTAAACTCTACAAGAAATTATAAACATTTCCCTCTTCTTAGTGACTTGTTACAGAGAGGCAAGGTACTATTTTCCCAGAGAGGAGAAATGGCTGAGCAAGTCCATTTACTCAGATTTCAAGAATGTTTCTATTAAGGAAAGCAAGATTCAGGATGCTTCGAGCAGGGAAGAGATTTCAAGGTGACCTTGCGGAAGGCACCGGTATTATGAAATGTTTTTGATCGAATGGAACAAGATAAGCTGCTCACGTTGTGAGAGGGTTCAAAGCCCTGGACACCAGCTGAAATAAGAAAATTCAATTTCTGGCATAAGATTGTACTTGGTCTGCCTTGGAGAAGAACCTGCCCCCCACTGCCCCCTGATGAAAGCAGAGTGCGCCTGTGTGGCGATCCTGATAGAATCAGGGCTGGAAGCAGGTCTGCCACGGCCCCGGTGATGCCACCCGCAGGTGTTCGGGAGCAGGATGCTGTTTCAGTCCAGGTTCTTCCTGCCACCGCTCACGCGGCGAGGACTGGGACCGACTGGGGACAGGCCCCGGGTTATTGCAATTGTCTGTTTTCCTTTGTTCTTCCACAAAAGCAATACAGAGAACTCCTCCATGTGCACCTGAAACAGCGCTGAGCACAGAACTGGAAGCCATCTATAGCTGCACTATCCAACGTGGCAGCTACCAGCCACACGTGGTCACTGTGCCCTGGGTATGTGGCGAGTGCGATGGAGAAACTCAACTTAAAATATTTGCCGAAACCAGTTTGGCTCAGTGGATAGAGCGTCGGCCTGCAGACTGAAGGGTCCCAGGTTCGATTCCGGTCAAGGGCATGTACCTTGGCTGCGGGCACATCCCCAGTAGGGGGTGTGCAGGAGGCAGCTGACCGATGTTTCTAGCTCTCTATCCCTCTCCCTTCCTCTCTTGTAAAAAATCAATAAAATATATATTTTTTTAAAATATCATTTATTGAAGTAGCCACATCTGGCTAATGGTGGCCTCCTGGAGCAGCACAGCGCTGGAAGATTCCGCAGAAGGAGGTCAACCCTCAGGCTCACCTGGAACCGGGTTGAATTCTGCCTCTATCATTTAAACTAGCTGTGTGAATGGGGCAGGTGTCTTCATCTCTCTGGTCCCCAGTCTCCTCGCCTGAACAATGGGGAGGGTGGTATTGACTTGCAGGATTGTGGAAATGTGTTGCATACACAGGCCGCCCGGCAGGCCATGTGCTTTTAGTAAATCCTAGCTGCAGGTACGAAGTAACAAACATGGCTGGCGGCTTTGTCACTTGTTTGGAGCTTCCAGGTTGTAAACACGGGCTCTTGCTAACACGGATGGGGTGAAGCATGAGGGGTTTCATCTGTATTTTTCTGAGGAAAGAGCATTAGAGTGGAGAGTGGGAAGTGATGAGGACCCTGCAGGGGGCCAATCAGCAGGACAAGTTCAGATTCAGGGACAACCCCCCCACCCCCCAATCAGGCAGCAAGTGGGCCAGGTGCTGGTGCGCAGGCAGGACGGGGGAGGGAGGCTGCCTTCCCACCCCAGCTCTGCCCACCACTGATTAGTCCGAGGTGAGGAGAGGCCCCTCTGCTAGACACTGTCAGCATCCTAGAAAGGAGGTGATGAGAGGCAGGCTGGGGAGAGGAGAGGGGGGCTTGAGATAAACACACGCAGGGAAGATGCAGAGAGGGGACGCAGACAGAGAGCAAGATGCAAACAGATAGAAGTGGAATATCAGAGAGGCAGAGACAGAAAGGAAGACCTAAAGACAGATCCCAGACAGCCAGAGGGGAGCAGAGGTAGAGAGAGTCAGAGACACGGGGGTTGTCAAGGGACAGACAGAGACAGAGAGACAGAAGCAAAAAAAAAAAAAAGGCTCTGAGCAAGACAGACGCAGAGCAAGATGAGAAAAACAACACACACACACACACACACACACACACACACACACACACACACCACGCACATGCACTGAAGGAGACAGAGGCTGAGAGAGGCGCAAATATAGGAAGAGAGAAATGAGAGTGGGAAAGAGGAAGTGGGAGAGGAAATGCTACAAAAGGCACAGATGGAGAGGCCTGGAAAATGCCCAGAGACCACAGCCTGGGGAAGAGTGGCCAGCAGGATGGAAAACAGAAAACTCAAGAAAAGGGGGGCACAGATGACGCTGGCGGCCATGGAGGGGGGTTGCCAGGGGTGGGGTCAGAGGGCAGGGGAAGCCCAGGCGGCTGCCGTGCAGAAGGGCGGGCTGAAATGACGGAGCTGGCCCCGCCCCGCCCTGTCCAGCAGCTTCCTTTGTCCGGCCTCCTCACGGCAACGGGGGGAGGGCCTGGGGGCAGCAGAGGTTGCCGGAGCCGCTGCTCCCGCCCGCCCTCCCTCTCTCTTCCTCCCTAGTCGTTAATCTTGGAGGACAGGTTGGTCTTTTATTAGCTATCTCCAAGGGTCAGCTTAGAAGTATCTGCGGAGACACCAGTTCAGAAGGTCATTTGTCACGGGGGCCTGACGGGTGGGCAGCCGCATTGATCCAGCCCCGTCCTGGCCGCCTGCTAACTTGGGAGGCGAAGGCTGCTCTTAACCTTTTCCCTTAATGGAGCTTTAATTCCCTCACTTTCACATCAGGGCCAGGCAGCGGGGAGGACAGGGGGCAGCGGCGAGGACAGGGGGCAGCGGCAAGGGGTGGTGGTGCGGGGACAAGAGCATCCCTCCCCGGAAAAGGTGGGGTGTGTCCCTGCTCCCCGAAATGCCTGTCTCCCCTTGAACAGTTCTCAACCTGGACTGCATGCTGGACGCTCCTGAGGTCTTAGACATGGGGGGCTGGGTCTACCCCGAGGCCCTGGTTGAGTTGCTCTGGGCGAGGGCCCGGCACTGCACTTCTGAGCCTGCCGTAGGGACTCCAATGAGCAGCCAGGACCCAGGTCCTGCGCCGGATCCTCCCTGCTGCCTGCCTTCGAGGGCTCTTCCTGGGAACCCTCCCGCCACCAACTCTGTTGCAAAGCCCCATCCACTTCTGTGCAGCATTAGCAGCTTAGACAGTAACTGAGCCCTAGCCGGTTTGGCTCAGTGGATAGAGCATCGGCCTGCAGATTGAAGAGTCCTGGGTTCAATTCCGGTCAAGGACATGTACCCTCCAGCCGGAGTACGTGTGGGAGGCAACCAATCAATGTCTCTCTCTCTCTCTGTCTCTCCCCATTCTTTCCACTGTCTCTAAAAAAATAAAATAAAATAAAAATCAACGGAAAGATATCCTCAGGTGAGGATTAACAAAAAATAAAACAAAACAAACAGTAACTGAGAACCTGGACCCTCAAACCACAGTAGCAGGGGTTGCAATTCTGGGCCACGGCTCAATAGCTGGTCACTTATGCTCTGTACCTCCACTTCCTCTTTTGTAAAATGGGATTGTCCTTGTCACCATCCCCATTTTACAGATGAGGAAACTGAGGCACAGGGAGCGTAAGGCGTTTGTACAAGGGTCTAGGTTTAACGGGGACAGTTTCACCGCTGGGGCTAATGGGGGTGGGCAGTCTGAGCAGGAAGCTAGCTGCGGGCCAGGCCTGCTCAAGGCTGGGCTGTGGAGCGGGAGCGGAGCTCAGCCACAGAGAAGGTGCTCCGGTCCCGGGGAGCAGCGTGTGCGGGGCAGGAAGGAGCTGGGGCTTCTGGGAAAGGGACAAGGTTCAGGGTGGTGAGGGTGTCCTGTGGGGAGTGGGAGCGGTGAGGGGGGAACAGGACCCCCGGGCTCTGAGTGAGTGTGAAGGAGTGAGGTTTTATTCTGTCCACACGGGGTGGAGAGCACGAGGACACAGTCCCTGACTCGCAGCCTTGGGTCCTGCCCGCAGACCGCGATCCCGCTCTTGGAAACCACCGGCAGCTGTGACGTGTGTCCTGAGCGGTCGGGTGAGAAGGCTCTGGGGCCTAACCACCTACTCTGGTTAGAAGCCCGGCTCCCCCACTCTCCCGCAGTGACTCAGCAGTGATGCCCGAGTGCGCCTTGGTTTGTTCCGTTGTAAATGGAGGGAACCCAGTCCCTCAGAGGCTGGTGAGGACTGACCCAGGGAAGGCATCGCGCACACTGCCTGCCTCGGTGAAGCAAACACTGTCACCACCTCACTTCCTGGGCTATGTCCCTGCACAGGAGAAGTAGAGCAGATGGGAGCTATTCCTCTTGTGGTAAGGAAGGAGGGAGAGAGGGACAGACTGAGAGAGGGAGGGAGAAGAGGAGAGAGGAAGGAAGAGAGGGAGGACCAAGCATCCTGGTTGCCTGGGGACTGAGGGGTTTCCTCGTATAAGTGACTTTCTGCCATAAAGGAAAATTCCAGGCAAAGCGAGTTTAGTCACCCTAGAAGAAGGTCTACAGGGTACCATTTAGTTCTGGAAGAAGTAGGAAAAAAAACAGTAAAAAATGAAACAAAGAAATCGGTTCAAGCTACAGCACACCTAACGGAGGTTAGATCACACACAGGACTTCCCGGTTGCTGAACATAAGGCAAGAGTGGGCGTGCTCTTTAGCAACCCAGAGGGAAGCTCAGGGCCCAGGACGGAGCCTGAGACATGGTGATGCAGGCCTCCTTGGATGAAACGTCCGTGTGGGCGGCTGGCTGCTCCCTGTGATGGATTCAGCTCAGTCTCTGCTCGCCTGTGACCATCGTCCTCGACAGCCCGCTGCACATTTCCAAATTCCAGACATCAGAGGCTTACAGAGGATGCTCAGCCGATTCCGAGCGAGCAGTGGAGGGAAAGGCATATGCTTGGCGACATGCGGCCTAATCTCTGAGAGTGCGTTCTGATGGGAAGATTCATGATCGCCATCTGGGCTGCAGACACCGGGCCTGAACTTCCGATTCCCGGAGCCCTGTGGCACACACCTCTCACCTGCCCCATCGCTCTGCATCTGCTCTTGGACCGGGAAGATGTACAGCTATTATCTGCAAGGGAATGTCACAGCGGACTGTGCTTCAGGGGGAAGGAGAGCAGTGAGAAAAGGAGGCTTCGGGCTTCTGGTGGTCCTGAACCCCCTTGCAACTGGCTGAGAGATACAGGGCGGGCCAGGGGCAAGGATGAGCCTGCAACCACTGCCTACAGACGGCACCAAAACCTTCAGAGGGGGTAAGAGCAAGCGAGGGTGCTCCAATAAAACCGGGGAGCATTCTGGGCTCCCCGCTTAAGCAGAAACAGAGCTGGGAGTGGCCACTGCTCTGGGAAAGGACAATAGCTCAGCCTGATGTGCGGCCTGGGGGCCCTGCAGTGGCATCTGAGGCACGCCAGGGGATAGACTCTCAGGTTTCCCAGCCTCCCGTCCAACTTCAGGCCGTAGGGCAGGGTCACTAAGAGCACAAATTCTGTTTTCCCTTCCTTGACTTGATACTATGAAAAATTTCAAGTATTCGGCAAAGCTATAAAAGTAATGCAATAAAGATGGCTTCCATTCAAAAGCCAGTAATTTTTTATTATTTTATTACCCATGTAGTATCTGCTTGTAGGTACCAGCTGTGTATTTTTTTTTCTGATTTAAAGTCACAGACATTCTGATTCTCCAACTCTTCATAGTTCAGTCTCCTAAGAGCAAGGCATTCTCTCACACAAGCACATCATTATTTCACCAAAGACAATAAACAGACGCCATAGCATCTACCATCCCAGATCAAATTGCCTCATTTGTCCCTAGAAGGCATTTTTTAAAATTTTAAACCACTATCCAATCAAGGTCCATGCCCAATGTGTTCATTGTCTTTGTTGTGTCTTTTAACTTAGATGCACTCCCATCCCAATGCATAAATATTTTTATGACACTGACTTCCTGTACGGTCTGGACGCATTATCTTCTAGAACATTCCATATTCTGGATTTGTCTGATTGTTGTCACTTGACTTGCACCCCTGTCCCCTCTATTTTCTGCAAACTGGTCATTAGATTCAGATTTAATGAGATTCTCATTCATTTGGATTAGATTCATGTTTTGGCTTTTCAGCAAAAATCCTTTATAGGCGATGCCCTGTAGATCATCGGGCACCACAGGGAGAGGTGTCTGTCTTCAGGGCACCCACAGTCAATGAAGAGACGCTTGTCACTTGGTCAATTGTGAAGGCACACTCCCCCCTCCCCCACCTTCACTTTAGAAAGGCATCCATGGGTGAGGCATGGGCACTGGGCAAAATTTCTGTTCCCTGACAACCTTTCTCTTGGCAAGTGATAGCATCCGTTGTAAATTCTTGCCTGATTATTAAATAGCGAATTTAAAAATGATTGTTTTTCTAAGTCTTTCATTCTGTTATTCCTTCTGTGTCAGCTGGTATTCTTCTTAAAGTGGCTCTTTCTGTTTCTCTCTCTTCCTTTCCCTCTCTCTTCCTGCCTCCCTTTCTCCCAATGTTTCAAGAGTCTCTATGGACTCATGGAAGTATGGCCTTTCAACGTATACCAATCAACTTCCATCACTTCTCATGCTAAAACTGTCCCACATCTGGCCGTGACAAGCCCCACAGAACTAGATCCAGGCTCTTGACACAACTCTATCATTTGTGACACCTCCTGGCTTCCAAGAACAACTGGTTGGCCCAGGCTCACTTGTCCTTCCCAGCCCCAGACCTGGGATCGGCTCTTCTCAATGGGAAGTGGTATTTTTCAACCGAGATCTAGGCTCCAGGCATGAGAAGCATAGATTCTGCTGCCAGACAACTTGGGCTTAAATCCTAACTCTGCCACCTACTAGCTGTGTGGCCTCTGACCAGTCCTCACTGCTCTGTGTCAGTTTTCTCATCTGTAGAATGGGGATAATAAGGATGCATCCTACCTTGCAAGATTATTAAAGGGTTAACTATGCTTATATTTGTAAAGCCATGCAAGCAGTACATGGCATGCAGTGGGTGCTCCACAGATGTTTCCTAAATATATAATGCCGCACAGCTGATGCAGTTGGAGGGAAGGAGTGAAAAGACACTCAGGCAATCAGAGGCAGGAGAAAAACTTTTTAAAAAAGAATTATTCTATTCAATTAGGATGGGCATCAGTAAAAATACCATTATATTTACTTTTACTTTCTCTTTTTAATCTATTACGGAAGGTGATACTGATTTAATATCTGGAATCTTGAAATAAAGTTTCCTTTATTTTAAAAAAAAGCAAGTAAATTTTTATAAAAGTAAAATATAGATGCAATATAAAATTACCTTTTAAAATAAATGTGTTTTTAAAAAGTAAATGAGCCAGTGTATAAAATGATTAAATTCTAATTTCTACAGAGTGCAGCTCTGTCAAAAATTAATGGTGATGGCATGAGAGTGACCAAGGCTTGGCCTGGGAGAATCCCTGCTTCCATTGTTGAATGACTGTAAATTTAAAATAGAAATAATATTAATATTCTGTGGTTGCTTTTGTGCTGTGATATTCCCTAACATCTGGTCCGTCAGAGCTGATGAACAGCTAGAGAGCCCAGGAGAGCTCCAGTTATGATGGAAACGGAGCTTAGAAGTTAAACATTGCTGACTCTACTTACCCACCTTCATAATACTGTCCACACCCACTTTTCTGTGAATGGAGGAGTGAAGGGAGGGCTGCAATTTGGAGGAGGACTGCTCTTGAGAGAAGACCGTGTATGCTCTGTTGGGGCTCCCTGTGACCTACAGAGGCCGGATCAGAAATGCTTATCTTAAACCCAGCAATGGAGACCACAGGCGGTCTGCCTGGTGGAGTCTCTGTAAGTGGAAGGAACACTCCCTTCCCAGCCACAATGGCCTCTGACTTACTTCCTTTTATTGTTCCCAAGACCCCCAAGAGCCATGACTGCCACAGTGGGATTCACTGACCACTAAGCTCACAGAGATCTAAAGATCCTAGTCAGGAACCCAGGACAGAGAGGAGCAGGAGTCAAGGAAAACCACACTCAGAGCAAAGGTCAGAGAGAGCAGACTGCAGTGGGGTTTGCCTCATTAACTCAAAGATTGTTTTCCTCACTGGCATAGACTCATCTGCTTTTCTTAAACTGAGTGTATTGGGGAGACATTAATAAAATCATATAGGTTTCAGGTGTACAATTCTATAAGACACCATCTGTATATTCTATTGTGTGTTCACCACCCCAAGTCAAGTCTCCTTCCATCACCGTTGCCCCTATACCCTCTTTTACCTCCCCCAACCCCTGCCCCTCTGGTAATCACTATGCTGTTGTCAGTGTCTATATGAGTCTGGTTTTTTGTTTGTTTGTTTTTGATTAATCCTTTCAGCTTTTTCACCCAGCCCTGCAAGGTCCCTCCCTTCTGACAGCTGTCAGTCTGTTCTCTATCTATGAGTCTCTTCCTATTTTGTGCATTGCAGCATTATTTACAACTAGTGACCTGGTGCACAAATTCGTGCACATTGAAAGGAAATTAATTAGAAGGTGGCTGGTGGGGTGGGACTGGGCAAGATGGGCCAGACACGCC
The DNA here is from genome assembly GCF_951640355.1 of Cnephaeus nilssonii. Lineage (NCBI taxonomy): Eukaryota > Metazoa > Chordata > Mammalia > Chiroptera > Vespertilionidae > Cnephaeus > Cnephaeus nilssonii. The sequence goes on along the minus strand of NC_137073.1, from coordinate 26,566,793 downwards.
CTGGAGCCAACTTCCTGCAGTCCTTCCCCAGCAGGATCCCTCCGGCAGGTGGGGTCCCTCTTCCTGGCTGCAGGGATGGGGCTGAAACTGGCTCTCTGACATCCCCTGAGGGTCCCGGAGTGCGAGAGGCTGCAAAGTTGCTGTCGTACAGGGTGTGGAACGCAAATGCACGTGTGCAGTAAACCAGATTCGGGGCCAACAGTGCCCCAGCAACAACATAACCCACGGCCGAAGGTGGAATCACACGGCCCTGTGAGGAATTGGGCTCCCTCCTCTCTGGTTTCGGGGTGCGTCACCCGAGAACTGCCAGTGCCAAGTCACTGCAGTTTGGCAGCTCCTGCATTGAGCGTCTGCCCCCTGGTGGTCAGTGCATGTCATAGCAACCGGTCAGACAGTGGGAGGCACACTTAGCATATTAGCCTTTTATATAGAGAGACTAGTGGCCCGGTGCATGAAATTCGTGCACGGGGGTGGGGGGTGTCTCTCAGCCTGGCCTGCATCCTCTTCAATCTGAGACCCCTGTGGGATCGGGACTAAACTGACAGTTGGACAACCCCCTCGCAATCCAGGACTGCTGGCTCCTAACTACTCACCTGCCTGCCTGCTTGATCATCCCTAACCACTTTGCCTGCTGGCCTGATTGCCCCCAACTGCACCCCCCTGCCGGCCTGCTCACCCTCAACTGATCCCATCTGCCAGCCTGCTCGCTCCCAACTGCCCCCCGCCAGCCTGATCACCCCCAACTGCCCTCCCCTCCTGGCCTGATCACACCTAACCGCCTCTGCCTCGGCCCCGCCACCATGGCTTTGTCCGGAAGGACTTCTGGAAGGTCTCATTAGCATATTACCCTTTTATTAATATAGATAGGATATGACATACTGCCATAACTATAACATATGTACCAGTATTACTCTATGAGAATACATACTTTATGCAATAGGAAGGCATCTAATACATTACATTGTATATGTTGTAAGTAGTAGAAAATACTGTATTCATAGCAATAATATACACCCTGTGACTTCCTTTCCTGATTTGGGAATGGTTCCCCAGTTCTTTGAACGTTTCCTGTATTTTTTTTTTTTTTTGTCATTCAGTGTAACTTTATTTACTGTTTATTGCATATGATTTGAGGTCTTTAATTTCTAACCACCAAAGATTCAAAAGACTATTTTTTCCATGAAGTTTAACATTAACATCAGTGAATTCATGTATTCATGTGTTTTTATTATAAACATCTGAATTATTCACATTGTCATAGATCCTGAACTCATAAGCATGGACCATGCACAGGCTGGCAGCAAGCCAGGAAGCCACTCTGCAAGCAAACAGATACTCTGCATAAGGAGAAAAGTCATAGCACAACATTTAATGTCCAACCTGAGTCACCTCAGAATGTTATATATATTGACTTCTTAATTCATATAGTATCAGGAACTCAACCACTTGGTTGGTGACGGGGTTGACCTGGTTTCAGGAGGAGTATTCCTGAAATAATTAAGGAAAGGGGGGCTCAATCTTTTCTTGGTTGCTTGCTCCTCCCCAGCACCTTCATCTTTCTTCTCATCCTCAGCTTCTTGGGCATCTTCTCCTTCACCTTCACCTCCTTCTTCTTCCTCCTCCTTTGCATCCTCAAATTCTTCCTTGGCACCTTCTTCCTCTTCCTCTCCTTCCTCTTCGTCAGCCACTTCCTTCTCCTTCTCCTCCTCTTCAGCTTCTCCTTCAGAGGGGGGTTCATCCTTAGCTTCCTAATGGTCTCCTCCACCTCGATCTGCTCCTCCTGGACGTTGCTCGTGTATTAAGAAGGGAAGGAGCGAGCGGACATCAAGTAGGAGCTAGTCTGTAAACCACCTTAGGCAGATCGACCAAAGATCTGGGAACTCTGGGTGTAGCTACTGGCTATGCTTCCCACGCTGGTGAAACTGAGCTGGTCTCCTCACCTTCCAAGAGTTTCCTGTAAGCTGCAATGTCAGTGTCCAAAGCCACATTGAGGAGGTTCTGGTATTCTTTTAAATATCATGCCATTTCACTCTCTGTTATTCTCAACTCGTTTTCTAATTTGTTGATTGTGTCCTGCATAGCACTAACATCAGAGTTCTGTTTATCCTCCAGCTCTCGCAGCTGCTTTCCCAGAGCTTCCTTCACGCCCCGGCATGCTTTGATTTCCAGGGTCTTGGCCTTGAGCAGGCGGCAGTTTTCAGACACCTCCTTCTTGGTGAACACCTCGTAGGTGTTCTTGGCAGTGCTCTCGGTCAGCATGGTGAGCAGCTCTTGTACCATTCTTCTGCATTCTGCATGTCCTTGGCAGCCAGCTTCTCCTACTGGGCACCGATGTCCTTTAGCGCTGCAGAGAAGTCGGACTTGGAGAACATGTCCATCTCCACGGAGATCTGAGCGTACTGGATCTGCACCTGCAGCTCAGCGATCTCCTCTTCAAGCACCCTCTTCAGAAAGGCGATTTAGCCCCTCAGGCTGTTGATGTGTTTTTCAAGCTCAGCATCAGCAAGAGCCGCCTCGTTTGCACCTTTTCCCGCCTCTATCAGCCAGCCCTCTGCGTCATCATGGTTCAGCACCTCTTCCTGGTAGCATGCCTGCAGGTTGCTCCCAGTCCATTCCAAGCCCTGGTGTCTGCTAACTGCCCACTGCCCTCTCCTCGCCAGGGACTGGGCGCAGTGGGCTGGTGCACAGGCATCCCATTTTCATTAAAATGTTCAACCCCGGCCTGCTCCAACTGTGTCCACAGGAGGCCCTGGCCACCCCCGCCTACCTGGGTCCCCGATGGCGGGCTCGACTCAGCAGGAAGCATCAGGCTCAGCCTGCCTGGCCTGCTCAGACCCAGATGGCTGCCTGGACCCCGCAGGCAGCATCAGGCACTTCCCACACGGCCTGCCCGCACCCGGATGGTGACCTGGACCCCGCAGGTGGCGTCAGATGCTTGCCGCCATTCCTGCCTGACCCTGATGGCTGCCTCAACCCCGTGGACAGTGTCAGGCACTGTCTGCCCAGCCTGTCCTGTCCCCGATGGTGACCTGAACCCCACAGGTGGCGACAGGCACTGTCCGCCATGCCTGCCCACACCCCGATGGTGGCCTGGATCCCGTGGGCGGCGTCAGGCACTGTCTGCCATGCCTGTCCAGTCCCCGATGGTGACCTGGACCCTGCAGGTGGCGACAGGCACTGCCCGCCATGCCTGCCTGCACCCTGATGGCGACCTGGACCCCACAGGTGGTGTCAGGCGCTGTCTGCCATGCCTGTCCGGTCCCTGATGGCCACCTGGACCCCGCGGCGGCATCAGGCTCAGCCCGCCGTGCCTGCCGGACCCCGATGGCTGCCTGGACCCCGCGGGCGGTGTCAGGCACTGTCTGCCCGGCCTGCCCGCACCCCGATGGTGGCCTGGACCTCGCAGGTGGCGACAGGCGCTGCCCGCCAGGCCTGCTGGGTCCCAGATGGTGGACTGGACCCTGCAGCAGTGTCAGACACAGCCCGCCCCTCCTGCATATGCAAATTTATCCTCCATCTCTGTTGGCTTAATTTGCATATCGCTCCTGATTGGCTGTGGGCGTAGCGAAGGTACAGTCAATTAGCATTTTTCTCTTTTATTAATGTAGATAGCCAAGATTTGGAAGCAGCCCAGGTGTCCATCAGTAGATGAGTGAATAAAAATGCTGTGGTATAGTTACACATACCACTTTGCTGTAAAAAAGAAGGAAACTCACCCTTTGTGACCTGGAGATTATTATGCTAAATGAAATAAGCCAGTCAGAGAAAGACAAGTACCATATGATTTCACTCATATGTGGAATCTAATGACCAAAATAAACTAGCAAACAAAATAGAAGCAGACTTGTCAGCTTTTTAATGGGCATCTTATATGTGCCAGGTCCCAGGGAGAACTAAACACACATTGGGCAGCATGACCTAGTGGTCCAGCTGTGTGAATGCCACTCACTGCTGGTCTTCTCACCGATGGCCCTGGCTGGAAATAGGTTTGAATCAGGTGGCAATTTCTGGATCTTTAAGAAACCACTGTATGGGGCAGTCACTGAAGAGTGACTATTTCTAGGAATTTGGAGGTCATTAAAATGGGAGGGGCGCCTAGCCTAATCCTTCCCCTCCTCCCCTTTTCCTTTCTCTGTCAGTAATTATTTATTCTCATGCAATTCCAAAAAGCAGACGGTTTCTCTCTGTGAAAGTGACCTAATCCAGCTGGACAGCGACCCCCTCCAGAGCACATACGAGTCTATGATATATGTAAAGTGACAGTGTTCCCCAAACCAACAACTGGATGTACGTACAATCTGCCAAAAATAAGTGCCTGTGGGGATAGCAAGACAGGCTATTTTAAGCTGGACCCCCCTGAAAATCTGGGGTGTAAGCTTATGACAACAGCCAGAGGGGTTCACTCTAGTGCATTTTGCACAAGCGATTTCAGTGTCTGTCTCTGTGCATTTCTCACACGTGCACAGCGTCTGCAGCAGCTGTCTTCACGCGTGCTCTGCCTACGACTACTCATATTTTCTCCGTCTAATACCTGGCGTCTGAGAACCAGTACTCCCACAAGGGGTCTCACACTGATTGTCGCGGTCTATGTTGGAATAGCCATGCCTTACTTTAGAATAAAAGCCCTAAGCTTTGCTTCTGAATTTACTCATAGCATTTATGATGATGGCAGATGCTGTTTCTTCCCAATACATCCTGTAGAAGTATTACCTCCCCACCCCATCTACCTTCTCTCTCTCTCTCCCATCGCTCAGGTGCCCTGCTGCCGTATTTGTTCTCGTTGGCGTTAGAGTCTTCCCTGCAGAAATAATATTCAGATGGTTCTTTCCACCACATGCAGCCAGTTCTCCCCTAGGGTGCGTGGAGGACTGCACTGCCTCGTCCTCCTGAGGTTAGATGTGGGCATGTGGCTTGTTTTGTCAAATGAAATGTGAGCAGGAATAGAACATGTCCCTTCTGAGTGGGAACTTCCAGGTCAGCGTGTAATGTTCCATGCACCTTTCCTCTGCCATGTTGCTGGCAACACCCCAGAGTGGCTGCTGCATCCCCAGGTCCTGCAGACAGGGCACGAGCCCTGACAGCTTGGGTTCAGGCTGTGGGGGGGGGGGGGGGGGGAGGGTTTCCTGTTTCTACAGTGTAACTTAGCTCATCCTGATGGATATAATGGGATAGTATGTATGTGCAACATAAAACAGTTTCTTTCATGAATGTATTCATCTATCCAACCATCTGTTCATATAGTGTGCACTTATGCAAAATGTATTTCAATCAAAGAGAATGGGATTGAAAAGTTATATCAAAGAGGGCATGTGATTCTATATATATATACTAGTAGCCCATTCGCAGGAAGAATCCTGCAAGCGGCCGCTGCAGCCACATGCGCTGCCGCTGCCGCCGCCGCCGCCGCCGTTGCGGCCGCCGCGCCTGCACCTGCGCGCCACTGCCGCCCACCCCGCTCTGCCCCGCTCCGCCCTGCCCCGCCCCGCCCGGGCTTTCCCTCTGGCAGCCACCTTGCTTTCCGCTTTTCCTCCCTCTTCCTTCTAAGTCAGTGATGGCGAACCTATGACATGCGTGTCAGCACTGACACGCATAGCCATTTCTGATGACACATGGCCGCATGCCGAGGATGAAACATTTGCTGCTCCTGAGGATGAAACATTTGCGACTAGAGTCTTGGAGTTAGTTTTTTCCTCAAAGTGACACACTACCTGAGTTATGCTCAGTTTTTTGGCGAAGTTTGACACACCAAGCTCAAAAGTTTGCCCATCACTGTTCTAAGTTGTCTTCAGTCTTCACTCCTCCCTCCCTCAGCATATGCAAATTAACTGCCATCTTTGTTGGGTAATTTGCATACTCGCCCTGATTGGCTGGTGGGCATGGCTTGGGCATAGCAACTGTGCGGTCAATTTGCATATTACTATTTTATTAGGTAGGATAGAAATATAGCTATCTAATGTATATTATACATCTACCTATATATCTATATCTATCATCTATCTATCTATCTATGCTTCCAAATTAATAGGATTGAGTTCTGATTATGGGTAAGATATAGTACTAATACATTTGCATAAATTAGCTTGTTTTTTAAAAACTTAGAACCAGTCCTGGCCAGTGTGGTTCAGTGGGTTGGAGCATCCTCAATTCCCAGTTAGGGTATGTACAGGAGGCAACTGATTGATGTTTCTCTCTCACTCTCTCTCTCTCTCTCCACCCCTCTGTCCCTTCCTCTCTCTAAAATCAATAAACTTATCCTCAGGTGAGAATTAGAACCATTTTCCAATTTAGGGAAAAGAGCTCGAGACTTGCAGAGCTGCTGGCACTTACCCAGCACTGCATAGCTAGCACGTAGCAGATTTGGGTTTCAAACCCGGGTGTGCCTACCTCCAAACTACTTAACCACCAAGGTATACTGGCTCTTTCCAAACACTAAGATAGTTCTGTGTTTCTGCAGAGAACCACAAGAAAGCAAAAAATAAAAAAAGAGCTCTGCCCTTTCAAATCCCTGCAGCCAGCCAGGCTCTCGGCTTTGCTTTGACAGGTTGTCTTCCCTTCAGAATGAAAAGAGACAGAAATAAAGGCCAGCTGTTCGGTGGAGCGAGCTCCTGCGCACAGGCCAGCAGCCCAGCAGTGCCTGCCCGTTACTGCAGGAGCCCCGCAGTCAGCCGCTCGGCTCGCCCCACTCTGGGCTCGTTACTTGAGTCCGAGTCTCTGCACAAATTGCATGTTTTTATACAAACTTAGGAAAATGTGAGGGATTATGGTAAGAACATACTGATACCATCATTAATCAACAAGCAGGGAGAGAGAATGAGGCGATGAAAAGGTAGGCTCTTGGATTAAGAAAAGATTTGTGGGAAGAGATTAGAAGTACTGAGATGGAACCAGGGATGTTTTTGTGTTTGTTTTTTTTGCAAACACTTTTCCATTCTTTAAGTTTTAAAAGTTGTGTAAAAGTTTCCTGGCCACAGAGAGAGCCAATTAAGGCAGCTCCCCCACCCCTCCCCAGGGCATTCATTCATTCATTCATTCATTCAAAAATCACTTTCTGAATGCTCAGTTTATAGGCAGCTGAGATGTGAAGATGGAAACAAAATGTTATGTAACAAACTCTTATAGAAAACCTACTATGTGCCAGGCATTAAGCACTTTATACAGCTCATTTAATGCTCACAAAAACCTGAGAGGTGGATACTCTTATCATTGTCATTTTGCAGAAGGGGAAACTGAGTCTCGGGGAAGTTTGATGATCGTGCCCAAAGCCTTGCAGCCTTGGGGATTCGAACCCTGACAAGTCTGGTGCCAGCACCGTGCTCTTTACTGCACTGCTTCTCATGGGGTCCTACTCCTCAAACACACAGGTCAGCAGGGAGGAGGGACTTAGAAACAAATCACTCGTGTGTTTTTCAACCTTCACCGAGGACATGTTTATTGATTCCAGAGAGAGAGAGCAAAGGAAAAAGAGAGAGAGAAACATCGATGTGAGAGAGAAGTATCAACTGGCTGCCTCCCAGACCTGCTCCGACTAGAGATAGGACCTCAGGTATGTGCCCTGACCAGGAATTGAACCCACAAAACCTGTTGGTGTATGGAATGATGCTCCAACCAATTGGGCAACCCGGCCAGGGCACAAGTCACTCTCGTTTGCAGTGTGAAACCCATTTTGATAGAAAGCTCCAAGGAGAGATATTCCATTCTACTTGGGGACGTCAGGGAGAGCGTCACTGGGAAAGAGACCCTTAAATGCCTTCCATTTGTCAGCCAGGCGGGCCACAGGAGGGACCGGCCCAGCTGGAACAAATGCACGGAGGCATGGGCAGCTGAGGCTGAGCAGGAAATGCTGAGGCATGGGGTGTGCAGGGAGGGGAGGGCAGGAGCAGATGAAGTGGGGGGCGGGGGTCGACTGGGCCTGACAAAGGAGGCTCTTGTATTCTAACTAAGGCATTTCTGGGGCTTGGCGGCGGGAGGGGGGGGGTCTGCCTTCTTGTTATGCTGATACACACAGAAAAAAATATAGGGGTGCTTGGCAGACTTCTCTCCAGCTGTCCTTTAAGAAGGTGCCTGGCATTGTTGTGCAGGGCTGGCTGGGAGGGAGGGGAGGGAAGGAGGCAGAGCTGTTAAGAGAGAGCCCTTTAGAATCAGGCAGCTCTGAGCTTGACTCTCAGCTCTCGTTTTCTACCTGTGTGACCTTAGACAACTGACTCGACCTCCCAGAGCCTCAGGTGCCAAAGGGGCTGCTGCCAGGGCCAGAGAGAAATGGGCGGACAGCTCTGGAACGGGGAAGCTTTTCATTGGATGTGGTACCCCGTCAGAGGACATTGATAGATGAAAGGGGAGGGATGATACCACCCACTCGCCCTGGACAGCACTGGGCCCCCCACCCCGCGGCGGGAAGAATTTGTTTGCACTGATTCATCCCTCCCCTCAAAGCCAAACGCCGGGCCAAGCTGGTCTGCTGTCAGCAGAACTGAGGTGGGAAACCAACTCACGCTCCGGGCATCGTAACCAAGGGCTCTGCTTAACTGCCCCGTGCACCAAATCACCCAAGACCTTGTTCAAAGGCATCACGAGAAAAAAAAAAAAATGTATCTGTGTGGTGATGGATGTTAACTAGGATTATTGTGGGGGTTGTTTTGCAACATATATAAATTATCACATCATTAAGGTATAAAACTAATATACTGCCCTATGTCAATTATATCTGAATGTTTAAAAAGTAAAACAAAATAAGCTTTAAATAAATAAACGTATTTTTAAAGGCAGATTCTGACTCCGTAGGACTACGGTGGGCCTGAGATTCTATGTTTCTAACCACCTCCCGGTGGCGGGGGGTCGGGGGGTGGGTGGGGGGAGATGCCCATGCTCTGAGCCAGGGACCTCCCTTGGCCTGGCTTCACTGAGGTCACCGTCATCCTACAACCTCCATGACCCAAACCAAGATAAGAATGCAACCCGGTGCCTCTCATTAACTGGCCATTCTCTCCTGCTTCCATTCAATATTCTCAAAACGCCTGCTATACTCCCCGTCCTGGGAAAACAAAGATATCGCCTCCACGGGCCCTGTACTCGATCCGTTTGCTCCATGTGCAGAGAAGGATGGAGGAGGGGTCTGACCATGTTTGAACAGTCCATTCCTACACTTCATCTCATTTCATTCCCCCAACGTTCCGGGACACAGCAGCCCTTCTCCCCATGTTGGGGAGTGGGAAACCCTAGCGTGAGGAGGAAGGTGGGGCTGGAGCTGGGAGCCAGGCCTTTGGAATCCCACTGCCTCCTTTACACTTTACAGCCACAGACTTGATTTCATTCTGTTTTTATTTACTCCGAGCTTGACTGAGTCTCTTTAGGTTTAGAGAGTGAACTTTTTCCCCCCTCGTAAATTTAACTTCTGACGTAAAGAAAAAAAACAACACATATCCTGATGTAATTGAACGAGAAGATGTTTACAACCCTCTTCGAGCCATCGAGCTGCCGGCACACGATTTATGACAGCTGGGGAAGGGGAAATAAAAGGGAAGGCCGAGACAGATGTGGCCATGCAAACGTCAGGTTAACGTTCGGGTTGACATCCCCACACGGGGCGCACTCAGTTGGGTAACTTTTGGGAGACCATTTAACCAGCTAATAAAGATTTACTCCAACTGGCCAGAGCCAGCCTCCTAAAAACAGCCCTATAAATTAGAAAGAACGTGGCGTGATCAAGACTCAGTGCGAGTATTTAAGGATGGACGGAAGTCGCGGGGGTTACAGAGGCTGTTGTCCAGGAGCCCTGCAGCGGTCACCCGAGGGAGGGAGGGAGGGAGGGAGGGAGGGGGGGGGGCGGGTGCTGGGAGCCTTTCCCACGAGCCGCTCCGATGTTGGCTCCCAATCCAGATAAATGCGCACAGATGTTCCCTGAACTCGATCAACTCGCTTCTCAGCATGAATACACAATTGATTGGGCCAAATCACAGCTCGTGCCAGCGAGGGCTGGCTGCATACAGAAATAAAATCAGCCACCTCCCAGTTACTTAGAAGTCTCCGGCTTTAAATACACGGGAGGAGAAACGTGCGCTGCGCTTTAGGGCAGGAGCCAAATTGCACAGCGACAGAGTTATTCCCATCACCGCGACAGCCTCAGCCAATCGCTCCCTTTCTTAATGTGCCGAACGGAGGCAAGTTGGCATCATTAGAAGTATTTTTTTTTCCCCCCTCCAAAAATACATCATGAAATGTGGAGAAACGCGAAAGAGACGAAGGGGGCCCACGCTTAAATCTAAATCTGAGCCTGGACTCTTGGGTAACGTCTGTTCCGGACGCACGCAGTCTGAGGTCCCAAAAGGAAGAGGCTGGAGGTGTTGCCTCCTTCTCCCCTTGATGGCCCCGGGTTGGCCTGGACATGAATATTTTCCCTCTAATTCAGCTCCTCTTTTTCAAGTAGGGCCTCTTTCGCCGAAGATTATCCCCAGTAATCTTTAGAGAGGGAACCGTTTTTTCACTCTCTAAAAAGCATGCCCGTTACAGAGCTACCAGCCCGTTTCTATTCACGCTCGCTTGATGAACCACAGTTGTATCACGCCTTTGGGTTGGGTCTTTCTTAAGTACTTAGTCAAGGAGATAATGGATGTTGCACACTTGTTTCCTCTTCCAAAATGTGTCCAGTGTTCCTTCCCTCCTCCCCTCTACCCCCTTCTCCCATCCTTTATTCCCTAAGGAAGTCTGGAAGATAATCTGGGATGTTCTAATATGAAAAATCACCTGAAATGGAAAGGTTAACTCAGCTAGTACTCGGTCAGCGTCACCAAGAGATCCCTGTTCTTGAACTACAACATGATGCGTCTCCACCCCCATCGTGGTCCTTTATCTTCTCTCTGGAGGGAAGGATGTGCACTCAGCCCCAGCGAGTCAGCATGTTCCTCACTCCGTTGGAGCAATTCTGACGCCCAGATGTCTCGTGCCTTCTTACTACCTGGTTCAGACAATCACCCTCACCACTGAGAAAGGACAGCATGCATTTTTTTGCTTCTGTGTTGAATCGTATTTTGTTCTTTTTTTGAACTTCATGCTTGGAAATTAGACTTTTCTATCTTTGGTTGTTTCTAGTACATGAGGGAGACTTTCTTTCCATCACAGTGAGTTAATGTGACTTTCCAGAATATGACTTAAGGAGAAAAGAAGTACATTCTTCATTGACCCACAAGAATGTCCCCACTTGCACTTCAGAGGAAACTGGCCACCAGTGATTTTAAGGATGAAAGTTGCAGAGATGAAGGGGAAGCATATTATTCAAATCAAAGCCCAGGGATTTGAGGGTGATCAAAGGGTTCACCTTACACGTCAAGTCCAGTCCACTGCTAGCGTTTCTGGCACGCCGTGCTGGAAAACATTCGGAGGCTCCATTCAGACTGGCTGAGAAAAACATGGCGGGATGGAGAGTAATGTCAGCCGTGGGCTTGATGCGGAGATGCGCTAGAACATCCATTCACTTTTTAAAATGCTAACTGTGGCCCTGGCTGGGTGGCTCCGTTGGTTAAACATTGTCCAGGTTGGAGCACGTGCCCAGATTGTGGGCCTGATCCATGGTCAGGGTGCATGCTGGAGGCAACTGATCAATGTTTCTCTCTCATCTCTCTCTCTCTCTCTCTCTCTCTCTCTCTCTCTCTCTCTCTCTCTCCTCTCCCTCTCCCTCTCCCTCTCCCTCTCCCTCTCCCTCTCTCTTTTTCCCTTCCTCTCTCTCTAAAAAATATAATAAAATAAAAAATAATTAAGAATTTTAAATGCTAACTGCGGCATAAGACAATCCAGTTTTTTCTGATATATCTACCAGATACATGTACAAAATTTTTCAAGAAAAAATAAAAAAAGAGAAATTCCCAGAGCAAAGTAGCAAGTGATCTTCCCCCAAAGCAGTCACTTTTGTCAAAAAGTTTTACCAGACCTGCCGATTCTGATTAATTAGTGCTTTCTAGGACAGCTGGGTTAAGCTCCAGGATTGATTAGTAATGTCTGCCACAGATGAAGGATTGGACACGGTCCCAAAGGTATGCTATACTAGTATTTTGCTCTCCTGGTCTGGTCCAATTTGCCATTTACTCTGTCTTGGGAATGTAATAAAGCAGCAAAGCCTTTGAAAGCATCCCACAGAGTCAGGGCACGGGTTAATCTCATGTCTGTTAGAAACAATTAGAGAGCTACAAAAACAATCCAGAATATAAGAGACGGTGCTTGCAATGAATAAAACTGCAACATATAAAGAGCTCCTAAGGTCAATAGGGAAAAGACAAAACTGAGTAGAAAACAATGGCAACAGCAACTTATACTAGAAGGGACACAGATCAGCCATCAACATTTTGAAAAGGTATTTAGGGAACTGAAATTTAAAAAATAAAAAAGCTGTATCACCAAATTATAAACGTTTTAGTGGGGATGTGGAGCATTCTACACTGCCATTGGAAGTGAACGTTTTTTTGCAATCACTTTGCAAAGTGGGTTTGGAGGTATCTGCTGCACTGGTTTCAGATGCATCTCCTCGACCTCCACCCCTACCCTCACTCCTACATTTGAACATTTCTGAAATGCAGATCCATCTTAAAATTGTTGGCATTTTACGATTTTAAATGATAGCATTTTTGGTGTAACTTACATTGGATGCCCTCTTAATTTTAGTAAGATGTGTAGAAAAATCGAAGATGCTCACGCCCTCTGGTCCAGCACTTTGATTCCTAGACGTATCCCTAGAGAATCAGGGCCTACACACACAGACATACACAATGTTGCTCATTGCAACATTTTTACTTTAGAAAGTTTTACTCTGAGAAACCAGCAATGTTGGTTTCTTTAATACTTATATGGGTAAGAATACAGTTGCCAATAAAGTGGCTTACCCAGAGAAATGTATTACCTCCTGTTAGAAGAAGTCGGAGACAGTGACTGAATTTTGTGACTTAGTGGTGACCTCAAGAACCCAGGTTCTTTCCAGTTCTCTGCTTTGCCACCATTGGCTCTCTGACTCCTACTCTTTTACTTGTTCATTTCTTAATCACAACATCTCTGCCTTAACAATAAGATGTCTAGGGCCTTCGAGTGTACTCTTTATTCCTGCTATTTCTTTTAGTTTCAACTTTTTATTCTGAAATAATTATAGATGCACACAAAGTTGCAAAGATAATTAAAAGAGGCCCTGTGTACCCACCCCCCAGTTTCTCCCAATGGTTACATCGTACAAAAGTTTTAAATAGTATCAAAACCAGGAAATTGGCTTTGGTACAATGTAGGTGTGTGTATAATTCCATGTCATTTTATCATATATGTAGTTATATGAAACTACCATCATAAAATAGAGAACTATTCCATCATCACAACGATTTTTCTGCCCTGGCCACTTTTCTCAGTGGTTTGAGCATCGGCCCTTGGACTGAAGGGTCGAGGGTTTGATTCTGATCAAGGGCATATATCTTGGTTGCAGGCTCGATCCCCCATCCAGTTGGGGCTCATGTGGGAGGTAACCAATTGATGTGTCTCTCACATCGGTGTTTCTCTCTCTCTCTCTCTGCCCCTCTCTAAAAATCAATGGAAAAAATATCCTCAGGTGAGGGTTAACAAAAAAAAAGATTTTTCTTATGACACCCTTTCCAGTCACACCTTGGTCTCTCCACCAGCCCCGATCCCTGGAAACCACTATTTTGTTCTCCATGCCTAAAATTATTTTTACTAGTAAAACACAGCAACTTCCTTTGAAAAGCATCAAAAAATAAGATGATGGAGCTTAATGGATGAATGGATGGATGCATAGATGGAGTTATAAAGTAAATATAACAAAATGTTAATTACAGAATCTGGGTGAAGGTTATATGTTTCTTCACTGTACAACCCTTTACATTTGTCTGTATGTTTGAATTTTTCATCAATGCAATGTTGGAACAAAATCAGACTAAATGTCCAGCAATAGGGGGATGGAAAAGTAAATTATAGGGTATTTCTACAATGGATTCCACTACAGAATTTAAATTGAAGGAACTGAATATATATATATACATATATATATTAATATGGATAAGTTTCAAACCCTGTATATAAGGAATAAAAAGTTAAGTTCTAAATAATGTACATAATGCAATTTTAGCTAACACACAGGAAATATCACAAGGATACCCACTATTTAAAGTTGTCTTTTCTACTTTTATTTTTATAACCTATATATATAAAAGCCTAAGTGACCATCGCAACCGAACGGACAACCGAACAGGCTGCATGGGGTGACTAGGCTGACAGGGGGATTAGTAAGGGGCGACCAAACAACTGAACAGGAGGCTGCATGGGGCGACCAGGCCCACAGGGGCGACCAGACCCACAGGGGGTGCAGTTAGGGGTGACCAGGCCAGTGGGAGGGGCAGCTGTGGGTGACTAGGCCTGCAGGGGGGGCAGTTGGGGGTGACCAGGACAGCTACTGGAGGGTGGCAGCGAACTACTGGTGAGCTACTGGCACACGGATTCGTGCGCAGGGCTACTAGTACATTATAAAAGAAAATTTGAATTTAAAATGCCACATAGACCTGCACACAATAGAAGATATTGGCTCAAAATTATACCTCAGGAAAGTGTGTCACTTTATACACATGTCCTCTTACAGTTTCTTAAATTATGGCCACATTTGTCAATTACTTTACTTTGAAGAACAAGGTACTTTGGGGAGAGTACACATTATCCTGCAACGACCTCAATCGATGCTGCCTTTGGATGTTTACAGGTCCCATGACAGCATCTGTAAACGAGGAAGCAATACATTTAACACGAACTTTGTAATTCTTCCTGGGAGTATGCCCTTACCATGGCAAATGCTGGTTATCATTGTAAACAAAACTTGGTAAGCCACTGTAAAATGAAACAGAGTGAGAGCCTGGGTTGTGTAGTCAACTGACATACCCAGAACAAATATTGTGGGGTTTTTAAAATATATTTGTATTGATTTCAGAGGGAGAGAGAAAGAAATATCAATGATGAGGGAGAATCATCCATCTGCTGCCTCCTGCTCGCCCCACACTGGGGATCGAGCCTGCAACCCAGGCATGTGCCCTGACCCGGAACCCAACTGTGACCTCCCTCTTCATAGGTCGAGACTCAACCACTGAGACACACTGGCCTCACTGGACAAATATTTTTTAAAGAAACAAAACTTCTCATGCTTTTCTATCACAGAATGGAAGACAGCGTTACCTCTGGTGCGGAGAAATGAGTCTGGAAGTATTCTATTTCTTCATCTGGGTGTTGTGGCAAAAGTGCTCACTTTATAATCATCCATTGATCAAACCTTTCACATGTTCTTTGGTTTTATTTCACAATAAAAGAAGTGTCCTGAATTTGTGCAAATTAGGACTGGTGGCTTGGAATACAGTTTCTAGCTGCAGCATCCTATGTGAACTTGAGAACTACTACATATCAAGTTCTCTGGATGGAGGGGAAACCGACAGGCTCAGGAAAACTGTGAAACAACGCCATGTGGCTCCCCTCGTGCCGGAGAGCATCGCCCGGGAAATGCACGTGAAACGTTTGAATAAAATTGTTTCCTGAAAGGCGAGTAAGAGGGACCCTTATTTCTAAATTATGATTCCATATAGAATTTATAATATTCATATAACTAAACAATAAATGCATTATGCTAGTTAGATAATGGGATAATTTTATCTACGTACCACAATGTGAATTTTAAATGCAATTTGGCTAAAAATATTGGAGACTGGAGAATCTTCTCATGGAGAAATGGAATCCCCATCCATTCGGTGCCACCTTGTTTGCAGGCTTATGCAGTTTTTCATAAGTAAAAAAAAAGATGTAGCTCAGGATCTTTTTCTCACAGATGGTATATCTCACAGACTTGCAAAAAGTTATACATGAAAAGATCCTCACAAATCATCCAGTTTCTCCCCGCGCCCCCCTCCCCCATTCTATCATGTAGGAGAAGGGAAGGAGGGAGAGTTTGATCTCCCCGAAGGAAAGATTACCCCCCAAAGACTTGGAGATAAAGAAAAATAATAGAGTTGTCGGAGAGATTTCACTCTCCCCATGGTCTTGATAGATATTTGTCAACTCTTATCAGGATGGCTTGTCAGTCTAATGCTTTGTTCTTCTCTGAAAAACAAGAAGCTACTAGACTGCAGCACAGAGGCAATGATTAGATAGAACCTCCAGGTCCTAAATCCTTACAGGACAGGGAGATGGAGCAGGATAAATCAGGCGGGATGCAAAAGATCTACCATCTGATGAGAAAATATTTATTGTGGATCACTGCTGTATCACTTCAGGATACTGAGTGGGTGCACAGAGGTGAGAAGTAAATCCACCTTACAGAAAATGAAATTTCAAAGAAAACATATGCATAACTCACACAGGAAAAAATGCCAAAGAATTTCAAGTCTTGGAACAGTTATAAACTTACTTCACACAACGCCTTTGAAGACTAATATGGACTACAAGAACAATAGCCCACCACTGATTTCACAAAACAATGTTTGGAGAGGTGGGTTTTCTGAAGGTACAAAACAAACATCAATTGAGCACTCTGATGGTATTTTTGCACAACCTATTCTTATATTGCTTGTCAGTGATATGCAGAGAAAAGTCCCTTCTGGTGTTTGATTACATGACTGTGGCAAATTCCTATAGGACAACCACTTAACAAGGCGTAAAGATGATGTGAGGTCTACTTGAGTCACCTAAGAGGTTCATTATGGGTATTATGGAATCTCTTTGTCAAAACTCTTTTTTACATGTGACTAGTATATTTAGGACTCTTTGAAGACCATAATCAAAAAAGAGCTATAAAATACCATGTGTGGACCCAGGTAGTAGGAGGGTTGAGAGAAAGTAGCTTATGGGTCTAAGAAGTCAAAAGATTAAATGTATAGGGAGCAGTGCCATCCTAATATATAAAAACCCAGGGTCCATAATGACCGACCAAAGACTTGACCGAACACCAGAAGTCAGTCCTGCAGTCAGTGCTGGGTCGCCAAACACCGGAAGTCAGTCCTGCAGTCAGTGCTGTGGCAACCCAGCACTGACTGCCAAGAGGGCTGTAGATCAGGCCTGGAGAGAGGCCCGAAGAGAGGCCCAAAGAGAGAGGCAGGGTCTGATCCGCAGCCTCCGTAGCAGCTGTTGATCAGCCATTGCCTCTCTCTTTCTCTCCGGGCTTCACCAGCAGCCACGCCTCTGTTTCTCTCCAGGCCTCCGCGGGGGCTGCTGAACAGCCCCGCATCTCTGATCAGGCCTGGAGATAGGCCCAGAGACGCTGACTGGCATAGAAACCGACTAATCAGAACCAAATATGGGTCAACTGTGAGGAACCAATGCCTGCCTAGGAGGCAGAGCTTTTTTTTTTTTTTTTTTTTTTAATATATTTTATTGATTTTTTACAGAGAGGAAGGGAGAGGGATAGAGAGTGAGAAACATCGATGAGAGAGAAACATCCATCAGCTGCCTCCTGCACACCCCCAACTGGGGATGTGCCCGAAACCAAGGTACATGCCCTTGACCGGAATCGAACCTGGGACCTTTCAGTCCGCAGGCTGACGCTCTATCCACTGAGCCAAACCGGTTTCGGCGGAGGCGGAGCTTTTGACGCTGACTGGCACAGAAACCGACCAATCAGAACCAAATATGGGTGAACTGTGAGGAGCCAATGGCTGCCTAGGAGGCAGAGCTTTTGACACTGACTGGCATAGAAACCGACCAATCAGAACTAAATTGGCTGGCAGGGGAGGGAAGTTGGGGGTGAAATCAGGCCAGCAGAGGCAGTTAGGGGCAATCAGGCTGGCAGGGGAGAGCAGTTGGGGGCGAGATCAGGCCAGCAGGGGAGGGCAGTTAGGGGTGATCAGGCAAGCAGAGGCAGTTAGGGGCGATCAAGCCTGCAGAGGAGAGCAGTTAGGGGTGAGATCAGGCCAGCAGGGGAGAGCCATTGGGGGTAAGATCAGGCTGGCAGGGGAGGGCAGTTGGGGGGCGAGATCAGGCAAGCAGGGGAGGGCAGTTAAGGGTGATCAGGCAAGCAGTGGCAGTTAGAGGCGATCAAGCCTGCAGAGGAGAGCAGTTAGGGGTGAGATCAGGCCAGCAGGGGAGAGCCATTGGGGGCGAGATCAGGCTGGCAGGGGAGGGCAGTTAGGGGCAATCAGACAGGCAGGCAGAGAAGTTAGGGGTGATCAGGCAGGCAGGCAGAGAAGTTAGGGGTGATCAGGCAGGCAGGCAGAGGCAGTTAGGGGTGACCAGGCAGGCAGGCAGGTGAGCAGTTAGGAGCCAGCGGTCCCAGATTGCAAGAGGGATGTCTGACTGCCGGTTTAGGCCCGATAAACCAGCAGTCAGACATCCCCCAAGGGGTCCCCGATTGGAGACGGTGCAGGCTGGGCTGAGGGAACCACCCCCTCCATGCACAAATTTCGTGCACCGGGCCACTAGTAAATATAGTAAGAAGGTTGGATGAATGGATGGATGGATGGATGGATGGACGGACGGACAGATGAAGGGATGGACAGACCTAGCTCAAGGAGTAGGTCACCCAAGTTCATAAATACACATGGACCCAAGTGTCAAGGAGTCAACTGGCTTCTAGGATCTGGGAAAATTCAAGGGTTGGTCCACTCACTCCAGAAAAGAGGAAGCATAAGCCTAGTTTAGCCAAGAACAATGATGCATTTAGGCCATGGATAGTACTAAGAGGTGAAGTTTTCAAATCTGAGAATTTCACTCTTGGATTAAAAACACTCACTCAGTGGTACTCCATTTTCCTTAGGAGACAGTCCCAATGCTTACCATGGCTGTCTTTGGTCAGTTCCTTCTTGGAGCAGATCTCATGGCCAGGATTCTAGTGCATGTTATTAAGGGAGTGCTTTCAAGAGACTGGAGGACCAGAGAGGGAGAAGAGATAAGAAAGGGTGAAGTTCCAGGTCATTTCTGTCCTATCTCCAGACTGACGCTGCAGGGGGGCTATGCAACATAAGGTGCACCTCAAAGTTTGCATGGTTGCAAGACAAGGGGACTAGGTGTCTGTGCTCCCCACCAGTCAATCATCCACTATTGGCCACCCAAGAGGTTGTAAGCTCAGTTCTCAGTATATTGTGGGAGCTCCAATAGACCAAAAGTAACCCACCAATGAAGGCCACAAATGCCAGCCATTAGCAGCAAGGCACACAGACGCTGGGGGATATATGCACAGAATGAGTAAAAAGGATGTGAGAGGGCAAAACAAATGTTTGTTACAACAGTGATCAGCAAGGCCAGCGTGATCTAGCCCCTACTGACCTCTCCACCCTCATCTCTCCCCCAGCTCTTTGTATTAGTCAAGGTTCTCCAAGGAAGCAGAACCGATATAAAGAGATGTATTATGAGGAATTGGTTCGCGTGATTATGGAGACTGAGAAGTCCCATGCTCTGCCATCAGCAAGCTGGAGACCAGGAGAGCTGGTGGTATAGTGCCAATCCCAGTCTGATGGTCTGAGAGGCCATGGAGCCAATGGTGTAAGTTCCAGTCCGAGTGTAAGAGAAAACTGATGTCCCAGCCCCAAAACAGTTAAAGCAATTTCCCTTCTTCCTCCTTTTTATTCTTGCAGGCCTCCAACTGATTAGATGAGGCCCACCCACATTAGGGAGAGCAATCTGCTTCACTCAGTCTACTGATTCAAATGTTAATCTCACCCAGAAACACTCACAGACACGCCTAAAGTAATGTTACACCATCTGGGCATCCATGGCTCAGTCAAGTCGATACCCCCTTGGCCTCCATACACAAGTCCCAGGCTCAGTGCAGGGTGTATGAACGCACAGACAAAGGTGCTCCAAGGATAAAGAAGGATATGCTGGCCAGTTAGATTCTGAACCCTGAAAGTAGGGCCAGAGAAAGGCTAAAATGATCTCATTCCAAAAAGTAGTTGGTTGTTCTTATGTGTTTTCTCCCAATGAGTGTTGTCTTTTAAAGCACAATCTGGCTTTTTATTTCACAGAGCTCTAGAAGTCAAAGGAAGGGATAGCGGCCTTTACTCCACAGCATACTTTCTCAGAGGAGACTGTATCTTCCTCAAGGGGGGTGAAAATTGGGTCTCGAGGGGGCGGGGGAGGTGCAAAACAATCTTACACTTTTAATGCATACAGCGCAGGTATACATACAGTACATGAACAGATATACAGTATATCTATGGTGTTAACACTTCTTGGGAGACAATTAGAAAAAAATGTCTAAAAAGGATTGGGGTGTGGGAGGAAAAATATTTTAAGGAAAGTTTAAGAAACATTGTTCTAAAACCATACGTATCTAAAAGGTGAAGGCCACACCCTCTCCATCTACTATCCCCTGACAAGTACCGAGGGACCCAGATGCTCAGAACTGTCCAGAGGTCACACAAGGGTCAGTGAAAGAGTCTGGAGTGGACCACAGTGTTTTAGATACTAGACCAATGTATGTTCCACTCTTTTTTTTTTTTTAACACAAAAATAAATGTATCTGTGAGCAGGGCCCGCGTCTCCACATCTCCTTAGCCCATGTTCCCACCGAGATGATGCTTGGAAATAAATGATCTCTGGGCTAAAATGGGTGACTCCGGGGTCCTTAGGAAGAGCTACGTTGTCTGAGCGGTGTGACTAGAAACAGGCGGAGGAGACAGAGAACAGCCAGAGAGTCAAGGCCCAAGTGTGTCAGGGAACAGGAGGAATAAATATGGGGTAGGAAACAGGAATTCTTTCTGACTCCCACCCATCCTTCATGCCCCGATTTGGGTTTTTGAACTGCTACTTAAAATCCATCTGGAGCAGAGAGGGCAGACAAAATGATAAAAGAAGAAAAAAATCTTGTGAATGATACTAAGATTGTATTTATCATCCGATAACTCAGTGACATTAGACTCACCTGTGTGGCTGTCAGTTAGCTTCTCAATTTTCCCACGGTCTGTTTCTTTCACTCATTCATTCATTCATTCACTCACTCACGGACCTACAGTCAATCATTTAATGAGCACCTACTATGTGGCAGGCGTTTTCTGAGGCATGGGAGTTGGTGGTGAGGAAGCACTGACATACAGCAATAAAAATCTGATTTGGTCCAAACTCCAGGCAAAGTTTAAATTTCACAGTGGATCTAAGACTCTAAGACAAGCCTACATTTTAATAAAATTACCCTCCACAACATGGCGGGCACGTGAGGAGCATATTTTCTGACTATGTGGGAGGGAAATGGCTTGTGTCATGCACCCAGGTTCCACTCGGCTCTGGCAAGCTTTTTTTTTTTTCTCTCTCTTTCTCTCTAAGCTTCTTAATCCATGTTTAAAGGCAGGAGGGACTAAAGGAAATTACAAGAACAGAAAAGGAAAATGCAAAATAAATAAATAAATACAACTTTTAATTGGCTGACTCTAATCTCCCCGCTGCGATTGTATCACTGAGCTGGCAGCTTGTCCCTTGTGGTTGCTAGGCAACCATGTACAGGAAGGCCAACGTGTCAGCTGCAGTTGACGCTGCGGTTTCCTCGTTCTCCTGGTGTGAGTCTCCTGGTGTCTGAGGCTGAAGTCTGGCTTGACCTCACCCTCGAAGCGTCTGGGATGACCCGTCCAGCCAGCCCCACAATAAGCCTGTGACCTCCTGCTCAAAGCTGCCTCCTGGGCGAGTTCCTGATAAAACTTCACCCCTTTGTCAACAGCAGAGCGCTCTGGCTGTGACTTTGCTGAAAAGACTCCAACGATCGATCCAGGACAAGTCTTCCGAGCCCCTCGGGTACATCAGAGCAGGTGTGCGAGTGGAGACAGGAGACGCGGAAGGCCGGCATTCTCCTTTCCGGGCGTGCTGCACGCCGAGGGAGCCTCTCTCGGATCCGTCTTTGATAGTGTCCCTTTTGAAGCCTGCAGAGCATGGGCTTTGCAGACAGACAGGAGTGAGTCTGACTGTTACATAGAAGTTGTGCAACTTGAGGCACATCGCTCAGCCCCTCTGTACCTGGTTGCTCATTTCTAAGGTGGAGATGGCACTGCTTCTATGCCAGGGTCATGACAGGCATTTCCGGAGCCAACGCGTGTAAAATGTTCATCGCGATGCCTGGCGTCCAGTTAGTGCTCCAGGAGTTTCAGCAAAAGCTTACAGGCTTCCGCGAAGAGCTCGGAGGCATTCACAGGCAACTGGAGCCGGGACAGAAGTTAGCGATCTCTGAACCTTCTCATGCCTCCAGCGGGATCTGGGGAATGAGCAGAGTCAGAGGGATGTGCCCGAAGCCAAGTGGCTGGTGCTGAAACAAGGGCTCAGGGGCCACCACACAACTTCACCAGGTGGGATAAGGAAGAGCTCTCCCGTGTTAAACGCCTCTTGCAGGCAAATGGGTACCAGTATTTTTGTTGGGTAATCAGCACTCAGCGGACACAGTTACTCAGAAAACAGCCTGTTCTTTCTGAACAAGTGTCATGTGCTTCAGGCAGGGTTAAGGTCTTAAGGAAAAGATCTCGGCACTTCCATGGCAGCTGACAGAATAATCTGTCACCTTTAGAAGAAAATCCACCCTCCCTACGTGGCATCTGAGACTTACCTTGGCCTGGATACTGCTCCAACTTCAGTGCAACTCCTTACCCCAACCTACTGGTCTTTCTGCTGATCCTCAAACATGCTAGGGAGGCTGCCGCCCCAGGGCCTTTGCACATGCCACTGCCTCTGCTTGGAACACAGATATCCACACGGCTCCCTCCTTCACTTTCTTCAGGTCATTGCTCGAAGAATGTGATCTCCTCATCCAGGCCTTTCTTGATTCTTGTATTTCATATTGCAACCCTCTCCGTCAAGCGCTCTCTATGCCCCTTCCCTGCTCATAGGACTTGTCACCGCCTGACATGTTACCTGCATGTGTTTGTTTGTTTGTAGTCTGTGTCCTGCCCCACCTCTGCCCTGGAGCTCCAGGAGAGCAGCGGTTTTTGTCTTCGGTTCATTGCTACATGCCAAGTGCCCAGAACTGCCCTTGGATCACATTAAGTGCTCAGCAGACACTTTCTGACTACGTAATACCTCTGTCTTTTGTATGGGGTTCCCTCTGCCCTGCCCTTCCCCACTTGTGCCTTCCTAACGCCTACTCACCTGTCACGAGGTAGCTGCTAGCACCCTGTCCTTCTGGAAACCGGTCCTCACCTCCTCCGACTGGAACGAGGGCCTTGCCATGTGGGTCCAGAGAGCCCCGCCCTTCTTCCTGCACAGCCGCCCCCAGATTGCATCCCAACTATTTGTTTGCCTGGCGTCCCGTCAGAAGCGTGGCTGCTTCTCCAAAAGGAGGATCAACGAAATAAAAAGACGGTCGTCTTCTTTGACAGCTTCTCTGCGTGGTTTTCGGAAACCAAGCTCCCTGCACCCCCTTCTAACCCCAAAGCCTCATACTGTCTTCCCCTCTGGACTGAGGCACTTAAGAGCAGGGCCTGCTTGTAATTCATGTTTATTTACCTAGAATACAGTGTGGTTCCCGGCACAGGGTACGTGCACAAAACTGTCACTCAAATGGTAAGAGCCAACGCGTACTGAGTGCCTACTCACAGCCAGGGATCGGTCGTCAGGGTTCCCTGACCTTGGCACTCCTGACTTCTGGCGCAGGATAATTCTCTGCTGAGGGGGATATCCTGTGCATTCTAGAATGTGTAGCAGCATTACTGGCCTCTACGCACGTGCCAATAGCACACACTCCGGTTGTGACAACCAAAATGTCTGCAAACATTACCAAATGTCCCCTGGGAGGCAAACGTGCCCCTGATTGAGAACCACTGGTCTAAGTGTTTACTGTGAATTCATTAATTCAATACTCACAGAAATGCCACGAGGAGGCACTATTCAATCTTTATTACAGATGGCCAAAGTAAGGCTCAGAGAGACTGGGCAACTCGCTCCAACTCACACAGGGAGAAATCAGCAGATTTAGGATATGAACTGGGTAGTCTGGCTCCCAAGCCTAGGCAATTAACCACCTATAAGTTATGGTTATAGGGGATGGGGAAAGGGGGAATGGGACTCATATGTATTGTTTATTATAGTCAGGCACTATTCTAAACCCTTATATGGATTACCTCATTTAAATCTTTCTAGCTTTTGACACAATCACCATTATTTTTAACATTGCACAAAGGAGGAAACTGAGGCACAGAAAGTACCCCATTAATTGGAGACAAAGTAACCAGAATTCAAGCCCTGGCAGTTTGACTCTAAAGCTCATGGTGATGGTGGGGTTGGGGTTGGGGTTGGGGGTGGGGGTGGGGTTCCTACTCTGCTCCAAGTCTGCAAAGTCATGCCCCCTTCACCCAGCTGTCCCTGCCAGGCGAGCCTTGGCACAGCCCTCAGGTTCCCTTTAAAATAGTTTCACTGCTCCTCACACTCAATGTGCCTGACTCTCCAGGGCACCGAGCCCTCAGGGTCTCAGAGTGCTTTCATGTCCAAAGCCTTCTGATACACGAAGCCAATCATGTGGTTGAGGTGCCAGAGGCTTCCCCAGGGCAGGGGCTTACAGAATGCAGGCAGCTCTTGATGCCAACCAAGCCAGGCTTAATAGAAGAGCATGAGCAGAGCCTGGTGGGGAGGTCTCAGGGGTGTTTTCAGAATGGCATGAGTGTCTCCTCTTACAAGAAATAAGAAGATGCCCTACAAGTCACCTTCTCCGATGCTCTTCCTTTTGGTAGCTACCAAAGCAGCAATGTTCCAGCGGCTATGTCTCCTGCTATGATCACCCCGTGTTTGAAATAATGATCAGGACATTTCCCCACAGCCAGTTCTTCCAATGAGCCCAAACAGGACTACTGAGGAATTGCAAGGTCATGCAGGAACTCTCTTCTGACCTTGGGCATAGTTAGCCAGGCTGACTCAGAGCAAGTAAGACCCCCTTTCATTGTTAGAGAGACAGTTCTGCAGCTTCTTCTCCAAGTAGGGTGACCCCAATGTGGCAGAGAAGAATCACTCTTTTGTTTTGTTTTGTTAATCCGCACACAAAGATACTTTTTCCATTGATCTTTAGAGAGAGTAGAAGGGAGGAAGGCGGGGGAAGAGAGAGGGAGAGAGAGAAACATCAATGTGAGAGAGACACATAGATTAGTTGCCTCCTGTATGTACTCCGAATGGGGCCAGGGATTGAACCTGCCACCCAGGTACATGACCTTGACTAGGAATTGAACCCACGACCCTCTGTGTGTGGGCCAATGCTCTAACCACTGAGAACACTGGACAGGGCGAGAAGAACCACTCTTCATGGATGATAATTGATCAACTGTGCACCCAGACACAACTGCCTGCTATGCCCACAGGAGCGGCAGCTGCTGTGTGTGTGTGTAGATGTGCATGTGACTTTGTGACTTTCTGTGATTCTCCACAATGAAGCAATATTAGCTCCTCTTAAGCAAAATGCTCAGCTTCACCAAAATGCAGGGAAAAGATGATAGTAGACAGAACACAATCAACTGTGCTTTTGAAGATGTTTTTCTTAAAAGCCAGATTCATGAATACATAAATGGGAACAGTGAAGGCCACATTGAGATAAGAAAGAATGAGGAAACAATTGCATGTTCAGATACTGAATGCATGCTAAAGATATAATAATTATGATGATAAATAAGTGCATGTAAGAATTGTCAAAAAGATCAATAAATCAAAATATGTATATCCAAAACAAATACCACACACTTTCTCTTCATTCACTCTCCCTCCTCTTTCTTGTACTCACATATGTGCTTGCGCACGCGTGCGCGCGCGCGCGCACACACACACACACACACACACACACACACACACGATATACCTGGTACTGCAAGTCAATAGGGAGAGGAAGGTTTATCAATCAGTGTGGACACAGGAAAACAAAAAGCACCCAAGGTATTTCAAAGAGAGAGATTTAATACAGGGAGTTGATTATACATGTTTACAAAAGCCAGAAGAACAAAGGGGAGTAAACCATGTTGCCCATAGACGAACACTACCTCGTCTACTGCTGGAGGATTAAAACAGGGAAGGGATACTATAGGAGTGTGCATTCCTGCTGATGCTGTTGCCTCAAGCAGAAAACTAGCTTTCACATTTTTCCCACGTGGTAATCCCATGTGACTGACTCCCATTGGCAGAAACTAACACCAAGGACTCTGGGAAATGTAGTTTTCAGGCTCCTAGCTGTGGTGGGATAGAGAATATACAAGAACGGGTATGGATGCTGAGAGTCAACAGATAATACCTGGCACTGACGCGTTATTTGACAATACTTTAAAAAGCAATTGGTTAGAAACTGAGCAGAATCAAATATTTTCACTTTGTGCTGTTTAGCAAAATAAATTCCAAAAGCTATAAAGAGTTAAACACATACTGTACATAAGAGCTCAAAGACAGAAAAGGAAAAAGCCACAACAAAACAAAGAACATAATGAAAAAAATCTATTTAAGGGTGACAGAGGACTCTCTAGATAATGAAGCAATGAAGGAGTCAAAAAGAAAAAAAAATCATCTATTGGACTAAAACATCTAATTGTCAGAAAGGTGCTACATAAAGTTAGGAACCAAGTAATCCGGAAGGTATATTTACAATGCATATTCAACTGAAAACTGAACAGATTACCCAGTGAAGGTAAAGCTGTACATACTCAGTAACCCAACAATTCAACTGGAGAAACATGCGCACACATAGAGAAAAGGGATGAATGTTAGTATAAACATTAATGTGGGTGAGTATCAACTTGGGGTGAAATAAGCCACAGAAGTGTATTTAGATCATTATTCCATTTATACAAAGCTCAAAACTAGATAAAATAAACTTGGTTTTTAGAGATGCATGAATGGGTGGTAAAACTATAAGGAAAATCAAATAAATGATTATCACAAATGTCAGCATTATGGTTACCTCAGAAGAAGAAAAACATGCATGGGGGACATCCAGGAGATTTCTAAGGTGCAGAAATGTCTTATTTCACAAACTGGATGGTGAATAAGTGTTTATCCTATCTAATAAAACAGTAATATGCAAAATGACCATCGCTCTGCTACACCCACAAGCCACACCCACAAGCCAATCAGGAGTGAGTATGCAAATTAACCCAACCAAGATGGCTGCAGCCACGGAGCAAGCAGGAGCCTTGGGTTTCCCCGGCAATGGAGGAAGCCAAGCTTTCCACACACCCTGGCGGGCCCAGGCCTCCACTCAAGGCTACAAAGTTTCAATTATAGAAGATAAATAAATCCCAACAAAAATGGCTGCGGCCACGGAGCAAGCAGGAGGCTTGGCTCCACTCAAGGCTACAAAGTTTCAATTATAGAAGATAAATAAATCCCAGATACCAGGATCTCTGCTTGGGTCACCGGGGGGTGTGGCTGGCCTGCAAACCACCATCCCTCGAGGGGTCCCAGATTAGAGAGGGTGCAGGCTGGGCTGAGGGACACCCCCGCCCCGTGCTCGAATTTCGTGCACTGGGCCTCTAGTTGCATTATAATAATGGTGGTTTAAATTACACATACCCATACTTTTGATATATGTCACAATAAGATAGGAAAATAAATTCAGACATAAAGAAAATTCAAAAAATAAAATTATATGAATAAATATTCAATAACATTTTGGATCAAAGAATTGCAAATTTAAATAATGAGATAAAAACATTAACAATCCAATTAACAAAAATTCTAAATTTCATTAATTATCATTATTAGCATGGGTATAAGGAAAAATGTCATTTTCTTGGTGGAAATATAATTTGGTTAACATTTCCTGGAAAGCAATTTGGCAATGTACAGTATATCATGGGCCTTTAAAAATACCAATGCCTTACGGCCGTGGTTGGCAAATAGCGGCTTGCGAGCCACATCCAGCTCTTTGGCCCCTTGAGTGTGGCTCTTCCACAAAATACCACGGCCTGGGCTAGTCTATTTTGAAGAAGTGGCATTAGAAGAAGTTTAAGTTTAAAAAATCTGGCTCTCAAAAGAAATTTCAATCGTTGTACTGTTGATATTTGGCTCGGTTGACTAATGAGTTTGCTGACCACTGCCTTAGGGAAACGGCTAGAAACTTGGGTAAATGTTGTTTTTAAAATAGTGGTTGCCCTAGCTGGTGTGGCTCAGTTGGTTGAGCATCATCCTGGCACCAAAAGATTGCTGCTTTGGTTTGATTCTTGGTCATGGCACATGCTCAGGTCTCGGGCTCCATCCCTGGTAGAGAGCATGCAGGAGGCAGCCGATCAATGTTTCCCTTTCACGTTGATGTTTTTCTCTCTCTCTCCCTCCTCCTTTCTCCCTCTCTAAAAATCAATAAAAAATTCTTTTAAACAATTGTGGTCATCTTTGCATTTTTATAATAGTGGAAAATTTAGAAACAGTATGGAAGTAAATCATGACAGATAGTATGGAGCATTACACAGCATTTAATGATGATTACAAAGGGAGTGTCGTTATCGTAGAAAAATGCTTGTCATATTATTTAGTCGGAAAGGCAAACTACAAAACTTTATAGCCAATATGATCCCATCTATTTTTCTTAAAAGCAAGCATAAAGGAAGGAACAAAACATCAACAGCAGTTATGCCTT
Organism: Cnephaeus nilssonii; assembly: GCF_951640355.1. Classification (NCBI taxonomy): domain Eukaryota; kingdom Metazoa; phylum Chordata; class Mammalia; order Chiroptera; family Vespertilionidae; genus Cnephaeus; species Cnephaeus nilssonii. Next base: position 26,538,292 of record NC_137073.1, on the reverse strand, counting down.
GGTGTCAAGATTATGGATACTTGTTTTTCTTCATTATTCTATATTTTCCAATTTCCTAAAATAAACACTTAGTACTTTTATGATAGGGCAGGAAGGGTGGTGGAATTCAATGAAAAATAAAAGTCCAGGTTGACTCATGTTCTCTTCCTGTCGCGTCATATTACATTGCACCTCAGCTTTCGGCTTGGCATCATTCCAAGAACATCCTCTTGTGGCAAGGAGGTGGGAGGCCAGGTCATTTCCAATTACCATTCTTCATTTCTACCTTGACTTACGTTGTGATACAGAAAGGGGAACTAGTACTTATTGAGTGTAGTCTTGGGCACCAATTTATTCCTACATGTCATCCCTGTGAGACAGGAAATATTATCCTCATTTTAAGGTTGAAGAAACTGAGGCCCAGTGGGCTCAAGGCACTCTCTCCAGAGCACACGGCTAGTCAACGGCAAGGAGATATGTGTGATCCCTGAGTTGTTTCTCTAAATTCCCTTCCTTCCAATATGATGAGCCACACATTTAAGTGTTCCATCACAGCCTTAATAACTGGGCCTGGGGATCAGTCTGCCTGGGCTGAGGGACAGCCTCCACTCACCAGCTATGGGACTGTGGGTAAGTTTTCTTTAACTTCTTGGTGCCTCAGTTTCCTCATCAGTAAAATGGGAATAAGAATGGCGTCTTTCTCATCAGGTTGGTTGTGAGGAATAAACAATAGGATGCATGTAAATTGCTTAGGACAGTTCCTGGTACTCAGTAAAAGTTAGCCAATATGGTTATCTCTCAGGGGTCTGATTCGAGTTCCTTTACACTCTCACTCCCCAATGCGCACCCCCCCCCCCCGCCCCTCGAAGAATGCCAGCAGAGATTCTCTGGTCCAGACACGCTTTCACGGATAGGAACTCTGAGGACCAGAATAGCGAAGTGACCCCCAGTGGTAAGTGATTGAGGGTGCTACCATCAGCCCCATATCTTTTCCAACACTGCATACAGCTTTTCCCTGATACCTGCCCCTAAGACAGCAGGGGTGGCCAGACTATACCTTGGAAGAAGTCATCTCTTCACGCACACACTATTCTTTAGGTACAGGTTATCATTTGGTCTCTCCACAGCCCCGGGAGGTGGGCAAGGCTGGAACGGTGAATGAGGAAATGACCTCAGAAAATTTAGGGTGGTTCTCCTTGGTCCATGGTGGAACTGGAGCTCTTTGTACAACAAAGAGCTTTGGTCTTTGCTGTATTAGATCACCAACCTCAGATTTGTGCCTCTTATGGAAAAGAAATTGGACTGGTGGGTGCTTTCACCCTGATTTCTCTATTACACCCCCCTGTGCAGGCTACTATTCACCAGCACCTCCTAGTCAGGGAGCAGCTTCATCCAGCCTTCGCTGGCAGGCTGATGCACTCAGTCTCTCTTTCAGCACCCAGGTAGCCAAGTGTGGGAACTGTGACAGAGGCCAGGCCAGTGGGACAAAAGTAATGTCACTCTCCTTTCCAACCTATCCCCTGTTGCCTGTATCCTTAGATTAACCTTTTACACTTGGATGTGGAGTGTGACTCGACACGGTTAGCATCGGTAGCAGCTTGAGAAAAAAGCAAGCGAGTGCAAAGGGTTAATATACCTACCTTACCTATATCTATGCGTGATTTTAACCTGTGATGCCTCAAGAACCCTGGCAGCAGCCAGAACTCTCAAGAACTAGAGTGTGTGGTGTGTGTGTAAACTGATACAGCCTCCTTGGAAAAAAGCCAGGCAGTATTTCCCAAGGCTGAACATTTACCTACCCTATGACGCAGCAATTCCAGGAGTGTTTATGATACCAAAAGACATAGATGAAAATGTTCACAACAGCTTTATTAATAACAGGCAAAACTGCAAATGACCTAAATGTTCACTGATAGGAAAATGGACAAATCAACTATGGCACTATTCACTCGGTGGAATTTTATATGGCAACTAGAGGCCCAGCATGTGAAATCGCGCAAGACCCCAGACCCACTGCACCCCACTGCACCGGCAGGACCCCAGACCCGCTGCACCGTGAGACTCATCAATGTACCTCCTGGTGACCAGTCGTTTGGTCATTATGGCGTTACGGCCACTGGCCTTTTATAATATAGATAGATGATAAAATGAAATTCTACTACGTACAATGGCATAAAGAAATCTCACAAATTCAATGATAAATAAGACAGACACTAAAGAAAACATGTTGTAATAATTCCATTTACATTAAGTTCAAGAACAGGCATAAGGGAAACTTCTGAGGTGGCAGACGTGTTCTGTAGCTTGACCTTGAATGGTGGTTGCCTGGTTGTGAACATATGTAAGAATGTATCCGGTTTTACACATAAGAAATGTGTGCTTTGGGCCCTGCTGGTGTGGCTCTGTGGTTGGGCATGCAGGAGGCAGCCGGTCAATGATACTCTCTCACCATTGATGTTTCTATCTCTCCCTTCCTCTCCTTTCCTCTTTGTTCCTCTCTGAAATTAATAAAAATATGTTAAAAAAAAGAAATGTGTGCTTTGCTCTATGTATATCTCAATAAAATACTTAAAAACAAATTCTATCCAATAGGTCACTAAGGATTTATTCACTAACAACTCAGACTAATTCCTAAGCAAGAACCCCTATGATAATGTTACTATTAAGTCAACCAGTGGATCCTGCATAGCTAGTAGGTTCTTCCTTCTCAAAGACCTGATCCCAACGCTTGGATAAATCTCTCTCCACTGCGCTGCCACGGGCATTGTACGTGGTGTTCTACTGCTGTGTGTCCATCTGTTTCCCCATCAGACTACATCCTCAAGGCAGGGACTATGATAATTCATCTCCTTGCCCCAATGGCTGGTGAGTGCCTGGCTTAGAGCGGACACCCAGGGACCATCAATAGACAGTAGGAGTAAGTGGATGGAGGAATGAATGTATGTCACACATACAAAGATGATCTATGATCACAACCTCCAAAGCTGGTGCTGGGCTATGAGCTGTAGAAGCATTCTTTAGGCAGAATGACAGAGACCTGTGACTCTCAGTCTGGGGAGATTTTCCCCCACAGGGGACACCTGGCAATGTCTGAAGATATTTTTAGTTATCACAACTGGGGAGTGGGTGCTACCTGGGATGAGCTAAATATCCTATAATGCATAGGATAGCCCCCTTCCGCACACACACACACACACACACACACACACACACACACACCATCCAACACAAAATGTCAATAGTGCTCAAGGGGAGAAACACTGGTGCAGAGGAATGGGTGCTAACACAGGAAGAAGCCTTGAGCGCAAATGTCAACTGGCTACTCATTAGTTGTGTAATGTCACAAAACTTGGCGGAGCTCTCTCCCTTGTTCAAATAGGGCTGATATCTATACCTCAAAAGCCGTGGCGCGGATTCGACAAGCTGAGCTATGTAAAGTGCCTGGCTCAATGCAGGAGCCTGGTGAGATCTGGTTCTCTTCCCTTCCGCACTCCCCGCTTCTGATCCCCTTCCCCAGAGCCACAGACGGGGAATGTTTAATAAGAGAAACAGCCTCCCAGCACTGCTCCTTCTCCCTCTGCCTAAGAAACGATTGACGAACGAGGCTGCCTGGGAAGGATACATTTTATTTGCTGGGAACATCAATAGCCTGTGTTCCTAATGAAATTCATTATTAAAAGATAAAGTCAACATATTCAGGATTCCAGCCCACATCGCATCCCAATGTGATCTGCCATTCCCCCAGCATTGCAGGTGTCCTGTAAGCCTGCCTCTGAAACACGGGTTCAGATTCCCCCCTCCCTCTCACTGTTCTCTAAGCCAGCATAAACCTACTGGGTTCCCGGAAGACAGGGAGCAATGCCTCACAAAATATCAGCACCATGGGCAAGTGGCAGGGACACCACAAAGAAAGAGCCCTGCCTTGTTCTTTGCAAGTAGAAAGTGGAATTTCCCATTGGTTTAATCTAAGGCCTTTGTCCTCCTCCACTTTATGTATTTATGAGAGTGACCAGCCCCTCAGTGATGGGCAACCTTTTGAGCTTGGTGTGTCAAACTTCGCCAAAAAACTGAGCATAACTCGGGTAGTGTGTCACTTTGAGGAAAAAACATTATTTCGCACATGTTTCATCCTCAGGAGCAGCAAATGTTTCATCCTCGGCATGCGGCCGCCTCCGCGGCTGCGTGTCATCAGAAATGGCTACGCGTGTCAGTGCTGACACGCGTGTCATAGGTTCGCCATCACTGCTTAGGCAGTCCTATGCTGAAATCCTGTGTGTGCTGATTTTTATTAAGTTTGCTGTCCTTGGTGCTGAATAAGTCTCAAAGTGCTAAGAGTGTCTGGGTCACTTTTACATTTCTATTACTGACATTGACCCAGGAATATGATAAGATGGGACACTATATATAAATACATACTAGAGGTCCAGTACACAAATTTGTGCACCAGTGGGGCCCCTTGTCCTGGCCTGCGAGATCAGGCTGAAATCGACTCTCCAACTCCCCCAAGGGGTCCTGGATGCGAGAGGGCGCAGGCCAGGCTGAGGGACCCCACCGGTGTACAATCGGGGCCAGGGAGGGAGGTGGGAATCTGAACAGGGGAGGGACTGTGGGAGGGCTCCAAGGCGTGTCCAGCCCTTCTCGCTCAGCTCAGTCCCTATCGGCCAGACCCCAGCAGCAAACTCACCTACCAATCGGAGCGTCTTCCCCCTGGTGGTCAGTGCACGTCACAGCGACTGGTCAACTGGTCAACTGTCTGCCCCCTGGTGGTCAGTGCACATCATAGCAAGCAGTTGAGTGGCCTTAGCATATAATTAGCATATTACACTTTGATTGGTTGAATGGACGATCGCACAGCCGGACATTTAGCATATTAGGTTTTTATTATATAGGATATATATATATATGTGTGTGTGTGTGTGTGTGTGTTTGTGCATATATACACACATATATACATATAAACACACACATTATTTTAGAAAATACTTAGTGTAAAATATTTGGAAAACACATAGAATGAAAATAATAAAAATGACTAATATTTACAGAGAGTATGCTACTTTCCAGGCACTGTTGTTATCTCATGAGGTATGTACCACAATTCCACTATATTTTAGTTGAGGAGAGTTTAGGTCACAACAATCCCATTCCCTTAGCCTTCCAGTAACAATCACATTGAGAATGGAAGAAGAGCTGGGATCCTACCAAGGCAAATCCCTCCACCTGGCTCAGGACCCCATCTTCTCAAAGACTTATCTTGTCTTAGGTCATGGAATTATTGTTCCTTCTTCTGCACCACCAGTTTTTCTACTTCACCATTCCCACTGGCATACAACATGCCCCAAGATTTATAATCTTACAGCAAAGAAACAAAAGCCATTGACCATTATATGGCTCTAAACATTTCCTCCTTCCCTTCATCCTTTTTAAAGAGAAACTCCTTAAAAGAGTGATTTTTAATCACTGTCTCTACTTTTCTTACCTCCCATTTTACGTTCTTCCTTCAGACTCTCATTCAAACCGTGGATGGCCCTACTCTAAATCAACCGGGCACATCCATAGCCTGTGTTCCTAATGAAATGCACTGTTCCTAAATCAACAATGGCCATCATGTTGACCAATTCTATGGCGGCTTCTCTGAGCTCTTGTTTTACCTTTCAGCAATATTTGACATTGTGAACCACTGCCTTCTCAAAATACCTTTCTCCCCTCTGGTCACTACTGTGCAAAATCTTAGTTTTCGTCCTAACTCCACAGCCCCAATTCGGAGTCTCTTTTCCTGGATCTTCTTGTTCTGCTCAATTTAAAACATTAAGTGTCACAGGGCTTAGACTTGGGAGGCCTTCACTTTTCCATCTCCACTGCTCAGCCAGTGAGTAATATCATCCAATCCCTGGCTTTAAAAATCATCTACATATTTATGCCTCCCAAGTTCATATCTCCAGGTCCAATGTCTACCTTCATCTTCAGAGTCCTACATTCGATTGCCTACCTAATCTCTCATCTCAAACGTAACAGGAGTGTAAAAGAACTTCTGGTTTTCAGTCCAAATTGCCTCTTATGCCAGTCTTCCCAATTCAGGAATTATCACAGCCACCCAGTTTCTCATGATGAAATCCTAGGAACCATCTTTCATTTCCTCTCACAGCTCACAACCAAACCCCCACTCATACTTTATATACTTAGCTTATAAAACACACCACAATTCTATCAGCTTCTCTCCACCTGCAATGCCACTGTTTTAGCTTCTCTATTACATCTTCCCTGGATTACTGTAAAGTCTTGTTTTCTATTCTAATTTTATCTGAACAGATGGTGCATGTGTTCAAATATCAAAACATATAAAAAATATGTACATCTCTGTCTTCCTTTGGCCCATCCCCACCCCTACCTACCTTTCACAGGTAAACAAATTTTAGTTATTTGGGGTGTCCTTACAGAGTCTCCTTATCCAAATATAAAAAATATTTATTTCCACATCCCCTTGTTTTTACATGAATGTTAGCATGTGATGCATTCTGTTCTGCTCCTCCCACTTTACCACAGGACTTAGTTTCTTTCCATATCCTTGGAGACAGCTTCCTCATTCTTTATCTAATTGCTCAGTATTCCATTCTATGACTGCAAGAGAATTTATTTAACCAGAACCCTATCCTTTGAAAACTGAGTTATTTATGGTCTTTTTCTATCTCAAACAATACCCCAATAACTTGTATATAGAATTTTCATACATGCAATTATATCATGTGATAAATTACCAGATGTAGGTTTGCTAAGTCAAAGGGAATCTGCAAGAGCCATTTAAATGATGTCTCTGTTTTCTCTCTTTAACGTAGATTATATTTCCAAAGGCATCTATAGAGGTGTTTTAAAAATGCAAATCATATTGCAGCTCAAAGCCCTCCAATGACTTTCTGCTGAATACATTTAAAATTTAAATGCCTCACTCTGGCCTCCCAAACCTGCTTGCTCTGGACTATGACTATTCAGCCCCACTCAGTGGGATCCAGCAATTCTTCTTTATATTTCTAGAATGTACTCAACTCTCTTTGCCCTGGTACTTGTTCATCCCTTTAGTTGGCAGTCTTTCTACCAGAACATCATATTTCTCAATCCCTCTCTTCAGATCAGCTTAAATATCACCTCCTCAGAGAAGCTTCCTTAACACTTGATCTGAAGCCCTCACCCTGCCCCTGCCTGCTGGCAAATCTCCAGTATGTTGTTGTATTTTATTTTCTTTATTACTCTTATCACTACCAGATAGTGCCTTGATTTTATTTTATTTTTTATTATTTATTTATTTATTTTTGCCTATGTCTCTTACTGTAGTGTAAGCTTTGCAAGGGCAGGGACGTGTCTGGTTCATCACTATGTACCTGACAAAGTACACAGACAAATGTTTGTTGAATGAATGACTGTTAACATCCCAGTGTATTAACTCCTAGATCTTTTCCAAAATGTATATTTTACATAGGTGATATGATATTATGCATATTACTTTATATCTTGGTTTTGCCATCTAACATTACATTTAAACATTTTCCCAGGGAATTACAAATTCTTTTGCAAACCCCCCTTTTTAATGAATTTGGGTTAATTTATCATAGAAAGAGATTATAATTATTCAATCATTCATTTTGTTAGATATTTAGGTTGTTTCCACATTTTCTGTCACTTGAATTAACATGACAATAAATATATTTACCCATAACTTTAAATGTTCCCTAAAACTGAGGTGACTAGGATAAGATCATCTTAAACCATCAGGTACTTTTATGAAATAGCTTTATAGAAAGATCGCAGTAATTTATTCACCTCCGGGCAGTAAATCTCCCCATCCTCCGCAGCTTTAATATTTTTCAGTACTTATTAATTTGATAAATTAAATTGTTGTCTTTTATAACTAATAAAGTTGATATTTTATAGGGCATCTTTTACTGATTAATAGCATTATATGAATGTTCATTTTCACAGGCTTAGGAAGAGTTCAGACCATCAAATAACCTACTGTGAATTTTCTGCAATGGAAAAAAAATAAACAACCTTGTGGGGTTACCCCATAAGTACTGCTTGCTTTTCACCTACTTTGGGGAAAGATGAACCTCCATTATAGTGCAATTTCCAGGAAATGCATTACACTCTCCTTGTTTTCCTCATAAAATGTAATGTCTAGCATTATTGCTACATCTTCCAAGAGAGAGGCATTTTTGAATCATCGATAGATATTTTGAAGGATCCATAATGAAGCTTCCAGGTAGGGGGCCTCTGGCTTTCATTTTCTTGGACCATGCTTCTGTCTAGAACCTACTATGAATTTTGATAATTTACTTTTATTCCTCCCCAGGAATGGAATCCGTGAATGTGTATCAACAGAATAACTCAACACAGCATTTCTCTTCTATAGATTAAGCTAGCCTTTAAGTTCATCTTAAAATTTTCAATAACTGTCTTCCCAAACTAGGCATTTTACCCAATGATATCAAATTAGCATGTTCTAAGGGGTGCTGCACAAATAGCTTACATTGATTCACAGATCACTTTAAAAATTCAGCAAGCCAAGAACCCCACATTATTGATTCATGCTAACAAAACGATGAAGCACAGCTAATCTTTACAGCACATGCTGGGCAGAGTGGCATTTACAAATGCAGACAGACGGAAACCAATTGGACATCATTCTTTAAGGTTGAAAGTGATGGCTGCAATTAGACGTGAAAAGGTGAGCAGTCTTGCTGTTGGGAACTGAGACCTAGCCTCTGGGGTCCAGGTCTAATCTGGCTTTGTCCTTGGTTAACCATGTTATCCTGCTGACCAGCTAGTTGAATGGAGTTTCCCATGACTACTTAGGTTAATTAAATTGGTTTGTGAAATACGGTGTATTACCACCTGGACTTGCCTCTTGGACTTTTAATCGCAACTGCTCAGAAGGAGGCCACGCGTAGTCAGGACCATCACAGTCGAAGGCTATCACTGTAGAATCCCCAATGAGCCCACCAAAGGGCTTGATGGAACAGAATATGGACATATCCCCTCCCATCTGATTTGATATTAGAATTAAACACCATGAATCTGGGAGCTGGGGAACTCTGGAAATATGACTTTTAAAAATGTTTGTTTACCCAGCCTGCGTGTCTCAGTGGTTGAGCATCCACCCATGAACCAGGAGGTCACAGTTCGATTCCTGGTCAGGGCACATGCCCAGGTTGCAAGCTCAATCCCCAGTAGGGGACGTGCAAGAGGTAGCTGATCAATGATTCTCCCTCATCATTGATGTTCCTATCTCTCTCTCTCTCCCTCTTCCTTCCTCTCTGAAATCAATAAAAAAAAATTTTTTTAATGTTTGTGTGTGTGTGTGTGTTTTTTTAAAGAAATAATCAGGCTTGGCTCATAACTCCCAGTCCTAGAGAACAACTCTGCCTGCTTTTTCTGAGTAGCTTCAAGGTTAGCCTGATAAACATCACCCAAAGAACAGGAAATCTAGTTGATAACCTTCAAGATAATTCTGATCCTCTTAAAATTCAAAATGACTCGGCTTATCAGCAAAACAGAACAGTAATGGAGTGCGAAGTGCTTTGCAGCCATGGAGTGTAACAGAAAACACCTGTGTTTGGAAATCAAATCCCATCCCTGTCACTTGCTGACACAGTAAGGGTTCAATATGTGTTGTTTTTATGCCCCAGTTTCCCCATCCCGCCCATATCCAGGAGGGTTATTTTGAGATTCTAGTAGGGTGGCTTCAGGAAGCTCCTCTAAAGATTATGAAACACACAGTCTTAAATGAGTGTGGTCCACGTTTGACTATTTCTTCCCCATCTTTCCAAAGGATTCTATACCTTCCCTATTCAACACTATGCGCTTACATTGGGGAACCAGTGAGAATATATACCCAAAGAAAAATTCCAAGAGAGGACAGTTTTAGCAACATTGCACTAACATTTCTATAACAGTAAGGACTCTGTTGAAAGTGAGCAAAAAACAACGAAGCAGGCAAACAAAAACCTTGAATTATCCTGAGAAACAGTGTTAAGTGTTGGTCACATAAAACACCAGCATCGCCCAAAGAGCATAAAATCCTCTAGACAGACTCACACACAGGCCTGCCAGTTTTAAAATTCATAAGCTGTTCAGTTTAACGATGGCAAGGGAATACAGCAGAAGTTCCCTACCTTTTGAAGTCTGACCTTCATGGAGCCACGTCCTGTTTCTTCTACTGCTGAGCGGTGGAATTTGAGGCAATTAAATCTAACCTGACCTCGCCTCACTTTCCTCATCTATGAAATGAAAATAACAATGACCATACAACTAAATTCATGGCTCAAATGATGGCATCAAAACTCAGTTTCTCTCCATCTTTAAACCCTACCTTTCCCTGTGTAATCTTTATTCTAAGATCCAGGGTGACCCCCAAGCTTCTCCAGCCTTCCCGAAGGTTAAAATCCAGGTGAAATGAGCAAGTGTCCTAAAAAGTCCGGTGCTTTCTGATTGGCTCGGAGAACGTGGGGCTGATGGAGAGTCCTGTTCCACCTGGAGCCACGGAGCCAGCGCCTCCAAAGCTGCATGGATAGAAAGACGGGAGGGATGAATTCCCAAACAAAATAGGGGGTTGAGCCCAAAAGATGGACAAACTGATGTTCCAGAGGCAAAGGACAAATGTTGGCCACATCTGGCGACTGAAAAATCACTGATAAAATCCTCTACGCCGGTGATTCTTAACCTTGGTTGCAGATTAGAATCACCTGTGTGGATTATAAAGCAGGCTGCCTGGGCCCCAAGCCCAAAAAGGTTAAGTCAAACTCCCTGAGTGGTAACTAGACATGGGTAATTTTTAAAGCACCCCAGCTGATTGTAATATTCAACCAGGGATGAATATTAGACTTGTATAGACATAGACAGATCTTTATATAAACCTCATATCCAGATGAGGTGCTTGGGCATGGAATTTTATTTTGAAAGCTACTCTAATGATCCAAACCAGAATTCCCATCTAAGAGGTTTAAGAGACTATACGTTTAGAAGAGACTAGGATCTTATCAAAGTCACTATTTCTCCAGTAAGTACAGACTTATTACTTACAATTAATTACTGGAGAAATAGTGACCTTGGTAAGATCCTAGTCTCTTCTAAATGTGTAATCTTTTAAACCTTCAGAGTTAGCCATCTGAGGTATCGATGAGTTGTAGCCTCTGTTCAAAATATGAGGCAGCTTAAGTGTGTTCTGTTTTTCTTGAATATCCCTAATGATGGTGAACTCACGACTTAATGGAGGAACAGAGTCCAAGGGAATTTTTTCACAGCTCTGACTTCTTGAGACCTACATATTATTTAGAATTCTGATCTAGAAGCCCTACAAAATCACTCTAATCTCTCTATTTGGCAAGTAGCTTTTCAACTTTTCCCCCAGGCCTAGTTGTTGTGTTTTTATTTTTTATTTTTTTAATCTAATCCTCATGTAAGAACATGCTGCAACTTTTACTGGGGTCACGGGGCTTTAGCTGCCCTCCAGATGATCCGTGTGTCTCAAGATGCACTCTGCTTATTGGACACAATGCCCACAGCTAGTCAGAGAGCTGGGGGTTGATCCAGGGTCACCTGAAGCCACTTCATTATTATGCCACCCTTAGTGAGAAAAAAAAGATCAGGGAAGTTAACACAACTGAGGAAACTGGAAAACAAAATGATCGAAGTAAACGCAAACCAAGGTGTTATGGCAATAAAGGCAATTCTTTTAAGCTCCCCAATCAAAGGTCAGAGCATAAGACTGGATCTCAATTTCTGAGATTGGGTCAAAAATTGAAATCCAACCTTATGCTGTTTATACAAAGGTCAGAACTAAAACAAAATTACATATTTGGGCTAAATGCAAAAGGATGAGCAAAGGGGTGTGTGTCCCTTGCAAACTGACGCTCAGCCATGCGCTGCAAAATGAATATCAAACACTGTAGAATTCAAGTAAAATATCTTAAAATAGAACAACAGAATTATTTATACTGACAAATATGCAATTCACAAGGCCGATCAACAGTTATACATGTTTACTTGGTGAAATCATTAAATACTTAGAGCTAAAATTACTAGTAACACAAGAGATAAATGACATAAACACATTGGTGCTGTGAGATTTTTTTTTCTTTAACTTATTATTGATCTTAGAGAGGAAGGAAGGGAGAAAGAGAGAGAAACATCAATGTGAGAGAGATACATTGATTGGTTGCCTCCCTTACATACCCCAACCAGTGATCAAACCCTAGATATGTTCCCTGATCGGGAATCAAACCCGAGACCTTCCAGTGCATGGGGACAAGGCTCCAACCAACTGAGCCACACCGGCCAGGGCAGTGCTGTGAGATCTTAACAGAGTTTTTTACAGATTACGTTGAGAAAAAGAACTAAGGATAGAAAGGATTTACATAATGTAATGAATACTGATTGAATAGATATTTACTAGTAAAACTTATATCAAGAAGATAATGGAACTTTTTTCAAGAGGTCAATTAGTACAATTTCCAAAATTTATATAATATTAGGTCATACACACTCAAAACAACAAAGTCCAAAAAGTGGCAATTCAGGACACATCCTATAGGCAGATATAGAAAATACTAATTTAGAAAAGTATATTAAAAAATACTATTATCTGGGCATATATAATAGAAAATGCTATTTAAAATCTAAATGAACAAACAACAAAAACAGAAACAAACTAGAAATAAATCAAGCCTTTACAAATCTCTCCCTTAAATAACATGCTGGTCAAAGAGAAAATTAAAATATCGGTTATAGGTTACTTAGAAATTAACGAGCTGAGAAAATACAGTAAACAACAATGTGATGGTGTAAGATTTCAGCCTGAAATATTATTATTAAACAAGAAAGAATGAAAAGAAATTAACTAAGGGAGACACATTAATGAGATTTTTCTTCAAAGGCAGCAAGTGAAAAACTAAGAAAAGTATAAGGAAGAAATGAAGGGTAGACTTTAAAAAAACACAGTAATTTAGGAAAGCAAATAAATAAACTGTATAGTTAATATATAAATCTTAATGCTATTTTCTTTGTAAACACAAATATTAAAAAGTTGAAAAGAGTATAATAGTTAATATTTATTGAGCACTTAGTATGTGCCTCGCAGTGGTGAAGTATGCTATTAACAATACTACAAGGAGGGTGCTAATATTATTCCCTTTCTACAAATGGAGAAATTGAGGAAGACAGAAAGAAACTAATGAGCACAAAATAGTAGCCGAGGTGAGGTTAAAGTACTGCCAGCCTGCTCCATGATGAACTTCGAAGGGGTGCTTATACAGCTTCTCAATACAAACAGGAATAGTAAAATACAAAACCATAAATTAAGAATTTACAACATAATGCAGTTACTAAACAAACAGTATAGAGGTTCCTCAAAATGTTGAAAATAGAATTAGCATATGATCCAGCAATCCTATTTCTGAGTATATATCTAAAGGAATTGAAATTAGGATCTCAAAGAGTTATCTGCACTTCCATGTTCATTGTAGCACTATTCACAACAGGCAAGAATTAGAAACAACCTAAATATCCGCCAGCTGATGAATGGATTAAGACAATGTAATATATTGGGGGAAGGGCATCTCAGGACAAAGTACAATAAAGGGTGACATAATGAAATAGTATTCACCCTTGAAAAAGGAAATCCTGTCACCTGCAACAACATGGATGAACCTAGAGGGCATTATTCTAAATGAAATTAGCCAGTCACAGAAGGATGAATACTGCACGATTCCACTTATATGAGGAATCTAAAATAGATTCAGTAACGGAGAGTAGAATGGTGGGTGCTAGGGGCAAGGGGGAGGAAACAGGCAGTTGTACTCATTAAAGTTTCAGTTCTGCAAGATGAATACATTCTAGAGATCTGCTGTACAATACTGTGCTTACAGACAACAATGCTGTGTTGTACAATTAAAAAATTGTTAAGAGGGTAAATCTCATGGTAAGATCTCATGTGTTCTTACCACAATAAATATACATTTATATATAATTTTACATATAATATAAATTACATTATATGCTATAATATAAAACCTATAATATTTAAATATAATTTCCTATTTAATAAAAGAAAATAGAAATTCTTGGGTGATTTCACTTTCAGTATAAGGGATCAAGATGAAATATAAATTTTTAAATGTCAAAAAATATCAGGTATTTTTATGCCAGGTTGGATGCACGGACATAGCATCAGACCTGGGTTTGAGTCCCAGCCTCCTCACTGGCAATTGCACACCGCTTGGGTAATGTACTTAGCTGGTACAGTGTCAGTTTCTTCTGCACCAGGAACGGTGAAGCCACCCCACAAAGGACAGCACAGGCTGCACAAGCAGAAACAGGCAGAGCAGAGCCCTTCTCATGGTACCTGACACACGGCGATGGCCGAAGCCACGACTGCTCTTTGCTCTAGAAACCCCAGCAAAGTCACCTGAAAAATAGTTAACAGTAAAAAAGAACTCCACAAGATGGCCAGTGCTAACATAAAGACACACAGATGGCAGTGAGAAGGCCTCCTGCTGTCTGTTGCTGGTACTTGCCCAGCGTCCCTGCTCCTCCCATCCCTGCCCCATGCCTGCCTGGTGACAACTTAGAATTATTGTTTAGATCACCTTGTGGAAGCTTTTCCTAACCTCCAAGTCAATCCCTCTACCATGTGCTCTTTTAACTAGAGCACCAACCTCCTTTGCAGCAATTATCATGGCAGAAATTCCATATTTATTTGTGGCATCATTGGATCAATGCCCATTCTGCCCTCAAGGCTCAAGTTCTCAGACTATGCAGCTATTAGAAATTATGTTTCCATAAAAGATTTAATGTCTACATATTATTTGTATTATTTTTAAATGCATCTTTTAAATCAGTATATAACCATAAAATTCTAGTTTTTAAGGGTACACATCAATATATGCAAACATCCTATCTAATAAAAGAGTAATAGCAAATTGACCGTACCTCCACTACACCCATAAGCCATGCCCACCAGCCAATCAGGAGTGAGTATGCAAATTAATCCAAACAAGATGGCTGCGGCCACAGAGAGAGCAGGAGGCTTGGGTTTCCCCGACAGTGGAGGAAGCCAAGCTTTCTGCCTGCCCTGGACGGCCCTGAACTCCACTCAAGGCTACAAAGTTTCAATTATAGAAGATAAATAAATCCTAACAAAAATGGCGGCAGCCACGGAGCTGGAGAGAGCAGGAGGCTTGAGTTGCCCCCGGCAATGGAGGAAGCCAAGCTTCAGCACCCCTGGCCTGCCTTGGCCTCTGCTCAAGGCTACAACATTTCAATTGTAGAAGATAAATAAATCCCAGATACCAGGGCCTCCGCTTGGATCACTGGGGGGCATGGCTGGCCTGCAAACCACCACAGGCCCCTCACCCAGGCTGCCCCATACCCCAAGGAAACCCCCACCCTGATCCGGGACACCTTCAGGGCAAACCAGCCGGCCCCCACCCATGCACCAGGCCTCTATCCTATCTAATCTGATCGAATAAAAGAATAATATGAAAATTGACCATCCCTCCAACACACAAGATGGCTGCCCTCATGTGGACACAAGATGGCCACCACAAGATGGCCAGCAGGGAAGGAAAGTTGGGAGGGACCAGACCTGCAAGGGAGGGCAGTTGGGGGCAATCAAGCCTGCAGGGGAGGGCAGTTAGGGGTGACCAGGCCAGCAGAGGAGGGAAGTTGGGGGCGACTAGGCCTACAGGGAAGGGCAGTTAGGGGGGACCCAGCCCTGCAGGGGAGGGCAGTTGGGGGTGACCAGGCCTGTAGGGGAGGGCAGTTAGGGGTGACCAGGCCTGTAGGGGAGGGCAGTTAGGGGCAAACAGGCTGGCAGGGGAGCAGTTAGGCATCAATCAGGCTGGCATGGGAGTGGTTAGGGGGTGATCAGGCTGGCAGGCAGAAGCAGTTAGGGGCAATCAGGAAGGCAGGCAGGCGAGCAGTTGGGAGCCAGCAGTCCTGGATTGTGAGAGGGATGTGCAACTGCCCGTTTAGGCCCGATCCTAAAGGGCAGTCGGACATCCCTCGAGGGGTCCCAGATTGGAGAGGGTGCAGGCTGGGCTGAGGGACACACACCTCCTGTGCACGAATTTCATGCACCGGGCCTCTAGTCATAATAATAAAAGGCTAGAGGCGTCACAACCGAAATGACCAAACGACCGGTCACCATGTAGTGCATGGACCACCTCTTAGTCCCTCCCCCATGGCCCACAGGCTCTGATGGCAGCAAGGCTGGCAGCTGGCAGGCAGATGGGCAGCAGGTGGGTGGGCGTGGCGAGGCGCGTGGGGGTAGGCGGGGCCGCGCGATTTCGCGTGCTGGGCCTCTAGTAAAGTAATAAAAAGATATACATCAGCATATTAGCATATTAATAGATACTAGATTATTTTCACATTTAAATATTTAGTATAAATTAATACTTTCTATCCTTTAAGTGATACACAGGGAATTATTAAATATCTACAAATGATGGAGAAACATTTTAATCTCTCAAAATATAAGAATGAGCCCATATCTCAGCACCCACAGAATCACACTCCTAGCACCCATTCATTTACACACACACATGCACATCACCACCAATAGGTCATTGAGCACACATTGGGCATCTACTATGTAGCTCAGACCTCTGCTAGCTGCTCCAAGGTGCCTCCCTGTCCTTGATGAAGTCCGAGACCAACACATGAGACAAGGAAAACAACGGCAAAAATAGGAGGACGATACTGAGGAACAAGCGGTGGGCAGTAGGCTCGCACATTTTCAGAGCTAGACCTTCCCGTCCATCATGGGCTGCCAGCAGGACCCTGGCGGTGGTGTGATCAACACCCTTGCTATTTCCACTGCAGTAGCATAGGCAGAAGAATGGCTGGAGGAATTCCCCATGACAAGAAAATGCATTCAAGCACCTCAACTGAGTTCCACTCTCTTGCCACCCTCCCATGTGACACACTGCCCTCTGGCCCCTCACCACAGAGCCGTATGCACACCGAGCTCCCCTGGAAACGCACTTCCCTCACCTTTGGCATTTGATTCTGTTTCTCCACTTGCAGGAAGTCTTTCCTGGCCTCCCACGCCCGAGTCACGTGCCCATCCTCTGCTCTCCCTCAGCCTCCTGTGACCCTAAGACTATCATTCTTGTCACCCTTTATTGTACTTTGTCCTCATCTGCTCTGATTTGCCCACTAGATAAAACTCTTTGAGGTCTTGTTTTATGCCTCTTAATATGACCAGTTCTTAGCTCTGTGGCCCTGATCATACTCTGTGCTCAGTAAATTTATGTTGCTTTCAATGAATGAATGAAAGAATGAATAAATAAAATCCAGCTCTGGACACCTTCATAACCTTGACTCACCTTTGCCCAAGCTACTCCAGGCACCTGAGAGGCCCTTCCCCCAACTAATTCCCACATGTTCATATTCTAATACCCCTCCTTCAAGGTCTAGGATAAATGCCACCTACACCAGGGAGACTTCCTTGGAGTCTCAGCCAGCAGTGACTTCTCCACTGTCCAATTCCTCTAGTCCTTTATCAGGAATTCCCATACCATTCCACCCTGATATTTGTGGACGTATTTGATGCGTCCCATCTCCATGAATCGGTGCACTCCATGATGACAGAGCCTGTGTCTCCTGTATTCTGGGCCCCTCCCAGTGACCACCATACTGTAGATACATAAAGAGGTGGGCACATGGAGAGACACAGAGTTGGGGGCTTGGAGGTGTTAGCTGGTGTTCATTCCTCCATGGTTGGATCTGGCAAACGTGAGCAGAAGCGGAAGTGGTAAAGGCAAGTTGTTGGATTGCATTCAGAGCTCATATAGTTAGTTCCAACACTGTCATCGTTTAGACGTGTTCTGACTGGGGCTAGCAGGAAATGTGTGTGATTTCTTGTAAGTATCGGAATGCATTTAATGTGTCAGAAGAAACAGAAGACTATCCTCTGGGGAAATGTCATTAGGGAAATTCTTCCAGGAGAGGGCACAGTGATACGCCGACATTGTCCCACTGACACACACCACTGAAGAGAGAAGAGCTGGAGGGGATGGGGATGGTTGTGCCTGTTCACCGCAGACTCCGGGGCCTCCCCAGACACTCTCTCCCCTCGCCTGGGCTGGTCTCGGCAGCTCCTGCGGCAGTAAGGGGAGTTATTTTGGGGAGACAGTGATACTTGGCAAGTCCTCCCACAGATCAGCAATGGCTGCTGGAAATGTTAAATGCCTCCCAGATGGAGACACTTAGCATTTGTGGGAGGAATAATTTGGAGGAGAAAAATGCATTTGTCTTTTTGGCATCCTGTGGATTCCGTTAAGAGAAGACAGGGAACACCGCAAATCCTGCCGTCCACATGTCAGTGTTTTCTTGGAATTTCACAAGTTCCGCTGATAATGCTGCTGCCTCTCCTAGGGGGAGCACCTCATGAGGAGGTGCCAGAGCTCAAGGGGAAAGCGTATGGAGCCAAGTCTCAGAGGTCAGAGAGTTGCCAGAGTTCCCAGAAACCATCAGGTGCAGCCTCCTGCCTGCCAGTGGCAAGTGCTTCAGTCGTGTGGACCAGATGGTTTTTGCTTTGGGTGTGATCTCTGACGTACGAGGAGGCTTGAGGAATGCAGTGCAGACTAGCAGACAACACCAGAAATTAGGACGCATGAGTCCTGGCCCTGCCCCTGCCACTCACTGTTTCTGTGGCCAATGGGCAAAGCACCTTGCCTCAGAAAGCCTTGGACATTGCATTAGATCATCTTGAAATTCCCCTCTAACGGACGAGCAATGCTATGGCTCCGCTGGCACGGCTGTGAGGAGCGAAGGTACATTATTGCAGGGCGACATGGGGTTGTCCTTCCATGTAAGCGCCCAGGTGCTAGGAAGGGAAGGTGTCACTGTTTGTTGGTCACGCCCCACTACGCACGGTAGGAACCATGGGGTCTTCATGGCCTACCCATACGTGAGCACCTGCCTGTGGTACCATACTGAATTAAGCCGAAGAGGAAGCTCTGAAATAGCTCTTAAAATGCGCCCCAGGTTTGCACATATGTTCACACTACGCTGAGATGTGCAAAGAAGAGAGTGCCTTCTGTATCTTCTATGACTAGTCTCACATCAGGAATAACTCCATCCCCTTGGGTGAGACAGTGGGTCCAAGTCCAGTAAGCTCAGTCCTGTTCAATACTGTCAACCATTCCCAGAGGGAACGAAGATCTTTTGGGTAATTCGGACTTTCCAGTTTCCTTCCTCTTTTCCTGGTCCTTCCTGAGACAGACTCTGGTCCTGGGGCGGCGGAAGAAGACCTTGCATCTCCCGTACTGCTGGGTCCCGGGTTCTCCGCAGCAATGCACTCTGCCTGCCTGTGCACTGCTCACCTTGTCAGGACGTGACGAGAAGCCGGGGCCCCGGAATCCACGGTTTCCAGGACTGTGAAAGCTGGAAGACTGAACATGGTTACACATGCACACACCAAGTCCACTCCGAAGAAGCGCTCCATGGCCCTGGTTGAGGGAGTGATGAGGGTTCTCTGGGTTGAAATTGCCTCCGTCACTCTAACACGTGCATGTACTCACCCCACGTTTATGCACAACCCACACATTGTCCAGGATTGTTTTTTAACAACAACAATAACAAAATTATGGTAAGCATGACTGTCACATTTCAGCTACTTTAACACAATGGGAGGGTGGACCATGCCACTCAGAAAAAATAAAGAAACATTTTGGGAGACTATACTGCTGAGTTACGACATAGCTTTCCTTGGGACTATCGGGAAATAGTTATTAAGGCTGCTCTGTGCCAGGTAATATGCCAAGTATTACTGAACAAGACAGGTGCAGTCCCTAACCTCTCAGCGCTAAGATCAGGTAGGAAAGGGGGAGAAATAAGCCACTTGTACTTCAGCCTGGTTAGTGCGCACACGGGGAACGTAGAGGGGGCGCCCCTGGGAGCCAAGCACTGGATGGAACACCTAACCTGCCTCAGCGAGGGGGCAGTGCGGTCCGAGGAGGCCTCCGAGAGCAAATGGCCTCTGCGGAGCAGAACCAGTGTTCCGAACTGGCCTGGGCAAGGGCTCTTCCCACCAAAAAGACACAGATAACAGCCTCCCATCTTCGGATCCCCTGCCCTCAGTCCCAATTGTGTCCGAGTTGTCAGACCCCAAAAAGTAAGACATGGCATGTCTTTCTCAAACTCTTTCTCCCTCTTAATCGATCACTCTCTAGAAACATCTAAATTAAACTTTTAGCAGCCCTGGACTAGCGCCTTTCATGTCAGCATAGAAAACAAAGGGTTGCCTCTCTCGGGGCTGCCCACACTGTGAAAAAGCCCGCTAACACTGGCAACAATAGCCTTTACAAAGACTTGGATTTCGAGCATTGAGCCCACTTTGTTTATTTTTTTAAAGGAAAGGAGATTTTTTTTTAAAAAGAATGCCTCCAAACTCTCTGGTTCCCAATGTAGTCAGACATCAATTCTGCATCTTAAGGCCGTGGTTTTGTTCCCTTCCTTGCTGAGCTGCCTAGTCCTCAGGGGCCATCGTATTGAGTTTCAGCAGTAACTCCCGTGGCCCCAGCAGAGCCGGAGCCTGGAATCACTCCGTGAGTAGCTGATGCACCCAGGGCCCCCAGCTCATTCCCTTAATGAGGGACTTGAAGAGTTTACTGCACACCAGACTCACTCTAACTGACCTCCAAGGAGGCTCGTAAGAGAATATTATCTGCCAGGGGCCGATTTTCTGGAACTGATTTTTACATAGCAAGCTAGGAATCACTCAAGAAATAGGCACATCCTGAGGTTTCAAGACAGACACGCGTGGGTTACATCCGGCTCTGTGATCTACTTGCTATGTGATATTGGGCAAGTCATCTAACCTTTCTGGGCCTCAGTTTACTCGTTGGTTCAATGGGAAACATTCCTTCCTTGTAAAAACATCGTTTTAAAATTCAATTTTATGTTTGCCAAAGTAATACACACTTTTCTTTATCAAAAAAGTGCTGAAAGTCTTATACTGAAAGTCAGCACTTTCAACCTTCCTCACCCCCGAGTCCTACTCCCTGGGGCGACCTCTCTCTGCTCCTTTAGCTGGTTCTTCTAATATTGAATCGCTGTGGGCTTCTCTTTTCTCTCTGTGTTTCTTATTGGTTGGGTCTTGCTCTTTCAGGTTAGAGAATGCCCACACTGTGTGGTGTCAGACTGCTGAGCGGGACTCCAGGAAGCCCTCTGTGAGTCCCGTGCCCATGGGATTCCTATGGAATTCCCGCAGGGCCATGAGGCAGTGAGTCAGCCTATATACATTTAAAGAACCGCAATATGCCGCAATCTTTATGTCTCCTCTCACGGATCTGTCAGTTTCTCCAGATAAAAACCCTCCAAGCATCTGTGTGAGAAGGAGAAGGGGGCTGAGAAGTCCCAGTGTTCACTCATTTCTCCTCCCAACTGTCTGCTGACCCTGTGAGTGCAGAGCCTTGCCTGTTCTTACCTCGGAAATCCCACTGTGTGTGGTTCTGGCAGGCATGGGAGGAGACGGAGTTGTCTGACTATGTCAGGGGAGGGAAGGGGACACAGAGAATCAAGAGTTCCACGAACAGTTTCTAAGTTCCAACTCAAACCCACCTGTCTCAGTCCTCCGCACCTTAAAGTGCCCGGATTGCAGCTGACACTACTCTGCCTGTCGCTCACCGCCTCTTCTTTTGCTCTCCACCCTCCAGACCCAGCTAAATCTCTCCTGCTCTGCTCTCTCCTTTCTGTGCTTTTTGTCTTTGTGAGATAGCACTTTCCATCCTTCCTCCATCCCTCCTGTCCATCCTTCCCTTTATTCCTCCCTTTTTATCTTCCTCCCATCATTTCTTCCTACTCCCTCCCTCCCATCTTTCCATTTGCTGCCTCTCCAATGAGGTTTAAGGTGGAAAAAAGATACATCATGTGGCCAATGTGCTTCCCCTACCCCCAACCCTGCCTCTATCAACATAAATTGGGGTGGAAGACCTACCTGAAATGAAGAATGTGGACCTCCCTTGCTCAATACCTGGCACCTCTTTAAATGCTCAGGCGCTACACCATGCCCTCCAGAGTCACCTTGGACATTCCTGATGTCCCCAAAGGAAAGGGCCCATGGCCTGAGAGTTGTAAATATTTAGTCAATCCCAGGAATTCAGGGTGTCCCAGGGGAGGGTGGGGAGTCTGAAATGCTCTGTTAATCCAGGTCAATCAACTCCATTAACTTAATTAATCCTCAATACAACTTCAGTAAGCAGGTATTATTAGCATCATCCTCACTTTCTGCCCATGGTTTTACTATCACAATGGCCATGGCCTGGAGCAGTCTCTTGTTTGGGAGGAAGAACAGAAAGGAGAAAAGTAGATGAATAGATAAAAAAGCTGTGGGACATTTACCCTGTGGAATACTATGCAGCTGTAAAAAAGAGAGATCTCTTACCCTTTGGGACAGCATGGATGGACCTGGAAAATATTATGCTCAGTGAAATAAGCCAAACTGAGAAAGACAAATATCACATCATCTCACTTATTTGTGGAATCTAATGAACAAAATGAATTGACCAACAAAGTAAGACCTGAAGCAGGGAGGCAAGGACAGACTGACATACCTTGATGTGGGGGTGGGAGGACAAGAAGAGATAAACCAAAGAACTTACATACTTATATGCATATAGCCCATGGACACGGGAAATAGGGGGGTGAAGACGTGGGGGGTGGGTGGGAAGGGGTTGGGGGGAGGGAGGTGAAGAGGGGGAAATGGGAAATATCTGTAATACTATCAACAATAAAAAATATTATTTAAAAGGAAAGAAAGAAAAGAAACATCCTTGGACCCTCTGCTAGTGACCAGACATTGAGGGAATACATCCGCTTGCTATGTGGAAGACTTTCCTCCGTCAAAGGCAAACACGACAGGACATCATTTAAAGCGGTGAAAACAGATTCTATCCAGCAACCGCTGGTGGCAGGGGGAAGAGCTGGGCCCCATCCCAATGTGTGCAGAGGGGATTCGGGCATTTAAGCGGGCGGGGGGAGTGGGGCACGGGGTGGGGGGGGGGAAGAGGCTGAGTTGAGTCATAGAAGAGAAAACTAACAAAGGGTTGGCCCAGAAATGGATATGCGATTAGGCCTTCCTGTCTGCCTGCTGACAGCTGTGGAAGTGAGGATGCTCACCTCCCACAGCCATGGAGAGGGAGGCCTGTCCCTCTAGGCTCTCAGGCCCTTGAGAAAAACACTTGTGTTGTAGGAAAACATATTTACAATGGTAAGACCTTCTTAGTAAATGGTCTAAGAAAAGGAGGTCAGGGTCCTGGGGCCAGGTGTTGACTAGAACAAACAGTAAATGTCCCTGAGGCATTGAGTTATCTCAGCAGGCATTTTAATGGGGCCCGGGGTATCCTAGGGGCAGGGCCTCCTGCTGCTGGAAGCCATGTCTGGCCGGATTCCTTCCTGCTGAGAGCTCAGCAGTTCTCACCACCAGGTCCCACAAGGACCTAGAATTGTCCTCGCACAATGACACACGTGTACACACACACACACACACACACACACACACACACACACTGTGGAAAGTGGCAGCTAATAGGTGAAACTGTGTCCTTGGGCCTCCAGGTGCCTGAGCTCCCTGCAGGGCTCCCAATCAATACAAGGTTGTCTGTCTGCAGGTCCACTGAGTTACTAAGATTACAAATGAAAAGCAGTCCCGGAGGGCACAGAGTTCCTGTAGCTCAGGAGGCAAGCATAATTCTTGCTTACACTCTGCTCTGTGGTCAGTTCCTCCCCTGGTAGCTACTCTTGTAACTTCTTTTTAGGACTGTCAATCTTATAAACACACACACACACACACACACACACACACACACACACACGGCCCCAAACTCCTGCTTCCTGCAGATCCAGTCTCTTGTCTCACTATGGTGTTCTCTCTCCAATTGCAGGGTAGACTTTCTTTGTGGCTGTTTCAAATGGAACAGATCTTCTTATAGTTTAAACAACATATTGAATAAATCATAATAAAACTACAATAACTATTGTGTTAATGTCTTACTGTTATACTTTCTAGTTCCCATGTCCTAACTCTGTCAGGTATTGTGCAAGGCCTAAGCCTCCCCCAAACCATATCACTCATGTATGGATATTATTTCCTGATAAATAAGGAAACAGGACTCAGAGAGAGTAAACAACTTACTCAAGGTCACACAGCCAGCTAAGAGGGATTAAAACCCATATTTATCTGCCCAAAGAACTCAGGTTCTCTCATGACAATAAGATGCTTATGGGAGTGGATTGAAGGGACAGGAAGAGCTGGCTTCTTAATTGGGCATAGTCAGTATTAACAGAGGTTCAAAATCCCATCAGATACAGACTCAGAGAATCTTCTACCAGCCCAAGAAATGCTATCTTCTGGAACTCTCAGGTTTATCTCTTTAAAAAGGTGGATGGGTAGATGGATAGATGAATGGATGGAAGGAAGGAAAAGAGGATGGATGGATGGATGGATGGATGGATGGGTGGATGGATGGATTTATGGATGGATGGATGGATGGATGGATGGATGGATGGATGGAAGGGTGCTGGATGGATGGATGGATGGATGGATGGATGGATGGATGGAAGGGTGGGTGGGTGGGTGGATGGATAGATGGAAGAGTGATGGATGGATGGATGGATGGATGGATGGATGGAAAGGTGGGTGGATGGATGGATTTGTGGATGGATGGATGGATGGATGGATGGATGGATGGATGGAAGGGTGCTGGATGGATGGATGGGTGGATGGATGGATGGATGGAAGGGTGGGTGGGTGGGTGGATAGATAGATGGAAGGGTGATGGATGGATGGATGGATGGATGGATGGATGGATGAATGGATGGAAGGGTGGGTGGGTGGGTGGATAGATAGATGGAAGGGTGATGGATGGATGGATGGATGGATGGATGGATGGATGGATGAATGGATGGATGGATGGAAAGGTGGGTGGATGGATGGATGGATGGATGGATTTGTGGATGGATGGATGGATGGATGGATGGAAGGGTGCTGGATGGATGGATGGATGGATGGATGGATGGATGGAAGGGTGCTGGATGGATGGATGGATGGATGGATGGATGGGTGGATGGATGGATGGATGGATGGAAGGGTGATGGATGGATGGATGGATGGATGGATGGATGGAAAGGTGGATGAATTGAAGGGTGGATGGATGAATGGAAGGGTGGATGGATGAAAGTAATGACACCAAGCTACCTCTGAAGATCAGATTGCGGGTAAGCTCTTGGAATAGTAGCACAACTTCAGAATATCAGGTAACTAAGAAGCATCCCTGATGATTTAATAAAATGTCCTTCTTCAGCATCCCTCCCTCATGGAAGGAGCCTAAAGTGGGAATCTCCTCTACAACACCCCCAACTGATGGTCATCATGTTGATATTCAATGTTTTTAGTCTGGAATGCTGATAATCTCAGAGGTCATTCTATCATCTTTTATGAGCTCTAGCAATTTTTTAAAAGTTCTCTGCTCTGATAATCAAAAGTCTTCCTTTCTCCTCCTTGTAATAAAAATAATAACAGCTAGGATTTATTGATAATATATGTGTCCTAAATGCTTTATGTATTATCTGACTTACTGGTCAACAACTCTTGAATGTAAGTGTGATTGTTCTTTTTTTAGGAGTTGAGGAAACAGACTTAGAGCAGTGCCATGCTTGGCCCCGGGCCACACTGAGAGAAAGGGCACAGCTAGGATGAGAGCCTGGCTACCAAAGCCCATATTCTTGCCCTCCATGCCAAGAGTGTGGAGCCAACACAGTCCTTTCTTCTACCGAATGCCCTCCAGATTGCTTAACCATGAGCTCATATGCTCTTTCTTCCCCTCTCTCTTCCCTCCTGGCTCTTTCAACTGTCCATTTTCTGAAAGGATTGACAATGGCAATCATCTGAGGTCCACATGCTAAGTTGAGTGAGAGTAGAAAAACCAGGCTTATTTTTACAGCATTTGATTGTTGTACTGGGGATGGCAAATGGGGACTATCAGGACAGCCCACCCGGTCCATCTGGAGGAAGAACATCTAGCTTTTGGAGCCTTGGGTTCTTTGGATGCTGGGGAACAGAACAATGCTATCGCTATCTCTGAGTTTAGAGAATTTAAGGAAACCGTGGAAGAGCACGCTGTAAGTGGCCATGTCAAGATTTGCAAGCAGGTCCATGAGTGCAGCGCTGGGCACAATACTGGGCAGCACATGGCAAATGCAATCTAGTTGACTGCACTCCAGGCAATTGGTTGCTGCATTACTGCTGAGGTCCCCTAAGCAACTCAGCCTCACCCATAGTTGAAGAGTTGCACGTGATCATGGTGACGGCATTTCCATCCATCTGCCTTGGAGACATAGATGAACGTGGATTTGTTTTAAGCAGAGTCCTGCAGATGAGTTGCAAAAATAATCATGTCGCAGAGGCAGGCCTTATCTGATATCACAACACACACAAATAGCCTGTGAGACCAGCAGCCTGCCATAAATTACTAGGGGCCCTTGGAAAGCACAGCTGTATGAAAAGCACATGATTACAGAGACACAGAACCAAGCACAGTCCCTAAATTAGGTACACTAGAAAAATGGGTCTATACCCTGCCGAGAAAATGAGTAACAGTAATGATAACAATTACATGTATTTAGCAATTAATATATGTCAGGCACGTTGCAAAGCAGTTTACATGCATTGTTTCATTTTCCCTGTCAGCAGTTCTTTGAGTTGGATACTATAATTCTCCAAACTTTTCATTTGGGCAAACTGAGGTTTAGAGAAGCTGAGTATATCCACTTAATAACAGGCAGAGCTGAAGTTTCATATAAGGTCCATATGAGCCACAGTCTTAAAGGCACATCATTCTACTAGTAAGCTTGACACCCACCATACCTATATGTATGGAGAGACAGATGATCCTCAATCCTCCCTACCCCTATTACCATCCCATCCCCACCCACCCATGGTGCATTTTCTCCCCAATTCATTTCTCTGTCCAGGTCACCAGCGGCCACATCCCAAAAGAGAGCAGCTTTCCTGCAATGTGACCCTTGGGCATGTGTTCCTAAAACATGTCCAAAGTGTGCCCACACTTCTTCACATCTTCATGTCTACGCAATCCTCTCCAGAGGAACTGAATCAGAAAAATACTTGGGAAAAGGTGTGTAAACTTGGGCAAGTCACTTAACATCTCTGAGCTTCAGTGTCTTTATCTGTAAAATGGGGGTGTTGGTATCTATTTTCTAGGGGGTCTTATGAGGAATACATGAAAGATTTTATGCGTGAAAATTTGAACAACATGGGAGTACCTAACACTATGAGGCAAAAAATAATTGTCATTCTTCTGTTTACTTCATATGGAGAACACATACGCTTCCTAGAAAGCCCAGATCAAAGCCTCTTCTTTGCAGGTGGATTTTGTCACTCCATCCTCTGTGCTCTGGGAATTCTTTGCATTTCTCTCTAATTAGCACTTTTCATATTGGTTTTTTTTAAATCTGTTTACCAGACTATCTTTTCTATTAGAAAGTGAGTTCCTCCGGGGAAAAGGCTTTGTCTCATTTCTGTGTGTATCCACGGGCTCTGTTGCTGTCTCTCCACAGTGTGGAATAATCCATTATTTGCCAACTGAATGCATTAAGCTGCATTAACACTCACTCATCCACACAACCACCTGGAGGGGCATGTCTTGGAGAGCAGACCTGCGGCTCTTCTTTTTCTTTTGTTGTGTGTATTGTCTCACATCCAGGATAAGAGCATCTATACGAACCTAAGAGGAGCCAAGAATAACTGAACAGGATAGCTGCCCTCTTTTGAGCCTGTATCCTATGCTATGCATCAGCTATTTTACATAGATCGTCTCTAATTCTTGGTGCTCTTGCATAGGTTCCAAATTAGGCCACTATGACCTCTGAGCAGGAACAATCTCACAAGCCAGCTCACCTCTGAGAAGGCACCCCAACCGTCCTCGGCATTCCTGAAAGCAAACAGCTACGGAGCTCCTCTGTGGACCCCGAGAGGAGCAGTGGAGGTACCTGCATGACCAGGCCCTGCAGGTCAGGTCCTGTCACATATGGACCTAACTCAAGCCAGCTGTGTGGTCTTCAGGCCAAGTCTCAGTTTACAACCAGGAGGCATGACACCACCTATTGAAATCTGTTATGGAAAGAACAGCATCAGGGGATTCAGTCACTGGGGCCTTCCGGCCAGAGATTTTTTTTAGTCCAGATTTTACTTTATTTTGCTCTGAACAGAAACAGACAATTAAAGTTGTCCGGAGAAATTTGCTTTTCAGCTAAAAAGATGCTAAGATGGTATTGGAATGTCTAAAGCACTCCAAATGTCAGATAGTAATGGTCATAAATGAGAGAGATGTTACATTAGCCCATGTCTTCTCCACTGCCTGCCTGTGGCGGGGGTGGGGGGTGGGAGATCTTGCTCTAGCTTGTGAGATTTTGTTTATTGGGCAGTGTGGTGGTTAATTTCATGTGTCAACTAGACTGGGCCATGGGTTGGCCAGACATTCAGTCACACTTTCTAGGTGTGTCTGTGAGGGTGCTTCTGGGTGAGATTAACATCTAAATGGATAGACTGAGCACAGCAGATTGTCCTCCTTAATGTGGGTGGGCCCCATCTAATCAGTTGAAGGCTGACCCTTCCTAAAATAAGAGGGAACTTCTGCCTGTTTTGAGCTGAGACATTGGTCTTTTCTGGCCTCTGGACTCAAAGTGAAGCCAACTCTTGGGTCTCAAGCCTGCCTGCTTTTGGAATGGAACTTACACCATCAGCTCTCCTGGGTCTCCAACTCGCCAACTGCAGATCTTGGACTTCTCAGCCTCCATCATAGTGTGGGCTGATTCCTTATAAGTCAGTCTCTCCCTCTCTATCTCTATTTATCTCTCTCTCTATCTTCTATATTTAACTTCATTTGGATTCTGCCAAATAAACAGAACCAAAAGAGCATATATATGCTATTGTTTCTCTAGAGAACCCTGACTAGTACAGGCAGAATTTAATGGTGCTAATAAGAGAGGCTTATTTGAGCCCTGACCGGTTTGGCTCAGTGGATAGAGCATCGGCCTGTGGACTGAAAGGTCCCAGGTTTGATTCCAGTCAAGGGCATGTACCTTGGTTGCGGGCACATCCCCAGTGGGGAGTATGCAGAAGGCAGCTGATAGATGTTTCTCTCTCATCGATGTTTCTAACTCTCTATCCCTCTCTCTTCCTCTCTGTAAAAAATCAATAAAATATATTTTAAAAAGAGAGAGGCTTATTTGATATATAAAAGTAAGTTTTAAAATACTAAGGCAGAAAGAGAAGTAGGAAGAAGTAGAGCTTCCTAGGTTGTGTATCAAGAAGCATTTGGGTCAGTAAAAGAAATAGGAAAGACAGTTCTGTAAGGAATTATTCTTAAGCATGAAAGAGACTGAGATAGAGAAATAGAGAAGTTTTAAGAAATAGGTGGGGACTTGGAATTTATTCCCTTTGTCATTTTCTCAAGAGTATGAACGAAGCTTTGCTTGTTTTCAATTATATTCTCTGATAAAAATGAGACAGTATGTAAGACAGGACCACACACGGCCCTAGTTATATGTGGGTTATAATGTGTATTCATATTCCCATGTGTAAGCTGAGCATTTGAAGTGGGTTATGGGTTTGTGAGAAAAATCTCTTTCCCATTCTTTCTCTCTCCCTCCCTTTTGGTATCTCCATCTCCATTTAATCTTTCTCTCTTTTTCTTCCTCCCTCCTCTCTGATGTAACTCATTTATTTAGTAAAGATACAGAATCCTATTGGAATCAAGGTGGCCACACAGAACAGGGGCCATTGAAACATGTCTCCATTTGGCCCCAAGGTCTCTGAAACATACACATTTACATGCACCAGATTTGAAAAGTCTCCTTCTTACCACAATCCTTGATTTTTATGAACCCAAGGTGCACATCAGAATTGCAAACTAACTTTCACTGACAAACCATAGACCTGACAAGGCCATATCCTTGGTAATGGGTAGGGGGAGCAAAGTCAATTCTTTGATCTCCTGGAAAAAAATATCTGCCCTTAGCATTCGAGGATTCCAGAACACTCCTTCCCTGGCCACCAAAGCTTGCAAAGACATATGAGCATCATCAAGACAACTCCTCCTACAGAGAGCTGAGACAGGCCTGGAATCCAGGTCTCCCTGACCCCGAAGCTCATATGCTTACAGTCTCATCTCTGCACACCAACGCTCAGTACGTAGGTATCAAATTAGGTCACTATGACATCTGAGCAGGAACAATCTCACAAGCCAGCTCACCTCTGAGAAGGCACCCCAACAGTCCTCAGCATTCCTGAAAGCAAACAGCTACAGAGCTCCTCTGTGGACCCCGAGAGGAGCAGTGGAGGTACCTGCATGACCAGTCCCTGCAGGTCAGGTCCTGTCACATATGGACCTAACTCAAGCCAGCTGTGTGGTCTTCAGGCCAAGTCTCAGTTTACAACCAGGAGGCATGATACCACCTATTGAAATCTGTTATGGAAAAAAAACAGCATCAGGGGATTCAGTCACTGGGGCCTTCAGGCCAGAGATTTTTTTTAGTCCAGATTTTACTTTGTTTTGCTCTGAACAGAAACAGACAATTAAAGTTGTCCGGAGAAATTTGCTTTTCAGCTAAAAAGATGCTAAGATGGTATTGGAATGTCTAAAGCACTCCAAATGTCAGATAGTAATGGTCATAAATGGGAGAGTTGAATGTTTAAGAGGAATTGCTGCAATTGAAATGCCATAAAATGTGACAGCCTCTTTCTGAATTCTAACGTCCCTCGAGGATTGGAGCTGCGCACAGAGACATTCTCCAGCAGCCTCTTCCACACATCCCCAAATGGGAGAAACTGAGGCACAACCCAAAATGGGAACCCCAATTCCTAGACTCTCAGGCCAGTGAACTCACTCATTAGTTTGCAGGGTAAGAATTACATACTTATGATGGATGGCTTACTTTCTACCTTGATGTCACATTTCACTGACACTTAAATATTTCAGAAACAGGATCATCAGAAAAATACTCAGCACCCTCCACAAGGGAAAGAATTCGGGATGGGATCACAGCGGGTGTCTGGGGATACTGTCTAAGTCAGAACGTGTTCCTAGAATATGTCCCCTGAGCAATGCATTTGGGTAACATTTCATACTATGTTCCTTTCCCGGAGAGTCTCGATCCCCTCTAGCTTATTAAAAATTCTGAGAAGTTCAGCCCAAATAGCAGCCTAGTGAGCAAGTGGTCCTTCTCCAACTAAGCCTGTCCAGGTACCTCCTCAACACCCCTGAATTCCCAAGCCTATGTCCACATCTCTCTTTTGTGAGAAAAAGGGAATTCTTCGGAAATGGGATATGACATTATTCCCTCTATCCCAGATAACGGGGTATTTCTGGGGCCAAGGAGGTAAACTTCATACGGAAATCCTGCAGGAGAACTGCTCCTGTACATGCGAGTGAGGCTGGGAGAGCATTACATTCTAAAGCATTTCAATTATGGTGAAGCCAAGAGTGCAGAAGCAGTGTGTGTGTGTGGGGGGGTGGGGGGGTAGAAAGAGAAAAGTTGGAGGTGGAGGAGTAAAAGCATTGCTGGACATTTGCCTAACATTCTGCGCTACTGACACATCAGTGATGTTCAAACTTCATGTGCATCAGAATCCCACGGAGGCTTATTAGAACAGAGCGCTGGGCTCACTTCCAGAGACTGCGGTTCCAAAGGCCAGGGTGGAGCCTGAGTGAGAAGCTGCATTTCTAACAAAGTCCCCGGTGGTGCTGATGCTACAAGTTCAGGGGCCACACTTGAAGAACCACTGGCCAAGGCCACTGGCTTGCCTAAAGTCTCCATCATAAAGGCCAGACCAGTGGTCTGAAAAAAAACAGCATCAGGTGATTCCGTCTTCTTTTTAGCAAACAATCCTTTTGGCATGACATCTCTGTTGTCATCCTGGTGGTTGTTGGACCCCACCCAGCATCCATGGTCACCTCCTTTAGCTCAGCCTTCCTTTAGCGAACCCTTCCCCCACCCTAGCTTGGTTGGAATGCCAGGCAGGTATTGTCACTATCCCTGGGCATAGTGTGGATGCCTGAACCAAGCCATGGAGAGACCTGGCTATAACCTACTACCAGCAGAGACAGGCGGTGGGTCAACCTGGAGGGGTGGGGTGAAGAAGGGTGGCAGAGATTTCATTGCTTGCTGCCAGAAGATGAGCACAAAAATGGTGCCAAATTTGATCATTCTTCATGCCTCCCAAGGTCCTGATTCTTTCAGAAACATCCAATACAGTCTCATCACTGCTACCAATATATTACCTTAATATATGACCAATATATTACCTTAATTTTTAAAAACACTTATGAATGAGACTATTTACCCAATCCAGGAATGCTTCTAATCCAAGCCAATCAGACTCTTGCTCCTGGAAATTTGAACACAAATCCCAAAAACATTTTCTAACACCAAGACCCAAAACCACTGGACCCCTAAAAAGAGGACCCATTAATTCCTTCGCCTCGACCCCGGCGCTGTCCCAGGTCTTAGCGTCCGGCAGCTGCTGGTCCAGCTTCCCTTTTCCTTCTCTGTGCCCCTCATTTCTCTTTACTAAATTCATTTTTTTGGGGGGAGCCTAAGTAAGTTAGTCTGCTTCTGTGTCTAAAAACCTGACATAAGATTCTTCCAAAATAAGAGATCTGGGACTCTATATTTAACACAGATCAAAACAAAACAAACCCGAGAATATCTGTGGTTAAAGAAGGGAGTTGGAATCCAAAACCCATGCTGCTTTCCACCCATAACTCACACTCCCCCTGCCCCAGAAACACCCCCGGGGAATTTCTGAAGAACCTTATGGTGTGTCCAGACACAAATAGGCCTTGAACTATCACATCGGCTTCTGTTTGGGTCTCACTTTGGCAGCCAACAAGAGGTAAGGGCTGGGGTAAAGCTGGTCATCTTAAAGGCCAGCCTCCCTGAAAGCTTTAAGTGCAAATTCCTATAGTAGATCCTCCCCGGAGAGCCCCCCAAAGGCCCCGTTCATTCATGTACAACACATCCCCCTGACCCCCGGCTTGTATTTCTCGCTTCAGCGGCATAGATGGAATCGGATCTTTGGCTCCACCGTCATAACACACATCTACAGTTTAGTTTGCTCCCAAGTTATACAATAGGAAATCACAGCGGCAATGAAGCCAAAACATGTTAATTTCAGCATAAACTGTTAAAAAGTAGACATCAGCGAAGAC
Organism: Cnephaeus nilssonii; assembly: GCF_951640355.1. Lineage (NCBI taxonomy): Eukaryota > Metazoa > Chordata > Mammalia > Chiroptera > Vespertilionidae > Cnephaeus > Cnephaeus nilssonii. The sequence goes on along the minus strand of NC_137073.1, from coordinate 26,505,032 downwards.
ACAGCCCTTGGGGAGGCCCACACAGCAGAACCAGCAGCCTGCCTTACAGCCTGGCTGCAAATAGGAGTCGCCTCGTGGAGGTTTCAAAGAAGGAAGGACATGCATGTGGATAAGCTTTGTCTTAAAAAGAGTTGCCCATCCTACAACTTCCTCTGCAGAACAGCTCATCTGACCGAAGTCACTGCCTTCAGGAAACAAGGCTACTTCACCAAATTTGGGGCAAGTTTGCCTCTAGAGATGGACACTTCACTTACGAGCATAAGGACTCCGGGAAATTAGGATCACTCATGTTGAGGGCCAGACCTGAGGTCAAGAGACTGGGGCTTGAGATTTTTGAAATGCTAAACAAGTCTATTCTCAGGTATCACTTCAACTGAGACAACCCACTCAAAGGAGGAAGGTCCTAGACATTCTGATCACTAAACCAGTCCAATCAGGCAGTCCGGGGGTAGACCCTTTAAGGATTAACCAGTTAATTCAGAATAAAAGGGACTCCAAATCCACACAAATCCACCTGGGGACAGGATTTCAGAACTAGAGGGCCAGATGAGTCTACATGGGAGATGGGCTATTTAACAGCAAAAAGGGCCAGGCAATCCCATGAAGGAAGATCAAATACGCTGAGGGCCAGTCAGTCTTTACAAGGAATAGGGGGCTTGCACCCACTGGAGCAGTTCAATCATGTTAAAGAGATGAACATTTTCTGCAGAAAAAAAATCCCAGCTTGGTACACTAACTGTAAAAGTAACATTAAGGCTGAATGAGTTAATAAACAATTCATCTCATGCTTATTCCCAAGTAAGCATGAGACTAAAAACATTCCTGACCCCACCCTGGAGATAAAAGAAAATAAGACAGCCCTTGAGTACTACTGGGGGAGAGTGGAATTGTGGGTGCCCAGGAAGTCGGACACACACCGAAAAGGAATCACTGATCCATCAACCCCTCTACACAACACCACCCCTTCTTCTAAACTTACCTCGGCCTCTGTCAAGTTAGTTCTCATATCACCGAACACATGTCCTGAGATACCCCATGGTTCCTATATACTGCCATTTTGCTTAGACTTGAATTCTGTTACTTGTAGCCAAGGAAGTTGAACAGACAGTTTCAAGGTTCTAAAAGTCCCTGGTCTTCATTGTCTTATTCTATTTCCTATTGCTGCAAAATGCCTCCAGACACCTGCTGCTCCAGGGGCCAGAAACAGAATTCCTCCAGTTGTGTTTTTGTCCCAGACATCTGCATTGCACTTTACAGTCCACAAGCATTTTCATAGCTTCACCAGTTGGGGGTCCTACATACTTGTGAAGTTAAAGAAAGGAGGATTGTTGAAGTAGTTAGCACAAGCCACAGATAAGAAACAGAAAGTCTGAGAGATGAATTAATTAGCTTATTCCTGAGATCTCATAGTTCATATATGGTGCAACCACATTTAGAACAAGGTGTGTCTGGGTCTTCCCTAGAGTCCTAGCCTTGCCATCCATCTTTGGAACCTCTTAATTTGATGCCCCCAAACTCTGATCCCCCTCACCCCAACACTGTGTATCTAGGAATTGAAAGAACTGGATTCTGGCCCACATCCTTTCAAGGACCTGTTGTGTGAACTTGAGTTAGCTACTTAACTGCTCTGAGTCAAATTCTGCATCTATATAAATGTCCCACAAAACAGATTTTGTGCAGCCTGAAAGAAATCATATGCAAGAATCTATATTGCACAACAAAGTCATTCAAACGTGGAAGGCCCTGAGGTCATTCATCGATCCCCATCCCTCCACTGGGCCAAGGGGATTGCCTTTTCGTAAAGGCACACAGTTACTCCTGAAATGTCAATCTTTTGTGCTTTCCCTAAAAAGGTCAAAGTGGAAGATGCTAATACTTCGGATGTGCCTGAGATACGTCTTACTCTAACTCACTAGCACAGGTCTTCCCTGACCACACTCTCCAGAGCATCTTTCTCCCAAGGCAGGACTGAAACTTCAACACCTGCAGTCAACAGGTTTGAGGCTGGGGCAGATGCTGTTTTGAAAATGTTACTGAGCGAAGGTTAATGCACTGTCAGCTTATCTTCATTAAATTACCACATTAACCAAATCAGAAAATATATATAAGAGAACAGAGAACAGGACGTAGTGTAGATAAGCTTTGATTGAGACAGATCATCTTAGCATTTTTCTTCCTGAGGGAGGATAGGATTTATCCCAAAGGGAAAGGCTGAGCAACTGAGAGGACCCAAAAGGCCTTTTAGGGCACAAAAGAAGAGAAGGGGGGATAAAGAAGGAAACAGGCCCTGGCTGGTGCGCCTCAGTTGATTGGCGCAATGTCCCATACATGGAAAGGTTGCTGGTTCCATCCCCGGTTGGGCTGTGTAGAGGAGGTCACTGATCTCTCTCTCTCTCTCTCTCTCTCTCTCTCTCTCTCTCTCTCTCTCTCTCTCTCTCTCTCCATCTCCCTCTAAAATCAGCGACAGTGTATTTTCAGATGAGAATTACAAAACAAAAACAAAAAAGAAGGAACCAACAGGTTCCTGATCCAAGATGGTGTGCTGGGAAGAACACTGGCCCATTGACTTCTAAATCCTGACAGTCATTAATTACCAGTGGTTATGGGCGTCTTAATTTCTTATATTACAATAAAGAGATACAGATCCTGCTCCCCCTGCACCTCAAGGCTTTTGTAGGGACCTGATGAGCCCCTGGAAGAGGAAGCGCTTGGAAAGGAGCGGTGGCTGTTTGGCAAGGAGCAGGCGGTCATTGGATGACTCCCGGGTCTCTGGCTGGAGACACTAAGTAGACGAGACAGGAGACCCTGGAAGAAAAATACTCTTGAGGAGGAAGCACTCGATGTGATTGCACTGAGTTTCCTGCGCCAGTGAGAAGTCCACGTGCAGGTGTGCAGCAGGTCACCGGACATTCAGAACTGTTGAGCCAGGTGTTCCCAGGAACTGGACCAATAATCAGACATCTCCTCCCTCTCAGCAGAGCTGCTCTGGCTCTGACAGCTGGGCCTCCGGGTGCTCTATTTATTATTCCTAATCCTCCGGGGCCGAAACCCTCCACAGGGTCCTCATCCTTCCTGTCCATAAATCAGCGGAAGAGCCGTGCTAAGTCCCAGGTGATAAATGAAGCCCTTCCCCGAAGGGTCTGGCCCAAGCCCACAGCAGCAGCTTGCCTGTCGGTATAATTGTCCATCTAAATCATCCTTTGCCTCTGATGACAAAGTGTTAATGACAAAATATAGGTGATCCTCCAAGAGAGGAAAAAGCTATATTTTTGCAACTGGAAATTAGAGATGTATTATTAATAGTGAACATTAATTATATATTTTAATGCCCACCTGGGACAGGGGACGGGGACATAATTTGCAGAGAAGCGCAGGGGGCCTGAAACCTAGCACGATCCTTTTATTAAGCGTGGATCCTATTTCCTGCTCCCATGAATATTTCATTTGGAATATTCACTCCATTCTACCTTTTCAGCCATTCCTCCTTGGCTAAGCTGCAGTTCTAGACAAGTCTTTTATCTTTCCTGATCTTGTTCTTGAGAGAGCAATGCTTATCCAGAAAGGATGTATCATTCTGGAAAAGGAGTATCCTGGACACCAAATTACAATGCAACTCGGAGTCCAGGAAAATCCGTATTAGTAATGGCGACCCCATGATCACTTAAGGCTGTGAACAGCTCTGTGGGAAAAGAATGCGAGGTATTTTCCTTGTTGACATCACTGGTCCCAGAAAGTCTTTCCAAAAATCGAATTCCTGGGGCCAATCTTCCTATGTTCTCCCACAGCACCCCATCCTGCCTCCTTCAGAGCCCCCACTGTGATATCCTAATTGCCCGTGACACACGCCCCGCTCCAAATGTGCCCATATTCTGGATGGAAGGCCAAGCACAGCTTTCAAGAAGTTGCACAGCTCATCAGAATCAAATACTTTAACAACCAGGCAGAAATGTAAGCACAGGCGACCTGCACTCGGCAAAGAGGATGGACTTCCTGAGGGCGGATGTGCCGCCAATCTCACAGCTGTGTCCCCAGCAAGCACAGCACACCACTCCTGCTGCCGGAACGCATTATATTAAATGACATACCTGCCTTCCTTTTACTTACAGACTATAGCATTCCATCCTCATAACCTCACAGCACGATACCCTTCTTTATACAAACTTTTGATAAAAAATAAGCTGACCTGCCCGGCCGGTGTGGCGCAGTGGACCGATGTACTAGAAGGTTGGTTCGTTTCCCAGTTAGGGCACCTGCCCTGGTTGCGGGCTCAATCCCCAGTAGAGAGTGTGCAGAAGGCAGCTGATCAGTGATTCTCTCTCATGATTGATGTTTCTCTCTCTCTCTCTCTCTTTCTCTGTGAATTCAATAAAAATATATTTAAAAAATAAATAAGTAAACGGACCTTCAGAGATGCTAAGAAATAAGTCCTCAAAGGCACATGCTGGAACGTGCTAGAACTGGTTCCAGGAGGCTGGTTCCAAAGCGGATGTACTGGACCACTGTGTCTAACTATTCAAATGTTCCCACCACTGGGGGAACTTGGGGAAGACAGTGATAATCTATACTAATAAAAGGGTAATATGCAAATTAAACCGGATAGACCAGACATCTTCCGGATGTCCTTCCGGACAAAGCCGCAGTGACTGCGAGGGCTGAGGAGGGCCGGCAATGGCAGCGGCCGGCAGTGGCAGCAGCAGAGGGGTGATGGGGATGGCGCCTTCCCCTGATTGGCCCGGTCACCTCCAGCAGAGGGAGGCCATTGGCAGCAGCAGCAGCAGGGTGATGGGGGTGGCGCCTTCCCCTGATTGGCCATGTCACCTCCTGCAGAGGGAGGCCAGATAGGGATTGGGCCTAAGCCATCAGTAGGACATTCCCTGAGGGCTCCCGGACTGTGAGAGGGGGCAGGCCGGGCTAAGGGACCCCTCCCCCCCAGTGCACGAATTTTCATGCACCGGGCCTCTAGTCCTAATCATAAACAACAGCAACAAGTTCCATTTACTGACAGCATACCCAAAACTTTGTATACATTATCTCATTCAGTTCTCCCAATAATCATATAAAGTCACTAGTTATCTTTCCTATTTTATTGATAAGAAAAGTGAGGTTCAGAGAGGTTAAGAATTTGCCCAGGCACACACAGCTTGTAAGTGTAGAATCATAAATGGAACTCACATCTTTCCGACTCTCAAGCAGGTGACTTTTCCCCTGGGTATCAAAGCAACAATCTGCTTTGTCTTCTCAAAGACTTAGGTTGATTTTCTTACCGATTGCCCAGGTTGCATCTGACTGTCCTGCACCATACTTCTCATTCCTGCCTACACCCGGCTGCTGTCTCAGAGGCCAAGTCCTGGGCTCCAGCTCTGCCTCAGGGCCCCTCTGGGCTTACAGGTCCAGAGCAGCCACTTCTCCAGTCTAAAGCATTCCCTGACTCATAAATCCTGTTTTGTTCAAGGAAAGAACTCTACTGGGGGAGGGAGGGTCTGTGAGAGATTTCTTTTCCTGGTTACCTTTCAGGACATGTTAAGGGACAAGCTCTCTAATTAAAGGTCAACAGTGTGGTTTTTGGGTGAGTGCTAAAAATTTCCCATAGGCCCTGGCCAGTGGCTCAGTTGGTTGGAGTGTCATCCCATACACCAAAAGTCTGAGGGTTCAATCCCAGGTTGGGGCGTGTGTGGGAGGCAACTGATTGATGTTTCTCTTTCATACCAAAGAATAAGAAAAAAGAATTTCCCGTAAGAGTGTAGTTGAAATCCTAAACAAATCACATGATGTTTAATTGTGTGTGCAAATAAAATTATGCAAAACTCCTTAATTAGAATATAAAGTTCAAAAGACCATTTAGACTTCATGAAGATTTAATTTTTAATGACACGGGAACTTTCTTGTGAAAGCATGTTAGGAAAAGAAGAGCAGGTGTAAAGCTGTACATAATGTATGATCATAATTATGTAAATTATCTAAAAGGTGTGTAGGGATGGAGAATCCGAATATAAACACCCCGAAATGCTAACAGTGATGCTGATGGATAGCATTATGGAGACTTTTAATTTTCTTTTTTATACTTTGTTGAATTTTCCAAATTCTCCTCAATGAAAACATTTGCCTTTGTCATAGGGAGGAATAAACAGTGCAGTAACTACAACCTGTTGGGTCGTAACATTTACATTCACATGGAGGTCTAACGTAGATTTGATAGTGAACTTGAAAGGAGAACAAAGCTTTCAGATACTGCTCCTGGGTCCATTCACCGTTAGAGAGCATTTTGTTTGCATGTTTCCTCTTTGGTCTTTCCCTTGCGAGGTAATAAAGTTAGAATGCTTGTGTCAAACAACCGTATCTGAAGGCCTGGGAGCCAAGTACAGGCTCCTCCCAGCCCCAGGAGAGGACTTCCCCTTCCGACACATATATTCAGGCTGGGCACAGATGACACCTCTCTGGACTGAGGATAATAGCGCAGTCACTCCTGATTATGCTCCGGATACAACCACCCTCTCTGTCACCGGGGTCGCTGTAGTGTGCTGGGAGGAGGGGAGAGGAGGAGGAAATGTGAGAAGTTACCATAATTGGAACTCATAATGTCTCCATGAAAGCTTTTTCTCTAGGATCAAACCCTCTCCTTCCTCCCCCGCATCCAGACAGTCTGAATGCTGGGATATGCCATGTGGCCCATAAAAGTACCCGAGTTTCTGTGGGGCAGGGTGTCCATCTTCATTTACATTTCCACGAGACTGTAGAAGCCATAGGTCCTACAGAAAAAATAAGCAGGTCCCAGTGACTGTAACAAGGCCCATGTAATGTTCCACAGACTTTTTCCCCCTGAAAAGAGCAACGAGGAAAGTGTACTCTGTCAAGCCTGTGGTGGACTTTATACCCATGTTCCAAGCAGCTCCGTTTCTGAGAACCACTCTTAATTTTGTACTAATAAAAACATGCTTTAAAAAAAATCAGAAAGACACATTAGGAGGGCTGCCAGTCCATTTTCTAAAAACCCAGATTTCCTTTTCCAAGGCCAAAGCCATAACTTTATTATATGAAAATATATGTTCACAGTGGTCCTTACCCAGGCCTATTAAGCCAGGGATGAGGTGAGAAGCAGAAAAGATTGACAGTATATTTTCATTCAATCTCTCTTAAAATAATGATGCATGCAACCTCATGCCATTACTTTTTAATGATCTTAGCCTAGTTAATAGCACAGTAATATTCCAAAAAGGAGCAGGGAATTATTCCCACATTTAATTTTCATTGCAAAAGTGAAAGAAGATCTCTCTTTTTTTTCTGCCAGAGAAGCTGTCTGCTGCCTGTGACTGCATTAGCTCTGCTACATTACAGCTGAGCTAATGGATCAAAACCAAGTGATTAGTTTCCTGCCCTTTTGAGCATTTCCAAGTACGGACTGACGGGCTCCCAGATGCGTGGGCATGGTTTCCAATGTCTACGTGAAGTTTGCTTGACTTCGCACCAAGTCAGGGCTTTGTGACCTTCCCGTAGACTTGACTTGTGATTTGTGCTTCTTTGGGTGTCTGAGTTGCACAGAATAATTAGGAAAGAGGACTTTGGGTAGGGGGGAGGGGTGCTATAATAGAATCCATGCATCTATTCTGTTTTTCAGGCCCAGTCAAAAGCCCAGATGATCCAAAGTAGCCTTATGCAAGGACTGACTATTAATTCATTAATGAATCCATCCATTCTTTCACAAGATGCTGTGTGCCAGGCACTGTCCTAGGCCCTGGGATCCCTGTCCTGAGCATCACAGACATCCTTCCCTGTGCTGGAGCTCACCGCAGCAATATTCTGAGTCTGGGATTTCCTCCGTAAAAGACGCTCTTGATCATAACAAGCACAATGGATTTAATAAGACCATTTGTTTCAGGGGGAGAGGGGAGACTAAAAAGCAGCAAACCAATGCAAATGCTGACACAGATTGCAAGATGCATCCTAAATAATATTACATGTGGAAAAAAATTGTATCTTTAATCTCTATGAGATGCCACTACACACCCAACAGAATGGCTAAGGTTAGGAGACTAAAACACCATGCACTGACCAAAATGTAGAGGAACTTATACGTTGTTGGTGGGAAGGTAAAATGGTCAACCACTTGGTAAAACGTTCTGACAGTTTCTAATAAAACTAAACACACAACTGTACTATGGCCCACCGCTTCTACTCCCAAGTGGTCGTTACCTAAGAGAAATGAAAGTGTGTCCAAAAAACCCTTGTACGTTAATGTCAGCGACAACTCTATTTATACCAGCCAAAAAGCCGGCACAGGTGTTTGTCAACAAGACAACCAGTGAACAAACTGCAGTATCTTCATCCAGGGATTACCCCTCAATACGCAGAAGAAACTTCTGCTACGTGCAATGATATGGATGAATCTCACAGACGTCATGCTAAATAAAATAAGCAAACATGAAAGAGTAGATAGTATATGATTCCATTTATATAAAACCACAACAGGCAAAGCTAAGCTCTGGTGGGAAAAAAAAATCAGAACAGTTATTGCCTCTGGAGTAAAGGGTAGTGAGGATTGGCAGGAAAGAGATTCCAGGAAACTTTCTTGGGTGGCAGTAATGTCCTCTGTCTTTTTTTTTTTTTTTTTAAATCCTCATCTGAGGATACTTTTCCGTTGATTTTTTTTTTTTAGAGATAATGGAAGAGAGAGGGAAAGACATAGAGAGACAGCAATGTGAGAGACACACATCGATTGGTTGCCTCCTCAATGGGCCCAACTAGGGCCCAGGGCAGAAAGGAGCCTGCAACCGAGGTGCATGCCCTTGACCTAAATTGAACCTGGGACCCTTCAGTCTACAGGCTGATGCTCTATCCATTGATTCAAACTGGCTAGGGCATGTCCTCTGTCTTGATAGGTACTTGGGTTACACGGGCATATTTATTTGTCATAACACACTTAATGCTACACTTAAGAATTGTGCATTTCAATGAATGTAAATTTTACAAAAAAAAAAAAGAAGAACTGTAAACAAATATTGAACTCTAATTAATGCTCTGCCTGCTGACTGCAGCTTACTTTGAAATGCATGAAAATGCATGAGTTGGGTGGGTGGATGGGTGGGTGGATGGATGGAAAGATAGATGTATAAACAGATGATAGATGGATGAATATATAATAAAGCAAGTAGAGTAAATTATAATTCTAGGAAGTAGGTGGTTGGTATATGGGCAGTCACTACAAAATTCACCCTTCTCTATGCTGAGATTATCATAATAAAGATTAGGAAAGTAGATGTTTGAATCAAGTAACTATGGTAAATGAAATGATCACCAACATCCTTTCATCTCCTTTTAAAGGGTTTAGGCCCTTTTTAAAACTTTGTTTCCCACTTTGTCTCCTGCTTAAAGAACCCATCATCCCCCTCTATGATTTCTGAAAGCTCAAGATCCTTGCCCGTATCCTGTCCCATTAAATAAACTGAACAATCAACATACTTGATCTTGTGAAGGCTTTAAAATAGGTGGATGTATGTGATCCTCACAATGGTGTATTTATATCTTAATCCAACAATTCATTTAACATCCATTAATTATCTCAAAATCCCCCATTGTCTAATATAGTTCCTCCTTTTAATAGAATAACTACCATGTTTTGTGTAACTTCTGTGTGCCAGCTACTATGATAATAGATTATCATCCTTATTGTAACCAGCCTTATGATTTAGACGTCACTATCCCTGCTTTACAGGTGAGGAAACTAAGGTTCAAGCATTTCAGACATTTTCTTGAGGTTACACAGCTGTTATATGGCAAAGCTAGCATTCGAAACCTGGCGTGTCTGATTTTGAAGCCCATGCATTTTAACATCCAATAAAAGATGGTCTTCAACGTTCTTTTCTGTTCTAAAATCTCTGATACTAGATAGCTAAAAAACAAAACAAAACAAAAATCACTGTACTAGCCCAGCTGGTGTGGCTCAGTGGTTGAGTATTGACCTATGAACCAGGAGGTCACGGTTCAATTCCTAGTCAGGGCACATGCCCAGGTTGCGGGCTCAATCCCCAGTGTGGGGTGTGCAGGGGGCAGCCCATCAATGATTCTTTCTCATCATTGATGTTTCTCTTTCTTTCTCCCGCTCCTTTCCTCTCTGAAATCAATAAAAATATATTTTTAAAAAAACACACACAAAAACACTGTACTAGACATTGTGAGCACAGTTGTTAAGTTTAGGGACTTATTGAAACTTCGAATGAGCGAATAAGTAACTGAAATATCCCAGCCTACTTGAAGCATTACCTCCAGCAACTCCTGCTGCCTGGTTTATTCCCTGTTTTCTGAACGCACCTTGTGTTTTTAAGCCTAACACAATGCAAAGAAAAGACCACCAGGGATAAATCTGGGGAAGGGCATACCAGCTGTCACCAAGGACCCTGAGACCAACTGGCTGCTACAGCTGAGGGTCGGGTTGTTGTGTCCTGGAAGCCACATCAAAGGGGTAAACATCGAGTATTCAACAATACCTGCTTCCGGAACAAAGCAAGCACACAAATGTACCTGCGGGGGTAAACACTTCCTTTTCCTGGACAGCTTGGTAGAAAGCTACCATACCCTTATTCAAGGAATGTTAACAGTGAACAGTACCCTTGGCTTTTTGTTTTTAACAGAGAGACAAGAAAGCATTGTTCAAATGGACAAACCTTTGGGAACATTCCTTAAAGCAGTGTATAACCTTAAGTAGGAACTCCGTGAAGGCGTTGCTATGAGGCTGAGCATGAGGTTCACATACTTAGTTTTATGAGACTCTCATAAAATATTGATTTAGAACTTGGAGACTCAAGATAAATGACTAACATTGACTGGTCTTTTGGTTCATATTGGGCGGCAATTTACTCATGACTGGATTCTCCAATGGAAATTCACGGGGAAGAAATTCGGAGTTTTGGGTGATAACGCACACATTTTTCATCTTGCCATTAAACATCGCAAATGTTTCTTACCTAGATGAGCGGGTCAACCATAACAATATCCCCTTATATTAGACAGCACCATGAGGTTCTCAAGGGCCCTCAAAACCCGCCCCCCAAACTCACTGCATCTTCGTGCAACAGACACAGTGGCATTATTATTTCACTTTACAGATCTGAAAACAAAAGGAAAGAGATTTGACAAAAATTGCCAACGATAGTTGGGACCGCCAGAATTTGGCCTTGCCCTATCACTCGGAATAGTAACAGAAAATAATAGTAACTGTAAAAGTGATTGCAACAGTACTTGTAATAGCAGTAATAGCAACAGCAGAATCAGTCGCAATAGCAACAGAAATTAAAGCATCACAGCGTTTCGCAAGATGCTTTGCAGAGGAAGGTGATTCTCCACCACCAGTCCATGGAGGACGTCCCTGCTCAGCAGCTCCCTCTGCTGGAAGAATCAGAAAACCAGAGCCTGTCCAAGTCTGCCATTTTGACCACCCTTCACTACTGACCCTGCCATGGAGGCAGCACACAGTGAAACAGGGTTCCACCCAGATCAGTTAGAAGCTCAGATTTCCCAAAACCTTCTGGAAACTGGCTGCAACCACAGACTCCCAGAGTCTGACCCTGTTGTTCTTGGCCAAGTCCTCATATCCAGCTTATCTAGAATCAGCTGCTGTCTGGCATCTGTTTCATCCCCAATTCAAGATGCACACAGATGGGGTCCCACATGGTTTGGGAGACATCCGTCCTTTATTTCCCCTACTCCTGTGCCTAATAACTGAAAGAAGTTTGGAGAGCTGTCCCATTGGGTCAAAGGTGTATGTCCCATGTTAGGATCCATGAGCTGAAGACTTTTCTCGCCCAAAAGCAAACGAGAACTGGCTCCTTGCTCCCCTCACCTCCAGCACAAGCTGCCACACCCAGGCTCTATAACTCAGCTGACGGGTCTCCCTACTGGCTGTAAACTAACCAAAAGTGCAATGACCTTGTATCTCATTGGAAAAAGTGCAACATTGTCTTTTGTTAAATGGCACAAAGTTCCACAGACTTCTATGTTTCCACATATGACCGAGGGCTAGTTACCTGCGAGCCCCAAAATGAGTTATTAAGGATGACAGACGCTGGTATTCGGGAACTAAGATCACTGAGCTCCTAAAGTTCTCTGAAGACACTTCTTCAATGTTTTTGAAAGAGTAATTGGGCCATGCAGGGTCCCTTGTGTCCCTTCTGACACCCAGCAGAGTTCCCTGGTACTAAGTGGCAGAGGGAAAAAAAAAATGATCTGAGTTGCTGTAGCTGAAGAAAAACATAGTTTATTGAAACTCACCACTAGAATTTCTATCTGGGCCACTATCACTTGGCCTGTTTCTTTCTTCTCAAGCTCTGCATTTTTGCATTGTCCCCAACTCACCTCCCTAATTCCACAAGGAAGATAATGCACGTCCAGTGATGCTGAAGCCCACCGTCAGGCCACCCGGGTGCTGAAGAGCAAGAAGTCACTAGTGAAGATGTAGGATGGGGGAGGGAGGGGGTTTGCAGCCCGGGAAGAAGAAAGTGGAAGGAGACTGTATGGCACATCAATTACCCGCCCCGAGGGCTGTTCATTAAGTGATTTGATTTATCGAAAGCACCTAGCACATAATAAATGCTCAATAAACATTAGACCTTTTCACTGCCCCTTCCTGGAGCTCACCATCCATTTTCTACCTGCTGATTCATTAGCGAGCGTGCCGCCTCTCTGAGTGATGCGCTGCACCAAGCATGGACAGTTGATTCATCATGAATAATGCAATGTCACAATCTGGACTATTTATATTCAGATGAATTGTACATAATATGCCACACATACTAAAGAGGGACATTAATATTTAGCATTGCAAGCTAAGCCGGGATGATTAATATGGCTTTAACTTTGTATCTCCTTTGCAGAATGTTCAATCTTCTCTCCTCTTAAAGGGACACCGTGAGAAGTATTTTCTACATCACAGGCGGGACCTGCTTCTCCGCGGCTAAAAAGAGCTGAGCAGGATGTTATGAATCTCTGGAGCTTTCATCCAAATATTTCAGTTCTGAGATTTTTATCCCGAGGAAACATTCCAAAAACACAGGAGGAAAAAAGTCTTTATGCACCATATATTATGACAGGTGAGTGGGTTAGTAAATTCATTCATTATACAGAACATTATGCAGTCATTAAAAATTACTTACACCAAGCATTATCAACAGCACAGAAATATACTTCTGTCATAGATTTAAGTAAAAATAATTAGCATAGACTGAGGGACTGAAGAAAAAAAAAAAAACCACCAAAATGTTTACAATGGCTGTTTCAAAGTAGTGAGTCTACTAATAATTTCTCTTCCTACTTTTTCAAAATTTTACAGATCTATCTCCCCAATTGCTGTTTTTATTGGAAAAGTCCTTTTAGAAATAAATGAGACATCACTGACTCTCAGCTCTATGTGGCCAGAATCCTTGTTTCTCTTTCATTATTGGGACTCCAAGTCATAGCATAGGGCTTACCACATAAACAGACATATAGTAAATTCTATCAACTGAGGGTTTTTTTTGCAATAATAATTTCGACTATACATTTTTTTTATGTTGGCTAATTCCTGAAGCCAGATAAGTGAATGATGGGGAAGAAGGGATAACAGGCACCAGCCACCATGTATTGAGCGCCTATTGTGTGCCTGTCCTGTGCCAGCCACTTACCTATATTGTTTCTCATCTTTGCAACAGCTTTGTGAGTAAATGTCATTATGTGTGTATTTCAGATGTGTACACTGAGGCACACAGACAAAGCTAAAGACTTTGCCTAAGCACCACAGCTGATGAGAGTGAATAAAACCCAACAGTGTGCCCTGGCTGGTTTGCCTCAGTGGATAGAGCATTGGCCTTCGGAATGAAGGGTCCTGGGTTCAATTCCGACCAAGGGCACATGCCCGGATTGCAGGCTCGACTCCCAGTAGGGGGCATGCAGGAGGCAGCCGATCAATGATTCTTTATCATCATTGATGTTTTTTTCTCTCTCTCCCTCTCCCCTCCTCTCTGAAATCAATTAAAAAACAACAATAACCCAGCAGTGTGACTCCAGAGTTTTCTTTTTTTTTTAATATATTTTATTGATTTTTTACAGAGAGGAAGGGAGAGGGAGAGAGAGTGAGAAACAATCGTTCAGCTGCCTCCTGCACACCCCCCACTGGGGATGTGCCCGCAACCAAGGTACATGCCCTTGACCGGAATCAAACCCGGGACCCTTCAGTCCGCAGGCCGACGCTCTATCCACTGAGCCAAACCGGTTTTGGCTATGACTCCAGAGTTTTCATTCTGTCTACTAAGACTCACCTAAGCTTTTGGATTATTCTAGTGAATTCCATAAGCAGAAGCTCTCTTGACACAAAGATAACAAGCTTCTAACATTTCAATTTCCCATCACAGAATGTTCCGGAGTTATCTCTACTTCTCATCGTAGTTTAGTGCATAGGACAAGGGTCTACGTACTTAAAGGGTCTAAGTATTTAAAATTGGGGGGGGGGGGGCGGGTAGTGACCCATGATGTCTTTGTCTCACCCATCCTGCTCTCCAAATCTATCAGGTTGCTTCACAAAAGCCCCAGGACCTGGCCTTCTTGAGTCCCTGGCCTCCAGCCAGGCTGTGCCCTGGGCTGCTTCACCCCCACACCCCCACCTTGCAGGCAGACACGGATGCTGACTGTGCAGTCAGACGGTGCTGAGCTCTGATAGGACTCGGGTTTGCTGGATTTAGAACATGCTCACCTTCAAGGAGCCCTCTGCATGCTCTCTGCAAACACGTTTTCAGTGCCTGCTATGCACAGCCTAAGAGCTGGAGTCTAAGGGCATCCAAACATACGAGGTCCATGCCTGTCTGGAGCTCACATCCCACCAAGGAGGCAAACATGCATGATGAGAATCACACATAGGAATGTAGAAACTGCCATGTGCCATGATGGGGAAGTGAAGGGAGGTTAGAATAGGGGCATTCTCCCCCTGCCCAGAGGCCACTGAGGAAGCACCAGCTGTCTGAAATAGGAAGGATGAGTAAAGATTAATATGGCCAAGGGATGGGCAGGGAGGAAACATGTGACTAGAGGAAACACGGCACCTCTGAGAAATAAGAACGGTCAGAACTTCCCAGAGCACAGAGAGCTGGAGAGAGAAAGGACCAGAGAAGAAGGCAGGAGCCTGAGGCAGAACCCAAGGGAGTAATTAGACGTCATTAAAGTACTGCAGAGGCTCAAATGGTGTTTATTAAAGATTCCTCACAGAGGGGTGGGAGGGCCTGGGGAGGGATGAGAGTGCACGCCAGCTCCTGCTTTCTCCTGGCACCTGCTTGGATATTGCCTCCTTCATAAAGTCTTCTCTGTACCTGCAAGTCTGTCTTGGGCGCCCTCCTCTGCCCCGTCACCCTCTGCACTTGCCCGCCTCAGCACGTGTCACAATCTATTGGAATTTCCTGTTTACTTCTCTGTAACATCCAAATCTATAGGCTCTGTGAAGGCAAGGACCCCATTTACCTTGTCAACACGGATATCCCCAGTGCCACCAACAATGCTTCCCCACAGCAGGCGTCGGTAAACATTTACAAAGTCACTAACATTTCATTGTAAACCTACTAGCTGCCAGCTATCCTAATCCTTTCATGTTCTGTATTAGCCCATCGGTTCTCCCGATATCCCTATGCAACACCTATTGTAACAGATGAGTCAACCAAGACACCCAGGGGCCAGATGACATGTCCAGGGCTGCGTGGCAGCCACGTGGCTACTACGTGGCACCACTGAGTCCCAGAGTCCGTGCTCTCAACCACAACACTATATGAATAACAAAGAATGGAATTCTGATCTTTCACAGCCAGCATTTAATTATCTGTGTTAATGGTTTAAAGCAGTGGCCTGCATCAGCCAAACTGTGAGTAACAGTGAAATAATCCCTGGTGGACTGGGTGATACATATGGGTTTTTTTCAGTAGATTGACCTTCGTAAATTACCACTTAAAATAGCCAGTGACAAAACTGATTCTTGGTCCCTAAGCAGCAATCAAACTAATGGACAGGAAGTAACTAAAAACTAAACTGGCTCAGCCAAAAAAAAAAGCACTCAATCAACAAATTTAATTAGCACTTATTTCGTCTTCAAGCTCCCCCAGCCTTCCTCTGTGCCTCATCACTGTCAAAGCTCCTGAAAGCCTATCCCACACCCACCATGTCTCCTTCCTTACCTCCTAGTCACTCATCCTGAGATCAGGTCTTTGTCCCCACCACTGCACTGAAGCCCACACTAACACAAAGTCACTAATGACTGCTGTATTTTGTATCTGATCGCTTTCTGCCAACTCTGGAGCTGTCCATGGCTTTTGATCCTGTACATCTTGAAATGCTTCTCTTAGCACTTGGGGCTCTGCTGTCTGCTCTGGAGGCTACAGGATGAGGGACCTAGAGGACCCCATTTAATTTTTCATCTCTCCATGATTGGGAAAATCACATACTCTCCCTCTAGCCCAAGTTGTGTATTGGGTTCTTAATTGATTTTTTGAGAGAGGAAGAGGGGAGGGGGAGAGAAAAACATTGATCGGTTGCCTCCCACACACACCCTGACTGCCCAACCAACTGAGGCACCAACCAGCCAGGGCCTTTAGCCCAAGCTTTAGCCCACTGTGTGCTGCTAAGAGATTAACGAGTGCTAGCTGTGACTTTCTCTCTTTTCTCTCCTAATCTTATAGGGCATCACAAAACATTTTGATAAGGCAGTAAGTGCGTCAAGTTAATCAGAAAATATATGAACAAATGAAATCTCCATGTAGAGTATACTATGTTGAATTGTGAGAGCTGAAGTCTGTGTCAGTGCGATACAACCTAACCAAGGAAATTAGTTTTGTTTTTCACTCTTGCAAGGGATTTCATTTAGGACATAAGAGGTAGAGTTTGAGAGACAAGGAGACCATATACTAGTAGACTAGGAGGTTCCAATAACTACTTTTAAACTTTGTGCCATAGCCGGTTTGGCTCAGTGGATAAAGTGTCAGCCTTCAGACTAAAGGGTCCCAGGTTCGATTCCGGTCAAGGGCATGTACCTCAGTTGCAGGCTCAATCCCTGGCCCTGGTTGGGGCACGTGCAGGAGGCAACCAAATGATGTGTCTCTCTCACATTGATGTTTCTCTCGCTCTGTCTCTCCCTTCCACGCTCTCTAAATAGCAATGGGAAAATATCCTCCGGTGAGGATTAACCAAAAAAAGTGCAACATTGTGATGGTGTGTAAAAGGCTTGGGCTTTGATATCAGACACTTAAGCTAAAACTCCAGTTCAGTAAATTACTAGTAGTATATATTTGTTCACTCACACTCTCCGTGAGTCAACGTCCTTATGTGAAAAGTGAGGATGAAAGTAGAGAGAGGTAATGAAGAACAGATATGTACAAAGGTCTTGGCATGAAGGGGGTGTTTAATAAGTGCTCATTTCCTCTCTCACCCCTGCAGATTCAAGGGGCCCAGTGCTACGCTGCCACGTTCCCTGTACCAGGAACGCTCCTTCCAGCTCACCTCATCCATGGCCAGGAACTTCCAGGCATTTCCCAGTCCCTGAAGATGGGCAGGGCCATGTGACTCACATCGTCCAAAGAAATCTGAGTAGAATGATCTGTGTCACTTCCGGGCTGAAGCGTTCAGGAGCCAGAGCAAGATGCTCAGTAGCCCATTCCCCTGAGGTAGCCACCGGAAGCCACGAGACCAAAGCGGCTTGTGTTTCTGAGTCACCAGCTGGAAGGCAGCCCTGGAGAGCTGCCTAACCGGCCGTGGAACTTGCATGAGTGACAGGGAAACCATGGCTGTGCTAAACCATTAAACATCTGGGTTGGTCTGTCATTCTGCACAGCCTAGCCCCGTGGTCGGCAAACTGCGGCTCGCGAGCCACATGCGGCTCTTTGGCCCCTTGAGTGTGGCTCTTCCACAAAATACCACGGCCTGGGTGAGTCTATTTGGAAGAAGTGTCGTTAGAAGAAGTTTAAGTTTAAAAAATTTGGCTCTCAAAAGAAATTTCAATCGTTGTACTGTTGATATTTGGCTCTGTTGACTAATGAGTTTGCCGACCACTGGCTTAGCCCATCCCCATTACATCCATCACTCACGCGGGTCTATGTCCCCAAGGGTGGTCCAGGGGTGAACCAGCCTCATCCCTTTTTTACCCACAGTCCTCACTGTTAGCATCTCCCCTTCGCCTTTCCTCTCTCCTTCACACACCAGAATCTGATCTCTTAACTTTACCTCTGAAACCTCAACTCCATAGAGTGAAATGACTTGTCCAGAGCCACCCAGCTCGTAAGTGGCACAGCCAGATGAGACGCCAGGCTTTCTGATTCCCCTCCAGCTCTCTCACTAGCCACACTAGACCTCCACCTGCAAGCCTGCAACTTCACATGTTAATAATGCTCTGAGCTTGCCATGCCTCTCAATCACTGTAAGTGATATAATCCATGCTACATTAATGCACTAATTACCAACAGAGCACATTAGCATGCCCTAATCACTAACGAGAATTATTGTCAATTCCCCGTGCTGCTTGCCAGTACCTGCGAAATGCTTGCAAGAGTTGGCATGAGGAGGGAAGACGGAACACAGCGAACAATCAATTCACTTCATATTGACGACCAGTCAGGTGGCCCTTCTATTACTATTCTTTGTCAGCAAAACAAAAAGCTGACAGAGTCCCCAAAGGAAGGCGGTGGACATGTTAGGGATGTGGGTGCACTCTGGAAATAAAACCCCTGCCTGGTTTAGATTCCCAGGCTGGTGTGGCTTCATGGCTGAGCATTGATCTATGAACCAGGAGGTCAGGGTTCGATTCCCGGTCAGGGCACATGCCCAGTTGCAGGCTCCATCCCCAGCAGGGGGCGTGCAGGAGGCAGCTGATCAATGATTCTTTCTCACCATTGATGTTTCTACCTCTCTCTCTCCCTCTCCCTTCTTGTATCTAAAATCAATAAAAATATATTTTTTAAAAATAATAATAATTAATTAATTTTTCCCAGTAGCATGAAGGAAAACTGGTAAAGTGAGGATAGGGGGCTCTAATTTATCATTCATTAAACACTTAGCTATTCTGAGTCATGATCCTTGATAGACACTTTACTAACCTTCCATCTTCTGGTCCTGATCACAACCCTGTGGATTAGGTAGGAGAATCCCTATTGCACAGGCAAGGAAACTGAGGCTCATAGAGGCTAGGGAACTTGTCCAAGGCCATGTGGCTGTAAGTGGTGAAGTCAGGATATCAATCCTGGGTGATCTGCATGCTCTTCAGTTCACAGCAATGCACTAATTCCATTTCACCCAGAATCTAAAGGGAATCCTACTTAAGGGCACAGGAATTGGCATATCCCCTGGGACTGTCATTTAAGACACAGTCAGCCGTAGGCATTTATTAAGCATGCACTGTGCCCAGCACAGCGTTGAGCACTGGAAGCATGGAGAGAGGTAGATGTGGCCCTAGCCTGTGAGGCATCAGGATCCAACAACACCTGCTGTAACGCGATTACAATCACCTCAACCACACAACAAAACATGAGAGCACACAAAAGCATGAGCACAGAGGAGCAAGGGGGACTCAAGAGAGACTTCTTAGGGCCAGTTTTGGAAGATCATTAAGCACCTACACCCAGATTTTGGGAGAAAGTGCATTCCACATGCAAAGTCACAGAGGTGTGAACAGGTGCGCTGGTCTCAGAAAGGACCAGTGGCCGATTCTGTTGGAGTACAGTGTGTGCATGATCCTTGTGCATGATCCTGTGCGCCTGATCCTGTGTGCATGGTCCTGTGTGCCTGATCCTGTGTGCATAATCCTTGTGCATGATCCTGTGTGCCTGATCCTGTGTGCATAATCCTTGTGCATGATCCTGTGTGCCTGATCCTGTGTGCATGATCCTTGTGCATGATCCTGTGTGCCTGATCCTTGTGCATAATCTTGTGTGCCTGATTCTGTGTGCCCGATCCTGTGTGCATGAGGAGAAGGGGAGAAATATGACTCCAGGGCAGGGGTCACTCTGGCAGACCCCGAGCTGGATGCGAAGGCACCAGAAAGCAACCTGAAGTTCTGCACAGGAGACGGCATATCCGGCTGGGCTTTATGACAGAGCCCTCTGCTTGCTGTGGAAAGTGAGGTCTGTCTAAGGCAGTCATTCTGGACCCCAATGCCAGAACCCCACCCCAGACCAATTTAGGCAGACACTGTGGAGGGACAGTCTGGGCACTGGCGAATTGGTAAAGCTCATCTGGCAATTCCAATGAACATCCAGGATTCAGACTACTGGTTTAGAGGCAGGAGTAGAATTTGGGGGCTCATGCTGGGAAGTTGAGTCTGGATGAAGAGAAAGGACCAGATTCAAAACAACAATATTTTAGGAGCTAAAATTGACAGTTGTGATTGATGAGATGTGGAAGCCAAGTGAGAAGGGGGAGGGGGGAGAGTGGGAGGAGGCGCTCCATTTTTTTAACTTGATATATATATGACACACACATATGTGTGTGTATCACACATAATATTGCCAGAGATTCTAACAAGCCCATGAGCAATTATAGATGTTTTCCATCCCCACGGCGGTTATCTGCGACAGTCCGGAAAGATTACTATAATTCAAGAAAGCATACGGCGTGCTACACAGCCCATCTTCAATACTCAGGGGTCCGCATTCATTCCAGCCACGCTGCACAGTCCCAAGGGCCCTTGTTTGCACCGAAGCCACCCAGTTCTTGAAGGAGAAATGCCTGGGGAGTTCTCCGGGAGGATGAAATTGCCCTCTCGTTAGTGCATTATTTACTTTGACGCAGAATTCTAGCAGCTGCAGCGCGGGCCCCATTGTTCACATGGTTGGGTAGGGAATGTAATGGGAATACCATTAATTTGATGGTTTTCAAGGAGGTGATTTCCAATTTGAATTATTCTCGAGTTGTAAAATGAGCCTGAGCCAGTTTGTAAAACAGCAAGAAGTCAATGCACCATATAACCTTGATTTTTTTTTCAAGTCCCAATGCCATGAAGAAAAAAATTCTCCTCCGAACCCATGATAAGGGGGTAAAAAAAAAAAAAATGCCACCATCCTCCCACCCCCTAGGCAAATTAGCAAGACAAATGTTAGCAAAAGGTTCTGCAGAGGCACCATTATTTACAAAGGGAGCGGGAAGAAGATGCTATGAAATAAATCATGCTGACAGTTCAATCAAAAAAAAATCAGAATATATTATGCTGCTTCTCAAGTGTTGGAAAGAAACTGGACAGGGAGAGCCAAGTATGTGCCCGTGTGCTTTATTTACCCATAATGGCAACCTGAACTCCGCAGGCACTGCTGGCTAATGAAATCTGCATGCTAAACTGGCGTGACAGGCTCATTCCACGTGTATTGTTTTGAATGCCAACCCCGAGCCAGTGCTGTTCCAGGTACAGGGGATGCGAAGGTCAGTAAGACAGGTGAGACCTCTGCTGCCGTGAGGGTGCAGTTCCAGTGGTGAGAGGGGTGAATGGGCAGGTGATCCACAAGCAAATGAGTGGGTCCTGGGCAATGATGAGTGTCCTAAAGACAGGGAAGCAGGAGAGACCAGCCGGGGGCTACTATAAGCTGGGGACTGGGTTAGACCTGTCTGTGGAGGTGACATTTAAGTAGAGAATCTAGAAAAAGAGAGCTGCAGGGAGGGACCCCTAGGGCAAAGGCTAGGGTGAGCGTGTCTAAGGAACAGGAAGAGGTGCACAGGCCTGATTGATGAGCAAGGCGGGCAGGAAGGAGATGAGGTCTGAGAGGGAGGCCGGAGTCCTTGCCCAGACAGGACCTCTCAGGCGGTGAGAAGGAGTGTAGATTTTATGCTGAGTGCATGGAAGGCTCCTGGAGGGTTCTAAGAGGAAAGGCGACGTGGTCTGATTTAAACATTTTAAAGACCCCCTGCGTGCTGGGTCAATAATTCAGTGTTGTGCTCGACTCTGTGAGAGGTGAGAGATATTCAGTGAGTGTGGGAGGGGTGATGAATATGAGTGGGATTGGGGGCGAGAGAGAGGTGATTCACCAAGGACCTAAAGGTGAGGAAGATGAGCTATTTAGAGACATTGATGGTGAGAGGAAGGAGTGGGCCACGGGAATAGCTTCCTGAGTGTCATTGAGTCATCGTGATTAGCACATCCAAGAGGGGCTGCCCTTCCCACAAGAGCAGGATCCAGAAGAGCAAACACGGGCAGGTTTATCTCAGGGGGGTGGGTGCTAACTCCCAGAACCGTGGTAAGCCTGGTCACTAGGTATGAGAGGGGGCAAGGATGCTACCTCAGGTCTCAGTCTGCACCGGTGATTCTCAGTCGGGAACAATTCTGCCCCCTCAGGCCGTTAGGCAGCATCTCAAGACATTTCTGTTGTCATAACTGCGAGAGAGGATGCTCTGGCATCTGGTGGGTAGAGGCCACGGATGTTGCCAACATCCCACTGTGCACAGGACAGTCCTCACAACAGAGAGGCATCCGGCCCCATGTGTCCGCAGTGCCGACGTCGAGAAACCCTGGACGCACCACACGGCAGAGCTGGACAGTCCTGTGATCGTAGGCAAGTCCTTAGCCTCATGGCACCTCAGTGTCTCCATCTGTCAAATGTCCCGCGTCCCACGCAGGTGGGTGTGGAGCTGAGGCCATGAGGGTGATAACCACACCGGGGCACCGGAGGAAGAAGACAGCGGTTATGACATCAGATTAGGGTGTGGAGCTGGGTTCCCTCCCACGCAGTGGGTCACTTTGGGAAGTGGCCCGGCTTTCTTGCGCCCCCCCCCTGCTCTGGGTCACATGTGCAGACAGAAACATAACAGGTACAGGGGTGATGAATTGGTGAGCCCCTCCCCCCCACCCCCCCTACCCCCCAGAGCACGAGCACCTTCCCCCAGATAAATCTTCTTAGTGGTACCTGAAGGCATCTCTATTTAATGCAACACTAACACGGTGTTCCAAAAACACTAGCTGAGACTCTCAGCGAGGGGCTCAGCACTGCCGACACCTGGGACTGAATGTTGCCCTGTGGGGCTGCCCTGGGCACTGCAGGTTATTGAGCAGTACCACCAGCCACTGTCCACTAGATTCAAGCATCCCCCATTTGAAATGAAATCATCTGTGTAGACAGATTGGGTCAGCTCTCACCTCTTCCTCCCCCTTACCAGTTATATGGCCTTAAGCAAAGTCCTCATCCTCCTTGGGACCCTGTTATCTCATCTGTAATATAGGTCTAGTACTTCTCTACAGTAAAGATGACATAACATGCCAAGTTCTTAGCACCGTGTCTAGCATGTAACTGGTTCTCAAAAAGGTTAGACAGGGTAGAGGTGGCACTCGGTGGCCGTGTCCCCAGGACAAAGTCCATTCATAAAAAGCAGTCACACACACAGCAAGTGTGGCCCAATGCCCCTGTGCTGGGAGCAGAAACTTGCTTTTTCACCCAGAGAGGGGGCCTTATCGCCTACTGTCATCACTAATGAAGGAGACACTGTTGGACTTTCCCTGTATCTGGAAGCTGCCGTGACCCCACCAGACTCAAAGGACCCCTGACCTTTGGAGTCCTTCCCTTTAGAGGGAAGGAGGCCATGGCAATGAAGTCTTTATGGGGTCAACAAGCATCGCAGCAGGCGGGGCAGGCATGGCTGGTCTCCCTGACAGCCTGTTTTTAAACACTTTCAGAGGGAAATGAGTTCCCTTCCAAGGAGCTGCCTGTGTGCTGGCAGATCCAACACGCAAGCAAAGCCCCTCGGGCCGGCGGAGAGCAGAGGTTCTGAGGAGGAGGCACTGCTCACTGAAGCCGTCTGTGAAGTGCCCACAGCCTCATGGGACATCGGCAGCATTCTCTGGAGAAGATGGCTAGTCACCTTCACAGTCACAGGATTGAGACAGGGAGGTTTGCAAGTGGCATGTTCAGAAGGATAATGCTCTCGAAGCATTTTCTCCCCATACTGCGTCGAGCTGGATAGAATAGATTATGAGGGTTCAAGATGCATTTTGATGCTATTTTGGTGATATGGGGCCAACTATGTCCCCAGTTCTGTCCCATCTTTTATTCTCCCTCTTGGTGGAGTTCCTGCAGGAGACAGATCTTTAGCCAAATGGAAACAACGGATCACATTGTTATGAGTTGGGCCAATGCCCAATACTACAAAGCTAGACCTTTTAGAAAAGGTGAGTCCAAGTAGCATGCACTTGATAGTCACCTTCTCCTGAACCCGAATCAGAACCTTGCCTGGACACAGTGAAGGGGACTTCTGGACATTAGGCCCACGGCTGACACAACTCACCAGGTAGATCACCGGGTGTGTATGGGGCAGGGGGACAAGTACAGAGAGGATATGGCTGGCCCGGGCCATTACTTAGCTCACCTACCCAGAAGAATCTCACAGACAATGGCTGATGGAGACAGGGATACAAAAGGCAACTCCCTTGCCTCGTGGAATATACTTCAATGGTACTGTATATGCTCTAAAGTTGGGATCAGCAAATTACAGCCTAAGGAACCGAATATGATCCATCTTCATTCAACTCCATTCCCTGTGCCTGGCACAGAGCCTGGGAGAGAGGAGAGAATAAATGTTTATTGAATAGAATGGAATACAATTGAACCTGGAAAGACTGGTCACATGTGGGCAGAGTTGGGAGAGGACAGAAGGTGTTTTTTTACGTCCTCAAACATGTCAGGCTTTTATGTCCCATCTGCCACCGGCATTCGCCTGTCTCCCGCACACCGTCACTAGCTTACCTACTTCATCACTCGTCCTTCAGGTCTCAGCTTAGAGAGACCTGGCCCCAGCCTGAGTTCACTGTCCCTCACCTGTGCTCCACTCAAGGAATAATTCTCCCACAATGCATCAGGTCTTCACGTTTACTTTTCTGTCTCCCCCACTCGAATGCTGGCTCCATGAGGACAGGGACTTCACCGGTCCTGGTCACCTCTGTGATCTTAGCACCGAGCACAGTGCCTGGCACATGGTAAGCCATAGTGAGGAGCTGAAAAGCTACTCTCTGGCCATTTTGACTCTGTTTTTCTTTTTATCCAACGTTTATTTTAACATTTTCCTAAACAAGCAGACAAGTTGAAAGGCCCACACAATGAACACTTATATTCAACAACTGTTAATATTTTACACCCTATATATTTTTAAAATAATAGCAAACATTCTTTGGGCATTTACTATACGCCAAGCACTTGGTAGGTGCTTGGCAAATATTTGTTTAATCCTGACAAACAGCATAGAAGATAAACACTGTTGTGCTTCCTATTTCATTGATGAGAAAACTGAAAGTTAAAGAAGTTGCATCACTTTTCAAATTCAAACAGCTGCTCGGTGTTGGATTCACACCCAGAGCTGGGGTAGTAGCCCAGATTCCTGACTACTGGGTCAGGCTGTCTCACAACCCCACAACCACGTGATGTGATGGAGAATCCCAGAGATTGTGGGATTCTGTCACTTCCGGGGACTCTGGGGCAGCTCATGGAGAGATGGCTCCAGACAGCAGCCGAAAGGCTGACTGACTGGACTGAGGCAAGGAATACAGGGCGGAAGTTTGGTGGCCACTCATCAGGGATTAGCGCCAACAGCATGCAGCCCAATCCCTTTCTTCCCTGCCATACATCTCTGACACGACCATTATTAGTGCCTGGGTTCAGAAGCTTGCCACCTTGTATGATCTGAATTGATCCAGCAAAGAATTCTCTGAAAAGCACCATTAAGATGATTTATAGTCTAATTTTGGTTGCTATAGATTCCAGAGAGAACAAAAATCCCCCACTCGCTTGGAATTCAGGCAAAGGTTCCGCTATTGATAGAGAAGCATGGCTGGCCAGGAAAAAGTCATATTTTTAAAGTTTACAGCTACCACTCCTGGTTTGGGGTTGCCATAGCAACCGAGGGCCTGAGGGTTGGGGGAGAGCTCAAGAGATCTCAGGCTCAGGAGAGCTGATTGATAGGTCTCCCGAACACTGTTTAGACACTTCAGCGCTAGGAGACAGATAACATTCGCTTATTTATTAAAATACATGTTAAAACACCAGTCATCTCTCTGGCCCCGGCATTCCATCCTAATCATTGTTGTTAAGGCGCTGCTAACAGGCTACTGATAGGGAAGGAAGGCCGTCCCCATGAGGGCGCTAAATGCCATTTTGAGGGGTAACATGCACAGGGCTCATGCAGGCCATGCAGGGTGTGTCATTACACTAATTTGCCATGATTGATTGCTTCACTATCCCCTCCTCAACTCCCCGGGCTCTCAGGGATTTTGAGGCAAGGCTAATCCCAGTAAAGACTTCTGTTCCTGGCTCTGAGGGGCTCTGGCCGGGCTTGTGTCCAGCTGAGGCCTCTGATTTCTGTCCTGTCACGAGGCTGACAGCCTCGCCTGAATGAGTGGCAGTTTGCACCCTGAGCAGAGCGGGTGTCATCGGGCACAGGGGCCGGATGTGTATGGCCTGTCAGAGGTGACACAGCTCAGGAGACGGCCTACAGCTGCGGTCAAGACAGGCTGGGCGTGGATCCCAGTGGAGGCTATTGCTAGATTTGTGACTGGGGAAACCTCGTGGGCCCCCATATACCTACCTGGAAACGGGACATTGACCTGGCCTCCATTTCTGCAGGGTTTATCGTATGCAAGGCACTCAGGAGGCCTCTGAGCAGATATGCTTATGCATAACTCACAAGGCCTGACATGTTATGTGGTTCTTCTTCATCTTGCAGACGAGGAAACTGAGGCTGGGTTTCTGAGATGCTCAGAAACGGGAGAAGCAGCAGAGCACCCAGGGTTCAGGAAGGAGTCAAGGAGAATGCATGTGAACTGCTCAGCACAACACAATATGTGTGCAATAGCTGGTTCAGAGTCGGGGCTGCATAAATGTTATTAGGTATGTACCATTCATTTTATTTTTTCCAGTTTTATTGAGGCATAATTGACAAATGAGATTGTATACATTTAAAGTGTATAATGTGACTTGCTATGTGGATACTTTGTGAAATGATTAATACAACCCAGTTAATTAACACATCCATCACCTCACATAGTTGCCCTGTGTGTGTGTGTGTGTGTGTGTGTGTGTGTGTAATGAGAACACTTAAGATCTACTCTCTAAGAAAATGTCAAGTATAAGCTACAGTGTTATTAACTATATTCATCAAGCTGTACATGGGATCCCCAGCACTTACTCATCTTATAACAAGGCTTGTGCCCTGTGAGCAGCATCTCCCCATTAACTTTCCCATCCTTGGTGGTGGTGGCAGGTAGTAGGCCTACCCTCATCATCCAAAGCTCAATACGGTGACATTTGTCTAAGTGTCAGTAATCTTCAGGCAGGTATTTGGCTCTCTCCACTCCTCATGATATCAAGCTAATCCTCACATCAACCTCATGAGATGAGCATCATTTTCTCAACTCTGAGCTGAGGTCACACAGCTTGTAAGAGGCATCGCTGGGATTTGAACCCTTCTATTCATGATTCCACAGCTTTATATTCAACTGTGAGGGTGCTCACATGAAACCATGGGCTTGGCATTAGGCTGGGTCTCCCACAATCTTTTATTCAATCTGCACATGATGTGTGAATGTCTTTACAATATGCCTGAGCAAGAAATTCTCCAGGCTTGATTGAACACCTTAAGGGTGTATACTGAGAGCAGCTTCATAGTTAGAAAGCCCTTCCTTACACTAAGCCCAAATCCCAAATACCCTACAACATGATCTCTGATCTCCAGAGCAACATAGATACAATATCTTGGCTAGTTATGGGCCACTCATCCCATCACATACTTGAGGAGAATCATCATCATGCTCATCTTAAACAGATTTCTAATGTTTTCATTCATTCACCTGCCCAGTTAGTTATCTAATCACTCCACAAATATTTATTGAGATTCTATTGTGTTCCAGATACTGTGCTAGACACTGGGCGACGGTGCTGGATGGGGCAGGCACAGTCCTGCCTCCATGTTGTTGACATTTTAGTTGGGAAGAAAGACACTATTTTTAAAAGTTATTTGATGGTGACTCAACAATTATAAAGGAGAAATAGGATTATAAAGGAGAAATATAAGATTCTATGGGGGTACATAACCAGAAAAAATAGGAATTGATTTGGAACTTCCCTTCCCCTTTCTTCCTGTCTAGATGTGGAGGTGACAGCTGGTGATGTGGTAGCCTTATTGTGCACATGAGAACGAGACGCGTATAGCTGAAAATTCTAGAGTAGATACACAGAGAGAGCCTGGGTCCTTGATAACACTCATGACTTGCTCAACAAACCTGGAGATGCCTATGTGTCCTTATATTTTATCTAGCTCCTCTATGGATAGAGCTCTGTGGTTGCTATTTTTCATGAACATTTCTGTTACTTGCATATGGAAGCGTTCTTACCTACCACCTGGTGTATTGTTATGCCTCTTTTACATATAGGCGTGGGGAGGCTCAAAGGCAAATTTCAAAAGTTTACAGAAATTTTTAAATAGCAGAGTCAGAATTCTGTCCCAGGTTCTGTCATGTTCCAAAGCCCAAGCTCCTAACCAATACTGCCCTGCTGCACTTAATGAGTGTACGTTTTCCTACTCGGCCTTCTCTCCTCCATATATTTAAGTCCCATTTTGAAATCAAGTCTGAATCCTGGGCCCTCCATCAATCTTTCCATGGTTCAGGCAATCCACAGAGAACTCTTGCTGCATTGTTCCTATTTCTTCATTTCTACAGTGTGGCACTTACTGGTTCTCTAATGCTTCAAGTGCATAGTACCTTGTGTGAGAATAAACAAATCATCTTTTCTGTCAAAGAACAGTGTAGACAGCTGCCATTTTGGACTGCATAACATGCAGCTGCCATGTTGGCCGCAGAGCTTGCAACTCTCCTGGGGGTTGCCATCTTGAAACAGCAAAGGCCAACTCCTCCCTTTGAATTAGCCAATTGCGAAAGACTGTGCACCTGAGCTCCAATCAAGAGCAAGGGACAGGTCATGTGCATCAGGGATTATAAAGCCAAGCAGACTGCCTGCTGGGTGTGCGCATGCTTCCAAATCATGTGTGCACACGCTTCTACGTAGAAGTAAAGATGTTTGCCTTGCTGCCTGGCTCCTGAGCATGTTTTGTGTTCTACCAGGACCCCTGAATTTAGGGGCTTGCCTTATTTCTAACAATTTGGGAGCGCAACCAGGATACCGTTTGTCGCCACAGGAAAGTTGGACCCCTCTCCTGAGGAGGTGCGCCCCGCTGCCAAGTTGCAACAGCCTAAGTGAGGAGGGACAGCCATTACTCCTGGGACGACTACGAGCTTGGGATCGAGAGTCAGCCAGCAACACAGGAAGGGCCCAAGCAAGACCCGCAGCAATCAGGTAACCTCATGCATGAGCCAAGGTGGGAAATTGGACCGAGTACTACTTTTGGTGATTGGGTATCCTTGAAGGTCGAGTGTATGTGACTGGGATGTGTCTTGGACATAAAGTGAGTGCAGAGTTCTGATCTGCAGTTCTGTTCTCCTGCAAGGGAAGCGGCCAGAGAGGGACAAAGCATATCTTGGGGAGTACGAGAAACCTCCAACATGGGGGGTTGAGTACATAGTCACAAGGGACCTGCCAAGGATGGGAAACAGAAATTCTAGGCCTAGAGAATACATTCCCCTGAAATAGTCCATTGGGAGAATGGTGAGATTCTGGGGAGAGGCAGTGCCCTGAACCAGGGACAGAAGACATTGCTCCTGGTGTAAACTTTTAGTGTTGCACGCACCTGTATAAGAGTGTTTTTTGATGTTTTATGTCTCCTTGTTTTTTTGTTTAATTGGTTTAAAGATGGGGCAAGTCACACCTTGGGGGAAGCCCAGTTGTGTGTGGTGGGCCTGAATCCGTGACAGATTGCAGGATGTCCCAGCAGCTGCCAAGAATCCTATTCTTGGGGATTCATCCTGCTCTCCCTGGCAGGGTGTTGGCCTGCTAGAAACTCTTAGCTAGTAAGATTTCTGTCTGTATGTCTGTAAAATAGGGACTTTAATTTGCTCTTCCCTGATTTATGATTTTTTGTGCTGGGTTAAAATTGTACGATTCTAAGATTAATTTAAAAGTGTAAAATTTGTAAAGGTTGCAACCCAAGGAAGTTTAAAACAAAGGCCAGCTAATTCAAGCCTAACAAACCATTATCTTCCCCACCTGAGGCAAAGCAGGAGGGGAAAGGGAAAAAAAGACTGATGTTTTCAAGTGGCAGAATGGGAGGCGGTACTTGGGTACTTGCCAAACTCAGCAGAGCAGAGAAATTTGCAAAACTCCACCCAGCATCATGTCCATTCAACATCCAGTTGTCAGCGTTGGTATTAACCAGAACGGGACCAGAATGGAACCTGGATGGAACCAGAATGAGACTGGGACGGGACAGGAATGGGACCGGGACAGAAGCAGGTGGCCTGCACCTGCTTGTGATGTCACAAACCCACGCAGGCCAGCCGAGGCGAAACTAAGGCTGACCTTGGGGGCAAAGCAGCAAAAGAATGGGCGGTTCTTGAATGAGGATGGACCGCATTCCAAGGGTGGTCCGGGAGGCATAGGACTCCCAGACAGATTTCTTTGAACAGAAAGGGCAATCATAGTTAATAGCATAATTCAAATAAAATGGTACTTTCACATTGAGTTATCCCTGTTACAAAATTAGTCAAGAAAATGCTTTAGGTAATAATTGGCTTTAAAAATCTCAAAGTTCTTAAGATATAATAAATAGATGTAACTAAAATGAAGACTT
The DNA here is from genome assembly GCF_951640355.1 of Cnephaeus nilssonii. Taxonomy (NCBI): domain Eukaryota; kingdom Metazoa; phylum Chordata; class Mammalia; order Chiroptera; family Vespertilionidae; genus Cnephaeus; species Cnephaeus nilssonii. The sequence goes on along the minus strand of NC_137073.1, from coordinate 26,474,348 downwards.
TAGATAAAGCTTTACAGTATTATAAATATGTTAATAATGAAAGTCCAGTCACTCAAGAGGAGACTGACTGTGCTCTCTATTGGAGGAAGGGGTCAGTCTTCTTTCTCCCTGTAAAGGCAGAGAAGCCTAAAAGAGAACAAGGGCAGATGGGAATGAGACCCTTGTCCTGCCTTCCCCTCCCTATGTGACCCAGGGACAATCTGAGGGAACAGCCAAGATGACTATTTACAATCCCAGCCTCCCCGTCAGGAGAGCTAGCTTGATAAGGCTCCAACCGCCATGAGGCCACTGTGCCATCAGAAACCAGCTTTTCTAGGATGCTAAAGAAGTTGGAGCAATGAGAAAAAAAAAGAGTTAAAACCTCTGCTGGAAGACTCAGCTGACTAGCTAGACTAAAAGAAGGGGGGATGGTTGGAAAGTCGGCTGTGACTATCTGGGAAAGGGAGCACCTGGCTGGCCCTGGCATGCTTCCAGCAGATGTAAAATTTCCAAACCCGGGAGCCCCAGTGGGACCTTAACAACAAGGCCCATAGGGGATACATGAGAAATCTCTCAGGGAACTAATATTAAAGGGATTAGGGGAGCAGTTCCCTGGTCTCAGAACCCAAATAAAGCCTTCAATATTCAGCGGGGCAAAGAAGAAGGGCCTTCCAAATTTTACCAAAGACTAAAAGATCAAATGAGAAAGTACTCTGGGCCAGACCCTGATGATCAGTTGGACCAAGAAATATTAAAAATTACATTTTGTCATCAATAGTTGGCCTGACATTTCAAGAAAACTGGAAGGATAGAAGTACAGAAAAGCTGTTAAAAGAGGCTCAGAAGATCTATGTACATAAGAATAAGAAAGGAAAAAACAGAAAACTGACATGATGTTCACAACTGTAGAACAAGCAGCCTAGGGAAGGGCTGGCCTGGAGGGCCAGAAACAGAAGCCACAGCAGTAAGCTTAGATGTTATCTCTAAGGAAGAATGTAGCAGTTTAAATCCAAGCCTGCTCCTATAATAATTTTCCTAATTAACTTAAAAGCTTTGGAGCATTGTTGGGTTAAATGGTAAACATCTAAATATTAAAAACAAAACAAAACTGAAATATGAACTGCTAGACAAGTTTTAATTTGCCTGTTCTTAGTTTTTATCACAAAAGGTGTCCTATACTTTGTTGAAGGTATATTTTCTTGAAAGTAAGAGCGTGTTTAAAGTGTGTTCATAAATGTTAATCTAAGAAATGTTGACTGTTCACTTTTTGGTAATCATTGAAAAATTAAGGTTTCTAAAAGTGAAGAATTATACTTAATGGCAGGACTGAGGCATGGTTATGCATTTTTAAAGGACATAGAAAGAAGGTTTGAAGGATATTTTGAAAGTGTGAAATTTGTGAAGGTTGTATAAGTGATAAGAGGAAAAGAGAAATGGTAAAAAGGAAGTTAATTAAATGATACAGGCCAGTAAGCCAGGACAAGAAGAACAGGGAAACTGAGATATTTAAACAGCAGTTTGCAACCATCTAGAAAACTCTATCTTTTCTAAACCAAAGACTCTTAAGAGTAAATGATTTGTATTTTGCCTCCCTAAACAGAGGGTAAATAGCTTATGTCAAAGTACTCAAGGAGACTAATAGCAGAAATCCAATTAGTTATATATAATCTTTTGGTAAAATCAAGTTTGACAACCTTCGTAGGGTTTGAATTTTAAGATTTTTTTTATTTTTTATTTATTTTTTAATCTATAGTTGGCTGTAGGTGATTCCAATAGGCCCTGGAATGCCTCAAGATCTTCCTACAATGGAAACTAGGAACCAATTTCTTAAGAACTATGTACTGGGTATTTCTTCGACTTTAATCTCTCTCAGGTTAGAAGACCTCCTGACCCAAGGCCCTCTTGAAGTCCAGTTCATCGCCATCAACCAGAAGACTACGTTTGTTCTAATCAAAACTTGGAAGGGAAGCAAGTTGGAACCCTCCTGGGAAGGACCTTACCTGTCTTGCTTACCACAGAGATTGCTGTTCAGACTGCAGAGCGAGGTTGGACCCATCACACATGGGTTAAGGGTGGACACACCTCAATTTGAACAGCCATACCAGGACATATACCCTTGAAACTGATCCTAAAAACTGTGAGCTGTCTTAATAACCATCATGTACTGAGTTCTATTGGCTTTAGAGATCTGGCAAACTGCAGGGGCTTACAATGTGGACTGGAGAAATGTGTACACTCTGGATCATGCTTACCCAGTTCAGTTATTGATTACAGATAACTTGAATGACTTGGATATTTCAGCCTTTAGGTCAGAAGATTGGCTAGGACTGGATTTAGGAGTAGATGTCACAGGACAAGATCCCTTAGGCCACTGCCACCACCATGCAAACAGAAGTAAGACATAAGGGAACGAATGCCTGGGTGGAATAGATTAAATATTCTGTACATGCCCTAAACAAAAGCAACTGTTATGCTTGCGTGGCAGGAAGGCTAGAGGCCCAAATGGTCCCATTCCCATTCGGATGGACCTCAGATAGTAACGGGATGGAATGTGTGCTTGCCTTGTACCAGGAGGAAACCACCTGGGAAACACTTCCTGTAAGACTCTCACCCTGTTGTTCCCATCCAACAGAGGTAAAGAGCTAGGACCCCCAAAACGATCCGGCCCCATCCTCCGACATAAACTATACCCCCTGCCTCTCAAGGGGGGAACAGTGCTCAGAGTTTATGAGAAATTTATCTGGATGCGTAAATGGCCAATCCTCAGAAGCCAATCATGCTGCATAGTCAATACCCCCGTGCTGATGTCTGGTGGTGTCATGGGAGACCCTGACTTGGGCCTTGCTCAGCACTTGGAATGGACCTTGCATTGGAATGGACCTTGCACTCTGATACAATTAGCTATCCCTTTCACATTGGCATATCGTAAACCTTTTTCAATGGACAGACAGACTAGGAAGAGGAGAGAGAGTCTAGGGGGCTCATTTGATCCCCATATACACACAGATCCCATTGGGGTTCCAGGAGGAGTGCCAAGGAGTTTAAGGCTAGAAATCACATTGCTGCCGGGTTTGAGTCTATCCTGAGCTGGTGGCCCACTGTGAACAAGAATGTGGTGGATTAATTATATTTTCTAGAATCAGCAAAGGCTTGTTAACTATGCTTGAGATGCAGCTAACGGTATAGCTGAACAGCTAGATGCCAGCAGCAGCAGGATGACCTGGGATAGTAGGTTGGCCATGGATATGATTCTGGCAGAAAGAGGAGGAATATGTGTAATGTTGGGGTCAGTGCTGTACATTCATCTCTTACAGCACAGCAGACTGACCAGCACTGAGGCCTCACAGGCATTGACAGCTTTAGTGATGAGTGAGCTGGAACCTGGGATCGAGGGTCCTTTCTCTGATGCACTAGAGTGATGGTGTCCACATTCACCCCTTTGATTAGGAGCTACAGTGATGGGATGTCACATCATCCCATGTCTTATCCAAGGGCTAATTGAAACCACATTGACCAAACAGCAAATTAGTCTTCTCCTAGACACCGTAGAGCATGAAAGTCAATGGAGGTCAGCCAAGTTTGAAGAAAAGAGTTTAAATAAAGAAATGGGGGAATTGTGAGAATAAACAAATCATCTTTTCTGTCAAAGAACAGTATAGACCGCTGCCATTTTGGACTGCATAACTTGCAGCTGCCATGTTGGCCGCATGGCTTGCAGCTGCCCTAGGGTTGCCATCTTGAAACAGCAAATGCCAACCCCTGCCTTTGAATTAGCCCATCGTGAAATACTGTGCGCCTGAGCTCCAATCAAGAGCAAGGGACAGGTCACGTGCATCAGGGATTATAAACCTGAGCAGACCCTGCCTGGTCGGTGTGCGCGTGCTTCCAGACCTTGTGTGTGCACCCTTCTATGTAGAAGTAAAGATGTTTGCCTTGCTGCCTGGCTCCTGAGTATGCTTTGTGTTCTACCAGGATCCCTGAATTTAGGGGCTCACCTTATTTCTAACCCTTGGGCCCCACCCCATTGCATCTCATGCTTCTTAAGGGCAAAGAAGTCAGCAAATGTAGATGAATATCAGGGGATTTGGAGGTTGGTTCAATTCCTGGTTCTATCTTTTCCCTGTTGTGTGACTTTGGGGGGAAGTCAGTTCATCAGTCTGATTTATAAAATGAAGACCATAATGTGGTCTTAAGATATTAGTGAGAAAACTATTTGCAGAGCAATTAGCAGAGTGCCTGACTCGTAACAGACACTCAAAATGATAGCTGCCACTGTTATTACTGTGTTTTTATTCCTTGTGTATTTTCCTAGTGTGCAGCAAATGGACGACAAATAGAACGAGTTCAATAAGCAACCATTAATAGAATGGTCCATTGACTATTTCATTAAGAGCTTACTGAGATGTCATTTTATTCCAGACAATGTGCTAAGTATTTGACTGTAAAGATTTTTAAAAAGTCAAATAAAATACCCTTGGACAAATGAACAGATGACTATAATTCAATGTGACAAATTCAATAATAAAGAAACTCACAGGGTTGGGAGGACACAGAGGAAGCGCACTTACCAAATCTAGGAAGGCTTCCAAGAGGAGGTTCCAAGTTGACTCCTACAGAATAGCAGAAATGACATTACAGGCTCTGAGGTTGCCTCCCAGCCCCCAGGGTTTATTATCCTTGCTGGAAGTAAGTTATAGGAACAGCAGACAAAGGAGTGGCGTTTGCACACCCGTGAGTAGTGACTCAGATTCATGTTTTTGATAATTGTTTTTGCATCTCAGGACTCCTCTCTAGAGGCTGGGTTAGTTGGAAACAAGCCTCCTTTTCAAGCTCACTTTCATTTCAGCTTTTCCTCCTTTGTGGTAAACACACAAGTCATTCTGTAAACTCTCTCTCATTTCCTTTGAGGCAGGATGCATATTCTTAGAAGCAGCCTACTGAGAAACAAAGGTTAATTCTGCAGGGAATGAATTGCCAAAGCCCTGCTCTCATTTGAAGTTTTGATTGAGGGAAGCAATGTGGGTTTTCTTTACTTTGCAAAGTTCCCTCACATCTCCATCAGAGGCAGATCTGTTGTCCAGGCTTCTTGCATGGGCACAAGTCACTGGTGAGATTCTGGGTCTGCTGTTCAGAAAAGGCAGGAGCCTGGCTTTGTCGCTGCCTATAGAACCTTTGGTGGTGGGTGCTCAGTTGGGAGGCTTGGACCTGCCAACCTGGCTGCATACAGGGTGCTTAAAGTCAACGGGCAGGAACAAGGCTGACAACGGTCCTTAAATACGACCCCTGAGGTTAGCGCATTTATGAAATATCAGAAGGTCACAGAGGTCACCCTCAGTGGTTACTGGAAGCTGTGTTCCAGCTGGGGGGGGGGCCTCTGACTGGCCCCAGGTGGTCTGTGTGGACGGGAGCTTGGTCTCAAACAGCTTTCCAAGAGCTCCTTTGTGCTCTGCGATTAGGATATTGCCATATAACATGGAGTGTTTGCTAGATTGCAGGGCGCCTCATTCACTCACCGAATATTAATGAATACTGCTAGGTACCAGGAGCAATTCCAAACAGCAGTGGTCAAGCATGGCTGCCACCCATGTTTTCAAAGTTCTTGTACTGCACACAGAAGGCAAGGGAGGAGTGGAATCCACTCACCAAGCTGTGAACCCATGCGACTGTCTGCCAAGAAGGTGGGCATTTTCTCAGCCATCTGTTTACAGGGCAAATTTCTCTAATGCACGAGAAGCTGCCATCTATGCTAGCCTTGCTCTGTGGGCAAGACAGTCATAGTGCTCACTTCTATCCTAGAAAGGGAGGGGGCGGGGCCTGGAGGTATGCACTGTGAGCTGCTTGAGAACGAGGTGCATGCATTTGTCCCTTCCTGAAGAGTTTAGATATGAGCTGCCTGATCATATCCTCTTAAAGGATCCTGAAAAGAATTTATTCTCATAAGTGCATTAGGTGAATAATGTAAAACTTACTGGTGACTCCATGGGGTAAACAGACAACTTAATATACTCACAATGACTTCAGATTATGCCAAGTGCTAAGAAGGAAATGAACAGTATGGTGCTCATGCAGTGAGGGGGAAGGGTGTTGCCTTAAACAAGTGGTCAATAAAGCCTTCCTTAATGATTAGCATTTGAGCTCAGACTGAAGGTACAAAGACCGAGCCACTGAAAAGCCAGGGTCCAAGGTATTCAAAGAGTCCAACAGGCTAACTAGAGCAAGCATGTCAAACTCGAGGCCTGCATGCCTCATTTATTTGGCCCACGTTAGCCTTTGAGTTTGACATGCTTGAACTAGAGCAGTGGTCGGCAAACGGCGGCTCGCGAGCCACATGCGGCTCTTTGGCCCCTTGAGTGTTCTAACGCCACTTCTTCAAAATAGACTCACCCAGGCCGAAAACCGACTTCTGCGCATGGGCCACGAAGTTTCAATCGCACTGCAAGTGCGCGCCCACACGTGGTATTTTGTGGAAGAGCCACACTCAAGGGGCCAAAGAGCCGCATGTGGCTCGCGAGCCGCGGTTTGCCAACCACTGAACTAGAGGATGTTGTGCGTGGATTTCCCAGGACACTGATCTGGGGGGAGGAGAGCTTCCCGGGGAATACAGCTGTGTTCCCATCCGGGTCCTGACATTGTGCACATGCTCAGAACCGATCGATTCCTTGCTATTCTTGGTGGGCAGAAAGTCTTTGCAAAACTTGACCTCTCCCAAGCGTTATCAATAGAGCTAATAGTGATGCTGTCAGAAATGTCCACTAACCATCAGCCATCAGGGGCTTTCTCAGTTCAATGCTCTTAGTTCAGAAATTCTGCTGCCCTTGGAATGTGTCAATGTGCGTTAAAGATTCTTTCCTTACAGAAGTTCAATTAGGGTGTGATATTGATTCATTTTATGGCTTATATTTTTACATGTATATGTGTCTGTTTTCACCAATAGACTGTGAATCTCTAGGGAGCAAGCGCTCTGTATCTTTCCACTTTGTGCTCCAACACTAAAACAGTGCATATTTCAAAACAGGCATTTAGTGAATGCTGTCGTGTTCTGATGCTCCCACACCCAACTGGTGTGTTGTTTATTTTATTTTATTTTTTTAATATTTTAAAAAGATATTTTATTGATTTTTTTTTTTTTTTTACAGAGAGGAAGGGAGAGGGATAGAGAGTTAGAAACATCAATGAGAGAGAAACATCAATCAGCTGGCCCCTGCGCACTCCCCACTGGGAATGTGCCTGCAACTAAAGCACATGCCCTTGACCAGAATCAAACCTGGGACCCTTCAGTCCGCAGGCCAACGCTCTACCCACTGAGAAAACCGGTTAGGGCTGGTGTGTTGTTTAGATACTTTTGATTAACTTATAGCATTGACAGACAGAGAGATAACTAAAAAATCCAAAGTCACCTCTTTAGGCTGATGACATTCACCTATGCATGGTAAGCAACTTGAGAGCTGGGTCCATGCGTTTTCCCATAGGTAGTCTAGATATGAACTGCCCCATTGTATCCTCTTAAAGGACCCTAAAAAGAATTCTCCTAAGTGCATTAGTGAATAATGTACTGAAGATTCCATGGAGTAAATAAATAATACTTTTACATTGCATATTAAGTTCAACAACCTAAAATCTCTCTGTAAGCTTTCTTTTAACCAAAGTCTATTCTTCCTTTCTGTCTGAGACTGTATTTCTCACTCCTTCATTTCCTAAAAAGCCACCGAATTCACTGACATCTCCTCCTCCGTATTTCTCGAGCATCTACTGTTACCCAAATCATTTGTCAAAACTTTCCTTCCAAACAATTACTGTACTCTGTTTAAGTGTTTTCATAACAGCTTCTAAAAGAATATGACAGTCTCTATATCACTTGCCCTATAGTTCTTGAAGTGTTTTTTTTTAAACAGTAAGTGATCAATTAGCAGCTAGATCCACAATACCACAGTGCAATCTATGCCATGCTGCACTATGAACAAAACAAGAGCTTCTAAGCATTCTCAGACTATTCGAGATCCAGCCCATTTTTCAGTTGCTAGGGGACTCTGCTGAGCCTCGTCATCACCCAATGGCAAAACAGAGTATCCTCAGCCCCGGACTTGCCAGGATAGGGTAACTCCAAGCTGGTAAACAGTGAATAACATCCAAGTGTGTGCACATACATATGGATGGGTATAAACCACCTCTTACCCAGTTACTTTATAAGTTTAGGAACTAGTCTGATGCCCAAGACACAGAGACCCTAGATAGTGACTGCTCCACCATCTCCTCCTTCCTTATATTGGCTTTTTAAAAGTCGACCTTGCACAAAGCTCACAGCACCTGCCTGAATGCACTCCCTCACCTCAACTAACTGGACTAGAGCAGGCACGGGACCCCAGGGGACCCAATCACCTTCCCTCCCCTGGGAGTGTGGGAAGGAGGCATGGGAACGGAAGGAGAAGCTGAACCGGAAGCTCCTGTAGGCCGTGTGTAAGAAGGTGAGTGAGAAGAAGCGTGGCACTGGAGAGAAGAGATGATGTGGTCACAGACAGAGTGAGAGTTCAGTTTCCACGAGGCTTACTGCATTTGTCTCCATGAGATTCTCTCTGTCTTTACAACAGCTCCACTTTCTATTTGTCCTCCTTTGAGTGTGTGTCTGGGCCACAAACCAAACTATCTCTGACCAAGCACCCCTTTCTCCAAACAGAGACAACCATCCCATCTCTGTGAGCTCCCAGCGCACCTTGCACATGCACCCCTCTTAACACATGGAGTTATAACCCATCACTTACAGATTCCTTCCTTACCAGGCTGTCGGCAGACTGAAGTCAAGGTCTGTGAGTTTGTCCCTTATCCCTGCTACCTAACTCCGCGGTGGAGACATAGTAAATGCCAAATACATGTCAGCTGAACCAGATTGAGAACAATGTCATCTGCAGAATGAAATCCTGTACGTATCAAGTTATCTGAAGCCCTCACTGTTTCCACAGAAGACCAGGACTCCACAATCAGCTTACAGCCATGTCTTTACAAGCTGCACCAATTACAGGCCACTTTGGGGACTTTTCTCTAAAAATAAGCCCATTCCTTAATTGCATCACTGATTCTGCAGACCCCGAGGACCCCCTGTGGGGCTTTTGAATGCACACTCTGTGCAGGCCTGCCTGCACAATACCAAAGATTGCCTCCGAGGCATTTTCATTATGGAATAAGCCCTTGACTCACCTCTTAAGATTAATGGGATCACACAATTAGATGTGCTGGACATTTTTTTCTTTTGTTTTCTTCTGATTATAATGATCATGCAATTGGAGATGATGTTATAGTGGCATCATGGGTAATTTTGGTACCCACTTCCCCGGATCAGAATCCATTTCCCCCACAACACCTATCTTGCTCTGCCCCAGCCGTCAGCAGCCCTTGATCCAAAGCTTGGTACGGGTTCCACGAGACACAGAGTGAAGCCCGTCAAAGCAGTCTTTTCTGCCACTGCAACCATGATTTTTTGACAAAAACAAGGCATTGTGGGAGTTTTTTCCCCTGCAGACTGTGTAGTTCACTAAAATGCTGCCAAATTGGATTTCATAAAACGAAATTTCAACTCAGAAAACAAAATTGATGGGGTTAGTCAATTTTAAAAAACTGTATCTAAAACAATAATATGAAATGTTTATCCAAGTGTGATTGAAAAAAGCCGTGAACATGACTAAACTGGGTTTCATTAGAAACAGCATGGAAATCATTAGAAACAGTATGGGAAGGTGGCCATCTGTGCTCACCTCCCCTCAGTTTTGCCTGAGTATTTCAGAATGAGCTAATAAGAAATAGTAAAACCTGTTTTACATTGTAGTTCCTTGTGAGACTCCATAAAACCTGAATCTTTATACATTGAAAAATCAAATATTTAGAATGTCATGTATACATAATATATATATATATATATATATATATATATATATATATATATATGGCTAAGTGACCATCACATCTGAAACAACCGAATGGGTGACCGAACAGGCTGTGTGGGGTGACCAGGCTGGCAGGGAGGTTAGTAAGGGGTGACCAAATGACTGAGCAGGAAGCTGTGTAGGGTGACCAGGCCCACGCGGGGGGGGGGGGGGGGAGCAGTTGGGGGTGACCAGGCCAGCAGGGGGGGGCAGTGAGGGACAACCAAACGACTGAGTAGCAGGCTGTGTGGGGTGACCAGGCCAGCAGGGGGATTAGTGAAGGGCGACCAAACGACCGAGCAGCAGGCTGCGTGGGGCAACCAGGCTGGCAGGGGGCTCAGTGAGGGGTGACCAAACGACTGAGCAGCGGGCTGTGTGGGGCAACCAGGCCCACAGGGGGAGCAGTTGGGGACACCAGGCTGGCAGGGGGGGCAGCGAGGGGTGACCAAACAACTAAGCAGCAGGCTGCGTGGGGCGACCAGGTCGGCAGGGGGTGAGGGACGACCAAACGACTGAGCAGCAGGCTGCATGGGGCTACCAGGCCCACAGGGGGTGGCAGTTGGGAGCGACCGGACCGGTGTGGGGGGTGGGCAGTGAGGGGCGACTAGGCTGGCAGAGGGGGAAAGTGAGGGGCAACCAGGCTGGCGGATGGGAGGGCAGTTGGGGGCGACTATGTCGGCAGGGGGGGCAGTTGGGGGTGACCAGGTCAACAGGGGAGACAGTTAGGGGCAATCAGGTAGGCAAGCAGGTGAGCAGTTAGGAGCCAGTGGTCCCAGATTGTGAGAGGGATGTCCAACTGCCAGTTTAGGCCAAATCTATGGCAGTCGACATCCCCCAAGGGGTCCCGGATTGGAGAGGGTGCAGGCTGGACTGAGGGGACCCCCCCTCCCGTGCACAAATTTCATGCACCGGGCCTCTAGTCTATATTATAAAAGGCCTGTGGCTCTAACACCATAACGACCAAAGACCAGTGCGGGTGAGCAGGGCTGTGAGCATGATGAGGCGCGCACAGGTGGGTGGAGCTGCGCGATTTCGCACTCTGGGCTTCTAGTTTGTACATAAATGCATAGAAGTTTAATTCTATCTTATATTGGGTAATCCAGAATTAGATAGTTGATTATTAGGCCACTTGATCTATGTGTAATGGGAATTCTCAAACTGACAGGCACATTTGAAAACCAGTGGAGCTATTAAGATGTTTGCTCCTCAGATCAATTACATTAGAATCTCTAGGTATGAGATCCAGGCCTTGATGTTTTTGTTTTTGTTTTTCCTCCCCCCCCACACACACACACTTTATATTAGGCCTTGGGGTTTTTTAAAGCTCCTCAGACAAGAGCCATGGTCCTCAAAAAGATTTGGGGATGCAAATCATCTGTTCCCATTAAACAGCAAACCTCTTACTTCCCAAAACATGTCCTAAACCATCTCATCCAGGCATGCAGAATCTAGACAGGATAATGAGGACCAGACCTGGGGCTCTAAAATACAGATGGGTGCATATCTCCCTGGGTCACACAGGCACAAGTTAGATACCTCAACAAGCACATCCTCCATCGAAAAGCACAAAACACGCTTTCTATTAACCCACATTAGTATGGATGGGGGTCAGAGTAAAGACTGGTGCTGAGTTGTTATCAGTTTACATATCCTTGGTGCAGGGAGCACAGGGTGGGGACAGTCAATGGTCACTATCAGGAATTAGCCACCAAACATTCTGAATGTCTTAGACTCTCTGCCCTCCTGATTACAAAGTACAAGCTAGAATAATGTGAAATAATGCCAACAACCCTTCCAAGAGAATAAACAAGACTTTTTAGATGTATGGATAGGACATTATACCCTCCCAATTATAAAACATTTACATTAAATATTTAACTATTATTTGGTTGGTCAACAGTTATATGTGGCCACTAATGAGGTGAAGTGAAATCTGCACAATCCGACTGGAGTAAAGGATACCTGTCCCTGGGGGGAATTCAGGTTGGGGGGGACTTTAGAAGTCAAGCAATCCACCTGCTATAGTGTATGTATTCTGAGGCCCATAGAGGACTAAAATGAAGGTTCCTAATTCTAAGACCACTCTTCCTACCTTATCCTGAAAGTCTATTTTTCTTGATCCCATCAGCAGTTGACTTTTATTTATTTTTTTCCTTTTTATTGAATTTATTGGGGTGACACTGGTTCACAAAATTATACAGGTTTCAGGTACAAAATTCCACAACACATCATCTGTACACTGTACAGTGTGTTCACCACCCCAAGTCAAATCTCCTTCCATCACTATTTATCCCCCTATGACCTCTCCACCTCCCTACAACACCCTTCCCCCAGCAATCACCACATTGTTGTCCACGTCCATGAGTTTTTTCCGCTTTTTTTTTTCTTTTTTGCTCAGTATCTCCACCACCACCACCAGCCTCCAAACTACCCCATTCCCCAACAGCTGTTGGCCTGCTCTCTATCTATGAGTCTGTCTCTATTTTGCTAAGCTGGTTTTTCAAAGCACTGGTTCCTCACTCCCCTGTGGTGGATTAATAGTATTTCGGGAAGAACATGGCTGCAGGAGGATAAGGAGTTTCCATAGCTGAACTGGGCAAAGCTAAGACTTGCACACTAGTCCCTCCATCCTAATCTACAATAAGCAAAAGGTGTTGGCCCCAGATAAACCAAACACATTCTAGCCTGAACTGCGAGCTCAGAAGAGGATTAGCTGAGTCATCTAGGAAAGGACAGTTCACTTCTTTGAACCTCAGTTTCCTCATAAGTAAAATGCATATAATGAAAAATCTGTCTTGCAGGATAACTGGGAAAATAAAGTGCGATCACCAGGGGTCAGCAGATTTTTCTGTAAAAAGGCCAGATAGTGAATATTTTAGGTTTAGTGGGCCCATGAGGTCTGTGCTGCATATTCTCTCTCTCTCTCTCTCTCAACACTTTGAAAATGTAAAAAATAAAATAAAAAAAACACGCCTAGCTCATGGACCATTCAGAATCAGGCCATTGGCTGTAATCTGCCACGGGCTTTACCAGATAGGAAAGGGGGTGGGGGGTAGGGGTGAGGTATAAAAGGGTATAGGGCGGATAAATGGTGATAGAAGGAGACCTGACTTGGGGTGGTGAGCACACAATACAATATACAGATGATGTATTAATAGAACTGTACACCTGAAATCAAATAATTTTATTAACTAATGCCAACCCTCTCTCCCCCCCTACCCGCCCCCCCGCCCCCCCCCCCCCCCCCCATACACACACAAAGACCATTTGGTCCAAGAATGCAGGAACCAAGCATATTTCACCTCTGCAAATTCAGCACCCTGGACAGCACCAGATGCTTGGGTATCTGTTCAGTAAATACCTGTTAATGAATAACATAGGTAAAGGGCTTGGTCTTAAAGTCTAGTGAGGAAAATTTACTGTGTGTTTATTTAATGTTGTTACTGTTGCTTTCATAGTTCCAACACTATGAGAAAATATATAAAGATATGTGTACAGGAGGACTGAAATGGGTTGATTAGCTAATTAAAGAATTGAGAGGAAAAATAAGCAACTGGGATCTAGAGTATCTAGGAAAATCTCACAGAAGAGGTGGCATTGATCTGAGCTTGGAAGGATGGAGAAATTTTAGATAAATGAAGAAGCTAATTATAAATGTGTTCCAAGGGATGTAAGAAGTAAGCCATGCACCTGCCACTGTGTCATGTTTTATATATGTTAGCAGGACAAGGTTATGGTTTAACAAATACACCTCAGTCTGTGACTCCTTGGGCTATGGAATTCAATGGTTATTGGAGAGGATATAGGCAAATTCCCACATATAGGAACTTTCCCATAAGATCTGACCCCTTATCATGTTTGAGTTTTTGTGACACTAGACTATCTCTGATGGCAAAGATGGCCCTGAATAACCAGTGACCTTGAAAAGATACAAAAGGCCCTCTCATGACCCACCATGAAATAAAAGGGAAATCTGACCAGGTATCTTGGTTCAATGCCAAGATCTCAACAGCCATAGGCACTGATTCTGCACAAAGATTGTGGCTAAGCCTGGAAATTTCAAGCGTCCTGGTCCCCTGAGCACTACAGCTGTATTTTTGGATAATTGGCTGTGCATATGTGTGTAAAATGAAGACCTGTAAGTGAAACTCCAGCCTAGGAAAGCATGAAGCAACTGTGGTTGGGTATTACCTGAGAGAGAGACACTTTCTCCTTCTTCCTCCTCCCACTCTACACACCCTCCGTCACATGCTTCGAGGAGTTATTGCCAGGCCAGCACTGGGGTTTGAGATTTTGCTAATCATATCCCTAAACAAAATGTGACTCGATTTATACCTCCAAGCTTGTGAATGGTAAAGTGCCAGCCATGTAAACATTATTACATTTAATTCTCCCATCCTCTTTAACAGATGATGAAACAGTTAGAGGTAAAATAACTTTCCATCGTTCACCCAGCTAAACAATGGAGTTCGGTCTCTCTGTCTTTTCACTAAACCACGTGGTTTATCTAAAGAATGAATTATAAATGACTAGCATCAGCTCACTTCCCAGAAATGGGTTTTGAAGAGCAGAAGGCTTTGACTCTCTACACAAGGGCTTGATACTCAGACAGCGGAGGCAGACGGAGCGAAGATAAACTTTGAAGTTGTTTTCCTCGGGTAGAGAAAACCCAGACTTCTTCAATCAAATAAACAGGTTCTCAGGGTCTAACTTGAGTACTGGAGCTTAGATGATGACGACACCTGGAGGGAGGGTTGTCAGACCACTGTGGCCAACAAAATGTACACAAACACCAGGACCAGGGTGTCAACGCGAGCTTTGTGAAGCCGCTGTCAGGAGGAGTCAAGAAGAAACAGGCATGGACCAAGGAGACAGCGCATGCCCCGACTCCCACATTCTGACTAATTGGCCGTGTCTACTAAATGTAACCCATACATTCATATGCTACATAGGCTATTTCAAGTACAGACACAAGTATTTGGTCTATTTCACTCAACTCTTCAAGATTGATCAATAAAACATGTATGCGGTGCCTGTATGTCTGGCAAAGAAAATAAAAGAGGAAGAAAGAAAGAAAGAAATGAGCTCAGTGAATATGAACAGTGCTTGGATTTCAGGAGGCAGCTAGAGACCCTGAGTAAACCAGGCAGGTTCAAGTCTGTGATAGATTTCTGCTGTCCAATTTAATATTTAATATTTTAATATTTAATCCTAAAGCTATGTGCTTGATTTCTTAAGTTACAGAATATTAAAACATGAAGCTCTTAAAAGCACCGAGTGTTTCAGTTCAGGGAGACAGCACAACCCTCGCTAAGTGACAGGTGATGCTGGGTGTCTTGCATTATTTGTTTTTAAAAATCAAGGACTTATCTCTTTTGTAAAAAATATATTTTATTGATTTTTTACAGAGAGGAAGGGAGAGGGAGAGAGAGTTAGAAACATCGATGAGAGAGAAACATCAATCAGCTGCCTCCTGCACACCCCCTACTGGGGATGTGCCCGCAACCAAGGTACATGCCCTTGACCGGAATCGAACCTGGGACCCTTGAGTACGCAGGCCGATGCTCTATTCACTGAGCTAAACCGGTTAGGGCAAGGACTTATCTCTTAAATATTTATTATTAATGCAACAATAGTGCTACCTGGTATTTATATAGCACCTTGTCTTCTGAGTACTCTGGCTGAATAACATCATCTGTCTCTATGAATTTCATTGTCAGGAAGAAGACAGAACTAACTTTTCTCTTCTTACAGTGAGAAAGCAGAGGCCCAGAGTTGAAAGGAATTTTCCCCAGTCACAATGTTAATCCAGTGGATTTACTCACAGAGAAGCTGCCTCCTGCAGGCACCCCAACCAGGGATCAAACCCGCAACCTGAGTATGTGCCCTGACTGGGAATCAAACCGGCGACCCTTCGGTGCACCGCTCGATGCCCAACGAACTGAGCCACACTGGCCAGGGTGGGGTTCACATGTTGACCTGTGCCAGGAAGCCCCTATAGAAAGAGCAGGTGACTCCCTCCTTAGAGAGCTTCGTCCCTGGGGAGCTCTTGCCACATGTCACTTCATAAAGATGAGGAGGGCTTCTCCAGGGTGTTAGGCAGGGTACTGAAGGCAGGTGGGAGAAAGCAAGACCACGGCTGGCGCTGCCGGCCCTGGAAAATGTCCATGGTCGGAGTCCCACCTTTCTCTCTGCTTGAAATAGCCAGGTTTGCTTATTCTTGGGGGTGAACAAATAGCTGTGGTTTCTGTTCCCTGGAGGAGTCCCAGTTTCCTGACTGTCCCCAGAATGTCGACGGGCATGCAGATGGAGAGAAGCTGCAGCACCTGGGCCAGGTCAGCTGCTAAGGACCTTGTTTGTCTCTTTGGTCAAGTGACAGAACCTCAATTTACCCACCGGCAAAATGAAATGTTCTGAGCCAGATGATTTGTAAGACTTTTTATCGACTTAAAATTCTATTATGCTGTGGTGAGTTGGGAGCATAAATAGACTTCAACTGTAGAAAGGCAGCTGGGCTGATAGGCAAAACATCACGAATGTGTGTGTAAATCCTTATTCTGAGATTCACTCACAGGGTTACTTAACGTCCAGGGTAGCAGTTTCTGCAAAATGAAGACAAGTTGGTAGAAAGATGACATGAGACGTCATATGGAATAGAAAGTCCGGCACAAAATTTATGTTCCAGGACCGCTCCGTGCAAATGTGGAATGGTACTGTGTCTCGCCCAAGTTTCACCTTCAAATACCAGTGGCCAGATCCTGTTCTGAGAGGGCTTCTTCTTTGAACTTAGTGTTTACTGTTATCAGAGTATTGTGTGTTTATAGTTCAAAAAGTCAGGGTATTAAGAGGCTTAAGTGCAAAACAGCAGTCCTCTTGCTCACCCCTCCCCACCACTGAATACTGCTCCTCAGAGGAAATAACATTTATTAACTTTTAGCCCTTCCTCGTAGTTTCCTTCCATATTCTAAATAACAGGTTTATACTTTGTTTCTTAATTTGTCAATTTTAACTTCCTGTTGATAGTATTGGAAGATGTAATCTTCTTCTCCCTTTCCTTTCTTTCTCTCCCTTCCTTCCTTCCTTCCTTCCTTCCTTCCTTCCTTCCTTCCTTCCTTCCTTCCTTCCTTCCTTCCTTCCTTCCTCCCTCTCTCCTTCCCTCCCTCCTTCCCTATCCCCTCTCTCTCTCCTGCCTTTTCCCTCTCTCTCTCCCCCACCACATACTACATCTTGTCAACTCTGTAATACTGCATCTTTTGTTACATCAATAATCAGAATGTGCATCACTATAGCCATTGAGCCGAGGAGAATACAATGGTTCCATTTCTCCCCCATGCAGGTTTAGTTCTTCCTGAAGCGATTGCCCTCCCCTTTGATTTTCTATGCATCTAACATGAATTCTTCCCAGAAATCTCCACCAGAACTCCAAACAAATTTGAATGTGATAAAACTCATCAGTAAGCTATCCATCCTTTACCTAGGAGGCGCCCCTCCAAAACACCTGTGCTATCTAGCTCTCCAGATCTGCTACATCATCCAGATCTGTCATCCTGCATCACCCACCCCTTCCTATCCTTCACCACTTTCCCATCCTCCTGGGACTTTCTTTAACCTCTCGCACTTTAGAATCTTATTTCCATGCTTCCATATTTTCTTTTTAATTTTTTTTCTTTCATTCCCTTTTTTTTTTAAGCAAGGCACATCCTCTAACATCTCAGGTAAATGTTTGAGTCCTTGCATGACTGAAAACAGTCTTCATTATATCCTTGCTCTTGAGTAACTAAGTGGATATCAAATTCTAGGTTATAATTCTGAGAGCATGGATCTCTTATCTTCTAGCTTCTAGTATTTCTGTTGAGAAGTCCATTGTCAATTCCTTATTCTTAATCATCTACAGATGATCTTTTATTATTCCCTTGAAGATTTTAGGATTATCTCTGCCTCCTCAGCATTCTGTAATTGTAAAATTGTGTGCCTTATAATGAGTTTTAAAGTTTATTTTACTGGATACTCAATGAATCTCTATAGCCTGGAGCTTCATCTCTTTCATTTCTGGGTGATTTGATAGCACCTGTGTTTTGATTATCACCTCCCTGCCAGTTTCTGTGTTCTCTCTCTGCAATTTCTGGTAGTTATGTAGACAAATTCTACTTTTGTTCCTCTACTTCCCTTAAATATTTTTTAATTCCATGTCTTTGACTTTTGTTTCTACCTTTTTGGAAATTTCCTGAATTTTCTCTTTCAACTATGCTTTTGAAAGTTTGTTCCATATTCCATATTTTTAAATTCTAAGAGTTGTTTCTTGCTCTCTTATAGTTCCTTTTTTCATAGCATCCTACTTTGGTTGCATTGATGAGATATTTTCTCTAATTTCTGTGAGGATCTTCACTATTATTGAAGTTTTCTCTGGCTCCCTGCATGGCTTCTGTTTTTCCTCATATTCCAGTTAACTATTTTTATGTTTTGTTTTTCTTCACATGTTGAAGACTTTTCTCAAGTGGCTAATGACCTTTTATTATGAATTAACTAGAGGCCTGGTGCATGAAATTCATGCACAGGAGGGGGGAGGGTCCCTCAGCCCAGCCTGCACCCTCTCGCAATCCAGGACACTGGCTCCTAACCGCTCACCTGCCTGCCTGATCGCCCCTAACCACTTGCCTGCCTACCTGATCGCCCCTAACCACTCTTCCTGCCTGCCTGATCGCCCCTAACCGCCTCTGCCTCGGTCCCCGCCGCAGTGGCTTTGTCTGGAAGGATGTCCGGAATGACGCCCAGAAGGTCGTTCGGCTGTCTGGTCTAATTAGCATATTATGCTTTTATTATTATAGATATTTAAATAAGGCACATGCACACACACACACACACACACACACACACACACTCATTGGAGGATCTGTGGATGCAGTTCATCAATTTAAATTCATAGAAGAATTTGACTCTCATGAACCAAGCCATTCTATTGGGATAATCCTAAATGTTAGTCTCTGAAGTTATTTTTTCTTGGTCCTCTCTGTTTCTTTCAGGAAGAGTCTTCTAATCTTCTTCCTTGAGGTGTAATCCTGGCTGCCAGTATTCCAGGAGTCCAGGGAAAGAGGGCTTGGCAGCCTTACCCTTCAGTACACTGACCTTCATTCAGTCCTTTTCTCTCCATGCCTCGCACACTCCTTATTCTCTGTGCTTGATATTTCTGAATAAAGAGCGATCCTAATTCAATTTTTCCAAATCTTTACCTCCCATTCTATGCCTGGTTTCACAAGATGGGGTTGGATATCTGGGAATCTATTAAGGGACTCTCCTGTTACCAACACCCTTTGCTCATGATTCTGATGTAATTGGTACCTCCAATCACTGAAACTTCCTGAACTTCCTGAGGTTCTGTGACCTAAATCACCTTGATTTTTATTTATATCCCCCCCCCCCTTGACAAGTTCTTAGATTTCAGTTTTCTTCACTCTGTTACTTCAGTTACCATTCATTGATCTGCATTCCATTGCTCAACATTTGGTTGACATTTCTTATCCATTTTTGTCTCCCCTCTTGTTCTCCTTTCCCCATCAAGTTCAAGTTTTTCACTACTTATAACATTTCACCCCTTTGATGCCACTGAAGTGGGAGTCTCCAGGGAGGAATGGAGGTAAATGTCTGTGTTCAATCCACTATATCTACCTGGAAGCTTATTGGGGAGCGGGGTTTGGTGAAAGGATCTGCATGTGGATGACAAAGGAAAGACACAGAGAATGTGCTTCCTGGGCAAAGTCTCCCTCTGAGTTGCTAATTCACAATGGCCTCATTTCCTAGAGCCCTGGTCAGCAAACTGTGGCTTGCGAGCCACATGCGGCTCTTTGGCCCCTTGAGTTTTTAGCAAAGGCCAGCTTAGGAGTACCCTAATGAAGTTAATAACAATGTACCTACCTATATAGTTTAACCCTTTGCACTTGCTTGCTTTTTTCTCAATTCCTTTATTCTACTCGGGATTTAATTTTTTAAATACCCCAGATTTTACAAAGCGCGGCAGTAGAATAAAAAACTGGAGTTTCTTTTCATACAAACTTATTTATTTGGATTTTTTTATATTTCAAATTATTGATACATTCAATACAATTCGACATACGAGCTGCTACCGATGCTAACCGTGTCAAGTCACACTCGAAATCCGAGTGCAAAAGGTTAAGTTTAAAAAAATTGGCTCTCAAAAGAAATTTCAATCGTTGTATTGTTGATATTTGGCCTTGTTGACTAATGAGTTTGCAGGCCACTGTCCTAGAGTAACAGAAAGTATTTAGGGCCATTTTGACCTCCTTAAAGATCTAGATAAAATTACCTTTAAGTCCAACCTTACATCCTGTCCTTCCCGAGATTCCCATCATTTCCAAGGCGTATACTTTTTTTAAGACATCCTTTTCTCTGCTAAGATGGACTGAAATTGTGCATAGAGATATAGAGAAATATCTATATACTAGAGGCCCAGTGCATGAAATTCGTGCACGGGGGCTGGGGGGCGGTGTGTCCCTCAGCCCAGCCTACACCCTCTCCAATCTGGGACCCCTCGAGGGATGTCCGACTGCCCGTTTAGGCCCGATTCTAGTAGGATCGGGCCTAAACGGGCAGTCGGACATCCCTCTCACAATCCAGGACTGCTGGCTCCCAACTGCTCACCTGCTTGCCTTCCTGATTTCCCCTAACCGCTTCTGCCTGCCAGCCTGATCACCCCGTAACCATTCCAATGCCAGCCTGATTGATGTCTAACTGCTCCCCTGCCAGCCTGTTTGCCCCCAACTTCCCTCCTCTGCCAGCCTGGTCACCCCTAACTGCCCTCCCCTGCAGGCTTGATCGCCTTCAACTGCCCTCCCTTGCAGGCCTGGTGCCTCCCAACTGCCCTCCCCTGCTGGCCATCTTGTGGTGGCCATCTTGAGTCCACATGGGGGCAGGATCTTTGACCACATGGGGGCATCCATATTGTGTGTTGGGTGATGGTCAATCTGCATATTACTCTTTTATTAGATAGGATAGAGGCCTGGTGCATGGGTGGGGGCCAGCTGGTTTGCCCTGAAGGGTGTGCCGGATCAGGGTGGGGGTTCCCTTGGGGCGTGGGGCGGCCTGAGCGAGGGGCCTGTGGTGGTTTGCAGGCCAGCCACGCCCCCTGGCAACCCAAGCGGAGGTGCTGGTATCTGGATTTTATTTATCTTCTACAATTGAAACTTTGTAGCCTGGAGTGGAGCCAAGCCTCCTGCTCGCTCCATGGCCAGCAGCCATTTCTGTTGGGGTTTGTGTATATCTTCTATAATTGAAACTTTGTAGCCTGGAGCGGAGGCCTGGGCCGGCCAGGGTGTGCGGAAAGCGGGGGGCAACCCTAGCCTCCTCCTCTTTCCAGCTCCGTGGCTGCCACCATTTCTGTTTGGATTTGTTTACCTTCTATAATTGAAACTTTGTAGCTTTGAGTGGAGGCTTAGGCTGGGAAGGGTAGGCGGAAAGCTTGGCTTCCTTTGTTACCGGGGAAACCCAAGCCTCCTTCCTGCTCTCTGTGGCTGTAGCCATCTTGGTTGGATTTATTTGCATACTCGCTCTGATTGGCTGGTGGGCGTGGCTGGTGGGCGTGGCTTGTGCATGTAGCGGAGTGATGGTTAATTTGCATATTACTCTTTTATTAGGTAGGATACTTGCTGCCCCTGGCATCACCTAAAATCTGTGACACAAGCTTCTTTTTATAACTTGAATCCACCACCTCTCTTCCCCTCATATACAAAGAAAAGACCCTTCTGCAGAACATCTGCATAGAGCAGACTTTTACTGTGGATTGGAAAGCAATCAACCTTTCCCTAGAATGACGTCTGCTAGCAGATGGTGAGATTTTAATTTTTCCCACCCTGCTATACCATGATGTCTATGTGTACATTTACTTCTAAAGTGAACACAAAAATTCAAATTGTCTGGATTTTCTATATATCCTGATAGAAGATCTGAGAAAGGCCCTGGCCAGTAGTTCAGTTGGTTAGAGCGTCCTCCCGATATGTGAAGATTGTGGGTTTGATCCCAGATGATGGCACATACAAGAATCAACCAATGAATGCATAAAATAAGTGGAGCAACAAATTGATGTTTCTCTCTCTCAAATCAATAGATATTCTTTAAAAAGAAAGATATGAGGAAATTATAGTTTTCAATCAAGAAAAATAAAGGTCTGCTATTATCAGCTAAGAATCCTAATAAATAATGTTTAACAAGACATATCTGCTTTTGGTTTCCAAATCCCCAGAAAGAAATAAGATATTTAGAACAAGGTTAAGGGGCAACATTATTTCATTTAACCTTCTTAACAACCTTGTGAGATATCATTTCTTACAATTTTACAGATGAGGCAACAGAGATTAAATGGCTTTCCTGGGCCACAGAGCTAGAAATTAGCAAAGCCAGGAACTGCAATAATAACTTGCACTGTCACCACTGTGCTTGCTATTCATAGAATCCAGATGGAGAGATCCATAGATAGAGATACAGATATATATATATATATATATATATATATATATATATATATATCCAGTCATACACTGTATAACATATCAGTCAACAACGTGCCAGACACAGGAGAGTAATCCATAAGATTATAATGCAACTGAAATATCCCTGTCGCCTGGCGAGGTCGTATTCTGAAAACGAATGCCTGAAAGGACTTTCACCCTTAAAGAGGCCAAGTCTATACTGGCAAGTAATTTTCCTTCACCATCAGCACTCGCAGACGCACCAGTCACTTTCACATTATGTAATGAATAAGATTCTTGAATCATTTCAATCTCCCAGAGCTAGTAGTAAATTCAACATTGTAGTGAGGCCCCACCTTGTCTTTCAACGCCGCAGACTGCCTTTGCCGTGCAGGCTGTACATGTCTGGAGTCTAGCAGCAATAGGCTGTACCGTATAGTCCAGGTGTGTAGTAGGCCACGCCATCCAGGTTTGTGTAAGTGCACTCCATGATGTTCACACAGTGATGAAATCACCTAACCACGCATTTCTTAGAATGTATCCCCATCGTTAAGTGACATATGACTGTACATTTAAATATACACACATATACAACTTCCCACTCCCATGAGATTATTCCTGTTTCTCAGACTTAGAAACTAAGGCTCAGAGAAGTTAAGTAATGTGCCCAAAGTAACACAGCAGGGTCCGAGACAAGATTGAAATCCAAAGCCACCTGACTCCGAAGTTTGTATTCCTTCCATTTCTTCCTGCTGCCCTCATTAACTAGTCTCCAAAGATCCCCCCTGAATCCCTTCCCACCCTGAACATACATGTCACCTGTCACATGAAAAAGTGGAACATATTTCCCCAATCCTTGAATCTTGGCTGGCTTTGTGACTTTGACCAAGAAAAATGCGGAAGAGTGACATTCTGAGATTCTAAACTCAAAAGTAAAAAAACTAGCAGTTTCTATTCCCTGTTTCTGAAAGTCAGACACAATGTGAGAAACCTAAGTTATGTGGAGAGACCACATGGAGAAGAACCGAGATGCTCATTCCCAGCTGAGCCCACAGCTGAGCGTCAGCACCGACCGAGAGCCATCCGAGTGAGCCATCTTGGTGGGTCCAGCCCAATCAAGCCCTCAGACTACTTCAGTGTCAGTCAGTCAACACCATGTGGAGTAGACAAGCCACCCAATTGAGCTGTCAGCCCACAGAACCACAAGCTGTAATACACTGATGACTGTTTTGAGTCACTGAGTTTTGGGGTGTTTTGTTATGAAGCAAGAGACAACTAAACCTGCCTGTCTTAGAAGATAGGACAGCAGGCCCTGTGACTTCAAAGCCAGTCCTCTTTCAAATGAAGACAATGACACAGTCTTTTCCGCCAAACACAGAAATGGCATGAATCCTTTGGTACCTAAGAATAATAGCATCTAAAAGCAAGGCACTCAAGGAGAGTATATAGTTTTGGTAAGAGTGGCTAGAAACAGGAACTGTTACTCACTTACTATTTGGTGGGAGTATAAATCCTGGGAGGTTCCTGGAAGATAATTTGGCAATATGGATGTATGAGACATCTTATAATGCTCATGTTCACTGACCCAGAGGTATCACTTCTGGGCATTTTTACCTTCGGAGCCATAATAGACTGCAAAGATTTTTTTTCTATGTTTAGCATAGTACTCTTTATAAAAGCACACATATAACAAATAGAGAGAAAACATGAGGGAGCTAGAGACAGAGAGATGGAGATGGAGATGGAGATGGAGATGGAGATGGAGATGGAGATGGAGATGGAGATGGAGATGGAGATGGAGATAGAGATAGAGAGAAAGGTGCCCAAATATCCAACAATAGGGGATTTGGGTAAATAATTTATGGTATCCTAGCTAATAAAGAGGGAATCTGCTAATTGACTATCATGCCCTCACAAAGATGGTGATGTCCACAGCCAATAAGGAGGGAATATGCTAACTGACTGTCATGCCCTCAAAGATGGCGGCGCCCACAGCCACAAGATGGAGGCATCCAGTTCCCTCAGCCCCGCCGGATCAGCAGGTGCCTGGCATGGCTGGGCCCGCCCCCAGGCGGGTCCGGCCACTCCGCGCACCTGCCTCCGGAGTCCCCAAGTCCCCTCACCACCCCCAGCTGCCCAGGGCTGGCCCGAGGCGCAGGCAAGCCTCAGATGGTGCCTGCCCGCCGACGCCCAAGGAGCAGGCAAGCCTCGGATGGCAGCTGCCCAGCTGCCCAGGGCTACCCAAGGCTCAGGTAACCAGGGCCGGCCGAGGCTTGTGCTGCGGGCAGTGGCAGCAGCAGAGGTGTGATGCGGGTGTCACCTTCCTCTGATTGACAGGTCGCCTCCCACCCCTGAGGGCTCCCGGACTGTGAGAGGGGGCAAGCTGGGCTGAGGGACCCCCCTCCAGTGCATGAATTTTCATGCACTGGGCCTCTAGTATTTATATAATGGAAAAATATCATACCGCCATTGAAAATAATGCAATGGAAGTCTTTTTCATGCCACGGGCATTCATTCAACGTTAAGAGGGATTAAGCCATATATGAAGCAATGTAAATAGTTCCCACTGGTCTTTGTCAGCAACAACAACAACAATCACTAACACCAAGAGAGGGCTTCCTGTGGGTCAAGCACTGCTCAAGCTCATGTCATCCAAATAAACAATGGCCATCTCTCAGCAGTATGATTATTTCCTTGTACCTTTTTAATATTTACTAGGTATTTTTAATAAACATAAGAATATAAATACCAACTGATTACTATAAACTTAGACATACCTTTAAAAATAGGTTGGTAACTTTGAGAATTCTGGGATGATCAGAGCAGCAGCTCTGCCATTCTGAGATTGCGATGCACACAACCACCCATTCCCACGAGGCACTTTTTGGAGCGGCAGCTTGAGCCGAAATCCTGGGCTGTATAATCTTGGGCCAATTCTGGGACATCTCCTGGCCAGTGCCCAGTTCTGTTCCTGCCACATGCATTCGGCGAGGATTCCAGAGTGGTTCTCCACAGGGGGTGCACCAAGTGAGCGTTCAATTTTATTACAATCCAGAAGTTAGAAGGTCTCTGGGCACTCAGAACACATTGCTTCCTTATGCTCCAGGAGCCCGGGAAGCAGGAGTCGCCCTGCGTTCTGACCTTCCTGCAATTACAAATGTGGTCTCCAGCAGGAGTTCCATCGTCGCGTGAAACGCAGACAATAGCCTTTGGCTCTCACAAGATCAGAGAGCCCGGCTCTTCAAACTGGCTAAATTTATATTGCACACTAGACCCAGTGAATAAATAACAAGGCGATTCTTTTGTTTGGCTGGAAAATAATCTATACAAATTCTATCTTAATCATAGTCTCTCAATGGGCCAGACAAGCGCCAGCAGGCAGGAGCCAGATCAGAGCCCGGAACAAGATCTTGGGGGTTTGGAGCATCTATAATGAAATGCTATACCTGCTGTCTCTCCAAATGGAATGGATGGGATAAAAATTTAGTGCCCAAGAATCATCCTGTGCTTGCTGCCCAGACTTTCAGTGTCTGGAGTATAAGGGCGGATTTCCCTGGAGCCTGGAAGCTGCTTTGAATTTCTAGTGAGCTCAGCAGTGGCCTGGCACCTAGGGAAGTGACGATAAACAAACTAGGTGGGACAATCACTAACCATTGGCCACTCTGTCAGTTAATAGTCTTGGTGTAACTCAAACCCGTTTCCACACTGCCTGTAGCATAAAGGGAATTTATCCACTCATACAACCACACATTTCAGGGCCTAGTCCAGATGCAGGTAGGGATTGATCGGAGGCTCAAATGATGTCAATAAGTTCTAATTTCTCTCCCCTTAAGTTGCAGCTTGCTTCACCTCGTAGTGGCTTATTTATTTATTTATTTATTTTTGACAAGTTTTTCTATCACGGTCAAAGACAACTGAAATGTTTTCAGAACTTACATCATTTCAGTTTCAAATTCCTTGTGAAAAGCGTGGGAGTCTCCCTGGGGTCCATCAGAAAGCTCATTGTGCTTCCCTGGCTGTAGGTCACACAGCTACCCCTGAACTAGCCACTGTGGCAGATGACTAGATCTAAGTATGACCCAATGTAGACCTGGTTCACATCTCTTCCCTTGCAGTTAGGGAAGGTAGGAGGGGGGAATCATCACCACCGGGGGAAAAAAGCAAAAAAAAAAAAAAAAAAAAAAAGAAAAAGCATGGATTGAAATGAGAGAAGATGGACAGACCCAGCACTAAATCAAAGTATCCCTAAAAAGATGCCTCAAACCCAACCCAGATATTAAATAAAACATTCATTGTGCCCTTTAAAGCTACTTAACATTCCTTCTCTACAGTGTCTTGAGGCATGATCCATAGGGGGGAGGTCATTCCCCACCTCATCTTGCAACCCTTACTCCTCCTGGCAGGATCCACCCATGCCTCCTGCCTTCCTTCCTTGCCCTGCCTCTCTTCTCAGGCATGTCCTGAAGAAGGCAGGGCGCTGCCTCCACAGCATAGCAATAGCTATCACTTTCATCTACTTAGTAAACAACAGACATGGTACAAGTTCCTTTATGTAAAAATCTCATGTAAGCTTCACAGAAAGTCTTGAAGGTCCCATCTATTGTTCACAAGAGGAAGAAAACGAGGTTCGGGAACATGAAGAACCTCATACAAGATCAAACTAGGTGGAAGAAAAAGGGCTAAATGTTAGATGATTTCTGAGCCAGTGCTCTTGACTACACAATGATTTGGGCATCTCCTCTCTCCAGCCACCTGAACCAACTCCACATGGCAACGCTTCCACTTGCCCCCTTTCCTTAGATCTGATGGTTCCCCTGTCCGGCCTCCATTACCTCCCTTCCCGCCTCGACTGTAAATATGAACTTAGGGTGTTACGCTCCAGACCCTGGCTGAAAGTCCAATGCCTTCTTTCTTGCCAGGCTTCTCTTATGGGTATGACTATGGTTTCTACTTGAAGACTCCCCCGTGATTGGCCCCAGGGATCCTGCCCACGGCTTGTAGTCTTCATTCCTCTTCTTTATTAGGAAAACCCACTCTGATGGTATTTTATTTTATTTCTTACCTTCCCTGCTAATAAGAAGCTTCCTCCCAAGAAGACAGGTGAACCAAAAATTAAAAAAAAAATAAAATCAAGTGCCCCATAGCAATATGCAAAGATGCTTAATGTCGCTGATAGTAAGAAATATGCAAATTAAGACTCCACTGAAATAACCACTTATAGATCGGTAAACATTCAAAAGATGGCCTACAATGTGGTTGGTGAGACTGTAGAGAAATTGACTCTTACATATATACTGGTGGGAATGGTACAACACTCAAGGAGAGGAAATTGTCAATGCTTACAAAAAACTATCTGTGCATTTAACCTTTGACTAGCAGTCCTACTTCAAGGACTCCATGCCAAGGAGTTGTCAAAGCACAAGCCTATTCATTGTGGCATTTTTGTAACAGAGAAGACTGGGAAGTACCCAAGTACCCATCAATAGTGGACCAGTTGAAAAGGCTATGATACACCCACACAAGATAGTATGATGCAACTGTAAAAGAGGAATGAGGACTTCAATTGCTCCTCACTGTTTGTGAGTCTATAGTTGCAAATTCACCTACTAGCTAAAATGTATTTGTAACCCCAAAGCCAATATCAAGGGCACTTCTGCAGTCATTCCCAGACACACCCATACACAGAACAGCAAAAAAATAGTTATTGAATGTGCACGTCTCCAACTGAGCTCAAACATGGCAACCCGCTACCTTCTTGTGTCAGTTCTCCATATTGTAAACTTAGGGGTCTTTCACACAGTATTTAACACCATGTTCTTCACATTTTTGTGCTTTTGGATGGTGATTTCACTGTTTAAAATGACCACAAGCACCCTAACTGGTTTGGCTCAGTGGATAGAGCGTCGGCCTGTGGACTGAAAGGTCCCAGGTTCGATTCCGGTCAAGGGCATGTACCTTGGTTGTGGGCACATCCCCAGTAGGAGGTGTGCAGGAGGCAACTAATCAATGTTTCTCTCTCATTGATGTTTCTAACTCTCTATCCCTCTCTCTTCCTCTCTGTAAAAAATCAATAAAATATATATTTAAAAAAATAAAATAAAATGACCACAAGCATAATGCTGAAGTACTATCAAGAGGTCCTAAACAGCCCAGCCAGCATGGCTCAGTGGTTGAGCAGTTCAATTCCCTGTCAGGACACATGCCTAGATCTGAATTGCAGGTTTGATCCCCAGTGGGGGGCATTCAGGAGGCAGCCAATCAATGATTCTCTCTCATCATTGATGTTTCTGTCTCTCTCTCCCTTCATTTCGGAAATCAATAAAAATATATGTATTTTAAAAGATGTCTTAAACAAAAGGAAACTGTAATGTGCCTGTCAGAGAAAATGCGTGTTGTGTTAGATAAGCTTTGTTCACGAAGAGATACAGTGTCCAA
Source organism: Cnephaeus nilssonii (assembly GCF_951640355.1). Taxonomy (NCBI): domain Eukaryota; kingdom Metazoa; phylum Chordata; class Mammalia; order Chiroptera; family Vespertilionidae; genus Cnephaeus; species Cnephaeus nilssonii. The sequence goes on along the minus strand of NC_137073.1, from coordinate 26,445,547 downwards.
GTTTAATGTTAGTGAATTAACAATATAGATTAAATAAGGTGTCTTTAAAGAGAAACATACATAAAACAAGGTTCTATTGTGATTGGTTGATGAAAAAGTTGTGACCAGAGGCTCACAGAAATCTCTGTGTTTCCCCCAGGCCCAGGGCAATGATGGCAGGTTTGCTAATTCAGTGTCCATTGCAGCTTCACAGAAAATAACCACAAAAGATGAAAATTTCCTGCGTCTCTATAAAGTGGTAAGGTAATCACCAGGGTACATTTTTAAATTAAAAAGTAAGGTGCAAAAGAATGGTTATAGCATGCTCCTTTTTACCTAAGAAATGGAACAGATATAAATAAATATTTATTAGCTTATATATAAGAAAAGCAATGGGGGAATAAACAAAAGGGTTTCCTAATGCAAGTGGTAAGAAACCTACGAAGGGGAGAGAAATAGAAACCAGACTTCTGTGAATGCAATCTGTTCCAAATATATTATTTTTCAGCAGGTAAATACTTCACAAATTATAAAATAAATTTAAATCAAACTTAAAAAAAAAGCAACCCCTAAAAATCTGAAGCAAAATTAAATAAACTAAACCATATATCAAATTGGTGGCGTAACAGTAAGGAATTATGTTAAACCACTTTAAACTACAGACATTTGCCTGCATGTCCCTGCTGAGATGCAGCCTAAGGTTGCAAACAACAGCAAAGAGGTTGCAAGTTGTTTTCAGAAATCATATTTTTAGTTATAATATTGATTTCGTTATTCTGGAACTGTTGCAAAAATGTGGTAGAATAAAGCAAATGAGCAATGATGTTGGTGTCACCGGGGCTGAGGATGTTGTTTGGGGAAGCAATACCCAAGTACTGAGTCAGAATGCCCGGGTATAAAACCTTTGACCTTTGGAGATATCAATAGTTGAGCATGATGCACTTTCTCTTTTAAAAATATTCATTTCCTCACTCTGTCTATGCTCATATGACTTTGGGTAGTGAGCACACAATGTAATATACAGATCATGTATCATAGAAATGTACACTTGAAACCTATGACCCTATTAACCAATATCACCCTAATAAATTTAATAAAAACATTCATTTCCTAGCTCTGTCTACGTAAGAGGTCTAAAAACAATGACACAACCCAGACTGTGGTTTCTAAGTATCATTTCCCACTAAAAGGTACTAGGATTTTTTGGATAAGTGGTCAATTCCTCAACTGGGTCAGGAAATATAAAAAGTGAGCCCACAACATCGTGTACTAGAAGGCAAGAGAGAATCAAAGACCACCGGGGTCAGTCAAAGGACTCAAGAGGGGTCCCAAGATGATATGCCTGTTGGCCAAAGGTGGTTCAATTTTAACTTCAAAAAGAACTTATGTAATGAATCAAAATAATTAAACTATTTTTTAAAATTAAAAATCAATGGGTTCAAAATGATACTATTTTAAAAAAAGAAGCCTCAATGATCACCTCTGTAGATACTAGGATACCAATTTGTTTTTCTGAAAACGAATCATAAAGGGAAGATGTAAAAAGTTTAACCTGGTTTTCCTGTATAAACCCTACTTTTGGGTAAAGAGTTGATGATGGGAAGTTCTTTTTAAAAAAAAATCTCAGCTAATGATGAAGGAATGAAAAACTTAGAATATCACCACTCTGTAGCCCTATAAAATAATGGATTTAAGCAATAATAACCAATGGTGGCTAAGAAAACTCAGCAAAAAGCTAAAGAAGAACTTTATAATGTACCCATGATGAATCTTAGAAAGAGTCCATCAGAATTGATATGCATCTTGATGTAATGCATTGAGAGGGCCACAACCCCACACATGAAATATCATCCCCCTCCCCACCTCCCAAACACTGAACCTGGATCTAACTACCAGTTTATAACACAGGGGAGAGAGGAACATGCTACGTGACAGTGCAGGTATATGGCAACAAAACCCAGAATGTCAGAAACCCTCCCAGAAATGTTAACCAGATAAATGGAGGGGAAACATGTGGAAAGGTTTTTGTTAGAAGAAACTCAAGAGATACATCAACCTAACGTACTATGCAGACTTATATAGACTCTAATTCAATAAAATCAATGTTACTATGCATGCATGCATGCTATAGTTGAGGAACTCTGGACAGTAACTGGGTATTTTATAATATTAAGAATTCTTTTTAGATGTGCTGCTGGTACTGTAGTTGTGTTTTGAAAAGCAAAGTCTTTATATTTTGGAGATGCCTTCTTCAACTTTTATGGATAAAATGATACATCGTTCTAGAATTGCTTCAACATGATCTGAGAGAAGGAGGCTAGAGGGTGGCCACCCCTCTTGTTTGCTGCATATGAAGGGATTCTCAGGACACTGGACATCAGGGCTAACACTGGGTATGTCGTTGACCTGGGCAGTTGGGCACTCTGAGAGTGAAGAGGAAACAAGACTGACTCCATGATGATAACGATGGCTGCATGGGCTTCATTTGGGAATTCTCTTCACTTTTGATTTGTTTGAAAATTTTCAAGGAAAATAAAACAAGGGGCTGTCTCCTTTGTGTAGTTGGGCCCATGGAATCAACAGCTGCATCAGTGTCCCAACCTCTACTCTATTCTGGCATCTGGAGCTTCCATGTAGTTGGTACCCGCTGGCCCACTAACCTTGCACCCCCACAAAATAATCGCAACCCAGAGGTGGTGAGCATGGCTCTGGGGTCAGAGACCAGGTTTCAGGTCCTGGCTTCTCTTCTATATGTCTGACTTTGGAACAGTGGCTTATTAACCTCTGAAACTCAATTTCCTCATGAATATACCTGAAATCAAAACAACAGCTACTTGGTGGAGTTCCTGAGAACCGCCATCACTTGTTGGAGCATCAATAAGGAGACAGGAGCAAAGTGCTTAGGACAGTGCCTGGCACTCCCATATTATGCTGGTGTAAGATGCATGCTTGTCTTCATTTTCCATATTAACATTCCCAAATCAGAACTCTTTAAAATCCAAGTTGTACAGTCAAGGTTCTCAGATGTAAACAATAGTGTAATCGCCCCTTTTTCTAATTGCTGCTTTGATATTTTGGGGTCTTGCAGACCCTGAAGAAACTGCCCCTTCCAAGGCTAGTAAATGACTCACCTGAGAGCACGCCTTTCATATGCGAGCCAACCAATCCTGAGCCCCTGTCCCTGTCTCCTTTATGGGGCTCTCCCACTCTGGGTCCCTGTCCACTTGCTTTAATCACCCCAGGACCCCGTGCCAGACAACTAGGGGCAGCCTCTGCACCCCAGAGCCTGCTAAAATTATTCAAATTAGCTAAGCCTGTTTACACTGCCTCACCAGTTCCTTCCCAGAGAAACCACAGTAAAGGCTCTTGCCCAGGTTTCCCCTCAGCCCCTCTGCCTCCTGCCCAGCCCTGGGGCTTCCCCGTGTGGCCCTCATGGCTCACTGTGCCTCCTCTTTCTAGGGGGCTGCATGTGTAACTTCTTCCTTCATGACAGTCCTTTTTATGTCTTCGTGTCTTACCATATTGAATTAAAACACACCCCAGGTTCCCTTAAAACAAACAGAAACCGGTGTGGGCCTACTTAAGCAGACAAAGACAATGGAACGTTCAGAGGCATTAAGGGGAGAGCAGGCAACCAAAATCAGAAAAGAAGCCAAAACCTGGAGAGGCTCAGCAGCCCAAAGCCCTACTGAAGTCACTCCACAGAACATCCTTCTGGGGATGCCATCACTGATGCAGCCCCCGGGGCACTCAGAGCAGGGCCCACTGGGCTTTCGGCGCCGCCACTGCCCCTGGACCATGGATGTTTCCATGACCAGGAACTCAAGGTTCAAGGGCAGAGGTCTGAACCTCTGATTGGCCAAGTCTTTATGAGTTCACCATACTCCTTGGGCTTCTTTCATCCAAGCCAGTATTTCCCACTGAATGCACAAAAGAAGATTCTCCTGAAAGCAAGAAGAATCTTTATATCCTAAGTAGCAAAAAGGTCAAAAGACCATGAAGGAAGCCAAAAATTTTAGCATAATCAATCCTGAAACTTTAAAAAAGTCAGGAGCGATTGGTGTTCATTGATTCGTGGGCCGTGAAGGACTGGTCAGGGGCTGTTCACTGGTCAGAGGCTTCCAATGATTTTTCAGAGAAGCCCTTTAAGTTCTTCAGTATCAAATTCAATTAAAGGATTACAAGGCTGACTGAAGAGAAACTGTAGATGAGAACCCAATATTCTTCAGTTTGACTCAAAATTATATTATCAAGCCTAAGAACAGGAAAGAGGTCAAGGAGCATGAGTCATGATAAGGAGCAGACCATGAGATGACTGTGGGGACTTCCGCCAAGCGCCGTCACTCGTTGGAGCTCTAAGAGTCACAAAGTGAAAGGGCTTGACTCAACACTGATTACGATTTTGAAAGAAAAAGGAATAAAAGGTTAAGAACAAATTGAAGCTATTTTTGATGAGTACAATAAAATTGCCTGCAATTTAATAGTATTTTCTCCTAACCCATACCCTCCCCCCAAAAGTTGTCATCAAATCAGTGGTAAGTTTCAGAATCAATAAGAGATTGTAGTAAATGTCAAATTCTGGTTTAAAGAGGTGGCCTGGGAGTGGAATCATCAGACCCAGCTAGCCTTTCCTGACCATGCTCTTCGCCTGAACTTCCTCCTCTCTGTGGAGTCACAGTCCAGGTCTGAGCTGAGTGGAGCACAGGGACCAGAGAGATCACATGCTTGGTTTCTGCCCCATGAGCAATGCAAGAAAGCACAGTCCTTGCTGTGAAGAGAGGCCATGGGGAAGAAAGCGAAGGAAGGCAGATCTGAGGCTGTGGATTCACTTTTTGGCCTTGGCCCTTGAGCCAGTGACCAGAAGCCCCAGAATGCTTCGAAAATCTGTCCCTCCTTCCTGGTGAGCAAACAAGAAACAAACAAACAAACAAAAAATGAAGCTGGGACCAGCAGCTGTTCCTTTAGTTCCATTGCCTTCAACACACTCAAGGCCAGGAGCCATGTGGCACCCAAAACACTCAGCCCTTCTCCAAATCTCATCCCTAACAATGGTGAGCCTTCCTTTACCTGATTACATTCAAAATCCTGCTTTTCTTTAGTACTGGGTTCCATCTTGGGGATCATTTTTTATGTCCCAGGAACTCTGTATATACTACCTCATTTCATCCTCACAAACACTCTGTCAACATGGGCATTATTTCTCCCACTGCCCATTTTACAGATGCTGCCACTGATCTTCAGAAGTAGAGATGGGATTTGACATCAAACTCTACACAGCTCCCCTGAACTAATTAGCATTGAGTTGAACTACAGTCAGGCACTGCATAACAACACTTGAGTCAATAATGGACCACATATACAGTGGTGGTCCCATAAGGTTATCATGGAGCTGAAAAATTCCTACCGCCATTGATGTTTTAGCTACTGTAATGTTGTAGGGCAAGGCATCACTCACATGTTTGTGGTGATGCCTGTGTAAACAAAGCTACTACACTGCCAGTCACCTATAAGTACAACACATACAACTACAGTAGTGGTCTCTACTATCCAGGTTTGTGTAAGTGCACTCTATGATGCTTGCACAGTGATGAAATCACCTAACCACATATTTCTCAGAACATATCCCCGTCGTTAAGCAGCACATGACTATAATCAAATTCTCCTCCAAACATGCTGTTCTTAAAAAAAAAGCTTTATTGAAGTATATAATTCACATAACATACAATTTACCTTTTAGAGTACGCAAATCAATAGTTTTTAGCATAGTCACAGAATTATACATCCATCTCCAATATCTAATTCTAGAATATTCTCATCACCAGCAAAAGAAACCTTATTTCCATTAGCAGTCATTTTTTTTATTCCCCCAACACTACCCACCCCCCTTCCCCCCCTCCCAACCGCTAATCTACTTACCTTTCTATTCTGGATATTTCATGTGAATGGAATCATACATGTGGCCTTTTGTGTCTGACTTCTTTCATTTAGCATAATGTTTTTGAGGTTCATTTATGTTGTAGCACAAATCGGTATTTCATTCTTTTTGTGGCTAGTATTCCATTGTCTGGATATACCATGTTTTACTTATTTACTCACCAATGGATAAACATTTGTTTCCCCTTTTTGCCGTCATAGATAATATGCCATGAAAATCCACATCCATGTGCAGTTTTGTGTGAACATGTATTTTTAGTTTTTGTAGGTATAGACTTAGGAATTGGATTTCTGGGTCCTGTGGTAAAATCTATGTTTAACTTATGAGGAACTGCCAAGTTGCTTTCCACAATGACTGCACCATTTTACATTCCCATCAGCAATATAAGAATTCCAATGTCCCCCCATCCTTACCAACACTTGTTATTGTCTGTCTTTTTTATTATAGTCATCCTAGCAGTGTGATATGGTATCTCATTATACTTTTGATTTTTGCATTTCCCTAATCACTAATGATGTGGAGCATCTTTTCATCTGCTTATTGGCCATCTGTGTATCTTTGCTGGAAAAGTGCCTATTCAAATTCTTTGCTCACTTTTAAATTAAGTTATTTGTCTTTTTATTGTTGAGTTGTAAGAGTTCTTTATAAATTCTGGATTCAAGTCCCTTGTCAGATATATTGTTTGCAAATATATCCCCCCATTCTGTGAGGTGTCTTTCACTTTCTCGATAGTGTCTTTTGAAGCACAAAAATGTTTAAATTTGATTATATCCAATCTATTTTTCTTTTGTTGTTTAGGCTTTTGGTGTCATATCTAAGAAACTGTCACCTAATACAAGATCAATGGTTTATTTTCAGGCAAATTTTGTGTATGATATAAAGTAGGGATCCAACTCCCTCCTTTTATAGGTAGATATCCAGTTGCTCTAACACCATCTGTTGAAAAGACTAATCTTTCCCCCATTGGATTGTCTTGATCACTATAGAAAATGTAAGGATTGATTTCTGGACTCTCAATTATTTTCCATCAATCTGGATATCTATCCTTATGCCAATACCACAGTGTCTTAATTATTATAATGTTGGAGCAAATTAAAAATGAATGATTTAGTGATAAAAAAAGTACAACAAATACTTTTTCAAAACCACTAACTTGGTTTACCTTTGCATTCTGTGAAGAAGGCTCACATCAAGATAACCGATTTTCCTTGGGGGCACACATATTTGAATTATTTTGCCTTGCCTTTGGCAATGCCCTTTGCTTGAACTCCATGAGCAGCCCCTCTGGTGGCTAATTTAAGCCTGTAACAGCACAGGCTTCCTTTTCTCTGAGGCTCTCGGAGGGCCTGAGGCCAGGCAGACCCATCGCCAGAGTATTTATAAAAACTAACCCCATTAGATTGGAAACAGCCAGGTTATTTTATTAGGAGGCTCTTTTAGAAGGAGTTTTGCATAATATCCAACAGTGCTAAGCAAGAAAAAGAAACTCCTTTACAGAACCAGTTCCACAAGGGAGGCTGTTTACTTTTTACTCCTTTGCACAGTCCACGAACTCCAACCTTGAATTCCAGAGAGAGAAAGCTACCCCCAGCTTATGATTTTAACATTCACCAGGAACTGTAGAGGTTTTCGCCTCTGGGTACTAAAAACTCTCCCTCTGGTTCAATTTTTTGAGCTGATAGGAAACAGGAAATTGCTCTGGGGAAGGAGGTAAGTTATTTTATCTCCCAGCTGTAGATTTATTTACAAAGAGGGGAATAGGGAGGTCAGAAAGTGGGCCTCCCCTGACTAAATGGGGTTGATTTATTATTGCCACCTCTATAAAGCAAAGGCGCACAGTAGTGCTCAAAAGCTTGGACTTAGACTTTGTCAAACACGGATGAAAAATTTATCTTCACCTCTCAGTAAAATGTGCCCATATGAGAGTTACTGGCCCACTCTGAGCCTCTGATTCCTCTTCTGTAAAATGAGGCTAATAATAAAACCTACTTCATAGGGTTTTTTCAGGACCAAGTGGGATGACAAAAAATTCACTTAGTTCCTGGTGCTTATAAGTGCTCAATAAATATTGTTATTATTACTTCCTAACCTGGGCAGGAATGGAGAATATCAGACATCCCTGCCTCTCTCTAAGAAGCCAAGTTCATAGGTCATTCTCAAAACCCAGGTGGCCAAGATGAGCAACTTGGCCAGATTTGACCCAGGTTGAAAAAACTGCATTATCCGTTCCTGGCGTTCTCCTTAGAGGACTGGGTATGTCAGAACATTATTGTGTCACAATCCTCTAAATAAATACGGAATCTGAACTCCAGAGCAAGTTTTGGTTTTTGCATATAGATTTTTTTTTTTTTTTAATTCTGGTTGCTATTTTACCTTTCTGCCTCTCTTTCCTTATTTGTGAGTTTTATAGTTTCGGGGAGCTACTGCCATTAAAGTTTTCAGATCTATATTTGTTTTTACTCTACCAGGTCTACTGAAAATCTCTTGTGAAATTTGGCCAGAAATGACAAGGAATTGGGAGTGAATTCCACTGAGCATCCACCCAGAATGATGACTCCCAAGCTAAAGGCGTTTTTCAACCATCACAGTGGAGTGAATGATGTGGACATTAGCAGCCCTACTTCCAGTCATTGATAAATCTGCTCCGAGGGCCGGGGGCACCCAGGTGTGACTGCAGCAATGGCGAGGGGAAGGGCTGTAAGGAAGGGATGGATGCGTTCATGTGCCTATGTATTCTGGAGGCCACGACTACTGGCAGATGGTTCAAAAATGGGATGCAAGAAAAATGACTTTTATCACCGAAAGAGTACAGGACTCAACAAAGACAAACTCTGGGAAAAGAGAACAGCCAATATCGCCCTGTTTCCAGCTCTTCCAATCATGGTACAGGTCTATTCCATTACACCAGCCAAGGAAAAATGTTCCTTTACAGGTTTGTCCTGCAGGAGACAGCCAGTATTAAAGCAATTTGTTAGAGGCAGATTGCGTACATATTAAAGCAAGATAATCGTATTAGAGAAGCTAGCCTGCAGCAGATTCAGCTGGAAAGGCCACTGCACGTGACTCTGCCTTCCAGACCTGGGTAAAGACGGCCACATTTAGTGACCAAGCCGCCCGGCGCGCTATAATGGGATTTCCCCCCAAATATATAGGTGGTAATAAGATTAAGCCTGCTTAAAAAGTAGACACTTCTGGAATCCTGCTTTGATTTAAGAGAGGAAAGTATATCTATCAGATCACAGCCTCTCTTAGAGGAGAAAAAAATACCCTCGAGTTTATTTATTCACTCAACAAATATTCATCCCAAGACCTACTCCGTAAGGGGATGGGCATATATACAGCAGAGAATAAGAAAGGCGCAATGCTCGCCTTTTGTAGGATTCCCATGCTGGTGGGAGAGCTCAGACATGTCCTTATACAATTACCTATTCAATTATAATCAAGACGAATGCTTCAAAGGAGAACTACTATGAGACATTTTGCATATGAATATCAGGAACCGCTCCCTAACCTGATCAGAGAAAGTGTGTTTGAGGAGATAGCATTTGAGCTGAACATAATGGATAAGAACTAGTTAAGAATTGGGGGTGGGTGGAAAGTGGAAATGTGTTCCAGGCAAAGGATACAACAGACACCAAGACTCCCAGGCAGGACCAATAATGAGATGGTGTGATTGGAGCGAGGAGAGTATCGGGGTAGAGGCACCTGAAGGTTCGGGAAAGGTTGCGGGAGCCCTTTGCATATGCCAGACACGGGAATGCTGGAACATGCAGGCAGCAGCCATCATTAGGATTCCACTCTAAGAGCAATGGGGAGCCACTGAAGGATCCTAGGCAGGGGGGTGTGACAGTAGATCCACATTTTTTTAAAAATATATTTTATTGATTTTTTACAGAGAGGAAGAGAGAGGGATAGAGAGTTAGAAACATCGATGAGAGAGAAACACCAATCAGCTGCCTCTTGCACACTCCCTACTGGGGATGTGCCCGCAACCAAGGTACATGCCCTTGACCGGAATCGAACCTGGGACCCTTGAGTCCGCAGGCCGACGCTCTATCCACTGAGCCAAACCAGTTTTGGCAGTAGATCCACATTTTTGAAAAATCCCTCTGGCCTCAATATGAAGAATAAATTGCACAGGGCAAGAAGAAATGTAGATTCTAGAAGCATTTCGAAGGAAACACCAACTGTACTTGGAAAGCGAATATGAAAAAGACAGATGAATTGCTATGCTATCTTTCTAAAAGGAAAACTTCATTCTAGAAAAAACGTTAACACTGGGGACATTTCCAATAATTTTTCCACAACTATCCTCTTTGAGCTTCATTTACTGCAACAATTAAAATCAGTGTAATCAACACTGAATTATTATTATTAGACACAGTTGCAGTAATACTGGGAAAATAAGTGTGGGCATGCACAGAGTGCTTAAAGTATTCTCAATTCTTTTCAAGGTTCCAGCCACCAGAAGGGCGGAGGATGGCTCTCCCCACAGAGGGCCCAGATGCCCGGGAGACAGCTGCCCTGGCAGGGCCTAGAACTGCGTTTTAACGATGAGCATGGCAAAGTGACAAAAGGATGGAATTGTGAAGTCAGATCTGGGACAGTTCAAAGTCTCGTTCTGTTCCTTATTTTGGGTGGTTCTGACTTCCAAGTAGTTACTTGTCCCCTCCAAGGCTCACCTTCCCTACCTGAAAAACTGAACTGAACGTGGCATTGTGTGTAAGAGACTCACAGGGCTTAGCTCAATAAATATTAGTTCCTGTCACCTTTCTCTAAAAGTAATTATAAATATCTAGCTAATTGTCATTTATTAACTCATTTAATCCTATAACAACCCTCTGAAATAGGTACTATCATCATTCTCATTTTATAGACTAAAAAAAACAAAACAAAACAAACAAAAAACCACAAGCCATAGATTCAGGGCCACCCAAGTGAGTGGCAGAGTCAGTATTCAAAGCCAACTAGTATGATTGGATATTTAAAAAAAAGTTTTCATACAAGTTATGACAGGCAACAGCAGGCAGAAATTTACCTGAATCACCTTCAGTGAATCTATATTCTCAGTAAATTCAGATAGAAAAACCCAAGTTAACTGCACAGAGGCATGGTGCTCTGACGAATCTAACACTGCACCATACTTGGGAAGAACGACACCTGCTTCATGTCTGGTTCACGGCACTCCACAGGCTCCCGCCCTTCGCCTTAGAGGAAGGAACATCAGTGTACATGCCGATGAGTCATGCCCCAGCACTCCCAGGCTCTGCTGGGGAGGGAGTGCAGTGCGGGGAAGGCACAGTCGGTCGGTCGTTCTGGGAGATGACAGAGAGGAGACAGGGCACGGGGCCCCCAGCTTGTGAGAGAGGGGACTTGGTAGGGGATCTGGGCATGCCAGTCAAGCCCAGATTGAAGATCGGCACCAACCTCCTCTCTGCTCTTCCCTGGTGAGGGGCAAAGAAATCCTTCAAACCTGAAGCCAAAGTTCTGTAAAACCAAGTGTCTCATGCAGGATGCTTCACTCACGACCACAGCGAGGATAACAACTGGACTGGACAGGAGGCACTTAGAGAACTAAGCTTTTCATCCCATCTCTTGACACAGAGGTCACTGAATGCTGATGTGCAATAAAGGCGTGCTGTGATTTAATGCCTGCTTCTCCCCACTGAACCCCATGAGGGCAAGAGTTGAGTCATTCTGATTCACTGCTACATCATAGCACTTAGCATGATGCCTGGAAAAATAACAACAATAGTAACAAGGAGGAGGAGGAGGAAAAAAAGGAAGGTAACTGTTTACGTGTATTGCACACTTACCATTGGTCCATCGTAGTCTAAGTAATTCCTATGAATTAAATAACAATTTAGTCCTGACAACAATCCTGTGAGATGGGTTTTTTAGCTATCATATTTTACAAATGAGGAAACTGAGGCACAGTGAACTGCCGTGATAGACTGACTCAGCTACTAAGTGGTAGAGACAGGATTCTAACCCAGGCCCTGACTTGTCTGTGCTCCTAACCACGACGCCATGAGACTTCTTGTAAAGAGCACAGATTAGGCAGTACTTGTGGAATCAATAAGTGTTGCAGAGCCTGGCCGGTGTGCTCAGTGGTTGAGTGTCGACCGATGAACCAGGAGGTCATGGTTCAATTCCTGGTCAAGGCACATGCCTGGGTTGCAGGCCCAATGCCAGTAGGGGGCGTGCAGGAGACAGCAGATCAATGATTCTCTCTCATCATTGATGTTTCTATCTCTCTCCCTCTCCCTACCTCTCTGAAATCAATAAAAATATATTTAAAAAATAAGTGTTGCAGAAACTCTGGGAGTAGTGGGGGATGTGGGCGGGGAGAGAATGAGTGCCTTCTTAACAGGGCATATTGGCATCCCCGGGAATTGTTTCAAACCACCCATCCCTTTTTTAGCCACTCCATCCCCACTTCTGGATGAAAATCCTTGTCTCTGTCAGTCATTTTTAGTGGTAGGAAGTGTGTTTTTCCTACTGGGGGAAAACATACTTGGGTAAAAAGACTTTGGAAATCATTGCTCAAGACCAGTGATCCTTAAATCTGGCCGCATATTAGACTAAATTGGGGAGCTATTTTTCCCTCTCCATTTAAGTTATTTCTTTAATTATTGTTCTTTTGCACAGAACTTCTATAATACCATCATATTATCACCCAATGATTGATTCTGTTTAATGGGATTTTGCTTTTAGAATAGAAATCATAATACACACACACATTTTGACTTTTTTTTTTTTAACTTCTAAGAGATTGGAATAGTGAAGTAGGGCAATTAACAAAAATCCTAGAGCATGAGAACTCGCAGGAATGTCAGAGATCTTTTCATCTATTGGGTTTTTTTTTTTAAAAAATTTATCTTTATTGCTGAAAGTATTACAGATGTTCCCTTTTTTCCTTATTGACCCCTTCTAGCCTGTACCCACCCCCAAACCCCAGGCCTGCACCACACTACTGTCTGTTTCCATGGGTTATGCATATTTGCATGTAAGTTCTTTGGTTAATCTCTTCCCACCCACCCCCATCTTCCCTTTGAGAAAATAAAGATGAATCAGGGAGCTTTTAAACATACGGATGCCATGCCCACCTTAGATTGATTAAATGATGACAATAGTAATTGCTGGTGGGGGGGACCTGAGTATTGGAATTTCTTTAAGAGCCACCAAGTTAGTTCCAATATACAATCAATATTGAGAAGCACTGGTCTGCTTCTCACCAAAAGCAACCAAGGGATTCTCCTAGCCCACCTTATTCCCTTTCCTTAGCTTAGAGGTACAGTTCCCTGAAGAGCTAGCAAGGGTGTTTGGTATTTAACATGTAATTTAATTCAATAAATATTTCATGAACACATCCTATGTGGCAAAGTCAAAGAAGCACAAAGCACAACTTTTATCTTTAATGGCCATAAAGCTTAATAATGAGGTATCACATGCAAAGAGATGAGTATTGTAGCATACTAGTAGCTAGAATATATAAGGAAATACCACAGAGATGGGAAGGAGTAGGAAGACTGACAAGAAGAGAGGCCCTGATAAAACGTAGACATGACCCTCTAGACAGCTCAGGAAAATGCCATCGAAGCTCAGAGGAAGTAGATGAAAAGGAGCAGAGAAAGCAAAGATAGCACCTCTTCAACTTTTTCATTTTTAGATTTAGATTCACATGCGGTTGTAAGAAACCATACAGAGAAATCCCATATGCCCTTCACTCAGTTTTCTACAATGGTAACATCTTTCATATCTATAGTACATACCACTTCTTTTTTATTTCTGACAGAGGGCTCTAAGAATAAGCAGATTAAAAGAAAGAAGTTTAAAGTATCCTATCAGATAATTTAATTATGAGCATAGATCCACATTTTATTACAAACTTGTGGTGAAAGAAGAGCCCTTGCCTGACCTTGGGGAAAACATTTTCCGGGAAGAGGAAAGTGAGGCAATCACTGTGAGACTGGATACATATAAAAGAACATCTGGTTAAGAAGGTCGTTAGACCCTTGACTGACAGTCAGCTAAGTAGGTGGGTAGCTTCCCGGCTTCAAGTCTTAATCTCATTAAAATTTAATGTAAAACTGTTTAAGCATTTTATCACAAATCTTCATTTTCTTCCTGGTAGGAGGTTGTGAATTACATCACAAAAAAACTTCTGTCTCAAACCAGGTTTGGGGCCATTTTTCTTTGTCACAAGCCAAGGAGCTAAGTGCAGTGTTTGGGACCCACCTTGAGATTTGAAAAGCCTGACCATGATGCTTAGACTTGAGCCCCTGGGGAAGATGACCCAAGAAGAGACCCATAAATGATAGATCAGCAACAGGGAAATTTTAGTTTCCATGTGATGTTTGTTATATATTATTTCCATATTAGACTGTGATTCCTCTATAATGTGAGCTAGAGAAGGGCAGGAATTTTTGTCTGTTATTTACACTGACTTTTCCCTTGAACATTCAAGTACCTAATGGGCACACAATAAATATTAGCTGAATAAATTGAATCCTAAACATTGAGATAACCAGTAACACTGCTGGCCCTATATTTGAATCATGTTGGGATGGGATTGTTAAATCAGGACTACTTTTCATAAACTAATATTTGAAGAGCACATGTATGCATGTACTGATGTATATCAGTTCCACAACTTGAAGAAAAAAAAAATTCAGTCTCTTGGACAAGGACTATACCTGGCCACGTTGTTGGATCCAGGGATCAGTCAATAAACCCTTTTTTGTAATTATAATGATGAAGAAAAAAATCAGTGGCTGTTGTGGTTTGGGATATGATTACAAAGAGGTAGCATGAGAGAGTTTTATCAGCTATTCTGTATCCTAATTATGATGCTGGTTATACAAATCTATACATCTATTTAAATTCATAGAGTGCTATACAGTAAGTCAATTATCCTATATAATACAAAGCTAATATGCAAATCAACCGAACGGCAGAATGACCAGTCGCTATGACGCGCACTGACCACCAGGGGGCAGACGCTCAACACAGGAGCTGCCCCCTGGTGGTCAGTGCGCTCCCATGGGGGAGCGTCGCTCAGCCAGAAGCCGGGCTCATGGCTGGTGAGCACAGCAGCGGTGGTGGGAGCCTCTCTTGCCTCTGCGGCAGCCCTAAGGGTGTCCTACTGACAGTGCAGGCCCGCTCCCTGTGCAAGCCTACGCCATCAGTTGGACATCCCCCGAGGGCCCCAGACTGCGAGAGGGTGCAGACCCGGCTGAGGGGATCCCCTCACCCCCCCCCAAGTGCACGAATTTTGTGCACCAGGCCTCTAGTTTTAAAAACAAAAATTTTTGCCACTAAATGCCTACTGAATGGATATCTTATGGAGCCAGTCAACAAACCAATACTCCCTTCCCTTGGACCAGCCCCTGTCACTATACATAGTTAGATGTCCAGGAATACTACTTATACTAAAATATTCCATGCCCATTCCATCCTTCGGTCAGTAAGTAGGTACCAAGGTGGACCAATCAAGTCTCTATCACATATTTGAAACTGGGATTATAGCTACAAGTCAATCTCCAAAAGTGGCTAGATTGGTAATAATATAACACATGGTTGTGAGCCAGCCATATGCTATTAAATTGATGCAGAAGTTGAGGAAGCTTGTTTTCAGATTAAGAGAGAGAAGGATGCAAACCCACCAAAAGATGTAGAGATGAAGGAAATGAGAGAGAGAGAGCAAATCAGACGTGTTGACTGCTTGATTTAATGGTTTCTCTTTTAGTTCCTCTTTTTAAAGGAAGAATATTCCACTACTGACTCATCTAATTTATTACTCTGGATTCCAATGAGCTATTCTGTGCTTTATAATATATCTTTGTTTATCTTTATATTTATTCAAATAATCCTGTGTCTAGGATCATAAACTTTGAATTAATCTATATGCCATTAAATAAATACTAGCTCTACCACCTCCAACCCATGAGAATTTGGGCAACTCAAGCTTTCAGTGTTTCAGTTTTCTCATCTTTAAGAGAAGGGTAATATTACCAAAGACTTGTGAGGATTGAATGAGTCCATGTAAAGTTGCTAGAGCAAATGCCTGACGTATAATAAGAATCCAAATACTGTTGTTGCTGCTGTTCTCATTCTCATTCTCATTCTCCCTTTTTAAAACTAACACAACTTTATCAGAATCTGTCTAAATGCCCAATCTCCCTTCAAAGCAGGAAATCGCTGTAATTGTCAATGTTTTGCAAGGTGAAAGAACAAGGTTGGGAAAATATTTCATCTCTATAAGAACCTTAAGACCCATTAAAGAGTTTCTTGAAGTGATTCTAATATAATGCAAAACTATAAAAATTAGCAGTTTTATTATATTTTTAAAATTCTGGTAAGATTTTCTGTGAAATTATACCAAGTGCTAAAAAAGATACTCAAGGCCGAGTTTTCTCCTGTTCGCTTTGTAGCATGAATATAGAAGGGAATTGTAGGTGACATCTTATATCTTCATTGGAATTTAGAGTTTACAAAACACTCCCTTGGATTCTATTTCATTTTGATCTTTATGAAAACCCTTTGAAGCAGGTATTACTGTAGAAACTTTAGAGATGAGAAAATTAAAGCTCTTAGAGAATCCAATGTCATCCAGCTACTTAGTATAATAGCCCCAAGAATTAAGCTTTTTCACAATAATAGTATTTATGCCTACCAAACAGCTCTGCAGAGGAAGCCCAATCTGGTGCAGATCTTTGCCCCACTTCTCAGATTCTAATCATATGTTCCAGACCCATATATTTAGTGCCCACAGAAGTGCAGGAAGGGAAGTAAAACATCCTCATTGTACAGAGCATGACACTAGGTCTTCAGTAATTCAAGTTCAAGGCCACCCTTTGGGTATGTAAACTAGTAAGAGTACTAGTATAAACCTAGAGAATCAATGAAAGTATCTCTCCCTCCCCCTCCATCTCCTTTTCCTTTCCTGAATGTTATAATGACTTGGGAATAGTTTAAAATTCCCAATGTTCTGGCTGCAGTTCCAACCAATTAAATTGGAATCACCAGAATGAAATGTAAACAATAGTATTTTTTAAATGAGAAACAGGCCCTTGATAAATGTATCTTTGAAGGGTCTCCTATTACAGATGTGGAAGTTAAAACTTGGAGAGGTTAGGTTATCCTCTCTAATAAAAGAGGAATATGCAAATTAACCATCACTCCACGACACAAGCCATGCCCACCAGCCAAGCCACGCCCACCAGCCAATCAGAGCGAGTATGCAAATAAACCCAACCTAGATGGCGGTTAATTTGCATACATAGGCGCCCTGAGCGGACCCCCTGCAACGGATCTCAGGGAGCTGGGGTCCGCTCTGGCAACAGGCCTAAAACCTCTGGCTGAGGCTTTTGGCCTGGTGCCGGAGCAGACCCCCTGAAATTGATAGCAGGGAGCTGGGTGTCTGCTCCGGCCCTAGGCTGAAAGCCTCTGGTGGAGGCTTTCGGCCTGGTGCACGAGCAAACCCCCTGCGATTGATGACAGGGAGCTGGGTGTCCGCTGCGGACCTGGTGCATGAGCGGACCCCCTGCGATCAATCGCAGGGAGCTGGGTGTGGCTTTCGGCCTGGTGTCGGAGCAGACCCCCTGCAATCGATAGCACGGAGCTCTGGCCCCAGGCCGAAAACCTCCGGCAGAGGCTTTCGGCCTGGTGCATGAGCGGACCCCCTGCGATTGATGACAGGGAGCAGACCCCCTGCAATCCATTGCAGGGCGCTGGGTGTCCGCTGCGGCCTGGTGCCGGAGCAGACCCCCTGCAATTGATCGCAGGGAGCTGGAGGGTTGCTTCGGCCTGGTGCAGCAGTGGACCCCCTGTGATCGATCGCCTGGGCAGGGAGATGGGGGTCTGCTTTCGGCCTGGTGCAGCAGTGGACCCCCTGTGATCGATCGCCTGGGCAGGGAGATGGGGGTCTGCTTTCGGCCTGGGCAGGAGGGGACCCCCTGCAATTGATCGCAGGGAGCTGGGTTTCCGCTCCTGCCCAAGAGGCTTTTGGTCTGGGCAGGCCTGGGCAGGGTTGAGCCAGTGATCAGAGGGAGCTGGAGGGGCCATGCCCAGGCCTAAAGCTTCGGCCAGAGGCTTTAGGCCTGGGCAGGGCCCAGCCATTGATTGGTGTGAACTATAGAGAAAACACCTTTTCTGACTGCACATTGGCTAAGCTTCCTGTATGCCACTGGTAATATTCTTAGTAACTTGGGTAATAAGAATCCAAAAAGGTGATCTAGGGTTTTTCCACCATACTTCTGGAGAAAAAAATGAAGGTCCGCTGCTGGAGGGCTAAGAAATGTCGTATTCTGCCCTAGCCGGTTTGACTCAGTGGATAATGCCTGGGCCTGCAGACAGCAGGGTCTGGGTTCGATTCTGATCAAGGTCATGTACTAGGTTGCAGGCTCCTCCCTGGCCGGGGCCCAGATCAGGGCTCATGCAGGAGGCAACCAATGAAAGTGTTCCTCTCACTTTGATGTTTCTCTCTGTCTTTCCCTTTCTCTTCCACATTCTCTAAAAGTCAATGGAAACATATCCTCAGTGAGGATAAAAAATAAAGAAAGAAATGCATATCCTATGAAAGACACATCTTGAAAATGCCTAAAGAAAGTTGTCATTTTTTCTTGGTGAAGGGACTGGAGTTCGTGTTGATAAAAACACCTTGGTGGCTGCGGTGACTAGCAGTGGCTGCAGCAGCGGGGTGATGGGGCTGGTGCCTTCCCCTGATCAGCCCGGTTGCCTCCCACAAAGGGAGGCCAGACTGCGGCTTAGGCCCACTCCCCATTGGGCGCGGGCCTAAGCCATCAGTAGGACATCCCCTGAGGGCTCCCAGTATGTGAGAGGGACCCCCAACCCCCAGTGCACAAATTTCATGCACCGGGCCCCTGGTAACAAATAAGTAGGGGGAAATGAATAGTCAAATCAGAATTTGAAGCCCAATGAGTTGAATCTTGGAATTTGAGTGCTATACCATCTTTCAATGGCCAGGAGCTAATTATTCGCTTCTGGGTGCCCAAGCCACCATCAATTAAAGCCACAGCTCCATCAATTTGGGGGGGGGGGGGGGAGGAGGGGCAGAAGTAGAGGTGTGGCATACATTAGGGTTCCTTTGCTTCCTCAGTCAGAAAACACCTGGAAGTAGGCAGTCACCTATTCCCAGAGACAAACGGCAAGGGTGTGGCTACGGGAGTCAGACATATCTTTTACCCCTGCACTAGTCTGACACCCATATTGACCACTTTTAGAACCAGGTCCTTCAATCGCTTTGAAAGGTGCCCAAAGTAGGCTTACCTCCAGAGTGACCGAGTGGTTGGGACTAAGTTGATGCTCCAGTAGGCATTTTATGAGAAGGTTGGGTGCTATTCAAGTGGGCAAGGAAGGAATTTTATAACCATAAAAATATTGAAAATCATGTGATGCTGCTAAAAACATTACATAAAGCCACAAAATGAATTGTGAGTGTAAGTTAACTATAGCAGAAAAAGCTGCAGGGGATCTCCTATGCCTCATCCAGTTACATTAGTGAGTAGCAGGGCAGGAAGGTCAAAAGTTCCCTTGTAGCACCCTTATCTCACCAAGCATCTTGTGCCCGTCCACTTGATGGTCTCCTAAAAGGACTATCTAAAATGATAATATCTAAAATGATATTCACACCATCTTGTTATCAGCTTCCCTGAGTCACCCACTCCTCTGCAACTGAAATGAAATTAACTTAAGCCATATAGCATATGCTATGGAAAAGCTCACAGTGGATCCCCATCTCTGCATAGATTCTTCAGATGTGGGGACAGAGCTGTCACAATCAAACGTTTCTAGCTCAGCGTCCCATCATTCAGTTTGTGGATAAACACACTCTCTGCCCATTTCGACACTGCTACCAGATACGGCTCTCCACCCCTTACCTCAGGCTGTAAAGTTGGCAGACTTGACTGAAGGGGTGGGACAAGGAAGAGGATTTTATACCACAGCACAAACAAAAACATGGCAATAAAACACCTCACTGGTCTTCAAATCCCTTCACTCTCTCTGCTTGCCAACAGTGTTCTCATGGACCACCCATCTCAACCCCAATTTCTCTCTCCTTCCTCCTCCTAGCCTTCCCTCTGCTCCATGCAAGCCATAACTCCCACGTAACTGTTCATCTCTAATGCAGACCAGTGTTCAGTCTCTGTTTCACTGTCTCCCTCCCAACTATGCCTTACCATCTCAACACCTTCCAAACCTGAGGGGTCTATATGAAGCTACTTTTCTAAACAGTAGTAAGTCGCTCCCTAAAAGAAACTCAGCTGCCAGATTTAAAATGATGCATTCTTACCCTCCTTCAATCAAATGATATGTTCCCTTCTACTTCTAAATTCAACCAGTTGATGGTGCCTAATCGGTGCCAGGCACCAATTTACTTGGGATATGGTGAGTGGGTAAACATAACAAAGTTCCTAATTTCATCCAGCTTCCTAGAGGGGGCTCAATAAGTCCTTACTTGTTTGGGAAAATATAATAAAGTCTTTCACATGAATGAATGAATGAATGAATGAACGAACGAATGAGTGAATGAGGAGCATCATTTCCACCTCTGTAATTTGAAACAAGACTTTTATACATAATAATAATGATTCCTTCTCTTCCTCTTAGGATATCAACCTAGGCCCTCTCCTTCCAACAAGCTACGGAATAAATGTTCCTATTCAACCTCTAGTATGTTTTCCTCTGCAAAACAGTCTGAATGCTCTCCACAGAAAGCTGAAAGCTCATAGCTAATAGGCAACTCTAATTCTCCTGCTAGATTAACCAGGCAACTACCAGTTCTAATTATATCAGATAAGAAGACTTCTACTGTATTTTTTCAAATAGAAACAGTTTCTCCCCAAGTGGAACTCCAATGCAGACTGTTGAAAAAAGTAATTATAATTTCTTCCAATCACATGCAGATAACTCAATGCTTCAGAAAGACTTTGCCAGGACAACATAAAATTCACCTCCTTCTTATTGCAGAGGATAATTCCAATCTTTATTTGCAGGAAGGAAGCATAAGTGGTTGTATCAGTTACAGCAGTTACCTTTTCCTGAATAACCAAGTTTCCCACATACTCAGTGGTTTAAAACAGTAAGCATTTATTATTGCTCATGAGTCTGTGGGTCAGCAGGAAAGTTCTATTGATCTGGGAAATGCTCGGATAATCTCATCTTGTGTCTGTAGTCAGCTGGCAAAGTCATAGGGAGCTGGCTGATCAAGGGTTACATTACATGTCTTGTGGTTGGCGCTGGCTGTTGCCTGGAGAAAAGGAAGTGACTGAGCCCTGTGAATCTCTACGTCCATCAGGCTAGCTCATGGCAAGGCCTAGTCTCAGTAGTGACACACTGTCACTTCCACCACATTCTATTGGCCAAAGTAGTTATACAAGGTGGGCCCAGACTTGAGATAAAGGGAAACAAGTTCCATCTATTTATAATCAAAGAAGCTATAAAGTCATATTGCAAAGGTTGTGGATATAGGGAGGGGTGAAAAAATCAAAACCATTATTGTAATCAATGAACACATTGATTGAGGTAGCATTAGCAATTTTTTTTTGTATTTCAAATTTATCTGGAAATTTCAGTACTTAGAAGAAAGTCAATGGTTGCTTTTGCATTTCAGACATAGAGAATCATGACAAACAGTGGTCCTTACCCAAAGAATCAAAACAAGTCACTTAAGCTATACCAAAGAGCTGAACACACACACACACACACACACACACACACACACACACACACACCACCTCAACAAACTAGAAAAAGAACAAAGTAAGTAGAAAGAAGGAATCATAAAGAACTAAAATTAACAAAGTAGAAAACAGGAAAACAATACAGAAAGTAAAGAATGTCACATGTTCATTTTTTAAATCTTTATGGTTGAGAGTATTACAGATGCCACCCCGCCCCCCCTTTTTTTCTATTGCCTCCCTGCAGCATTATTTACAATAGCTAAGATCTGGAAACAGCCCAAGTGCCTATCAGTAGATAACTGGGTACATTTACACAAGTTCATTTTTTAAAAGACTAATAAAATTGATAAACTCCTACCACAAGTGAAAGAAAAAGAAGATAAACTATAAATATCAAGAAGAGTGCAAAGAGGAACATCACTACAGATCACATGACATTAAGAGGACAGTCGGAGTATTTTGAACAACTTTATGTCAAATTCAAAAACTTAAATGATATAGACAGATCCCTTGAGAAAGACAAATTATCAAAACCAACATAAGAAGAAATTAAGAATCTAATATATACTGCCAAGTATTAAAGAAATTGAGCTTATAGTTTAAAAAAAAAAAACTTTCCACAAGGAAAACTTTAGGCACAGACGGTATCACCAGGGAACTGCACAAAACTTTTAAAAAACAAATTATATCAGTTCTACACAACCTTTCAGGAAATAGAGAATGAAATACTTTCTAACTCAAATACTTTCTAACCCATAGAACCCTAATCTTAACACTTGACAAACATTATTACAGAAAAGAAAATCACAAACCACAATACTTCATAAAGAGATGCTAAAATCCTTAAAATCTTTGCAAAACAAATGTAGTAATATGCTTTTTAGAAGTTTATATGTCATGATCTGTTAGCATTTGTCCTAGGAATATAAGATTGATTTAACATTCAAAAAATTAATTGATGTAATATACCACATTAATGAATGAAAAGAGAAAAATCATATAATCATTCCAATATGTAGATGCAGAAATTCAATACTTTTGTAAAAATCTCAATAAACTAGAAATAAGAAAAAAATAAAGCAAATCTATAAAAAAAAAAAACCTACAGTTGCCATCATCTCTCTTCCATCATTAACGTTAATCCTGGTCTCCCAAATTACAAATAAAGCAATGATGTTTGCTCTCACCACTTGCATTCAATATTGCACTGGAAAACATAACCAGTGCAATAAAATGTAAATAAAATGTATAAATATTGGAAAAGAGATATAATCCTATTTATTTATAGACCACATTATCTATGTAGTATATCCAAAGGAATCTACCAAACTACTAGAACTATTTAGTAATTATAACAAAGTCATAGCACACAAGGTTGATATTCAAAAATTAATGTGTAAAAATATATACAAAGCTGACATGATCCTTATCAAAATTCCAGAAGACTACTTATTACACCTACACAAGATAATTCTAAAATTCCTATGACAATACAACTGGTCTAAAATAACCAAAACAATATTTTTAAAAAGATGAACAAAGATGGAAAAACAACACTATTTGATTTCAAGTCTTATTCTAAAGTTCAGTGATCAATAGTTTGATGGTAGGATAGAAAACTAGATAAATGAAAAAATAGAGTATATAGAAGTAAACCCACGTTTATATGGTCAGTTGGTTTTTCATTAAGATGCCAAGTCAATTATATGGGATAAAATAATCTTTTTAACAAATGTTGCTAAAGCAACTGATTTTTTTAAAAAAATACATCTTTATTGATTTCAGAGAGGAAGGGAGAGGGAGAGAAAAATAGAAACATCAATGATAAGAGAGAATCATTGATAGGCTGCCTCCTGCACACCCCCTAAGAGGGATCGAGCCTGCAACCCAGGCACGTGCCCTTAACTAGAATAGAACTCATGACTCTTCAGTCTGCAGGCTGACACTCTATCCACTGAGCCAAACCAGCTAGGGCACAACTGAATTTTTTATAGGAAAAACATGAGCCTTTAACCCTTTTCTCCATATATATAAAATTAATTCAAGATGAATCATATAGATATAACACTCAGAACCTTAACACTTCTAGGGAAAAAATATGAGAATATTCTCATGACCCTGGGTGGACAAAGATTTTGTTGTTGTTGTTCTTTTTAACAGAACACACAAAAAACACAAATCTTAAAAAGAAATTTTTGAAAAATTAGACTTCATCAAAATTAAAATTTTCTGCTCATTAAATGACACCTTTAGGACAATGAATAGGCAAGGCGCAGATTGGAAAATATATTTATAAGATCTATATCTAACAATGAACTTGTATCAATACAATACAAAAACCATACATCAACAATTTTAAAAATAAGCAACCAAAAAATTTAAAAATTCACAAAGTACTTGAACAGATGCTTCATAAAAGAAGAAATACAGTCAACAAGATTTGAAAAAAGGATTCTATCATTAATCAGCAAGAAAATATAAATTAAAGTCTATAATCAAATAGCACTAGCTACCTACTACAACGGCTAAAATTAAAAACATGTTGACAAGGATGTGGAAGAATGGGACCCTCATACATTGCTGGTGTGAGGGTACAAACATTACTAACATTTTCAGAACTATGTGGCAGTTTCTTATATCCTTCTAGTCTTCTCCTAGAGGTTTACCCAAAAGAAATGAAAGCATGTTTACCCACAGTCTAGTATAAGAATGCTCTTAGCCATATTGATAATTGTTAAGAAGTGAAAACCATGTAAATGATCATCAACAGGAGAATGTTGAATCCTTATAATGGATTCATTCCTGCTCAGCAACAAAAAGGATGAACTATGAATATATACAACATGCATGAGTCTCAAAAACAGTATGGTAAGTGATTGAAGCCAGAAGTAAAAAAAAAAATCCAAGCCACAAGAATAACCATATACATGGACTCTGAATACAGACAAAGCCACCCTACGGTGATAGAAATCAGGTTGTGGTTTCAGGCAGTGGGAGACAGGGAAGGGACTGACCGCAAAGAAGCCACAGGGTTTCGGGACGATGGAGATCTATGTCGTTTTGAGTGGTGGTTACACTGGTGTATACAATCGGCAAAACTCACTGAACTGAGCACTTTAGATTGTGCATTTTCTTATATGTTAATTATATCTCAATGAATACAAGAAGATCCTTTATTCCAAATGTCTAGTTGAAGACCGATTTCAGGTTAATAAAATGTTCCATGTTTAGAGTTCTTAACTCCAGAAGAACACAACATCTGAAAAATTAAGGACTGGACAAAATATATGTCTGCACATTTGCAACTCAATGCTTCAAAATGGTTGCTACCCAACAAAGCAGCATGAGAGAGCTATCACAATTCCTATGTGATTGGCTAGACTCCCATGATGTCACGGGTCGTATCCAACTGCCAGCACCACCCCATTGTGATTTGGTGACCACACTCACAACTACACCACTGAGCTTGGTAGCACCAGCTTTGAAGTCAGCAGACTTAGGTTCAAACTCTGCCTCGGAAAATGTCCTTCTATAGCTTCACAGTCTTATTAATCCTGTGAGCCATAAGTCTAGTGGTGAACTGGTGGATATTTCTTCTAATTTGAACCTATTAAAGGGCCCTACTTGGGACCTCCTCACTTTAGATCTATCCCTAAGGGTCCCAAGATTTAGCATTAGTCCCAGTGGCCGAGGCCACATAAACATTATACATGGGTACTTTACTCAGCCCCTCACACCCTCAGCTACCCCCTTCCCCTCTTGGGGAAACAGAAAACAAATAACAAGACGTGGCACCAGGTGACAGAGACATTGCAAAGTGCAGCCAGAATGTTAAACATTTTTCTTGAGCAAGACTATCAAGGGGCAGATAGAAATTTACTTATTTGGGGTTGAGCACGACGAGGCTGCCACTCTGTAGCCTTGGATTCTCATCTAACATTCCCCAGGCATGGCTTGAAACACATGAATCTATTTCCAAAGACAGAGTTAGACATCAAGCTCCCACAACCCCCCACCCGAGTGTATGGAAGAAGGAGCAAACAGGAAAAGAAGCCAGCTGTGGAGGAGGAGCCCCTGGACAGCCGCTGCTGTATTTGTTTTAGAGGGGAAGCAAGGAAAATGCTCTTTTGATATTTGAAAACTTTCTAAATCTACCCCTGTAACTGACAAGCTATCCCAGACTTCCTCACCCAAGCCCCAGATGCCCATATCTTTCCTCATTCCTAGAGATAAATGATACCCTCTTCTCTTATTATAAGGGAAAGAAAGACCTCCAGACTTAATGGCTCCTGCTATGGGGACGCCCAGATGGTGTGCGGGACCAGGAAGAATGATGAGCGGCAGCAGGATGGCAAGAAGTTCCTGAGATGGAGCCAGGTGCTCATAATTCATTCATACACTTTCCTCTGGGCAAGGCAACAAGTTAAGATCATCCAGTGTGGGCCTTCCTGGACTTATAAAAATAGAAATACATCCAGATTTGAGGACTGGTTGCCCCCTGCTCCCCGTGCCACCCCAGCTGGAAGACAGCCAGGAACAAAGTTACACAGTCTCTTTGACAGAAATGGAGATAAACAGGTGTTAAAGACAGATTAGCAACTAAATGAGTTTCTCCCTGGCATAATCAGGATTCAAAAAGGAAGGACTTTGGAGAGAAGCTGGGTGTCTTCTCTGAGAAGAAGAAATTGGCCTGTATCGACAAGGCCTGTGCCTACTGAGGAAGCAGGGGTAAAGGTAGCCCATCAATGGAATTTGTAGCAGGCAGGCGCTCAGTCAGATAGGACATGCAACTGAAATGAGATGGGGGTCACAGCAGGTTTACTTTTGTTGGGGGGCACTGCCTGGAGGTGGGAGGGAGGAAGTCCCATTTTTGTACTTTTTCTCTTGACTCCAGTTCTGACTCTAATTGCAATATTCCTGTGGTTGGGGCATTACCTTCTTTCTGCACACCCTGCAGTTTGACCGCTGGGTTGGAGGGCAGAGGGGCGAGTTAGAATAGTCTCAGATGAAACAGCACTGTCTTAGTTCAGGCTGCTACAAAAATAACGTAGACTGGGTGGCTTAAACTTCAAACATTTATTTATTCGCAGTTCTGAAGGGTGGGAAATCTAAGATCCAGGTGTCAGCAGATCTGGTGTCTGGTGAGAATCTTCTTCCTGGTTTGCAAATAGCCAACTTCTGCTTGTATTCTAATGTGGCTGAGAGAAAGAGGTAATCTCTCTCTTGTCTCTTCGTAAAAGGGCACTAATCCTATTCATGAGGGCCCCATCCTCATGACCTAATTACCTCCCAAAGGCCCCACCTTCTAACACTATCACATTGGGGGTCAGGCTTCACCACGTGAAATTGGGCTTGGGGGAAGGAGGCAACATAAGCATTCAATTCATAGCAAACACCAAGTTCACAGTCAATAGGTTTTTAGATGGAGAAAAAAATGGAACAACTCCTTATTAAGCACCTACTATGCACCATGAATTTTACTAGGCCCTTTCATCATTTTATACTAATCCAAAAAACCGATTAACCCCAAAAGCCTAGACCATATTAGAAGATTTGGCATAAGAGAAACTAAAGACAGATTGAGTTCCCTGTTTCTTTCCTTCCCATGGTTTTGTATTTCCTTCTTAATGTTATTTTGAATTTGTTTGGGCTCAAATTATATTACACCCTTGTCATCTCCATTAGCTAAAATGTATTTATGGCTGATTATGCATGCAGAAAATAAATTAAATATCTGAATAACATTACCAGTAATGGGTGAAATTGCCTTATGTTTTCACATCCTTACAACAAAAAAAGGCATCAACAAATGACCAGGGGGGAGAGAAAAAAGGATAATCCATTATAATTGTCCATATTACCATAGAGATAGGACAGACGTAATTATGGGCAATTTCAGCGTCTAAAAAATCAAGTATAATGAAAATTATATTGAAGTTAACTGGAAAAAAAAAATCTAGTTTAACTGTGGCTCCAAAACGACTGGTAGTCAGGATAAAAGGAAATAGCTCCCGCTCTGAGAAATCAGCCACATGATCTCACTTATATGTGGAATCTAATGAACAAAATAATCTGACAAACAAAATAGATCCAGAGACATGGAAGCATGCAACAGACTGAGGATTCTCAGAGGGAAGGGGGGAAGGGGAGGGAAGAGATTAACCCAGGAACTTATATGCATATATGCATAACCCATGGACACAAACAATGGAGGGGTGAAGGCCTGGGGAGGAGAGGGAATGGGAATGGGGAAGATGGGATCAATGGGGATAAAAAGGGGGACATCTGTAATACTTTCAATCTATAATCATAAAAGTGTAATATGCTAATTAGACCAAACGACCTTCTGGACTAAGTTGGGCTGCGAGGGCCGAGGTGACCACCGCAGTGGGCAGGGGCCAAGGCAGAGGCCAGCAGCCGCTGTGGTGGCAGGGGCTGAGCCCCTTGCACAAATTTTGTGCATCAGGCCTCTAGTAAAGATAGAAAGGACGGGAGGGAGGGAGGGAGGGAGGGAGGGAGGGAGGGAGGGAGGGAGGGAGCAATTTGCAAAGAAATAAAATAAAACCAGCCACTGACTTGGAAATTGACATGGAATCTCTTAAGCCTTAGCTAAAGTGCTCATTTACATTTGCTTGAGTGATTCTCCATGATAAGGTTTCCCATCAGAAACCACTGGGTTATTGGTGAAATATTTATGCTGAAGTTTAGTGGTAGATGCTAGGGTATTTTAGTTTCTAAACACATAGGTACCACCTCTACCATAGCCTGACATGTTCCAGATCAGACTGGTATCATCTGTCCTTAGGTTGCATATGCATTTTTTGAAAAGGATATAAATATAATTTTAAAATATGTAATCACCACAGTAACTAGTATGATACAGGTACTGAGCAATTAGGAAGGATGCCAGCCGTTGCATTAGAGCAGGGTCCTGGGACCCCTCTGTGCAGGCAGAAAGCCCCAGTAACTGGGGTGCACAGAGAAACTACTACATACCAACCAATACAGAAGTCTTTTGACATTTTAACAATGAGACAACCGTACCAGTGTATCCTGCTACGTGTCAGCACTGCGCAGACTCACAGATGAAAGATCCAGGTCTGGCCTCTCACTTTGCCTCTCTTTATCCAGGTGGCTTCCATCAGCATCTTGCCAAATGGACAACCCAGGAAATTGTGTCCCTGCAGGTTTCTGGCAGGTAATATGGCAGCCCAAGCCAAAGGCCATTTCTACAAGGACACACCTTCCCTTTCAGCACGGATACCTTGAAAACCACAGTCATTCCCACAGGCCACAGCAGTGGGGACCCAAGCGCTTGGAAGTTGACATGGAATCTCTTATGCATCCTTTGATTTTTCAAATCAAAATATGCAAAATTTAAAACAGAGGGGAAAGCTCCAAATCCACCTAAGAGAATCTAAGGAAGAAGATAAATCAAGAGAGACGTGGCAAGGTCTGTATCTCAGGAGAAACAGAACCTTTTCATTTTCACTGTCAGAGTGAACTTTATAAAGTGCAGATCCAATCACGTCAGGCCATTCCTCAAAACTCCTTAGTCACCAGCCCTGTAGTATGGCACACCAGGGATGTGTCTCGCCTTGGTTCTTGCTGCTTGCACCCTGTATCCAAGAAATATGAACCAAAACATCATGTTGTTTACACACTTCCACTCCATTACAACCCACATCTTAAGTCTTGGAATTGTTGCCTTCGTTCAGGTATCCTGAGTAACGCAAAACTTGGTCACAATAGTTTTTGTTGAATAGTTAATTCAATATTATCAGGCGGCTCCAGATCATCAAAAATGGTGGTCAGGCTGTCACAGATCTTTGGGGACTTAAAGATATGTCCATCACAGGATCAAAAATGAGCAGAGCTTAAAAATAAAAAGACTAACCATATCAAGGTAAAGTGTGAGGATGAGGAGGAACTGGAACTCTTATATATTGCTGATGGGAATGTAAAATGGTACAACCACATGGAAAATAATTCGGCAGCTTCTTTAAAAGTTAGACCTATAACCTACTATACAGGGCCAACGCTCTAATCACTGAGCTACACTGGCCAAGGCTATACTATAGTCACTATTTTTATTGTGAAGATGGTTCTAC
The DNA here is from genome assembly GCF_951640355.1 of Cnephaeus nilssonii. Lineage (NCBI taxonomy): Eukaryota > Metazoa > Chordata > Mammalia > Chiroptera > Vespertilionidae > Cnephaeus > Cnephaeus nilssonii. The sequence goes on along the minus strand of NC_137073.1, from coordinate 26,415,815 downwards.
AGGTATAGAAATAGATCAAGACTCATAAAATGTTATGCTTTAAATATGTATAGTCTATTGTATGTCAATTACACCTCAATGAAACTATTAAAAAAAACTGAACATATGCTTTATGAGAAAACAATGATTGTGGTTTGGGAAAATTACAATTAGATATTAGGGAGCAAAATAGAAATACGATTTTAGAAGTGTAAGTTTGAGGTTGAGAACAGAAACCCTTTAGAAGGCAAAATATAAGAAAAAATAATATCTAACAGTGGAGGCTGTCCAATGATTAAATAAACTGGCCTCAGAGATAGTGAGTTCTCACCCCTGGAAATATAAATTTGATGACCATTAAATAGCTCTAAAAATGGATTCTTACCCTGGTGGGGCAATTATATGACCCCCAAGATTCTGTTAAACTCTAGTAAATTCACCCATCTACTGAGCTGATACTGGCAGGTTATATTTGCTAGTAGCAAACTCCCTGTTACGGATGCTCATAAAATCAACCGTTAGGAATTTTCCAAAAGAAGTGAAAATAATTCAAAGGCCTAAGACTTCAAAGAAGTATAGTTGAAAGAAAGTCAGTTCTTCAGATACAGGAATTATAAGTGAGTACAAAGAGAACCCAGAGAGATGGAATTTGGGGTGGACGTGGCGGGGTGGCAGACAGTCTGGGTTTGAAAATATTGGGAGGAGGTCAGCACTGAGGTCTAGAAAACAGAGGGTGTTGGTGTAAGAAACTAAGAACTGGAGGTCTCAGTAGGATTGGGAGCCTGGGGTCTAGGAATGTTTCATTACAGATGCTGTTGGACTTGATCTAGAATAAACTTTGAAAGAACAAAATATATTTCCATGTTCAAATATTTCTCATAGCTTTTTGTTGTATTTGGAATGCCATTAAAATTCTTTACCAAGGTTACATGGGTACTGTGAAGTAAAAATAGCAACATGCAGAGAAATGTACAACAAAAAATGGGGTGGCATTAAGAACAAAGACAATATAAACCTCCTTTGTATGTACATGCATTCTACATGAGCATTTTACACAAGGGTATCGCTCTCAATGATGACACTAAATTAAAACTTCTCCTAAAGCCTGTCCCGAGTCCCACACAAGCCCCGCTCTGGCATATGGCAGTGCTCTGAGGGGGAGACAGGGATAATTGCTGGAAGCAGAGGGGGTCCAATGAGGAGCAGTTGTAATCCCCACCAGCCACCTGGTGAAGCAATTACCTGGATGAAGCAATTAAACGATCTAGTGAGTGAATCGTAACAAGATGCCAAAGGGATGAAAATTGACTTGGGTAAAGGGGAAATGAGGTCAATGTACTCACTCCTGAAAATCAAGGGCAGACACTTCTTCTATTCCTACTCATAGAGGAGAAGACGACTACACTTATATCTTGTGTGAAGGAAGTTACCAACTCCCTCTCTCCACTCCTTAGTCCCCCAAAGGAAGGAGAGGACTAACACACTGGGCCAGAGTGCAATACCCACTTAGATCAGGGTTTACTAAAGGCCAGGGGCAGGGTGCCTCAGAGGTGACCCACTGTTCATCTCTTTCTCTTTGAACGCATCCTTCTCCTTCTGTCTTCTGTGTCCTAGAGGCTTATAGGCCTCATCCCTGCAACTGTGTGTGTAACTCAAGTTAAACCTGCTCCACCTGTCAACTGTCTTCAATTCCAAGGAGGAAGAGTGGGAGGAGCTACTCAGGCCTTGTTCTTATTCAAGGTTTAAGGGAGTCTCTGCTTTGGATGTGTTCAAGGGCTTTGGGCTGCTATCAACCAAACGGAACCATGAGCTTTTGTGTCAGAATCCTGGAAGGGAAGGGAAGAGACTGGTAGGTTATGAGCACCATGATGTCTTAAATAGTGAGAAACACCAGTGGGGTTAAACAAAGGAAACAGTAAGTTAGTCTACATGTATACGTTGGCCTTAGGCACACTTCTACCTCCTGCCACCACCACCACCATCACATGAAGTTCTTACTCTTATCTGCATTTCATACATGATTAAGTGGAGACACAGAGTGCTTTGGACTGATTGTTTTTGTCCCCAACCACCCCCACCCTCAATTCTTATGTTGAAATCTAATCCCAATGTGATGGTATTTGGAGGGGCGGCCTTTGGGAGGTTATTGGTTCATGAGGGTGGAGCCTTATAAATGGAAGTAGTGCCCTTATATAAGAGACCCCAGAGAGTTCCCTAGCACTTTCCACCATGTGAGGCCACAGGGAAAAGATGCAGTCCATGAATCAGGATGCGGGTCCTCACCAGATCGAATCTGCCAGCACCCTGATCTTGGACTTCAGCCCCCAGAACTGTGAGATATAAATATCTGTTCTTAATAATCTACCTAGTCAGTGGATTTTGTTCTAGCAGCCTGCGTGGACAAAAACATAGAGATGCTTTGGCATTAGCCCCAAACACTATTAAAATAACTAATAGTGGCACCAGAACTAGCTCTCTAGTTCCAGAGAGCTCTTAATCACGGTACTATTCTACCTCTTTCAATGCATGAAGAAATGTTATAATAGTAGAGGCCCGGTATGTGGGGTCCCTTGGCCTGGCCTGCGGGGATCAGGCCGAAATCAGCAGTCCAACATCCACTGAAGGGTCCCGGATTGTGAGCGGGTGCAGGCCAGGCTGAGGGACCCCACCGGTGCACAATCCGGGCCCGGGAGTGACCATGGGAGGACTCCAGGGCATGTCGGGCCCATCTCGCCCATGCCTATAGCTGGATCCCAGCAGCAAGCTAACCTACCAGTCAGCGCATCTGCCCCCTGGTGGTCAGTGCATGTCATAGCGACTGGTCGAACAGTCAGACACTTAGTATATTAGGCTTTTATTATATAGGATTATTATGTTATTATTATAGTCTGAAAGAGAAAAACAGTAAACCAAGTATGCCCAGTATCGCCTCTAAGCCAAACATAGGTAGGAAGCACACCTACTGCAGGGTGTTGTAGTGGGCAGAGCTCAGAGCTTGGTCTCAGAAATCCTGGGTTCGAGTACCAGTTCTACCACTAAACTTCATCTCCTTCAGCTAGGAAACTCAGTGTCCTAGAAAAGCTCAGAAAAAAATCATATACATGAAAGCATTTTACACAGGCAATACTATCTGAATAAGCATATGTACCTGACATGCTGGTAGCTTCCAATGTCACAAATCACCAACTTAGAGTTGACCCAATGGTACTCCACCCAGGGCAATTTTGTCTTCCAGGGGACAATGGACAATGTCTGAAGACATTTTTGGTTGTCACAACTTGGGGGAGGAGATGCTACTGATATCTAGTGGGTAGAGGTGAGGGATGCTGCTACACATCCTATAATGCTCAAGACGGTCCCCTAAACAGAGAATTGTCCAACCCCAAAGTGCCAATAGTGCCAAGGCTGAGAAATACTGGTTTAGAATGAATGTATGTGTTATAACAACTTAGGGACAGATTCGATTCTTGATACACATTGGCCAAATATCTGTATAGAAAAACAAAGGCATGATCAGGTTCCACAATGTGGTTAATCTGAGAGAATGTCAGAATAAGTGAACAGAATAAGTAAGCCAGCCAGGATAATGAAGGGAGATGCTACATCTTTGCTACTCAGTGTAGTCCATGGACCAGCTTCACCCTCACCTGGGCACGTGTCAGAAAGGGAGACTCTCAGACCCTACCCCAGACCTACTAAATCAGAATATGGATTTTTTTAAAATTTATCTTTATTGTTGAAAGTGTTACAGTTGTCCCCCTCCCCAAATTGACCCCTTTCTCTCCACTCCCACCCCTACCCAGGCCTTCATGGCACAATTGTCTGTGTCCATAGGTTATGCATATAAGTTCCTTGATTAATGTTCAAGTTTAAAAAACACTGTCCTAGAGCCTACACGTGATGGCAGGTTAATTTCCAATAGCGGTCCTGGGATTCACTGACTGGTGCAACTCAGGTCTCTTTAAAATCAGCCCAGCTGAAGTGTCTATCCCTCTTGGCTATAACCCAGCTCTATCCACAGGTGGCATTTCCACCTGGATGCTCTCGACTTGGATAAGAGAGAGCCGGTCCCCCAGGCGTGTTAGCAGAGCTTTCTCTCTCTTTGTTCACGAAGTGGAGTGTTGAATATAATGAAATATGGCACATCATCAATACCCCCTATGCAGAAACTGCACAGAGTGCCACAGCTGAAAGGTTCTTTGAAGAGGAAAAGAAAATTCTATTGCAACTTTTATTTGAAGTTTGATTGCTTCATTGCCCCTCGGCCTCCAGGTGAAGGGTCAGCCGAGAAAATGCATCTGTGTGCCACTGTGAGCTTGAATCGTGTTCTAAATGCTGTGTCTTGTTGCACTAGAAGGGAAAAGAGGTGCTTTGGCATTAGCCCCAAAGCCAAACATCTCCTCTTAGCCCCCAATCAGGATTAGCCTATCCCTCCTTAAGGGAATAACATGATACTCCCCAGTATCATGGTGCTACTCAAAGTATTTGACATACATTAACTCATATAATACCCACAAGGTTATTACATGACCTATGATGCAAGTTAAGAATCCCCATTTCAATAATGAAGAATTTAAGCACAGAGAAGTTAAGTAACTTTCTCAAGTTCAGATATCTAGGAAGTGGCAAAGCTGAGATTTGAACCCACTAAGTCTGGCTTCAGAGCTGGTGTTCTTAACCCCTCCATCATACTGCTCACACCTAAGTATACATTAGAGACTCTGCAAGGGTTTTATGAGAATCAATAAGATGGAATTCTACCCTGATGTAATATCCAGCCTGGCAAAGGGAGACAGATAAACAGATACAACAAAGCATATTAGGCACGTAGAGCAAAATGCACTGGTTTTTTTGTTGTTGTTGTTTTGTTTTGTTTTTTCTGTTCAGCACCATCACATCTCTCTTTATTCTCTGTCCTGATTCTAATTTGACTCAATGTTTTGGAATTTTAAAAAATGTTACAACATATCAGTTACCTTCTAGGTGGTCATTAAATGATGTTTGAATGAATAAATACATAAAGTAATTCATGAATGAATGTGGTCCTGTGATGAGATTTTGAGAAGGCAAGGCACTATGCATAATAATAGACTCTTAGAGCAAACATCTGTTCTCCTCCCCCCCCCCCCATTACCCCTGTCTGGCATTATCATCCAAGCCCCATCCTTATGTGTGGAATAGCCCCTTTCCCATTCCACCCAGGTGGCTCCCACTGGAGCTGCCAGAGCTCTGCATTATAGCATCCCAGCTGACTGGCCAAGGGTGAGCTCCTCATTTTAGTTGGGACAATGAATTTTCTTCTTCAGGAATTTTGGAACCAGAATAAAGAAAATCGGAAAAGAATCTCTAAATAATTAAAACTGGACAATGAAAAAAGTGGAACCTGTTGGCCTCCACATTTTCAACCCCAAGGAGAAGTTGTCTGCCATACGAGAGCTGCAGAAGCCTGTTTCCAGACACGTCACCTCTGCACTTCCATTTCCTCTTTTTAAAATAAGGGGACAGAAATTACATCCTAAAAGGCTATGGTCACACCACTCTTCAAGGAAGAAGGGGCTCCAACCAAGACAACTTAGAGCAATGGGGAAAGTTGACCCTCCTTCCTACATTCACTCTCACAGCCCCTCCCACCAAAAAGCAATACCGGTTGAGAGAGTCCAGTTTCCTTTGTTCTTGAGTTCCATTAAACAGCCTTCTGATTCCCAACCACAGGTGACATGGAGAAAGGGTTGTCCTGATGGGCAGTATGAACAGGAAATTCACTATGTCAAGTGAGTTTCATGATTCTCATTAATAAAATGGTGTTTTGCATATACACAGTTGGCTCCCTGTGTCTTTGGATGCCATAAGCCATTTCTCAGGGTCTGCTCACCTAGGATTATTAGGCAGTGTGTGTCCCAGGCTCATCCTCAGATGTGCCACCTTCTCCACTGAGCGTCTGCTCCTCAGTCCACATGACTAAGAACCTCCACTAGGCTTACTCATGGGTCCTAAGGAGAGGTTGACTGATTTTCCTCCATATCTTCTTCCTTCCCCCTCCTTGTTCTTGCCTCTGCCCCTTTTTCAACATTTGAATTGTACTCCTGTAGGGCTGAAAGATTATGCCCTCTTGGCTTTTGACAAGTATCTGGCCTAAATAAGGTGGTTTCCATGCCCATCACGAGGCTACACATCCCCTTGATGAAGAAGCATCAGTGAGTTCCAACCATGGTGTGGTCAATGGAAACAGCCCTTAAAGTTCCCTAAACTTGTGGTTTTCACATTTCTCTCGGAGGCCACCAGGAAGAAGCGGGGAGGTTAAATAAGATGGCCTTTCTACTGGCTTCCACCACTGCAACTCTGACGTGCTTTAAATATTTGGGTTCTGAATGTATTAGTCAGGGTTCTTCAGAGAAACAGACGAATAGGAAATAGATGGATAGATAGATAGATAGATAGATAGATAGATAGATAGATAGATAGATAGGAGAGTATTTATTTATTATAGGAATAGAATTCCAACTATTTGTTATTTGCAAGCTGCAGAACGAGGAAAACCATTGGTATATGTTAGTTCAGGTCCAAATGCTTGAGATCACAGGAGCCAGAGGTGCAAATCCCCACCTGAGTCTGAACACTGGAGACCAGGAGCACCAATGTCTGACGGCAGGAGAAGATGGATGTCCCAGCTCAAGTCTGTTATATTCAGGCCCCCAATGGATTGGGTGACACCTACCGGCATTGATGAGGACTATCTTCTTCACTCAGTAGGTTCATTCAGATGCTAACCTCTTCTAGAAAACACCCTCATAGGTGCACCTAGCAACAAATTATACCAGCTGTCTGGGCATCCCTTAGTCCAGTGGTCGGCAAACTGCGGCTCGCGAGCCACATGTGGCTCGTGAGCCGCAGTTTGCCGCTCTGTTGACTAATGAGTTTGCCGACCACTGCCTTAGTCCAATCAGGCTGGCACATAAAATTAACCATTATGTAGCATATAATACCTTTTGACATTTTCTATTTTATTTAAAAAATTTAAAAGGTAACCATTGCCTCACTAAATTAATGTCATGACCTTCTAATGCATCCCAAACCGAAGTTTGCAAAGCATTCCTATGACATGCCTACAAAGCACTTTCCTTGAGTTCACTCTGTCAAAGGTCACAAACTGGCTCCTACCAGACAGCAAGACAGATTCAGACTGAGCATGGCTGGCTACCATAATGTTTAAAAAAGCACACTGCATTTTCAAAAATTTAAAATGGACACATGTACATTCCAGAACTAGCCTTTCTTGAGGGTGAAAAGGGGGGTGAAATAAACAGAAGGTTGTGCAACATGGGGTCTATATTCCCACATAACTACCATTGGCTGGAGCTGAGTAACAACCACTGAATGAGAGAGAGCATTCCCCTTCCAGTTGACCAAGGTCCTTTTTGTTTATGACAATTCCACTAATATGGAAAAAGTGTCAGAGTCTGCTCCCTTCACTCTAGGCCTTTTGGAAAATGTGACTGAATAGGAAGCAATTCCAACACCACCCAGGCTCACCCTGAAGTAGCCAAGCCCTTCCGTACCTCAAGCCTCCCGCTGCAAATCCCTTCTCACCACGCATTCTGTGAGTATAGCCAGATCTCCTTTTGATAAACACCCTTTGCTTAGAAGCAGGTCAGTGTAATTTTCCAAAAGGTTATGAGGAGTGACTGCTCAGAGAAGGCTTGCTTATTATTTCAAATGCCACCCGTCCCATTCTCTAACATTTGCTGAGTTGTTTACAGCTCGATTCCTGCCACACCTGCTAGTGTATCTGACCTATTTCCATCTCCCCTTCCATCATCATCTTCCCAGATCTGACATGGGAGCTGGTGGCCACAGGGTCATGCCTCCAGGAGCCAGGGTTGTCTCTTACCTAACGTAGGCAAGCCACCGCAATGGGTAATTTTTGCACCAAGTCATGCTTAAAAGTCATCAATAAAACTCACCTATTTTGAGGCATACAGAGTTATTGATTATGTCCATGTGGCTGCAAATGATTTAGTCCATTTTCAATTTGCTCAGCCAGATTAAAAAATAACACTAATGTTTTAAACTAGCAAGCCTCAAAAACACGTAACTTCTTTTTTATATAATGTGGGGCATTTGTTTGTGTCAGTAATTTCAGTTAAAGAAACTGTTGGGGGACAAATATGAATCCCACGAGCCTGCTAAAGTTATAATAAAATAATAATAAAGGTAACATTAAGATCTATTATCTCTTCAGTGTCTACCATGTGTAAGCAGATCCACAGTAACCAAAGTATCTATCTTTGCTATGAAGATGGATATATGATAGATGATGGATAGGTAGGTAGGTAGATAGATGGATAGATAGGAGTTCGTTAGCTCACAACATCTCCATAAGTTAGATATCTGAGAAGTTTTCCCTTTTTACAAATAAGAAAGCCAGTCCTCAGAGAGCCTCAATAATTTTCCCATGGTCACTCAATCATCATCGAAGCCAGGAATTAATTTCAGGACTGAATGAACTTTCTACCCCACCCACTGCATCTCAATTGTAATTATTCCAAGAAGCATCTCCATGCAGCCAGCATCTGTGTCCACATACACATCAAAGCACCAAGATTACTCCATAAGACTAACTGAAAATTCCCTGCTGTCATTAACTTTCTTCTGGACTGAAATGAAAATTCTGGAGCTACAGTGGACCCAGCCTCCTTCACCCTACAGGTCCCAGAAGGTCTTGCTCTCACAGCCTATAGTGCTTGAACACCTTGAGACTGGAGTCAACTCATTGAGACTGGAACCAGCCTCCCTCACTTATTAGCTGTGGGACCTTGAGCAAGTCATTTAATCTCTCTGAGCCTCATTCTCCTCATCTAAAAGAAAGGGGGACGCTAACAATACCCACATCATAGGATTATGGTGGGAGTAGGATGAGGTACTGTGTGTGTAACACATAAGCCTGTGGCTGGAGCTGTGGTAAATAAATGTTAGATACTGTCCTAATTAGCCACCCAAAGGCTGCTGCCTGAGCAGCTTTTAGAGCCATGATTAAGAATCTGTAAGAACAGCAAATGATTGCTTTACTATTGGGACACAATAACCACCTTCAGTCCACCCCATATAGACTCTCTTACCCCATCCACCACCACAATGTCACCACCACCTCCTCCTCCGTGGTAGAGAAAAGCCGTCTGAAAAAGTAGACAACTGAAAGGCAGCCTAGGTCAGTCTGCAGACTTCGCCCAAGGAAGCCCCAGGCAGTGTGTGTCCCAGGCTCATCCTCAGATGTGCCACCTTCTCCACTGAGCATCTGCTCCTCAGTCCACATGACTAAGAACCTCCACTAGGCTTACTCATGGGTCCTAAGGAGAGGTTGACTGATTTTCCTCCATCTCTTCTTCCTTCCCCCTCCTCGTTCTTGCCTCTGCCCCTTTTTCTTCCCTGAATGCCTCTTCCTCACTTTTTCTCCAGGATAACTAGGTTGCATTTGACCTATGAACTCTGAGATCTGTCCAATGTTTTCTGTTTCTCCATCCTGGTTCAGGACCAAGTGTGGGCTGGAAGGAAGGAATTAGCTCTCCCACCTCATCAAATAGCCTCTCATCCCAACACTGCTTGTGCATCAGGTCTGCATTCCTTTCCTGGCACTGCCATAGCAAACCACCAACTTGGAGGCTTAAAACAACAGAAAGATATTCCCCCACAGTTCTGGAGTCCAGAGGTCTGAAATCAAAGTGTGGGCAGAGCCACACTCCCTTCAAAGTTTCTGGAAGAATAATACTTCCTTGCCTCTTCCAGCTTCTGATGGGTCTGGGCATTCCTTGGCTTGCGGCAGCATAATTGCCTCAGTCTTTGCCCCTCCTCTTTTTTCTGTGTTCTTTCCTCTTCGATCTCTTAAAAAGATACATGTCATTAGAGTTAGGGCTCATCCTAATCCAGGACAGATGATCCCATCTCAAGATCCTTAACTTGGTTACATCTCCAAAGACCCCTTTTTCAAATAAAGTCACATTCACAGGTTCCAGGTGGACATATCTGTTGGGGAACCTCCAGTTTAAGCCATTCCTTGATACTAACAAGGCCCATGAAAGCTGTGACACACCTTCCTTTCAGTATCCAGTCACCTCACTTCTTTACCAAAACAATGCCAAGACCTGGAGAAAATCTTATTACACAGGCCAGCTCTTCCCCCTGCCTTCCCCAAGTCCACAGAAACCCGACCCTGGGGAAGGCTGTGGTGGGAGTGATGTGAGGAAATAGTGCAGAACTCCAGGAAGATGAAGGAGTTCCGGGTCTGGTCTCCAACTCAGTCAGCTTCCTGCAGGGCAAGGGTCACTGTGGGGAAGACACTGGCCAGTCCACTGTCCACTCCAACAAGAATCTGAGGAATAGGGAGACTTCAGCACTTCCCCAAACTATTTCCATTGTGGTATCAAAATTTCTATTTTCAAATAAATATAGGAAATACTGAGTTAAATAAATTCTTCACTGCAGAATTTTCTAGAGTTCTCAGTGTAGTAAACTTGAGGAAAAGTAGAAATAATTTTCAAAATTTCCCAACCTATGGACTAGAGAACCCCGATACTTGTGAGGCATCTCATAGCCATGCTGATCTCCCAAATACACAATGGAGATACTGGTGGTCTGAGTCATTCTATGCAATTATGTAGCTATCAAGGCATTAGAGAAATGCAAACTAAAACCACAATAAGATACCACTTCATACCCATTAGAATAACTATGATTAAAAGACAGACAATAATAAGCAAGGATGAGAATGTGGGTCAGTGTGAACACTCATGCTTTTCTTGTGGAAATGTAAAATGGTGTAGCTACTTTGAAAAAAAAATTAGCAGTTTCTTAAAAAGGTCAAATTAACCATATATCCCAACAATTTCACTCTTAGAAGAAAAAAAAACATACTCCCACACATGAATGTTCATAGCAGCATTATTCATAACTAGAGGCCTGGTGCATGACATTCGTGCACTGGGGGGCTGGGAGGGAGAGGGCCCTCAGTCCGGCCTGTGCCCTCTCACAGTCGGGGACCCCTCGGGGGATGTCCGGCTGCCGGGTTAGGCCCGCTCCCTGGCAGGTGGACATCCCCGGCTTCTAGCTGAGCAGCGCTAACCACCAGGGGGCAGCTCCTGCATTGAGCGTCTGTCCCCTGGTGGTCAGTGTGCATCACAGCGACCAGTCGTTCTGCCGTTCAGTCGATTTGCATATTAGGGTTTTATTATATAGGATAGCCCAAACCTGGAAACAAACCCAAAGTTCAACAACTGATGAATGGATAGATAAAATGTGGTAGAGCCATATAATGCATTATTATCCAGAAATGAAAAGGAACAAAGTACTAACATGCTACACCATGGATGAACCTGGAAAACATGATGCTGAGAGAAAGAAGCCTACACAAAAGACCACACATTATATGATTTCATTTACATGAAATGCCCCCAAAAGATAGACAGAGACAAAGAGTACATTAGTAGTTGCCAGGGAATGGGAATGGGAATAGGGATTAACTATAAATGGGCATGAGAAATGCTATTACAGTGATGAAAAGGTTTTAAAACTGGATTGTAGTGATGGTTGCATTACTCCATAAGTTTACTAAAAAACTCACTAAACTGTATACCTAAAGTAGGGGAATTTTATGGTATGTTAATTATATCTCAATAAAGTTGTTTTTAAAATGTGCTGTCACTGATTAATAAAATAAAACTTTATTTACCTAAAACATGTCATCAGGCTATATGCACAACCCTATGCTTCCCCAAACGGAGGTGTTGAGTGAATTTTAGGGTAGCGATGAGTGAAATTGCAGGCGCAAAGTTTTCAGCACACTTGGGAAACTTGGGAAACTTGCATACAGTACCTACCTTTTTGGTCATGTTTGGAAAGATGCATGCAAGTTTTATGTATTGAAAGATGTGCCCCCATAGAGGTACTTGCTAACAGGAAACACTTGTGATGAATCCCTACTTACAAACTGTACACTCAACAAAACAAGGCCCAGCCCATAGAATTTATTAAAATGGAATTGATTAGAATTCTAGGACAAATGTGATAGAAGTTCTGAGGGAGAGGGATCAGGCTCTTTGATCTGCCTGGTTCCACCCTGACGTCTTTCTAATTAGCAAAGCTTTTGAGGCTGACTGATAAGCATTCTGGGCACTGCATGTGTCTGGCCACTGATTAATTAATTAATTTTTGACTTTGAGCAGTGACACATCATTTGAAAACTTTCTACCATCCAGAGACAAATGCAAAAAAGTAGGGCAAAAGATATAAAAATATGCTAAAGGTGCCATTTCAAATCCAGTTAATTTCCAAGATGGCAGAATGGGTCAGTGAGTTAAATAAAGAGATGAATGATAGAGAGGAAGGGGGGTGCTAAGCCACTCTGCTGTGTGTTTGGGCTTAGCCATTTACCCTCTCTTTTCTTGAAAATTATGAGTCTCCTCGTTTATTGAGAAGTGACTGTGTGTTGCCCACTGAAAGAAAATGGACAGAGGGGAAAAATGACTCACCAAGGGGGGGGATGGGAGGGTGGACAAAGATTATGAATCAACACAGAGGTTTTGAGGTGAGCAGTGCCCAGATGGAGGGTCTGCAAACTACATCTGCCACCTGCTTTCATAAGTAAAGTTGTATTGGGACACAGTCATGCCCATTGTCTTTGGATGTCTATGCACTGTCTTTGGATGTTTTGATGCTACTATGGCAGAGCTGAGTGGGTGTAACAGAGATGGTATGACCAATGCAGGAAATATTTCTCTGTAATTTTACAGAAAACTTGGCTGACCCCTGGTCTAGATGGAGTAAGCATTATGCCTTTTCAATGTGATTGAAGTAACATTGGGAATGCTTCCTTTGTATATTAAAAGACAACCCTTTTCTAACAAGTACGGAGCTAAGATTTTTTGAGCTAAGGTTTCTGGGTGCATGGCACCAGGTCCCTTTCTCAAAGATTCTCCTCTCCCCAAGTCCTTGATGTGGGGATGAACACGGTCATGTTTCAGAGGAGGAAATCGAGGCTCAGAAAGTTAATAACTGGCTTGTAAGTTACAGAACTGGTATCTGAAACCAGACCAACTGGTCTCCAACATCAGAGCATGGTGCCTCTCTCTTGTGTCGGCATTAAAGCCAATATTTTGGCGAGAGGCTTCCTCAGACAATCCCTCTGTATAGGGTCAACAAGCTTGGGAACGGGTTTTAGAGGGATGCAAGTGATCACATGTATTCAGGCACCTCTGTACCAACTCTATCCTCTAAGCTTAGAGAGAAGCCCCTTTATTTATCTCCCCTCCAAACAGGAACAAGGTCAGGCCATAAAAAATTTAACAAATCTTTACCAAAGATTTGGGGACTTCAAAATTTTTTACAGAAAGAAACTCACTGCTTCTACTAAAATGATTGCCTCTCTGGTGGAAAATTTCATAAATCAAGTCCCTACTCTTCCCATCCCCAGATGCAAAAGAGCCCCCTCTCGCAGCCCAAGGCCCTCCCAGGATGCTGACCACAAGACAGGCCCTTCTTTCAGAACAAATGCCCACTCCAACCACACAGTGGGCTCCACCCTCCAAGGTCTAGACAAGGTATTCAAAGTGTTTGCATCATAAAAGTCTGAGTTAGTCACTACCCCCGAAGGGCTATACCAAGGCTAGTCCAGCTCATGTTGAAAGTCCTTTCTCCAGCCTTAGGGAAAGAGATCGGGCCTGGCCATGGTTCTCTCCCAGTAGAATTCTGTACCCTGACCATCTACACACAAACTTCTAGGAAAAGGCGCACACATTTCCCAGAGCCAATAATACATGTTAACTATCATTTGTTCTAAATCCATTTTCAGAAGGCAGCACGTCTCCTCTAACTCTACAAAGGCATAGCCCTGCTAAACACAATCTCAATTTTCATCATTAAAATAGAGCTGTGAGCATTTTGGACCGTAGCTTCTGCATTCAAGTTAATATTGAGCAAGGTCACCAAGTGCTCCTATGGCATCTTTGTGCCAATTAGAAACGGCTGCCACCTCCCCACAGGTGCACCACGTGACAAGTGCTTTTGTGAATTAGAGCAAAGCAGCACCCTCCCCCTGGCGCACACGCTTCACCGTAGGGTGCAAAGCAGGGCAAACAGAGTGTGGGTTGTGCTTCAACGTTCCCCTCGTGCAGTGAATCACCTGCACAGATATCCATGATTCTATCTGGTCTTCCTGAGGAATACTGGTCATTTCCTCTATACCTGCTTAACTCAGGGGTGGGGAAACTTTTTCCTGCCAAATGGCCATTGGGATATTAATAACATCATTTCCACCCCTGCAGTAAGGCCCACTGCAATGACTTTTTAAAAATATATATATTTATTTATTTCAGAGAGAGGAAGGGAGAGGGAGAGAGAGAGAGAAACATCAATGATGAGAGCATATCATTGATCCGCTGCCTCTTGCACACCCCCACTAGACGAGCCTATGACTCCAACATGTGCCCCGAGAGGGAATTGAACCGTGATCTCCTGGTTTATGGGTTGATGCTTAACCACTGAGGCCACAGGCTGGGCTACAATGACTTTCACATAAACATAGGTCATCTGCAAAACGCTAAATTGATATCCACCCCTAAAGAAAATGCTTGTATTTTCAACAAAGGAGTTCAGAAGAGCTGAGTTGAATTTAAAACTCAGCCAACTGCCAGTTGTGTGATCCTGAACAAGTCACTTGACCTCCCTGAGGTTTTCATCTTTAAATTGGAGGTATTACATGCCAGCTCTACTGAGATCTCAAAGATGCTTAAAATCTCTAATTAGAGCCCTGGCCAACATGGCTCAGTTGGTTGGGCTTCATCCTGTGCACTGAAGGATTGCTGGTTAGATTCTGTGTCTGGCATGTGGCTTGATCACCAGTAGGGGGCGTGCAGGAGGCATCTGATTGATGTTTCTCCCTCTCCCTTAATCTCACTAAAAATCAATTTTAAAAAACTTTAGAAAATATCTTTAATTAGAAAATGTAAAATGGCTTAGTATATATCAAATAATCTGTGAATATTAAACATTGGCCACATAAAAAGACAAAAACAACAAATAATCTCATTTGTGCTTCCATTCAAGCCATTTTCCCATTCCTGCTGTTTCTGGGCTCTGTATTCTTCACACACACACACACACACACACACACACACACACACACCTGAGAATGGCCATTAGTTGTCCCTGGTTTTCCAAAAAGGTCATCCAAGCAATAATGGGTTTCCAATGTGGCAGATAATTAGCTCTCGAAGCCTTCCCAGCCCACCTGATCAATGAGACGAAACACTCAACACTCCCATCCCTAAATGCACATAATTGAATAGTTTGTATGCTTCATCGTTATAGAATGGTAGCGTGCTGGGGAATAATCTTTTTGTAAGTCACCACCCTGCCCAGTGATAAGATGTTTGACTAAGACTTTTAATTTCTCAAGAAAATAAACAAATAAAGAACTATGATATAGGCTTTTGTGAGACTCGTGGGGGTTGCTTTAAAGACTTTGGAGGAATCCAGCCCCCGTTTCAACTGGGCTGCTTTAACCATGCCTTTCCAACGCTGTAATCTACAATCCAGCATCAGTGCCTGGGCTGGATGCAAGGGCCAAATGCAAGGCCCATTTTTCTTTGTCAAAGGCTCCTGTGATAGTACAAGTTCGACATCCAGCACGGCTTTTCTTCAGCAACCCATACAAGCATAGATGTGCCCCACCTCTCATCCCCTCCTAGAGAACAAGTTATTAAAAAGATGTATTTTTGAAAGCAGTGTAACATCAACATCAACAACTAAAGGGAGAAGGCGATGGGAGGGCAGTCCGTGGAGAGGTGGGAAATGCCTCCCAGAGCACAGTTTAAGGGATGATCAATGCACATGTCAAAGGCTGCGATAAGACATGCTGAGCTTATCGAAACTGAAGCTCTGATGACAGAGTTCACTGTGGCAAGAAGATAAGAGAAGCCGGGTTCTTCTCTCTGTCGTTTTTCTCCCCAAAGACCCTGCTTTAATTTCCCACTCTGCATGTTACGTTTTCAGTCCCAAAGGAGTCCATCGAGCCTCATTCAATTCCTTTTCTAATCTCACTGTAAATGTTTCCAGGAGACTGATTAGCAGACGTCAACCTCGGTGCTATTTAGGGAAATATTGTGCAAGAGGTGTTGGGGATCCAAAATGCAGCTGAAGGTTCTGGAAATACTCTGAGCACCAGAGAAAGGAGGGGGAAGGGAACTGAGCGGGATGTTGGAAATGCATATACATCTTGGCTCTGCCACCAAATGCTTTGTGACCTTGAATAAGTCACATCATCTCCCCGGAAAGGAGTTCACTCTTCTGTAAAGTAGAGGGAGATGGACTGTGTCACCAAGAGTCTTTCCAACCAGAACAACCACCCCCCCCTTCACCCCTGCTCTCTGGCAATGAGGCTGGGAGGTCACACAAAGGTACAAACCTGAGCCACAGTCTTCAGCTCTGTCACTAACAAATAGCTCGTCAGCCTGGGTTGCCATAACTAAATACCATAAGCTGAGTGGCTTATTTCTCGAAATTCTGGAGGCTGCAAGTCTAAGATCAAGGTGCCTGCAGATTTAGTTCTTGGTGAGGACTCCCTTCCTGGCTTGCAGACATCCGCCTTCTCTGTGTCCTCACATGGTAGAGAGAGAGGGGAGACAGTCTGATGCCTCTTCCTTGTCTTCTAAGGGCACTAATCCTATTTTGGGGGCTCCACACTCATGATGTCATCTAAACCTAGTCACCTCCCAAAGGTCTCACCCCCAATACCATCCAACTGGGATTAGCGCTTCAATATATGAATTTGGGGAGGACACAAAAATTCAGTCCATAACAGATGCCAAAGTTCTTGTATGACAACCAGGATCTCAATATAAAAGAAAGAGGTCATTTGTGTATCCCTACCTCCCCTTCCTCCAGCCCAGCAGATGCTCCCGCTGCTGCCCACCCTTCCTCCCTGGCAAGGCTATGCTTAAACCGCTGGTCATCCCCAAACTATGAAAATGGAGCTGGACCTTCATCCTCACTTCAATATGTTCTATTTTTTCTTGACCCCATAATCAGAGCCCCTTTCTGTCTCCTTTGTCCAAGCCTGAGATGAATAGAGCCAATTCAAGAAATAGACTTCTTTCAGTTTCCCCACTCAAGGCATTTTGACCTGATTAATTAGAAAAGGCTGCCTAGCGTTGAGAAGGGTCCTGAGGCCATGTGTGGGCTGGGATGGAAAGAGAACCGGGATTGATCAGTGATGTCTGCCATAGATGCCATGTGGGAGACTGATAGTAGATTCGTGACATGCTTGACATCCCTGACACCCAGAGCTGAAAACAGTGGTACTCCAGCTCTGCTGTGCATCAGAATGGTCTAGAGTGCTTACATAAAGCACAGGTTCCACACTAGAAATTCCGTTGTAGTGAGTCTGTGGTAGAGCCCGTGTGTCTCACTGTAGAAATGCCCGAGGCGATTCTGGTGCACACCAAAGTCTGCGTGGTGAAGATTTGAGAAGAAAATTACTCCCTTCCAATCTTAGTGACCTGAGATTCTTAGTCGCACAGGTGCCTTTTGACATAGATAACTCAGAGATGTGTGGCCTGCCCACTTGCCTATGGCCTTGCAACTTCAATGCAAGTAGGTCTGATATCCAACTGTTGGCATTTGTACCTTTCTACAGAAAGGCTTTCTCAGGCCAGGGACCCTACTCTACTCACATAAGGCGAAACAGAAATGCCGGTGAACTTTTGTCCTCCAGAATCAGCAGCCAACCAGTAAAGCCCCACAAACATACATGGGATGCTCCCAAAGTTCCCCATTGGTTAAACTCCAGTTGCCCACATCACTGCCCTGCTTGGTGACCCACCCTTTACTGGCCACCTTCCCTTCCCTGTCTCACATTCCAACTCATCTCCCCCAAAGCGTGTCTAGAGATTATCATCTAAATACACTATCTGCCCTGTAGTTCTTGTCCTGGCATCTGCTTCTGGGGAAACCTACATTAAGACAAAATAAAAAGAGAACTACCATATGATCCAGTAGTCTCTCTTCTGAGTATATATCCAAAGAAAAAGAAATCAGTACCTCCAAGAGATATATGCACCCCCATGTTCATTGTTCACAATAACCAAACACAGAAGCAACCAAGGGTCCATCAATGGATAAATAGATGACAAAACAGTGGTAAACATATGTACAATTCAGCCTTTAAAAAGGAAGGAAATTCTATCATTTGCAATGAATGAACCTGGAGGACATTATGCTAAGTGACATAAACCAGACACAGAAATAAAAATACTGCATAATCTCACTTATACGTGGAATCTGAAAAGGTTGAACACTTATAAGCAGAGTAAAATGGTGGTTAGCAGGGGCTGAGGGGTGGGAGTGTTGATTCATACACTGACCCCTGTGTTTAGAGAGCAAGGAGAGACGGGAGAAAGAGGAAGGCCACTCAGATTGGTAGGTGGCAAGTTTAATAAGCAAGGGAACTTACATACAAGGCTTACCTTGGGCACCATAAGTTGAGAAGTTCTCAATACCCACCGACCAGAATCTCAAAAGTTTATACAGAAGCCTTAACAGAGCTAAGTAACAGGCACCATGCAGATGGTCTCAACAACACCTTTCTCTCTCAAGGCTGTGTCCTTGATACAGCTCTGGCTGTGGGAACTGTGGGCGGAACGTATATTCCAAGGACAAGGGAGGGGTGAGGAGCCTCCGGTTACCTGGGTCCAGCTCTCTGGTCAACAGCGATCACACCTTCTCAATGACCTCCACCAGCAGGGAGAAATCAGGAGGTGATGGTCAAAGGTAGAAACCTGCAGTTATGTAAGATGAGTAAGTTCTAGAGATCAATTGTGACTACAGTTAATACTAAGAGTAGATTTCAGTTGCTCTTATCACACATACAAAAAATGGTAATTAAGGGGAGAGATGGAGAAGTTAATTAGCTTGACTATCATCATCATTTCCCTATATATAGGCATATTAAAATATCATGTTATACATCTTACATATATACAATTTTATTAAATAAATAAGAGTTAATCTCAGGCATAGACTTTGTGAAAAAAAATAGCCATATCAACATCAGTAGCATAACAGAAGTCATTTTTTTCTTTAAATTCCCTTCCCTCAAAACACTCAGTTCTAACTCTTTCTCCCATCCTAGCCCACATTTCATTCATAACACGAATGATTCTGTGTATTTGTAGAGCAGCTTTAACTTTTCAAAGCATTTCTACATTTAGACGTCCTTTTGGTATTTACAAAAGATCCGCCAGGTAGGAGAGGCCATAGCATTATTCTCTTTTGGTAAATGAGATCAGCCCTTTGAACGCAGGCCCAGAAATGCGAGTCAAACTGCACAAGGTCACAGGTCGTGTGGGTCCCCAGCCTGCCACAGCATCCCTGCCTCTCCAGGGTGGCACCATCTGTGGCCCAGGCAATCCCAGGAGCAGGGATGAGAGGAGCTGTTCCCAGTGGGCAGCGCAGGCATTGCTCTGGGCCAGCACAGGGGGTTCCTAAGAGAACTCTCTGAGATGACAGTCATAGTCTGTTTTCACTCTGGGCAACGAGGTTACTCTACTAGAAGGGAAAACTGCTGTTCAGATACCATCCCTGATGGGAGAAACTAACTAATGGAGCCAGCGAGCCCCAGTCAATGATATTCAATTCTTTATCTCCGAATCATGGAGTCTCAACACTTTCAGGGGCAGGTGGAAGTGAATGAGCTTCTTTGATAGAGTAATTCAAATGTCAGACCAGTGTATTCACACGTATAAATGTCAGGTACTGACTAGCACACCTGAAGAGAAGTTTGTTAAAAGAAAAAAAAAACAAACCTCTCTCCCTGAGTCAATGGTTCTCACTCCGACTTGGGTTGCATCAGAATCCCCTGGAGGGCTTGTGAAAACCCAGATTGCTGGTTCCAAATGGAATGTGCCCAAGAATAACCGGGAGCTAAAGTTAAAATGCAGATTCAGCCTCGGGAGGTCCCAGCTGTCTCTCTGACCAGCTCCTCCTGGCGCTGACACTGCCAGTCTGCGGGCCACAGTGGGTGCCAAGGCTCCAAGCCAGCATCTCTGAAGGGATGTGCAGCTACCCCCACACATCAGAGTCACCAGCCGGCTTACTTAAATGCAGATGGGCACTCTGCAATGCCAAGAAGGTGAGCCGGGAATGAGTGGAACCACACCGTGGGGTGAATGGACAGCACAAAGGCTACATGGCCGGTCGCCCCGTCAGTCCCCAGCTCTGTCTCCCCAGCTGGGCCATTCAGGCCCCTGAACTCAGCTCTGGCTCTCTTGGGTTTGCATCAAAGGTCTTGAAAACAAAAAATTGCAGAAACCCTCTTAAAAGGAAGAAAGAGAGAGGCAGCAACTCTACTTGGCTTGGGAACAACACTGTCTTCATGCTGGGCACCAGCTCGGACTTCTAGCTGATCTGGAACAGAGTTGGACCATCATCAGTTGGGCATCCCTGAGGGTATGAAGACATTAGCCCCTGTCACCTCCAGTAAAAAGAGAAAGACGGAGGGAGGGGGGCAATTGTGCTCTCATTACAAGACGACATTTGGGATAAGGTAGAAATTCAAAACAAATATTGAACAACTTGCAAATTGCATTTTTCCTGGGACTTCCTCTTGGCTTTTCTGGTTTGCTTGCTTTAATTGAGAGCCGTGTGCTGCAATGAGCTCACGTGACATGCCATGTTCAGTTATTCCAAATGACGGGAGCCACATGATGCTGTTTCTCGTCAGTCGCAGAACATGTTTTATGTTCCTGGAACTACAGTGCAATCACTGTCTAACTATCATATTGCACAGAAATGGCTTTGGCACTCAGGTACAACGGCACTTCCCGAGTGACTGGGAGGTCGTCCCCGGGTCAAAGATGCGCAGGGATGGTGAGAAGCAGATGCTTCCCTGCGTACCACCTGGAGAGGGCAGAGATTGGACTGGGAAAACCAGCTACGGGAACAGAACAGGGCATCCAGCGGCCCCCCGACCCTAGAGTCAGAAAAGCGGAAGAAAGACCAAGAATGTGGCTGGAGAGCGGAGTGCATTGGGGCAGAGGGGAGATGTGAAGTCATTCCTTTTATTTCCAGAGACATTCCAACCAGCAATATCACCTCCAAGCATCTACCCAAGAGAAATGGAAACATATGCACACACAAGACTTTTAGATGAGTGCGCATAGCAGCATTACTCACAATAGCCAGAAACTGGAAATAACCCAAATGTCCGCAACTGGCGAATGGATAAAGCACATGCGGTAACCTGTACAATGGAATACACGTCAGCAATAAAAAGGAATGGAACACTGACGTATATTGCAATATGGACGAACCTCAAAAACATTATGTGAAATAAAAGATGTTAGATGCAAAGACCGCATAGTGTATGACTGCTTATGAAGTATCGGAAAAGCTGAACCTATGAGATGGAACACAGATTATGGTTGCTGAGAGCTGGAATGGGAATATTCGGCAGTGACTACAAAAGAGCAGCACGGATCTTTTTAGGGTAATGAAAATGTCCTGACGTTGGGAGTGGTGATGGCTGCACAACTCTGTACATTTATAACTCATTAAAATTAATCCCTTAAAACAGGAGAATTTGATGATATGTAAATTATATCCTAAAAAGCTGGTTTTTGTTGTTGTTTTTTAAATATTTTTTTTTATTGATTTCAAAGAGAAAGGGAGAGGGAGAAAGCGATAGAAACATCAATGATGAGAGAGAATCACTGATCGGCTGCCTCCTGCTCGACTCCTGATGGGGATCAAGCCCACAACCCGGGCATGTGCCCTGACTGGGAATCGAACCTCGACCTCCTGGTTCATAGGTCGACGCTCAACCACTGAGCCACGCTGGCCAGGCTTAAAAAGCTGGTTTAAAAACCAGCTACAGGGAACAGAACACATCCCCAGAGCCCCTGACTAACCCAATAGTGAGGAAAATGTAAAAAGCTGAAACATCTAAAATCTAAATTAAAAATTAAAAAAAAAAGAAGTGGCCATTGATTGATCTGGCAAATGACATGACAAGCAGGTGCCAAGCACTGACAAACATGACGTCATTTAATTCTTGCACCAAGGCCTCCCTCGCTCACCCGTGGTGCTGTATGATGTCACTTCATGTCCCTCTTGGGGAGCGTAGGACATGACATCCAGGAACCACTCAGTAAGTGCTTACAGAAGAGAGCAGTATCGAGTCACGATTTAGAGGGCAGGCTCTGGGGAACAGACAGTCAAATCCTGACTTACTAGTATTAGTCTAGAATCATTAACTAGTATTACTTTTAGAATGGGAGTATGCTAAAATGTATGTGGTTGGGAATAACATCCGCACAGGCATTGCTATTTGGCTGACCCTACAGCCCTAGCAATCCTCCTTTCTCTCTTGTCACTTTCCCATATCGCAGCAGGGAAAAGTTAAATACTTTCCTGGATCCCCTTGCAGTCAGAGTTATTAAGCTAATGAGATACTATATAATAAAGAGGTAATATGCAAATTGACCATCAGGCCCTTGCACAAGATGCTGCCCCCATGTGGTCACAACATGGCCACCACAATATGGCCAGCAGGGGAGGGCCGTTAGGGGCAACCAGGCCTGCAGGGGAGGGCTGTTGGGGGCAACCAGGCCAGCAGGGGAAGACAGTTTGAGGAGACCAGGCTGGCAGGGGAGGGCAGTTGAGGGCGACTGGGCCTGCAGGGGAGGGCAGTTGGGGGCGATCAGGCCGGCAGGGGAGCAGTTAGGCATCGATCAGGGTTGCAAGGGAGGGGTTAGGGGGTGATCAGGCTGGCAGGCAGAAGCAGTTAGGGGCAATCAGGTAGGCAGGCAGGCGAGCAGTTGGGAGCCAGCAGTCCCAGATTGTGCCGGGCCTAAACCGGCAATCGGACATCCTCTGAGGGGTCCCAGATTGGAGGGTGCAGGCTGGGCTGAGGGACACCCCACCCCCGGGCATTAATTTCATGTACCGGGCCTCTAGTACTAAGATAATATGTGAAGGGGAAGGGGGACAGATTCTGAAAAGTATTATTGTTCTCCTGAGAAGAGCAACAGTTGCAGTGGGTGCCTGCCCTGCCTCCTTCTTCCTGACATGAATATAGATGTGATGTTGGGAGCACAGCAGCCACTTTGTAGCGATGAAGGGGGGAAATCACAAAAGTTCTGGCCCTTCCTTGCTGAATCACTACACCAATACCAGCCACCACATGCCTCTAGACTTTTTGACATGTGGGGGGGTAAAAATCTTGTTTAAGCCTCGGTTGGATCTTTCTATTACTTGTAGCTGAATGCATTTCTAATTACTATTATTAGAAGCTGAACTGCAGTAGTAATTTTCTTCCTTATTATACTTGCACGATTCCTGCTTTGGTTTCTCTCTCTTTCTAGCGTGCTCTTCCAAACGGTACCTAAGCCCTTCGTTGTCTGACTAGAAGATTTCAAGGCACGTCTGGGCTGTCTCTCCTTTAGAACTTGATATTTCCAGTTCTAAATATCCACTTACATCTCCTCTCTCCTGGTGCTAAATTCACTGGAAATGTCCCGACGTAGCAGCCCCAATGAGAAATAAATGAGTCTAATTTTAGAAAAGACAAGCCCATTCTCTCCGCTCACTAGCAGGCTCATAATACAATGGCAATTACCAATAACGGTAATAGGCAGTTACTACAAATTCGCCATAATCAATACTTCTCACCACAGGCAGCCTTCACTGTTCTCAGGTCCATTGTGGAAGAGGGAAGTTTCACTGTAGTACATCCCAGAAACATGCACTGGCCCTTCAACTGGCCACCTTGATGTCAGTTCCCTCAGTGTTTTCAGCGCAGGAAGACAGGACGCCGAGTGATCACCTGGCCCTCTCTGCGGCAGGAGGCGCTGTGCTGATCGCAAGCAGGTGCGATTTCAACTGACAGAGGAGACAGCTTCTCTTTAGGTAACTGGGCGAGTCATGATGGAGAAGCTCCTGAAATCTGACACTAACGTTCAAGTAGAGATCAGGGACGGCAGGATCCAGGGTGCAGTCGAGTGTATTCCTAGAGGACAGCTGGGATTAGGGCTGGGGCACAGGAGAAGGGGTAAGAGGAGTGTGGGGGAGGGGAGCAGCTTCTGATCCCCTCCCCTTTGTGTGGGCCAGACCATGGGATTCGCGTCCAACAAATAGAATACGGCAAAAGTGATGGAGTGTCACTTTTCTTATCTTGCTGTTATTCTCGCTGGCTCTCCTCCCATGCTTATTCCGTTGGAGGGGGCCACACTGCAAAAGAAGTGAGGGTGGCCCCTGGCCAGCAGCCAGCGAGACCTGGACCCTCCCCAGCTGACAGCCCATGAGGAACTGCCTCCTACCAAAATCCCGAGGGGGCCCGGGAGCAGATGCTGCTGCAGTTGAACTTGAGATGATAAAGCCCCCGCCCACACCTTGAGTGCAGCCTGTGAGAAACCCTGAAGGTCAGGATCCAGCTAGGCCATTCCTATTCCTCACCCACAGAACCGTGTGGTGTGAAGCTGCTAAGGTTTGGGGTCATTTGTTATGCAGCAAAGAGAGTCCTCAGTGAAAAGAAAAAAAAAATACACACATAAATGTTTGAGTCCTCAAAACCTTTCCATTGTAAGAGAGTTTTTGTTTTGTTGTTTGAGGATTTCGTTTTGTTTGATTTTGTTTTGGAGGCTTTTGTTTTTATTGTTTTGCTCAAGCAGCTGCTGGTTGAATCTGGGCATCTCTCTGTTAATCAGAAAAGTACTGATCATTGTTCCTGTTGCTGCCATTTAATCAGAGTTTGCAATATGTCGAGCACCGTGCTGAGCTTTGTAAGTATCGTTCATTTAATCCTCACAACAACCCAGTGGGAGAGGTGCCATGACCTCTCCCCTCTCGCACAGGAGGATGGGTTAGAGAGGTACATTCTTGCCCGAGTCACTTAACTAGTTGGCCATGGAGCCAGGATGCAAACCCAGGGACTGTGACTCACAGCCTGTGCTCCTGACCACTGAGCTGGGCAGCGCCGAACCGAGTGGGGAAAGGAGGCAGAAAGGCTGGAATACCGTATCCGAAGGGGCACAGACCCAGAAGGCTGGGGGTGGGGGACATGGAGGAGGAGAGCTGACTGGACCTGGAGAGGCGGGCTGGGTGAGTTGGAAGGAATAAAGTAGTGACTGGGGTCACTATCATGCATGCTGATGAGAGTGGGAAAGGGGAGAAGAAATTTAGAGAAGAGGAGGAAAGGGGGGAGAGGGAGGGGTGGGAAAGACAGAGTGACTGAATAATTTGGTTGTACATTATGTTCATAATCCCTTTTTTAGCATTTTCAGGAGATGCAGCAAAGATTTAAACCTCTTTTAATGTGAGAGATGGGCAATACACAGACAATAAAAGAGATGGGCATTGCATCGTGATTACTTTGTCTCTTCTCATTCGATTAGTTTCCCCATTTACAGTTTCTGTAATGCCTTCCCAGTTTCTCTGACCTCTTCTTTGTCTTACGCGGATCTGAGCTTATTCCTAATTATCTCCTAAATCTCTCTCTTCCTAGTTAATGCCACTGTTGCTGCCTACTGCTGACCCTCACCTTCTCTCTCCTGCATTAGACTGACGCCTCCTAAAACACCTTTCTGATATGTAAAACTTTAGACAATAAAAAAAAGAGAAGACATTTTAAGAATTCAAATAAAATAAATAAATAGATAAATACAGACATTTCTGTGTCCAGTCTTATGCACGGCCATCTCTTTTATTGCCTACTGACTAGGAAATCTGTGTATTACACACATCCAGCCAGGACCCTGCTCTGCTTACACCCTTCACACAGAGAATCCATCCCAAGCTCCAAATCATGTTAGAAAACACCGCCACCACCTCCTGCTTGAACTACAGTGGCCATTTCCAAGTGGAATGAAAAGAAGCAAAAGGTAATTCCTCTCTCACCTCCTGACCCCCAGGATCCACCCCACACCCCAGACAGCATAAGTCTTGTTTACATTACGTGTAGGAGGATTAAACTTCACCTACGACATCTCACGTGTAAAACAAACTGCACCAAATACAGGCAATGGATCCCTGACCAAGAGGCAAAGGCAAACCAGCAGCACACAGACCGTCCCTTCCACACATGGAAACCTAGACAGACAACTACAGGAAGTAGACACGGACTTCACACCTTTCACAAAGACTAACTCAAAACGGATCATAGACCTAAATGTAAAACGGAAAACTACAACGTTCCTAGAAGATAACACAGGAGAAATCCTAGACGACCTTGGGTACAGGAGTACCTTTTTAGATACAACACCAAAGACATGACCCAGGAAAGAAATAATTGCTAAGTTATACTTCATTAAAAACTTCTGCTCTGTGAAAGACAAGAACTAGAAGACAAGCCACAGACTGGGAGAAAATATTCGCAAAAGGCACATCTGATGCACTGCAATCCAAAATACACAGAGAACTCTTAAAACTCAACAGTAAGTGGCGGGCCGGTATGGCTCAGTGGCTGAGCTTTGACCTATGAACCAGGAGGTCATGGTTCGATTCCCGGGTCAGGGCATATGCCCGGGTTGCAGGCTCGGTCCCCAGTAGGGGGCGTGAAGGAGGCAGCCAATCAATGATTCTCATTATTGATGTTTCTATCTCTCCCTCTTTGAAATTAATAAAAATATATTTTTAAAAACGCAACAGTAAGAAAACAAACAACTGGGTTAATAAATGGGACAAAGACCTTAACAGATACCTCACACACACACACACAAATATATATATATGGCAAATCAGCACATGAAAAGATGCTCCACATCAAATGTCATCAGGGAAATGCAAGTTAAAGCAATAATGACATACAATGACACACCTGTTAGAACAGCCAAAATCTGGGACAATGACGACGCCAAATGCGGGTGAGGATGTGGAGCAGCAGGAACTCTCGGTCATCGCTGGTGGGGACGCAGCAGGGCGCAGCTGCTCTGGGGGGCAGGCTGGTGGTTTCTTACAAAACTACACAACTCTTCCCACACAATCCAGCACCTTACTCCTTGGTATTTACCCAAAAGAGTTAGACACGTCTGTCTGCACAGAAACCTGCACACCGGTATGAGCAGCCACTCTTGATCACAATTGCCAAAATTTAGAAGCAACCAAGGTGCCCCTCAGTAAGAGGATAAATAAATAAACCGTGGTAAACTCAGACAATGGAATATTATTCGTCACTAAAAAAAAAATAATGAGCTTCTAAGCAATGAAAAGACATGGAGCCCTGGCTCAGTTGGCCAGAGGTTTGTCCCATGCACCAAAAGGTTGCAGGTTTGATTCCTAGTGAGGGACATACCCAGGTTGTGGGTTCAATCCCCAGTCGGGGTGCATACAGGAGGCAACCTATTGATATTTCTCTCTCACAACCATGTTTCTCTCTCTCTCCCTCTCTCTCTCCCTTTCTCTCTAAAGTCAATAAAAGCATATCCTGAGTGATGATTTAAAAAAAAAAAAAAAGACAGGAAGGAAATTTAAGTGCATATTGCTAAGTGAAAGAAGCCAATCTGAAATGACTACATCCTCTGTGATGCCAACTATATGACATTCTGAAAAAGACAAAACTACGGAAATGACAAAAAGATCCCTGGGTGCCAGGGGTGGAGATGGTGGGCAGGGTGAGTAGGTGGAAGACAGAGGATTTTTAGGGAAGCGAAACTACTCTGTATGATACTCCAATGGTGGATACATGTCATTATGCATTTGTCCAAACCCACAGAATCTACAACACCAAGAGTGAACCCTAAGATGAACTATGGACTTCGGGTGATAATATATGTCATTGTAGGGTCATCAATTATAACAAATGAACCACTCTGGGGAGTGAGGTTCATAGTGGGGGAGGCCTCTCTGTACCTGCCTCTCAACTTTGCTGTGAACTTAAAACTGCTCCAAAAAATAGTCTTTTTAAAAATGCAGCAAACTTTATATTCCCTGATTTCATCTTGCTCAGAGCCATTCCAACGAGGTAGTGTGAAAAACACTAAATATGCCAGCTTTTATATCTGCATCTCGGGAAATTTAAAACACTCTTGAGTTGGTTCAGACTCTAAGATAAATATTCAATCCAATGTGAAGTTCAGACTCTACACCAGGACTGTGGCTCTCTCCCACAAGATGTCACGTGGGCGCAGGAAACCGTGTGCGTGTCCTCGGAGGAGGGGAAGAGGGAAGCCTAGACCCACCAGCTATCCTTGGGACTTTTCTGATGCCTGGACTGTCTGCTCCTGCTGTCTCCAGAAGGATGGCAGGTCTCTTCTGACGTTTGGGATTTCATATAGTTCATGATATTTGGGACCCACTTATTGTTCTGGCCACTTCCCTCTTGTTGCAAAGTCCCTGTCCTCTCCAACCTCCTTGCTCTGGTCCCAGGTGCCCCGGGGGTTCTCTCAGCATCTCCACATCACTCATAGGGACCTTTGGACACAGTCACAGGGAATTCATCCCCACACTCCTCCCTCATTGTTTCTCTGCCAAACTGAAAACAGGAATTCTAAAAGTCAGGGATATAGAAATATTCACTCTGGGCAGCAGGAAACCAGAAACATGGCCCACCAGGCTCTGTAAGACCCGCCGCCAGGCTTATCTTCCTGTTTTTAGCCTCACTTTTGGTGTCCCCAACACAGAGGAGGTATTTGAGACACACACCTTTCCTCCTCCAAGGACCAAAGAGGCTTCCTCCAGCGCCTCCGCAGAGCAGGACAGAGGCCCTATCATGAAACTCCATGGTCTAACTTGGCCAGGCTTGTCCCTTGGTGCATAAAAAAGCTTTTTGGAATTTAGAAAGAAAGAGCAAACAAATGCACAAAAACCTTTATCTCTTAATGAAGTTTAGCTTAGAAGATTATTTTCTTGCCATGTACTGGGAAAAATGCATACATCGTCTTTGAGAATCCACATTGAATATGAGCTCTTTGTTTCATTCTGTGTGGCCCTCCCTCTCTGGGACAGTAAGCCTTGTGGCTTCCTTGTCATAACCCTACAGGTGCCATGAAGGATGTAACTGGCAAAGAGATAGACTGAACATTCTCAGAGGGAAGGGGGGGCTGGAAAGAGATTAACCAAAGAACTTATATGCTTACTAGTGGCCCAAGTGCATGAAATTCGTGCACATTAAAAGGGAATTAATTGGAGGAAATATTTTAATATTGCTATTTGCCCTTTCTCTATAATAGAAGAGTCAGAGATGAAAGAAAATTAGTAAAATGTACATGAGAATCTCCCTCCTGTCAGAGTCTGGGGTGCACCATGGGACCTAGAGTTAAGTCCCCGCCCACCACCCACCCACGCTTCGAAAACAGAGCAGACCCAGACCCAGCCGGCCCCACCCCCATCAAGCTCTGCCAGGCAGGGGGTGCAGCCTCAGGTCCCCCGGCCCAGCGCCAGGTGGGAGGCACAGTCTCAGGTCCCCTGTCAAGCCCCGCCAAGCAGGGGGTGCAGCCTCAGGTCCCCTGGCCTGGCGCCGGGGCAGGGGGCGCAGCCTGAGGTCTCCCATCAAGCCGGGTGAGGGGCGCAGCCTGAGGTCCCTTGCCCGGGCCAGGTGTCATGCAGCCTCAGGTCCCTGCTGTTTGGTCATGACATTACAGTGTCCTGGCTAATTTGCATATTCCTCTATTATATAGATAGATAAGCATAACCCATGGACACAGATAATAGTGCAATGAAGACCTGGGGAGGGGAGAGGAGTGGGGAGGAGAAGGTCTAAAAGTGGGGGGGGGGGGGGGGCAGACATCTATAATACTTTCAACAATAAAGATATTTTTTTTAAAAAGAAACTGGCAAAGAGGTTAACCAAATAACGTATATGCATATACGTATGTATAGCCTATAGACACAGACAATAGAACAGTGAAGGCCTGGGGTGGGGTGGGATGGGGTGGGGTGGGGTGGGGTGGGAGCCTGGCAGAGGAGGGCAAAGGGGAAATATGGGGACATCTGTAATACTCTCAACAATAAAAATAAATAAAAAGAAAAAAAGAAACTGGCGTCTGAAGGAATAATTACTCACCAAGAGGTATTTCAAAAACATGACCCCTATCATGCTTGGTTTGTGTAGCTGCACGTGCGTGTGCTGTTGGTGTGTATTTGTACTCAAGCGGCCACGTGCTATACACCGAGCTTCTACAAACAACGGCCCACAGGCCCATCCCAGCCCGTCTCCTGCTTTCTGTATGGCCAGCAAATCAAGAATTATGTTTTCTCTTTTAAATGGTTGGGGAGCGGGGGGAAGATGACTCTTGTAACATATGAGAACGTTTTGAATTTCAAATTCCAGGGTGCATAAATAAAGTGCTGTGGGAACACGTGCCCAGTCCTCTAGGCATCGTCTGTGGCTACACTCACACTACAAGAGTGGAGACCGCACAGACCACGGAGCCTAAAATAGTTACCATCTGGCCTTTTAAGAAAAAGTTTGCCCACACCCATTTCCAGACTGTTAGATGCCTTTTATATATTTTTTAAATCTTAATCATATCTTGGAGATCATTCCATACCATACATTGAATCTACCTCATTCTTTTGGAAGCTTTTTCCCCCCAGAAAATTCTGGAAATAGGAAAACCCGATTACCCACACCACCACAGTGGATATTCTCGGACATCCGGCTATCTGTATATGACCCACCACACCTCTCTCCACACTGTTCCCCCATTAAGACCATGAGCCCCTTGAACAATGCGCCCTGTCTATTTATCTTTATGGTCCCAGAGTAGAACCAAGTAAAAGCATTGTAATTGATTGACTGCAATACATCTGGTTCTAAATGTATAATTAAAGTAGACTTGGAATGCTCTCCAAAACTTGAACATGGTTCAAACAAAGGGATTTGAACTTCAGTAAATCCCGTGCCCTTTAATGCGGAAAGCTATCTTCTGCGCCGTTCTTTGTATGCATAAATATCAGCTCTGCCTCCCTTTTTCTTAACAATTTGACTTATGTCTACCAGCCATTCCCCAAGATAGCATATTCCTCTGTGACAAGATTTAATTAAACTTCCAGCAAAATAATTAGCAAGGCTATCTTAAAAGACTTTTAAAATACCAGAGTGATACCAGAGGAACAAATAGAGTTAACACTGTCATCAGAGATCAAAGCCATCGGAAGACGTGACTGAAAATTTAACCTCCAGCCGCCGACTAATGAAGGAGCGCACACTGGAGCAGTTGCGGTAGCCTCCCTCTCGGGTCCCATCGACAAATTCATTTGACATGGAAAATCTCCCAGAGGAAGCTTAGAGATGGTAAATTTCCATTAATTACACAGCGGAGAATGTGCTCTTCATAATTTACTATCCATCAGGAAACGTTTTAGGAAGCTGTACTGCCTCTTATTGTATAGACTACCCTTCCTTCCCTGGCGATGCCGATTGGATTAACGAACAGCTCCTCCACTGATGTGAGGGCTCCTTTGGGGTAAGGCATTTGGAAAAACCACCTTGGCGTGATGGTGGTGATTTCTACCTTGGCAACGGGTCCTGTGGTGACAGTGAAAACGGGGGTGGTGACCGAGTGGTGACCATTTCCACAAGCCAGATACCAATTTCGGACCCACGACCCTCCACCAGGATTCTTGGGAAGAATGGAAAAGGCTCAGGGGACCCAAAATCAGTGGACCCAAATTTGCACCTCTGCTCTACCCCTCCGTCACTCTGTGGTCACGAAGAAGCTCTTTGTCCCCTTTAAGCCCGATTGTTCGATTGTTCATCTGTGCAGCGGGTACCCTACCCTCCTCCTCGCCCATTTTGCTCAGTTGTGGGAATAACAGGACGTGTTGTTAATGCTTGGTGTGATGATGAGGAGAGTCGTGGTGAGAAGAGTGATTCTACACAGTAAAACCCTATTCTTACTCGTCGTTTCCACTGTCTTCCACGAAACACGACTACACCCAGGCAGCCCCAAGAGGTGTAAGTGGAAGAACAAAGATCAGGTTCTGGTTAATTTGCAATTAACAGGAATGTCAGGCATCTCATTTCTTTCTTTAGGGTCCATAGTTGAATATTGTGCCTTAATTTCCTCCCCTATTTGGGGAATATATTTACAAAGCTTTATTTACTTTTTGGAGATGTAAGTAGGATGAACTACTTTCCAAACAGAAGTAGCCAATTATTGTCGCTCTTTCACATTTCTTCAGTACTCAGAAAATCACAATTATTCTTATTCCATACAAGAGATATTAATACCTAATATCTAAGCATTAATTATGTGTTGAGCACAACATTAAGTACCTTTGAAACCACTGCAATTATCGCCATCTTATGAATGAGGAAACGAAGGCCTGTCAGTATATTTCCAGGTCTGTAAAATTTTTCTTAATTTCCTCTGCCTCTGACACCCAATATGCCTCCCCACTCCCATCTAAATCACCACCACCCTCCTCACCAGCATCAACCTCACCATGAATCAGAGATCCACAGATCCTGCTCCTTTGTTCCTCCTCTTCTAAACTGCAATGACACACAGCTTAACAAGCATTAAACAGGCAAATGGACCAGTGCAGGTAATGGACCTAGCTTGCTGCCCAAGAGACTGTAACTGTTCAGTAAATGATGGCTGTAACAGCCTGCAGGTTCAATACCCGGGCTCCTCTGCTTATAGAAAAGGGAGACCTGCCCGGGCCGGGTGGCTCAGTTGGTTGGAGTGTCGTCCTGTACACCAAAAACATGCCGGTTCCATTCCCAGTCCGGGCACGTAGGGGAGGCAACCCATCCATGTTTCTCTCTCATATAGATGTCTGTCTATCTATCTGTCTGTCTGTCTATCTCTCCCCGACATCAATCAATAAACATATCCTCAGGCAGGGGCCTGACTGCCCCTAACCTCTCTTCCTGCCTGCCTGATCACCCCAACACGCTTTATTTCTCCAAGATTCAACTTCCTCGTGGGAATAATGATACCTCCCCTCATTGGGTTGTTGTGAGGATTAAATGAATCGGATACACATATTGTGCTTGGGACCCCCGTGTGCACGGTAAACAGGCCACACATGCAACCCCCACTACTATTGTTATTTCCCAACCTCACAAAGCTTCCATTAAGTGAGCTCTTTTTCCCCCGGATGCTGTGCTCATGGCAGATAAACCAAATTAACCTTAGGAAGCTTATTACCTTTAAATCTTGATTGTAAACGTCCCCCCGCCTCCCCGGCAAGACTCTCATTCTCTCAATTCCTCTGTTAATCCTTCTGCTGATTATTTTTCTTAAATAGAGTTTGACTGTTTTCCTCCCAACAAGCTCAGTAGAGAAAATAGAGATGGGGGGGGGGGGAACCTGTTTTAGCCATTAACTATGTCTCTCACGCTGCCGGTGACTTCAGCGGGGCCCTTGCCAACCCTCATCACCTCCCACCCACACTCGGGTTTCCTTTCATTTTAGTAGACACAGTAGTAGGTCAACCCATCACAGCCTGTGACCTGGACGACAAAACAAGCCCCTAACAAGTCACACGCAGTTCAGGGAGCAGCCAAGTGCAATTTAAAATAAACACTCACGTAGGTGCTGCGGTCAGCTCTTGGAATTGGTCTCAAAGTGATTTGCGTATTCAGAACCATATTCTCCAATGCTTTTGGCCCACTGGGGAGTGATTTGCATTCTGGGAGGAAAGGCTAATATTCTAGTCTTAGCAATTATTGAAACACATCCAGTCAGTACACTAATAAATTATCTTAACCCAATTACTAAAAACATTGCAAAACATTACTGTGCATCGAAGACCGTTCTGCCCAGGAATCTTTATTGGCAGCGTAATTAAAAACGTACTAGTTATGGCTGCCGCTGAAATATTTGGGGATGTTTTGTGCCATTTGAATTAGCATTCTTGGACTCCGAGGACAGAGAAAGAGCTGCCTGCTCCTTGCTTTATCCATCCTTCCCTTTATTTATCCCCAACTCATCACCTTTAGGGCCACTCACCACTGGGGTCTCCTTGCCTCATTAAAGCCACCTGCAAGTGCCTTCCTACCCTAATGTTTAGTACAGAAAAAATACAGAGACAGGCTCAGCCCCTCCTCCCCACCCCTTCCTTCTCCGTCCAAAGCAGAGGATTTTTGTTGGCTGTCATGTATGGGGTACCTACTATGTGCCAGGAATATTCACATTATCAGAATAAATCCTACAGTGACACTGTAAGGAATGATACTCCCATTCCATGGATGAGAAAACGTAAGGATTACAAAGATTAAGTGAACCTCCCAAGTTCACAAAGCTGACACATGGCAAAGCCAGGACCAAACTTGGGTCTGGTGGTTCCAAGGCCTTTCTTTTGTTTTTCAACAAGCACTTGTCAGCTGCTTATATGTGCCGGGCACTGTGCTAGGTCCTGGGAATAAGACAGTGAACAAAAACGAGCAAAGTCCCTGCCCTTGGAGATCTCTCAAGGGTATGCATCCCTCAACTGTACCAGTCAGGGGACATCATTCATGCCGAATAACAAGCAGACCCAATATCTTGATGGGACATAACAAACACTGCTTTCTCATCCATGCTATGTGTCCATGGGGGTTGACTGGGACCCTAGCAGGTCACATGTCCACATCTAATTTTAAAGTAGATGGGGAAATATAATTCTACCAGAGGGCTGAAAAGTTGAGAATAGTTGGTAAACAGCACTAATAACAACCTCAGCTCCTGCCAGAAAGAAAGGAGGGAAGACATTTTCAGAGCAGCAACTAGGCAGTCTGCAGTGAATTGACAACTGAGCCGTAATACTGGCCAAGGTCCCCAGCACTCCACTTGCAAATCCAACATTCATCTTCAAACACCGTCTCTATCAGACCACAGGAATCCCAGGCATCAAACTCTGCCGTGATCACAGGGGCATGTGACAGTCACTCCTTCATAATTAGGCTCATTGTCACACACACCCCAGTGTGCACCAGGCAGCTGGACTCACGAGCCAAGATCTGAGGGTACAAATCAATCCTGCTTGGAGCCATGGGCTGGAGGTGGCCAGGCAGCTCTGCCTGTTGGATAACTTTTCAGAATCACTAGAAAGTTCTGAATGTCTTCATCAAACAGCCACAAAGGTGGGTCTTTCCTCGATATCATTAATGACCTCATTTGACATTGGCTCTCCTTTCACTATGGGTTGGGGCCTGGGCTGAACTTCATTATCTAATTTATTTTGCACAACAACACTGCAAGTAACATATTCATGGCTCCATTTTATGAATGAAGACACGGGAGCAGAAAGATTAAGTAAACAGCTCACAAATGGCACCGCAAGGCTTTGAACCCATGTCTCTCTGACCCCTGAGCACACGGCAGCCTGGGGCGGCCGGAGCCTCAGTCAGAAGCACCACAGCGAAGAAAAGCCAAGGGGCCTGACGCTGTGGTTGAGACTAGAGATAACCAAAATGGCCCACGTTCCAAGACAGAAATGTGTGAAAATCCAAACTCACCAGCATTTAATGTGAGATGAGAAACTAATTTTGAAACATCTACCAAGTGTCAGAACACCAGACAAGTCCAGACTATGCACTTCTGGAGTGCATAAGACTTAGGCTCAAGGTATCATCTCCTTTAGTCTTCCCAACATCATTGCACGGGGCATGTGATGGATAAGACCTCAGAGAGGATGAGTACCTTGCCCAAGGCCACACAGCTTACAGAGGCAGAGCTCACACAAGCCATGCGACCTGACTTCCTATCTTCTACTCCGCCACGGTGCCTTTGGGGGGGGGGGGGGTCCCAGGGAAAGGCCAGGGACACACACACACACACACACGCACACACACGCATGCACGCACACACTCACACACATACAGATTTTTTATGACTGTCTCAGAAATAGCACAGCATCATTTGGGAATGGTTTTGGGGTCCCTTCCCCAAATTGAACTGTGCCTCACTCCAAACCAAGCCCATTAAGTTGCCTGGGGATAGCAACACCACCACCTCTCCCAACAATAGCAATGATTGCAGGAAGAATCAGGAGGAGGAGGAAGGGAGCAGATAAAGACAAAGCAGGCCCACTGTCACTCCCTCCACCACCATTAAGAATCGCATAAGTGCCAGGCATGTTCTGAGTACTTTACACGCACCATCTCATTAAATCTTCACAGAAAGCCCCCCAAAGGCCGCGAGTACTATCATTCCCATTTCACTGGGAAGGAGACCTAGGCACAGAAGGGTCAGGTATCCTCCCCAGCGTCAGCCAGCCAGTGGGTGGAAGAGCCAGGATGGATGTAAACCCACATGTACATGCTAATCTATTCTCTTAACCAGCCACTACACCCCCCACCCCCCTTCTGCCCGCAGGAAAAGCAGAAAGGGCTTTATGTGGATGAGGGCTTGAGGCGGGAAGGATATAATCCAGCTTCCTTTGGGGGGGGGGGGGGGGTGGCGGCAGAAACAGGCTTGGTTTCTTTCCAAAGAGGACTCTTTTTCAAAGGGTCTGCCTGTGGGCTCTCCATCCTCCTCTTGGTACCCCACACAGCTGTCCTTTCCGGAGGGTACATCCCTCCTGAGCTGCTGTGAGAGCTGATTGAGAGCAGCTCACAGCTGCTGGTCCCTCTCTCCCAGGAACTGTGCGAATGGAGGTGGGACCAACTGTGGGCTGCAATTCAAGCCCCAGAGTTCCCAGGGCTCGGGCGAAGCTGGCCTCCGTTCTGGCTCAGCCCCTTCGCCCGTCCTGCTCCCCTCACTCTCCTTGCTCCTGAGAGCTCCCCACTAATAAATCACTTGCACAAGAATCTCGCCTCAGGCTCTGCCTCTGGAGAACCGGACCTGAAACACCCCACTTCTTCTGCTTCCCATCACTCACGGGGGGTTCCAGGACATGGGCTTCTGCTTCTCAGACTCGGAGGTGGGAGGGACAGGAGAGGTGAACTAGGGACTCGGAATCCGGGGTTTCGGGGAGGCACGAGGCCAGGCGGCTGAGAAAGGGCAGCCAACTTGACCACGCTGGCAGTGCCCGCCTGCCCCCGTGCCAGCCTGCCCCTGGCCTCACGCACTCTGGGTAATTAAGAACAGATGGCCCAGCGCCCCAACCAAGCCCCATTAACTCCTTAATGCTGCTCCTCTGGAAGCCGACCCGGTGGCCAGAAAAGCCAGCTTTGGAGGTCATCTGCCTAAATGATGCCCGGCACAGAGGCTGCCCAGGCTCTCATCGCAGCTGCCAGCCTGCTTCATCAGAGCTTCCTTTGGTGACCAGGTGGGCTGGGAAAGGCGCCTGGGTGTGCACGATGGAGGAGATGTGTTAAGTGGTAGGAGTCAGGGATGGCCATTGCCCTGTGGTCCTGGACCAGTCACTTAATGTGGGTCTCAGTGTCATCACCTGTCAAATGACAGGAGTAATCATAACAATAATAACAGGGCAATAGTAATAATCTTAATATTGGTCTAGTGGCCATTATTACTCTTTTAGTTATGATCATCAATCTAGTGGTCATAAAAATACTATGCCAAACACTTTCCATGCAATCTCTTCTTTAATCTGCATAACTGACCTCTGGGGTGGTACCTCTTATGATATCCATTTACAAGTCGGATCACAGGGGCTCAGAGAGGTTAAGTAACATGCCAAGTTCACAGGCCTGGCAGGAATCAGAGGTGGGATTTGAACCCAGGTCTGACTGACTCCAGGGACCCTGCTCTTCA
Organism: Cnephaeus nilssonii; assembly: GCF_951640355.1. Classification (NCBI taxonomy): domain Eukaryota; kingdom Metazoa; phylum Chordata; class Mammalia; order Chiroptera; family Vespertilionidae; genus Cnephaeus; species Cnephaeus nilssonii. The sequence continues at coordinate 26,378,211 of NC_137073.1, read as the reverse complement.
TTCCACGCCCTACTACAGTGCTCCATGTCATCTACCTTGCAGCATATTCAAATCTCAGAAAAATCCCTGACCAGGTGGCTCAGTTGGTTGGAGCTTCACCACATACACCAAAAGGTGGTAGGTTTGATTCCCAGTCAGGGCACATACCCAAGTTGCAGGCTCCAGCCATCATGGTTGGGGTACATGCAAGAGACAGCCAATTGATGTTTCCTTCCTCTCTCTCTCTCAGGAATCAATTAAAAATAAAATCTCAGAAAAAAAGAAGAAACCACAAGAGGAGTTCCCTAGTCGTTGGCATGCCAAAGAATTTTTGACTTCCTTCCCGCCAATAATAATAATAATCCTATATAATAAAAGGGTAAGATGCAAATTGACCCTAATGGCAAAATGACCAGGAACAACTGGTCTCTATGACATGTACTGACCACCAGTATGCAGACACTCAATGCAGGAGCTGCCCCCTAGTGGTCAGTGTGCTTCCACAGGGGGAGTGCAGCTCAGCCAGCAGCCAGCTCATGGCTGGCAGCGCAGTGGTGGTGGCGGGAGCCGCTCCCGCCTCTGCAGCAGCGCTAAGGATGTCCAACTAATGGTGGCGAGTGGACCTAAGCTGTTAGTCGGACATCCCCCAAGGGCTCCTGGGCTGCCAGAGAGATGTCTGACTGCCAAATAGGCCTGATCCCCTGGGAGCAGGCCTAAGCCAGCAGGTAGACATCCCCCAAGGGGTCCCAGATTGCAAGAGGGCGCAGGCCAGGATCAGGGACCCCACCGAATGCATGAATTTTCATGCACTGGGCCTCTAGTTAATAATAATAATAATTAAATGACCACTTTCTTCATTCAGTCTATTCTTCATCCAAATTATCTTAGACCTAAAAACCTAAGGCTTGTATCAGAAACTCCAGGCTCTTCTTCTTCTTCTTTTTTTTTTTTTTTCTATTGATTTCAGAGAGGAAGGGAGAGGGAGAGAGAGAGATAGAAACATCAATAATGAGAATCATTGATTGGCTGCCTCCTGCACATCCCACAATGAGGATCAAGCCCGAAACCCAGGCATGTGCCCTGACCGGGAATCTAACTGTGACCTCCTATTTCATAGGTCGATGCTCAATCACTGAACCATGCTGGCTGGGCTCCAGGTTCTTTGTAATGCTTCTTGCCACCTTGAACTAGGGAAAGGTAAGACATGTACATTTACATGTTTTGGGTAAAGTTGATTAAAGAGGAGGTCTGAGAAGGCAGCTATGTCCTTGGTCAATGAAAGAATCCGAGAAACTTAAATCTAGTGTCTCATTTGAGAATGATGGGCATATCATAGGGGCTACAGGTGAACAGAACAGGGCAAGAGGTGTGGGCTTTGGGGAGAGTCATGGGGCTGACCATGAGGGCATTGGAAACCAACTTTCCACACGTACAATGTTGGCTGACTGAAGTGGGGGTTGTGCATTGCCAGGAGAGATCTCAAAGAAATAGTTAATTCTAGTGTCTGGTTTTGAAACTTAAAAATGCTTTGGCAAAAAAAAAAAAAAAAAAAAGTTTTATTTCTTGATCTGGGTGATTGTTGCATGGATATATTTAGTCGGTGAAATCCATTGAACTGCTCACTTATGTAAATGTGCTTTTCTGAATGTATATTACATTTCCATAAAGAGTTTTTTAAATGAAGGCAAAATACCCCTAATGAAAAACAGAAAGTGCTTTGGAAAGCCCAAACTGCTATCCAGGTTTACTGTTTCAATGCTCTTACGTTGTAAACAAGTCCCTCTTACAAGCCAGAAAGTCTGTTGCTTCTCGTAAAACAAATGGGCTCTCAGCTCACTGGATATCGGCTTACTTCAGACCCCAGGTTTATGCGGGAATGCCACCTCTGGAAGCATTCATGAGCATCATATCCACTCCTTGAAGCTGGGGACCATGGCGCCATTTAAGCAGCCTGGTGGAGTCCCTCATCCTGGCACACAAACTTTGTTGCCAGCCCAGCAGGCGTGGCTCAGGAGTTGAGCATCAACCTATGAACCAGGAGGTCATAGTTTGATTCCCGGTCAGGGCACATGCTCAGGTTGTGGACTCGATCCCCCAGTGTGGGACGTGCAGGAGGCAGCCAATCAGTGATTCTCTCTCACCACTGATGTTTCTATCTCTCTCTCCCTCTCCCTTCCTCTCTGAAATCAATAAAAAATATAAAATAAATTTTAAAAATCTTTGTTGCACCCTGACCAGTTTGGCTCAGTGGATAGAGCGTCGGTCTGCGGACTCAAGGGTCCCAGGTTCAATTCGGGTCAAGGGCATGTACCTTGGTTGCGGGCACATACCCAGTAGGGAGTGTACAGGAGGCAGCTGATCGATGTTTCTCTCTCATCGATGTTTCTCTCTCATCGATGTTTCTAACTCTCTATCCCTCTCCCTTCCTCTCTGTAAAAAAAAAAAAAATCAATAAAATATATATTTTTTAAAAAGCTTTGTTGCCACAAACGCCGGATGCTGAGAGCACTGGTCATCACTCTCAGTGTTGGTGGACTCCTCTTTACCCTCCTTCAATCCCCTCCACATCCCACATATCATCTCCACTCTCTCTGCCTCCATCTTGCTGTGTACCTTGACTTCTACACCTTGTCTTCTATTTCCACTGGGGTCTCTCATTCTTCTTTTCATTGTTCCCCGCCTCCCAGAATTTCACACCACTTTCTCCTCCGGTCTTCCCCAGTCACCATCGCCATCCACCCAGGTGTTCAAGCCAGAATCTTAGAACCACACTCCATCCCTCCCTTTCCCTGACCCCTCACTTCTGGAATCCCTCCATTTCTCTCTACCTCCACTGACATCTCTCGGCGCCAGGCCACCTGTATGGCTGTGATAGCTCTCACTTATCCTCCTTCTAAATGACCTAAAACCCAACAGCCAGAGTGAGCTTTCCACATGTAAACCAGGTTAGAACAATTCCCTCAACCTCCACTGCTCTTCCTGTCCAAACACAGTGCTATGCTTACAGGGCCCATTCAAGTTCACATCTGCTTGCTCATCTCCGGAGCAGTCTCTCTCACTCAGCCCCAGTCACGGGGGCCGATCACTATTTCTTAATCACTCTAAACTCATCCCTGACACAAACCTTTCACACACGCTGTTCCCTCTGCCTGGAACACTTTGGTACCTTCTCATCCTTCAGGTCTCAAAGAACGGTTACCTTCTCAGAGAGGCCTTCCTTGTCCACCCACCTAAATTGTACCCTGATTAATCTCCATCATACCATCCTATTCTGTCCTGTGTATAGCACTTAATCAGAATCTGTCATCGTCCTTATTTGCAAAATGTCTTCTGCCTTCACAGGAAGGATCACATTTCAGAGACCCTGTCCATCTTGTTCTGTCATGCGCCTCTGTGCCTGGAACAAGCTCAGAACTTGGTGAATGAATACTCCTGGCACTCCCCCAGTGGTACTCTCCAATGGTGCCTACAATACAAGTGTCTGCCTCTGGCCCATTCTGATAAATGGGACATGCAATAGTGGTTCCTGGTCCTTCCAGAGATGCTTCTGCTTCCTTAACCTCATCCCTTGCACTCAACTTCCCAAAGCCAACGAACAAGCAAGATCCTTCTTGGCTCAGGCCTGCATCCCTCCTTTCCAAGCATCAGTGGCACCTGGGCTGACCCACACTCCCCAATGCACTAGGAACCAAGAGGCAGCCCGTGAAATGAAGGATCAAAGAGTCTGGACTCTGGGGTTGGAAGGGCCCAAGGCAAATTCTGGCCACATCATATTCACTAGCTATTGTATTAGCAATTGCACTGATAAGAATCCTCCTAAGTCTCAGATTGCCCTTCTGTGAAATAACAATGTCTGTCTGCCTCAGGACAGCCTGTGGCATTATGGGATTGTGTGAAGGTAAACAATTACCACATGTGTTGCATGAGGTCTATCTAGAAAGTGTTTAGTATAGGACAGTGGTTGGCAAACTGTGGCTCACGAGCCACATGCGGCTCTTTGGCCCCTTGAGTGTGGCTCTTCCACAAAATACCAGGTGCGGGCACGCACGTCCAATGCGATTGAAACTTCGTGGCCCAAGCGCAGAAGTCAGTTTTCGGCCTGGGCGAGTCTATTTTGAAGAAGAGGCATTAGAACACTCAAGGGGCCAAAGAGCCACATGTGGCTCTCGAGCCGAGGTTTGCCGACCACTGGTATAGGAGATAATACAAAGCACTCAATTACTGTTCTCTATAATTAATAGTAATATCTCCGGGAAGCCTGCCGATCTCAGTTTACATTGTCCTTCCTCTGGGTAGACTCCCTTCCCCCATCATCCTCTAAGTCTGAATTGGATGCTCCTCCCACATGCAGCTCTCAAACCCTGTACTCAATGGGTTCAGTGGATCCCTGACTCATTCAGAGCAGAAGCCAAGTTCCTATACTGAGACTCTACATAACCAAGCCCCATCATCTCTGTCCCTATTCAGACCACTCTCTCCCTCACTTGACTCTTCTCTATCACCTTAGCCTCTGGGCTATTCCTCAAACTTTCCCATCACTCTACAAATTTGCCAATTATTCACTCTTCTTAGAACTTGCTTCCCCCCAACTATTTGCATGGTTCCCACCCTCTTCTCCTCAGAAACTTGATCAAAAAGCTCTTCCACAAGGTTTTCCTTGGCCACTGTGGTAGTCTGAATAATGGCCCCTTAAAGATGCTCACATCCTAATCCCTAGAACAGTGAATATGTTAAATTATGTAGCAAAAGGAGCTTTGCAGGTGTGATTAATTTAAGAGTCTTAACATGAAGAGATTGTCCTGGATTATCCAGTTGGGGCCCATGTAATCACAATGATACTTATAAGAAGAAGGCCAGAGGGTCAGAGTCAGAGAGAGACTGGAAAATGCTAGGACACTGGCTTTGAAGTGGAGGATGGGGCCACGAGCCAAGGAATGCAGGTGGCCTCAGAAGCTAGAAAAGGCAAGAAAATTGATTCTCCCCAGACTCTCTAGAAATGATGCAGGCCTGCTGACCCATTTCCAACTTTTGCTCTCCAGAATTAAATATAATACATTTGTGTTATTTTAAGCCATAAATTAATGGTAATTTATTAAGCAGCAATATAGAATACAGCCACCTAATCTAAATTATATCCTCCACCAAATGTGTACATGTGTATATATTTACACAAAACACACGTGTGTGTGTGCATGCAACACACACACACACACACACACACACACACACACACTTTTTATGCCCTTTCTTGATTTAGTTTTCACCACACCACTCACCATCTGACAATCAAAATAAATAAGAAAAGTATGGTACCTATCTCCCACACTGCACATACACAGAGAAATAAAGGTTCTGTGGAATAAAGGTCTCATTCCCTATGAAGACAGTGACTTCTACCTATTTTGGTCAGTGCTATATCCATTTCACCTAGAAAGAGGCCTGGAATTAATGACTGGATTGACACTAAATTTGTTAACTGCATGCTTCTGTCACCTTAGTACTTATATATTCTGCTCTTATTATTTATATAAAATGTATCTCACCCCCTGACATCTAGTCCTTGAGGGCAGGGACCTGTATCTCTTAGTCACTGCTGTTTCATCCATCACTAGCCCAGAACCTTGCCCCAACCCAGGTGGTCCCCACAAACGTACTGAACGACTGGGCCAAGGCTACCACATTCCATACCTCTGAGCCCCAGAGTTGTCAGAATTCCAATCCATCAAAAGCCCTCGCATGTTATTTGATTGCAAATATGTCTAATTCCCAATTCACTGAAGCAGGAAGGAAAAAAAAGCAAGCCACTTAAGTCTGTAATTTACAAAGCAAATCTGCCCAGCAGAAATATTCATCTTCAGAAGACAGTGGGATTCAATCATTTGTAAAAAGGGAAGAGAGAGAAACCCACTCCGTTCCTCACAGTTTCCAGTTGCATGGTTTGCAAACCTTTTGAAAGCAGTTTGGGGCCAAGGCTAACCATTTTGCTTCAAAAGGCTCATTTCCTGGGGCTGGTGGTGCTTCGGTCACTGCGGAAGGAACACAGCAGGCAGGAAAACAGATCGTGGCAGAGGCCTTCTTGGGGGAAGGATGTATGAAAATCCAGTCAATTCCACGTGGCTTGCTAATTAGAATCCCAGGAGCACAGGGGCGGTGAGCCCCTTTGAAATCCTTGGAACAATCAGGTGAACAGGGCTATCTCTAAGAGGGGATGTGCAAGGACATATTTAAATTACATTATTTTCACTTTAAATAGCCAAGTAGAAAGAATTGGTGACTAGAATTTCAATCAAGCGGGTTTGGGGGTAATGGCAAGTATTAGTTTCCTTTGCTCTTTTATTTCCTCTGTCACCGGCTTATCTCATCAGAGCACACTGTAAAGGACACTTCCTTCTCCATTTCCAGACCCATGTGTGGGCCCCTAAAGGGTAGAACTATGTGTCATTTTTCTTTACATTCCTGGTAGCCATTATAGCACCTGACACCTACTAGACTTTGTGCTGAATAATTAAGTACATGAGCAGATGACGGAATGGAGGATGGATGAGCAAACGTTTTACAGATCAGTGGCTTCCCAGGCCCCCACCCCAGAGATTCTAATTCAGTCTGTCTCCAATGGAACCTGGGAATGTTCTTGAACATTTACCCCAGGTAGCTCTGCTCCTCAGGCAAGCTTGCGCGACAGGTGCTGTAACCATCTGCTCGATGCCTCCTTACCTGAAACGTCCTTGTGTTTCCCATCACGGCGTAATCTGCTCATGAAGTTTCTCTCGTTCAAATGGAAAGCAGACCCTTTCCACGTCTAGCCACTGTGTATTCGCCCACACACTGCCACTCCGCCCTTCCAAAAGCAGCAAAGCATCGTTTTTGAGCCAATGGACTATGTGGACTTTTCCTCTCTCAAGCTACCATTAGAACAAGCTACCATTAGAACAAGCTACCTTTTGGGCACTGGGAAGCCAGACCTAAGAACTCTAGTTCCCACTTATACCGGGGTGACTGCCCAAACCACCCCCAATGCCTGGGCATCACTTCACCACTCCCTACTCATGTTCTCTGAACCTTCCAGATAAATTACTTGCACCCAAGTCCTTGTCTCAGAGTCTACTTCTGAGAAAACTCAAACTAAGACAATACTATTATCATTAACCCCATATTCAGATGGCAAAACTGAGGCATAGGGAGGGTAAGTAAATTGCCCAAGGTAGCACAGCTGGGAAGTGGTAGAGTCAGGATTCAAACCCAGGCAGTCTGGCTCTTAACATTATACATGATGATAATTTTTTTTTCTCAGTCTGAACTGGGTGAATAGTAAGAACAGCTGGCCATAAACATTCTATGCCCAAGTGCTGCGAACCCAGTGGCCAGGTATTCAAATGGTTCCATGTAATACTGCAGAGACCAACTCTATTTTTTTAATGAAAATGTCATCGGCTCCCCAACACAGCCAGCTGTGATCCACTGAAAGATGTGATTGTGGAAGCCATGTGAGTGGCGTTATCATGTAGCAAGGATTTCTGGTGTGCTTGTAAACCTAAAACGGTAATTGCCAAGATGAACCCATCCCCCACAAATCAAGTCCCCCTGTACTGACAATTCCATCCGGTGTTGCAGGGAATTTAATGCCTAAATAATGAAGTCAAAGAACAATGCTGGAGACCGAGCATGTGAATATACTTGATTGATTCATTCCTCACTCCCATTTAATAACCCACTTAGTCGGTGACGGTTAAGTGCAACAGACTTAGAAAGAACATAACACACCAGAGAGAAAACATTTCACAGATTAATAACTGGATGTGGGTACAAGCTGGCGCTCCCCTAATAGCAGCACGAAAATAGGTTATCGTCAAAAATCTGGATTTAATGTTCCAAAATGGGGATTCGTGCTTTTCTTTTATATGGTTCCATACTTATCACCACAGGCTAATGAAACATAAATCAGAAATCAGGACCTAATAAATGCAGTTCTGGGGGAGTATATTTTTAAAATTTAATACCTTCCAAGATCGTGATCTTTGCTCAAGATCTTTAATGTGCAAATTACAGTGTGTGAATATGAAGCATGTTCGATTATGACTGAACTCTCCAAAAAGGCTAATTTCTGAACCCTGCAGCCTAACACGTGTGCCCCATTTAAAGGAGGAGATGGCCACAGTCCTTCTATACCAATTTCTCCAGGATACAGATAAACACTCTTAAATTGCCCATATGAATAAAAGCATGCCCAAGTGTATCTGGCTGGTTTGTTTGATTTGTACAGAGGGACATACAATTAAATGATACTGACTCGGCGTTCAGAGCAATTTCGGCCGGAATTTTGCTTTGGGGAATGTTATCTTAAGTTTCTTTCTTGTGGTTCCAGCGAAGGAAAGGGGTGGTTAGCTCAAGGAAGGGTGCTCTCTCGGGCGGGACGGTGACAAATGGGCTTCCTCTCCAGCCATAACTCTCTGTCTGAAATGATGTCATGACGCCTGTGGGAAATAGTGTCCCCCAGTGAACTTGGTTTCAGTGCAGGTTTAACAACATCCTCATCCCCTTAATTCGTTACGAGATTTGCTATCTTTTGCCCTGTTTATCATACAAGGCCCAGGCCATTGGGCAGAATGAGAGCTGCTTCGTGACTTTCCAGGTGCCCAGCCAGCTGGCAGGACAGATCACTGAGGCTGTGGGAAAGGAGGGGAAGAAGAGCAAAGGCGTTCCCCATGGGCAGTGAAATATCCCGACTGGAAAGACCCCGACCCACTTATTCTGCAGCTTATTGACTTCTGCCACAGTATATGCAGTCATTTGATTGATTGGCAAAGGGGATATATGATACTGATTGGGTATAACTGAAATGTAAACCTTAGAACTCAGACGTTAGGACAAGACTGGGTAAAATAGAATGCGGAGACTTACACTTCAAGACCTTACATTTACGCCAGGGAAGGGAAGCCATCTGATGCTGAGTAAAGGGAAGCTCACCCCTTAAATGGCTCCCCCGGGAAAGCACACATTTTCCAGGCCCCTGAGTAAGTATTGCCACTATCCTATAAAGAGCCTCTGGGAGATCTAGTAACCGCCCCCCCCCCCATGCGCCCTCCCCCCACACCCCTCCCATGGGCAGGCTCCTCATGTTGAGCACACAGTGTCTATTCATTTTAGCCATCAAGGTACCCCTCGCCTGTAGAAGCAGTCCTGAGGGGGTGCAGGCAAGTTGACTGTGCCTTTGTGCAGCGAAGGAGTGTCACCTCCTCCAGGAGAGCACAGCCAGGGAAACCACTCAGCAAGAAAACGCTACCTCCATAGCAGCTCCCACGTGCTCCTGCGGCTGGACTGTGCACAAGGACCTGGATTTGATTCTAAAACAAATGCTTGGGTTTTGTTCACCCTATCTTTCCGTGGTCCCATTTGCAGGGCTTCAAATGGGACCATGGAAAGATAGGGTGAACAAAACCCCCAACCATGGGAACACAACTGGGTTCCCTGAAGCAATGGTTCAGCCTTGGGTGAAAGCCAAGAAGAGTGTCTCAGGGAAATGTAAGGGAAGACAATTCTACAGGGGTCAAGATAAATGTGGCTTTAAAACCCCCACTGGTTTATGTCAAGACTACCTCGTAGGGCAGACGGACTGAATGTGCTTCAGCCAACCCTCTGGAGTCCTCCTTCTCTACCAAGCTCGGGTGCTTCAGGATAGGTAGGAGGAAGTGGCTAACCATTCGGCTAAGTCATGGTGCCAGAGGGGCCATTCACAGAGCAACATCCAGGCCAGGGGTAAACCTGCCAGTCACTGGGAGAGTTTTCCACCATGGAGTGAGGATGGCAAAATGGAGGGAAGGTTGGGCTATTGGGACAATTTCTACCTCCTCTCTTTTATTTTAATAAATAAGCTCCCTTTTCCTTCTTGAAATTCCCTCTCTTGAACTGCCTGATTTAATGGGCCATTATTCAGGTGGTCTTAAGAGCACAGAAACAGGCTATAAATTACGATGGCAGCCCAGAAAGCATTTGGTTGCATGGAGTTAAGGATAATATGGGTGGTAGCAGCTTAAAGAGGAATGCTGGAGTTAAGTCCCTTCAGCGCTGAAGGACGAAAAGAAGGGGATGCAGGGGACTTATTGAAGCTCTGGGACTTGCTGATCTGAAGGAATCCTCCATAATCCCCTGGCATTGAAAAGCCAACCAAAGACACCGACTTGGCATATTGGTCTATTATGTTTTCCACAAACATGATGCCAGGCAGTGGGAGGGCTCCTTCTATCTACAAATGTTCCTCAAAAGAAGTCCTCCTTGTGGAAGAGTCACTAAGAACACCCCAATCATGAGTAGAGATTGATACAATTGATGCTAGCCATCCAGGAAGCAGGAAGCAAATTTTTCTCTGCTCTGATTGGCCAGAGCCTGGCAAGATGGCAACCAATAAGCATTCTGCAGAGTTTAACCTTCCATCCCTGTTTTCACCGTCAGTCTGGGACAAAGAATAGCTTCACCCTCAGAATCTGAACTCATTAAGCTGGTGGGAAAGGTTTCACCATTGAATAGGTAGTGCATGAGCTACTGAGGCCGCCTAGTACTCACTCCAATGAAAGGCCAGGCAGAAATTCCTCCCACTGCTCATGCAGAGTTTTGTTCATGACCTCACCTATTGTGGTCAACATCTGGAATGAACAACTAATAATTGTAGCAATGCCTTGAAGGGTTTCATCTATTTACATATAAATAGTTCTGACCAGAGCTGGCCACCAACAATGGTTAATTTAATTTACTATCCCCTGGCAAAAGAATAGTCATTGGTTTTCCAGCACTTTTAACCTTGGTAGACCCTTGGGAAATAAAAATTAGATTGAGAGAAAATTACCAGTGGTGGAGAACAGTATAAAAGTGACAGTAACATATATAAACCTCCGGCAGGAGTGGAATAAACTGGCATATTATTGTTCACTGGCTCCCAAAGTTCAATATTTCTTGTGTGATTTACACTTCCGCTGTTGTCTCACCCCCTGGAGTAATTCTGGCCACTGCGGGCAGTCTCTCCCAAGATGCATATCCTTGTCACTGTCAGAGAAGGGACAGGTTACCTGGCTAAGCAGGGAGAGATATTTGGACAAAGAGCCATGAGAAACAGAACTCAACAAATAGGAGTGTGAAGAGATGCCTGGAATTAAACAGGTGAGTGTCTGGGGAAGCTGAGTCTGTGGTTCCAGCTTTCTCTATAGAACTCTATGATTATGTGCTATGTGGGAGCTCAGCTCTGGGCGGAGGCTCTGGCCAATGCTGCCCTCCCGGCCTCATTGCTCAGCTCTGATGCTTTCTCTATATGAAACCTCCTCTTTTTACAAACACACACACACACAGCTATAACACAATTGTTTTTCTTCCCTGAACCTTTGCTTATGTAGTGCACTCTACCTTGACCACCCTTTCTCTCCTTATCAGTTTTGCTTGCCTGGTTCCTAATTGCACTTCAAAACTTAGCCAGGCATCACCTGCTCTAGGAAGCTTTCCCTGATTACCTCCAGGCCAGATGAATGCCTTCTTTAGTATCAGCCACTTGAACTTGCCACTTACATTCTTTGTATCTATCTATTCATGTCTTTCTACCCCACCTTCAGAACACATAAGTCTGCTGTGACCTCTAAAGAACAGGAAAATTGAAGTACAATTTACTGAGTGTAAACAGACTTAAGTGATAAAATGTCTATAATCCACCAACAACCTCATGTTACATGTAATGAGGCAGAGCAAGATTTCATCCACTTACCCAGTGGCATGATAACTTCTCATGGGGAGAGCACTGTACTTGTTTAGGAAATGCTTTGATTAACAGATTGAAGTAGAGCATGAGGCCCCAAAAGTTATGCACAAGTCCCAACAGAAGAAACACCAAAGCGCCTTGGATAAATGGTGGTCACCATTCACCTTGAGTTTATTTTTGCCAAGTACTGTGTGAGCTGAATTTGCAAGTTTGGGGCAGAGAAGAATTGCTCTGCTAATAGAGGAGATCTGGGGCACCGCACTGGGTGTTGAGGAAGTAAAACACCAGGTGATGTGATAGTAAGAGACGGGGACCTTTGAATTTGCTTGCTATGAACAATGTGATATAAACTCTCTCCTCTGTCTCCCCTTACCGACACCTTCAGCAAATTCTGCTTGGTTCATTAATACTCTGGTGTGTGTAGATGAGTAGATTTTTATTTGAGTAGGAGGGTAGAGGACAAGTGAGTAGTTGACATCTGGATGTTAAAAGAATGGGGAAAATGATACCTAGACAAGCTAGCTGACTTGGCAAAGGACCCTCCACTAACTACAGACTGAACCATTTCAGATCCATCAGCTTCTTCTTTCCCTCTCTTGGACATTAACGATTTCTATGAGCCATTAAGCAGGGTATTCAGGGAAAAGAGAAGGATGGGTGAGTTCATTTTGATGAGTTAGTGTCAAGATTTATTGATATAGAATACATGTCAAACAGTTTACATGGATTCTCATTTAAATTCCACAGAATCTCTATGGAGTTGGTGTTATTTCCATTTTAGAGATGAAGAATGAGGAAATTCGGACTACGGAGGTAAATTAGCCCTAGCCATGCAGTCAGTAGGTGTTAGAGCCTGAATGTGAATCATCTGTCTTTCTACACTATCTCTTAAAAAGGGCTGGATGGTGGCTGAGGAAGAGAAAGGGGTGGAGTTGGGAGATAATGCCACCAATTCAGGTTTCCAGGAAAGAAACTGCTCCCGTAGAGTACTTTAGTGCTCTAGGGAAGCCAAAGAGGTGTGCTGCTGAGGTAGATAACCAGGGGCCTGGGAATCACGGGACTTGTGTTTGCATAATCAAGGGAAGGAGAGAGCACGGAGCTAGTAATGCAGGCGATGGAATCGGCAAATCCTGGTTCTAACTATGGCTCTGATTTATTATCTAAAACTGTTCAATTCTCAAATTCCCTTTAGAAATAATCATCATAAACATAAATTTAACAACCAGTCAGAAGAAGAACAACTCTTCTGAATCAGGGAACAACTGTAGCCAGAGAATAAGAGTCCTAAATCTCTGCTGATTCATAATAGCCTCCAGTTAACAAAGCATGAGAGCTCAGCCTTGTAATTGCCTTAACTCCTAAAAATAAATTGAAGCCCCTTACCTATGGGGTGAATCTTAATTTACAGAAGAGACAATGTTGATAGTGGTGATTATTTCATGATGATGGGTGGATTACCTCACTTCTTTGAGATTCAGGTCTGTCATCCGTAAAATGACAATAATCATGCACAAAAGTTGGTTTTTGTAGATGATGGAGGTAATATGTGTAAAGTGCTGAGCACAGTGCCTGGAACAGAGCAAGCACTCATTTAAAGGGAGTGGTAATGGTGGTGATAAGGATGATGATGCCAACAATGACAATGACAAAAACAGTGATGCAAAGACTGACCACAATGAGACAGTGATGTGTTGATGTGGATGTGGTGGTAGATGATGATGATGATGATGATGATGATGACGACGACGACGACGACGACGACGACAAGGACAACAACAAAGACAACAATGCAATGATAAAACCATGATGAGAGATGATGAGAGGTGATCATGATAACTGATGTGTTTGTTGTTGGCAATGATGTTGTTGAGGGTGAATGAGATGAAGGAAGAAGAAACAAAAAGGAAGGAGGAAGAAAAACAGAAGAAAGAAGAAGAAGGGATTCAAAGAACAAATATTAGGATCGCTATAGTGCAGTAACTACAACTCACAAGTGACTGGGTCTCACATAAACCTGAGATGCCCTGTTCCTCCAACCAGACAGATATTCTCTTCCTGATTAGAGAAGAAATACCAAGCTCATCAATGGACATGGCCTCTGGGATCCCCACAACCCTGCTCGTCATCTAGCCCACTACTCCTCCAAGGATGAGAAGGAAACCTCAATCTTTGGATTCTCTGTGTGAAGAGAATATCTATGGCCATGTGCTCACCATAAACCCCCAAGCCAGACACTTTCTGTAGAGTGGAGACAAAGCCACAAAGACTAACAAAATACAGGATCCATCCCCAAGAGCCTATTTTCCAGGTGGACTAAGACCATCCCTGGGACAACCTGGCCAAATCACATGTACCATGTCATCATCCATGAGATGGAAATGAAGCCTTTCCAAGACTTAAAAGAATATGAAATGGACAAATAAGATCCTATAAGCAAATGTGCTCTGAGCTCTCTAGTGTAGTGACTATGAATACCTTAATTATTCCAATTTCCCATTCTTTCTTCCCAACATCCCACCTCCTTTCCTCTATCTTCTCAAATACATTCTTTATTTTTCAAAAGTGTCCATTTACATGGCTTTTTTTTTTAACCCAGGATGTCAGAGAATCATCAATTTAGCTAGGTGGTCCTAACCGCATCAATTGGGATACAGGGGGATAAAATTCCATTCTGACATGGCCCAAAACACTAAGAGACACTTCTCCCAATATGAGGGCTCTATAAATGGCCCGAAAATTAAGCAGCAATGATATTTTTATCTTGATATAAAAAGAACATGTTTGTCACTTGCTTAAAATAATTATTTACCCGAGAATGCCCCATGATCAATGCACTTCTTTGTAAATTGTAAATATACAACTCTTCTCATTCTTCCTTGTTCGTGGAGCTTCTGACCTAATCTCTTTCAATGCAGAATACCCCAAAAATCCCAATGAGTAGCATGGTTAAGGAAGTTATTCTAAGGCAAAGGTTATCAAACTCAAAGTCATAGACTTCTTTGGGGATTACAGTTAATGTTAAGATTTAGAGGTAAGTAGTGTGAGTTAGACTTTTGTCCATTATAACCAGAAAGTCCCAATTGGTATGCAAGGACGCAGGAAGTCAGAAACAAGAAAAAGTCAGGTCTCATTCCAAATCTTCTGACTCCCAGAACTCTCTCACTGCAATAAGCATCAGGCCGAAATGAAAGCCCTAGTTGAGATATCTTTTGTTTCGTCCAAAGACCTGTGTGGCCAGTGTGAGCTGGATGTTGCTCCAAGAAAGCCCTGCTTCTGAGAGTACCATGAAAGGAATGCGCATGCCTAAGAAATGCTGCCCGTGGATTTAGAAAGTTGACAGAACAGCTCTGGAGGGCCAGATGGATCCCAGGCAGCTGCGACTTGATGGAGGCGCTCCATTTGGCAGGACCAGGGAGAACCCAGCATGACCCACATCAATTAGCAACCTCTTCCGAGAGAGGATGGCTACAGCACATCGCTGCACTCCAGAGTCATGCAGCCACTAGAAATAATGGTTATGTCTCCATAGCAACATGCAGACATGTTTGATGTCATTTAAAAGAGAATACACCAGAAGTATCATTCATTACTGAAGGGATTATGACTTGGCACATACTCTCTAAAAAGTAATTTTGCAATATGCATCAAAAACCTTTAAAATAAAATAAATCATGACTTTTGATTCCGCAATTATCCTCATCTCCTGTATGAGTCTACCCTGAGCAAGAAATGCAAACACAGATTTTCTAAACAAGAATGTTCATCACAGCATTATTTATAATAATAGTGATAAAAGAAAGTAGTGCCCAAATGCCAATGTAGAAAATCAATTAAGTATATTATGATGTATAGCCATGGGATGGAGAACTATGCTAGCCATCGAAAATATGTTTAGGAAGTCCAGCTGGCATGGATCAGTGGTTGAGCGTCGACCTATGAACCAGGAGGTCACAGTTCGATTCCCAGTCAGGGCACATGACAGGGTTGCAGGCTCGATTATCAATGTGGGGCGCGCAAGAGGCAGCCAATCAATTATTCTCTCTCATCATTGATGTTTCTCTCTCTCTCTCTCCCTCTCCCTTCCTCTTTGAACTCAATAAAAATATGTTTTAATATGATTAGGAAGAATCTTAAAATATTTACACTGTGGTAGGTTAAAAAGCAGGACACAAATTGCATAGACAATATGATAACCAGTAAATGATACATGGTGTGCATTTTAATTTTTACATTTTAATTTTTACTTACCTGAATATGGCGATGAAGCTTCAGGTGTGGACTCAGTGCTCCTCTTATGGGTTTATTTGCATGGGGAGCTCTTCTGCAGCTAACGCGTAAACAAGGAGCTCCTAGAGAGAAGAAAGCAAGGACCGGTAAAGCACAATGCGCAACGTAACAGCATCTGATTCCAAACATTGAAATTTATTAGGCTCCCACTGAGGAGAAGTTCTAGGCAGAATTGAAAAATCTCAAATGTCACTTCATCAGGGAAGCCTTCCCCCACACAAGGTCCCATGCCGCTGATACATGCTCTCAAAGCACTTTATGTTTCTCCTTCAACGCACATAATCAATGTTGTCATCATACTAGTATATGTAGATGACAGGCAATTCCCACTCACCAGTCCTGCCTCATTGAATATGGCAGCCACTAGTTTTAAATAGTACATCATCATTAAAATCTAAGTGTAAATTAAATCAAGTCAAACAAAACAAAAATCCGTTTCTCAGGCTCACCAGTAAGGAGATGTTTGCATTAATAAGAGGTCCTTGATATAAGCAAGAAAAATAAAATCACACCTGCCCCTTAGAGTTGTCCCTTTGTCTAACAACCTGCACCTTCAAGATCTAGTTATGAATACATTTTGTAAAGAATTAACAGGAAAAAAATAATGATAAATGAGCTCTGAACTCTATCCAGCCATCCAAGTGAGTGGCATCAGCCCTTGAGAGCATGGATGGCACAATCGTGTCCAACTGCTCAGGACTAAATCTGTACTGGAAGTAGCAGATCTCTGTCATTGGGGCCAGGGTTTGGGATGACAGAACTGAGGAGCTGGCTGGCCCATTGTCTCTTAATCACTGATATATTTCCCTGATAGCTGAAGGACAGGAAGTTTAACATCTTGGGTCTGAACATGACCATGAGTGCTATGAACTTGGGAAGCTCTAGAAGACCCAAGCTATTCAACCTCTGTTTGCTGCCCCCTCACAACAGAAAAAAAGAGAGCAACATTTAAGAACCTCAATGTGGACCTGCAAGAAACTGCACTCTAACACACTTCCTTGCCTGCAGGAGGTGCTCGGATAAATGTTGAGTCAACAGATAACGCTCAGTGTTGGAGAGCTGGTACCTGGTAAGTACCATCCACTCATTCATTCAACAAGTATTCACTGGGCATCTACTGGGTGACAGGCAATTCTTAGAGACTTGGAGATACACCAGTGAACAAAACAGAAATAGACAAAGATATTTGCCTTCATGAAGCTTCCCTCCCAGGCTGGTTGTCAGCCTTGGCTGAATACTAGACTCTCCTGGGGAGTTTTGAAACATCCCAATGCTTAGGGACACACACCCCAGACATTCTGATTAAAGTCATCCAAGATGAGGACTAGAAACGGGTATTTTTTTAAAAACTTCCCAGGTGAGTCCAATAAACAGTCACCTGTGGACGCTGAGAACCACTGCTCTAACCCACTGGTTCTCAGGGAGTGTCCCCAGGCCAGCAGCACCAGAGCCAACGGGAAACTTGTTAGGAAGGCTTCTCCCACCACATACAGACTCAGGAACTCCAGGAATGCGGCCCAGCAAGCTGTGTTTTATCAAAGTCTTCAAGTGACTCTTTCAAAAGTCATTCAAAAGTTTGAGAACCTCTTCTCTAAGCAAAATGGACTGCGGAGCTGAGTTTTTAAAGACAGAAGAATCCTGTTATCTATCTTTTCCCAGTGACCTCCTGCCAAGTCATTAGCCCTGGACAGGCATCAGAGGACCGCCTCCCGGAGTTGGTACCTGACTATCATGCTGCTGGGTTTGCAGAGGTTCTCATCAGCCATGCCGGGCACGGCCTTGCTAACTGGGGCTCCTCTCCCTACTCAGTTCCTCAACTAGCAACTCCTCCCCAAATGCCAATAAGCCTGACATAGACACCCTCCGATTGACTTCATTATAATAAAATGCAAGTGTGATTGGCCCCCACGGCCATAGGATGTCCTGATCTCCCTCCCATAGGGCTGCCAGGAAAGTGCATACACTCATACACACACATGACTGACCGACTGTGGCACACACAGATAGAACCTCATTTTACAAAATGCATTCTCACTCTAATCATCCATGTAAATGTCAAAAACACACAAGTACGCATTGTTCACTCTCAAACACACATTCACATCCTCTTACATTGTCTAGACACACACACAATACACATACACGCACACACACATCACATTTTACCAGTGATTCTCAATTTGTCTGCACATTGGCCTTACTTAGGAGCTTAAAAACATTCTGATGCCCAGACCACAGCCCACAACACTTAAATCTGGATCTGTGGAGTTGGGACCCAGGTATCTGTGACCTTAAGAGCTACCCAAGTAGTTCCAATGTGCAGCCAAGGTTGAGAACTACTGCTCTACACCATGCCCCATGGCTAAAAAATCAAGAAGCAAGAGGGTCTCAGCTTTTTTAGGAAAGAAAGAGACAAGAGCGATGGGGGAAACTGGAATGCAAAGACTTCCAAGTCTCCTGTGGCACCCCCTGATCCACAATTACCTGGACCACCCACCTTTTGTAGTTGTTTATTTTTCAATTATTTTATGTACAATATTGTTTTAGCTTTCGGGTGTGCAACCCAGTGATTGGACATTTATATAACTTACAAAGCGATCACCCTGGTAAATCTAGTACCCATCTGGTTAACTAATCCTATGCTGAACTTTATATCCCCATGACTATTCTGTAACTACCAATTTGTACTTCTTAATATCGTCACTTTTTTCCTCATACCCCCAACCTCCCTCCCCTCTGGCAACTATCAAAATATTCTCTGTATCTATGAGTTTGTTTCTGGTATCCTTAAACTATGCTCTTTTTTTAATTCTTTTTTTTTTTCTTTTTGCTGTTCAGATTGGGTGTTTTCTGCTTCCTTATTTTCCAATTTGTTAATTTGGTTTTCTGCTTCATCTACTCTACTGTTGATTCCCTATAATGTATTCTTCATTTCAGTTAGTGTATTCTTTGTTTCTGACTGGTTCTTTTTTCATGTTTTCTACCCCAATCTTTATATTCTCTATCTCTTTGTTGAAATTCTCACTAAGTTCATCTACTCTTCCCTCAGTTCATTGAGCATCCTTATGACCAGTGATTTGAACTCTGCATATGGTAGATTGCTTGTCTCTATTTTTTTTTTAGTTCTTTTTCTAGAGTTCTTTTATTTGGAGCCTGTTTCTTTGTCTCCTCATTTTGGCAGCTTCTCTGTGTTTTTTGCATTAGGTAGCGTTGTTACATCTCTCCATCTTAGTAGAGTGGCCTTGTGTAGTAAGTGCCTTGTAGGGCCCAGGGGCACAGCTTCCCTAGTCATCTGAGATGAGCACTGCAGATGCCCCCACCCTGTGGACTGTGTGTACCCTCCTGGCATAGTTGAGCTTTGATTGCTTTTGGCACATCAATGGGAGGGATTTATCCCCCAGGCCAACTGGCTAGGAGGACTGGCCGCCACGACAGCAGAGGAGCTGCTATGCAAGGGCTGACCCCATGGAACAGGACTCACTTCAATGGGGCTCTGGTACCCGATGAGTCCACCCCTTGAGTATGTCACTTACTGAGGTCGTTGGGTGGTGCACCAGCATTGTCTAAAACTGACCACCAGATGCACTGGCTCTGGGGCCTCCTGGGTGGTGCAGGCCAAGATCAGGTGCCCAGGGCCACCCAGCATGAGCTACAGAGCTGTCTACCCCACTGCGTTTCCCGTGGGAATAAAATGAGACAATTCTGAAGCCACAAGGAACTGGCAAAACAGCAGGTTCTCAAGAAATGCACATAGGGTAGGTAACTGAGTGGAGAGGTGATGGGTATCACCAGCGCTTTGCTCATGGACAGTAAAGGACCACTGACTTAAGGGACCTCTGAAGACTCCAGAGTAGGTCGGAGAAGTTGAATGACAGGTGGGACTCCAATCCCTTGGGTGTCCCTTCAGCTCTTAGAAACAGGCTTCAAAGGTAAGTAACCAGAAACCGATTTTGCTTAGAATGTCACACGGTAACATTCTCTGCGTGCTTACTACGTGCAAAGCATTGTGATACAGAAACGAGAAAAAAACCACTGAGAGACACAAGCAAAACAACTTTAGAAGCTCTTTCCCGGCTGGAGTGGCTCAATTGGATGAGTGTTGTCCTGTGCACCAAAAGGCTGCCAGTTCAATTCCCAGTCAGGGCACACACCTGGGTTCTGGGTTCCATCCCCAGCCAGGGAGCCTACAGAAGGCGATCAATCAATGTTTTACATCGATGTTTCTCTCTCTCTCTCCCCACTTCCTCTCTCTAATCATGTCCTCAGGTGAGAATTTTTTTAAAAAAAGAAGAAAATATAATAGAAGCTCTTACAGGGTACAGCATAGCATAGAGCAGGGAGAAGTTCATTTAATCCACTGGAGGAGGAGCGACCAGGAGATGATAGGAAAAACTACACAAAAAGGGTAATGCTTCAACTGGGTTTATGAAAGATGAATAGGAGTTTGCCAGGCAGATAGAGAAGGAAGTGTCAGAGGAAAGTGATTCCTAGCAAAGGGGGCAACAGGTACAAAGATATAAGAGCATGAAATGCTCTGATGTGTTCTGGAATCTTGAAACCCACTCATAAGGGAGTCATACTAAGGGGTATAAGACTGCCATGTCAACTGGTATACGTATAGGGCATAGTGTTTACTTGTCAATAGAAGCAGCAATGAATGAACTCCATAGTTGTTATTATCAGAGATTTGAAACACCGTGACAGAATTCCAACCACAGAGAAAAATATGTATATGTAGAGGTTTGCCTTAGCGTTAATACTACATTATCTTTTCTTGCCCCATATTTACAACTTTTTGAAATGAATTGCATGGCTAAATAGTTGCAATGTTCAAAACCAGGCTTTTAAAAAAAAAAAAACTGCACAAATATTGAAGGCTTTTTAAAAAGTAGTTTATTCGTTCCTTAGTTGTTAGCTGCTGTCTGCCTTCAATATCTTATTCAGGAAGGGGACGACCCAAGGGCACAAGCTTCCCTCCTCAGCCTCGTCTGAGTTCGGCTTCCAGAAAGTCAAGTTTGGTTAGTTATTTGTAAGATAACAGGCCACCAGAGAGCCCTTGGTTTTGTAGTGGAGACTTGGAAGCTAATTCTAGGACTAGTTGCCAAGAAAGCTTTGGGCTTCACAGACCATGTGAGCAAACTTCCCCTGGGTAGCCAAAACTGAACTTGATCTACCTGGCAAACGGACTGGCCAGAGAGGCCTTCCTTGAAGGATCCTGTTAGGATATGGTACATACAGTTCAGAGGAGTGGGAAACACTCTCCAGCTGCCTCGTGCTGAATCTGCCCCTCAGCCCCCAGCTAACCAACCACCCCTGCCACCTAGCACATTAGCCGTGTCCAGGGCTGGCCAGCCTTGAGATGGTCCCACTAAGGTGAGCGGAAGGCAGTGCCCGCTGACAGAATGTGAGTCAGGGAATGATGGGGACACAGAGCCTCAACGCTTATAAAGAGTCCACATTAAACTGTTTCAAGATATGGGAGCATGAGGAAAAACCATGTTCTAGAAGAGACCATGATTTTATATACAAATTGACACTGACACATTAACTAAATAAATTAAGTAGACATTTGATTTTCTCATCTGCATCTCTGTAAATTTATGTATTTAAGTTGGTGTATTTAAGCATTTAAGCATCTCATTTTAAAAAATAGTGTCACCGTATATTCAAGGGATACAGAATAATATATTACTGAGTGCTACGAGAGAGGACCAGAGACCTGTTAGGATTAAGAAGGAAACGTGGGGTGGCCATATCTTTAAGCCAGTGGCCCTGTCCTCAGGTACCACCTACAAGGGGCACTGCACCCACTTGGAGGGTTCACATTCCTGGTCTAAACTTCCCCCCATGACCTCTCCTCCACCTCTTTCCACTCTGCCTTTGACATTCCCAGGTATTGACCTCACTTCCTGTTCACCCATTGTCATCCCCTCTTCTCTCTTTAAACCTTAGGCTGAAAACTACTTTCTTGACCCTGTCCTTACTTATTTTTCTTTTTACTATTCACATCAGCATCGTGGAGGCATAATTTATGTACAATAAAATGTATCCACCATACTTGTACAGGTTGATGAGTTTCAACAAATGTTTAAACCCATATATCTACCACCCCATTCAAATATAAACCCAAGGAATGCCCTCATGCCCCTTCATGGTCAGTCCTTTCCATCTCCGCCTGTTCCAGGATCTAATATGAATGGAATCAGATAGTATGTCCTCCTCTCTGTCTGGTTCCTCTCACTCGGAGTGATGCTTCTGAGGTTTATCCATGTTGTTCACGTACTGGTAATTCATTCTTTTTTGTGGTCAAGGAAGATTCCATTGTATGAATCCATGACTACTCACTTATCAATTGAATATGATACCTAAAGTATCTGTGAACATCAAAGTCCTGCAAGGCCTTTGTCCAATGTTGGGAAACAATTATTCATGTATCGTGTCCAGTTGTCTAACTGCTTACAGTGGCTCCATTATGGCCAGGAGTGGGATGGAAGCATCTTTAGTTCTTGTCCATAAATTTGCCTTGTTGCCCAGATCTGTTATCCCCGTCTTCTTCAAGAATGTGCTGTTTGGTTCAACTCTAAGACCCTTCTACCCCCCATCGCACCCCCCACCCTTAAAGCATTCCCACAATCTTTCCCCCTTCCCTGAAAACAGGAGACACTTAGTTAAAACTCAGACTCTGGTGACCAGGTTTCCTTCACCAGTGACAAGTCATGGTAGCATGTCCTCCCACCCTCACCCCGCCCAACATGATAGAATCAGAAGGGGACTTGGCTCTGTCCATCCTTCCCTAAACCCTTAACCCCAGTCTCATCAAGAGAAGCCCAAATTGAGGCACAGTCTACAAAACACCTGACCAGTACCCTTCAAAACTCTCCAGGTCATGAAAAACAGAGACAAGAAACTGTCACACCTCAGAGAAGACTAAAGGGACACAACATCTAATTGTCATGTGGGCCCTAGCTGGTTTGGCTCAGTGGATAGAGTGTTGGCATGTGGACTGAAGGGTCCCAGGTTTGATTCTGGTCAAGGGCACATGCCCAAGTTGGGGGCTCGATTCCCAGAAGGGGCATGCAGGAGGCAACCAATCAATGATTCTCTTTCATCATTAATGTTTCTATCTCTCTCTCTCTCTCCCTCTCCCTTCCTCTCTAAAATCAATAAAATAAATAAACAAACAAATAAATAAATAAATGTCATGTGGTCTCCTGGAACAGAAAAAAGGACACTTAGTGGAAAGACTGATGATGTCTGAATTAAGTCTGCAGTTTGGTAATGCACCCAAGTTGGCTTCTTAGTTTTGATAAATGCACCATGACAACGTAGGATGTCAACAACAGAGGACCTACGTAAGGCATATACAGGAATGATCTGTACCACATTTGAAAATACTCAACAAATATAAAGTAATTGCAAATTTTTTAAAAAATATATTTTTTAAGTGTCTAACTTGAACATTCTGAGCACATAAGAGCCAATGAAATAATAAACCCGAGCCTGTACTTTTGGGGAAGGGCAGGATAACTAACCCCTTGATTATTTGCATGTTTATTCCACTCTTTATTTCCCCTTTGTATAGATCTGCCTAGGATTTGTTATTATTAAACTAGAGGCCCAGTGCACAAAAATTCATGCACTTGGGGGGGAGGGGTCCCTCAGCCCAGCCTGCACCCTCTCACAGTCCAGGAGCCCTCATGGGATGTCCGGCCAATGGCTTAGACACGCTCCTGGCCTCTCTCTGTGGGAGGTGACTGGGTGGGCCGATCAGGGGATGGCACTGGCTGCTTGCCATCACCCCCCCATCACCCCATCGCCCCTGCACCACTGATCGCCGCTGCCCCACGATCGCCATCCCTTCCCTCTGCCCACTGGCATGCGTCTTGGCTGGCCTGGCGCTGCCTGCTCGCCGGCCCCACTCCCCACTGGCCCTGCCCCCCGTCAGCCCCACCCCCTGCCAACTGGTTGTTCCACGGCTCGGTCAATTTGCATATTATGCTTTTATTATATAGGATTGTTGCCCTGTTGACAGAACCAGAAATCCTTCTTGTGGCCTTTCTGCACAGCTTGGCCAAGAAACTGCCCCAAACCAAGGAGAGAGAGGCATGTCTGAGCAGAGAAAAGATATGTTCCGACACACCTCAAACCCCGACTAGCTGCAGGAGGAGGAAGACAAAGCTGGGGGGGTACATACTGTCCAAGGCTCTTTGGGTCTCAATACACCACCTAATGCCCTACCTTTTCCATCATTTTCTCTTTTCTGCTGGGAAGCAAAGCTCTCCGGTGTGGGGCGAGGCAAACGTTTTACAAGCCCTGCACTGGGCTCTAGTTTTATTTCCCGAGGTTAACCATCTAAATAAATCTGCTCTGCCTCACCTCTGCTAAACTGCTGGAGAAATGATGCCTTGCAGTCAACCCAGGTCAGATCTGTTCTTTCTCCCTCTGAAAGCTGCCGTTGGTAAAAGTTCTCGCTCTATCTAATGAACCAATATTAGCTTAACTACATGTTAATCACAAGCTGAGTTCTATGCAAACTTTTTTTCTGGGAGGGCGGGAGAGGAAGGAGGACTGGGGGAAAGAAAAAGAATATTGTACTTGCAAAGTTCCTGAAACAGATAGTAGTTCTAGAATTTATGTTCCTCCTAATGGATGTGGTAAAATATCTTTCAAGGGTGTCTTACCCTTAGGGCTCTGATTCTCCTTCCCAGTAAGATCTGACCACAGATAACTCTCAGTGCCCAGGTCATGCAGCTTCCATGCCTGGGAGAAAACCTTTCATCCGAGGTTCAATCCTTTTCCTTTTCAATACCAAACCATTTTCTTGACAAGTCAACATGAATTGTGTGCACAAGCAAACAAAAGCCACATCTCCTGGTGGTTCCAGCTGAAGATTTAGGGAAGTGTGTTTGTGTGGGTTCCTCCAGAAGTAAACCCTGAAATAAGGATTCAAGTCAAGTAATTTATCAGGAGGTGATCCAAGGGCAGGTGAGTAGAGTGAAGACAGTGAGGCAGGGAAGGAAAAGAAACCAATAAAAGGGTGTCATAAGTCCCTACTGTGGGCCACTGGGGCTTAGCCACACTGTCCCACTCTGGGACCAGTGCCAAATATGCACTTTGGATTCACCCAGCAGAGAAACCCAACTGTCAATCATCATAGGTTGGTGGCTACTCCTGGGAGTGTTATGTTCCCAGGACTTCAAGGCTCCCATGAGCATGGGCAAAGTGGGCTTGAGTGACTACAGAGAGCTTTCAAGCAGAGACACAAGGGCTAGCAGCTGAAAGTTAGGATGACTTCCACGGAAATGGTGAGAGCTGCAGGGATGTGGGCAGGGCACCTGCAGGAACAGTGGGTCAGAGCAGAGATGGGGATGGAGACCAGCCTTCAAACTGTGTTGGGTAAACCCCATCTCTTTCTTTGGCAGCAAGAGAAGAAAGCCTGCTGCCATTTTCAAATATGTGGTAGTTAGTCTGGCTCCAGGTGCCTGCTGGGGAACTCGGGGTGCAGTGCCCCGGCTTTCCCTCTTCTTCCCTATGGTCCTCAGAAATGGCACAGTAGACAGATGACTGAGCCACCAGGGCAGGTTCTGCCACTGATGGTGACCTTGGAAAAGGCTCTCACCCTCCCTGGACTCACTTCCCTCCATCTGCAGGGTGCGAATAGTAAGAGCTATCTCATTAGTACGTATCCTATCTAATAAAGATGGAATATGCTAACTGACTGTCATGCCCTCACAAGATGATGGCACCCAGTCCCCTCAGCACCTCCTCATCCAGCCAGAGTCCCCCAGTCCCCTCAGCCCTGCCTCATCCAGCTGGAGTCCCCCAGTCCCCTTAGCCCTGCCTCATCCAGCTGGAGTCTCCCAGTTCCCTCAGCCCCACCTTATCCAGCCTCAGTCCCCCAGTTCCCTCAGCCCCACAGGGAAGGGCAGTTGGAGACGATCGGGCCGGCAGGGGAGGGCAGTTGGGGACGATCATGCTGGCAGGGGAGCAGTTAGGTGTCAATCAGGCCAGCAGGGGAGGGTTAGGGGGCTATAAGGCTGGCAGGCAGAGTGGTTAGGGGCAATCAGGCAGGCAGGCAGGTGGGTGATTAGGAGCCAGCAGTCCTGGATTGTGAGAGGGATGTCCCAGTTTGGAGAGGGTGCAGGCTGGGCTGAGGGACCACCCCCCCCACCCCACCCCCGCATGAATTTCATGCACCAGGCCTCTAGTTTTGAATAAAAGCTAAATATTATCTCGAGTCTGTAATTGAGGAAACTGGGGTGCTCAGTGTTGCTGGGAGAATCAAATGAGACAATATACTCATAAGGAAATAGCATCCTAAAAAGATAAGTTAGTGTTAATGAGAACACCAGGAGAGAAGCCTTTTCACGACAGTATTTTGGAGCCAAGTTGGTAAAAATATAGCCATCCCCAGGCTGTCCTTGGGTTATTAAGAATTTTGTAATTGCCCTAACCAGTTTTCTCAGTGGATAGAGCATCAGCCTGTAGACTGAAGAGTCCCGGGTTCAATTCCAGTCAAGGACACAGGCCCAGGTTGCGAACTCAATCCCCAGTGGAGGGCATGTAGGAGGCAGCCGATCAATGATTCTCATCATTGCTGTTTCTATCTCTCTCTCTCTCTCCCTTCCTCTCTGAAATCAATAAAAGTAAAAAATAAAAAGAATATTGCAATTGATGTATGAAAATGGACAATAGTTTTAAAGATTATAAGACACATAAAAACCAAATGCAACCCATTATTCTTGTTTGGATCCTGGCTTCAAAAAATAGTTATGAGACAAATGGAGAAATCTGAATATAGACTAATTTATTAGATGATATTAAGAAATTATTATTAATTTTTGTTGTGTGTGATAACTATATGGTGATTATGTAGAAAAATAATCTTATTCTTTGGAAATGCCAATTTGCATACTTAGGTGTGAAGTGTATGTGTCTGTATTTACTTTTAAATGAGTGAAAAATGGCAAAATGTTAACAAATGCCAGGTGACAACTCTATGGGTGTTCATTATACTATCTTTACTATGTGTTTGAAATGTTTCATAATCAAAACTTCACAATGTTTTTAAGAAATGTTTAAATAAATACTTCAAACATCAGAAAAATAGAGAATACAACTGGATTTTTACTTAGTTGTTATATTGAACCCTAGTTCATATATTTTGTTATTGAAATTCTTATTGATATAATTGTAGATTCACATACACTTGTAAGAAATAACACAGAGAGTTCCTGTATAGATTTTTCCCAGTTTTCCCTAATGTTAACATTTCGCAAAACTATAGTATACAGTTGGCCCTCTATATCCATGGATTCTGCACCCACTAATTAACCTACTGTAAATAAAACAAATATTTTTAAACTCCCAGAAAGTTCCAAAAAGCAAAACTTGAACTTGCCATGCACTAAAGCACTAACTACACTGAATCCACATGAATGAAGCAATGTGTACCAACCACGCTGTAGCCTATCTGCAAATAGAGGTTATATGCAAATACTACACCATTTTATCTGAGACCTGAGCATCCCTAGATTTTGGTGTCCACAGGGGTCCTGGAATCAATTCCCCTTTGATACAGAGGGACAAATGTCATATCATAACCAGGACATGGATAGTATAAAATCTATTGATCTTATTCAGATTTCCCCATTTATATCTATGCCCATTTTTGTGTGTATTTTTAGTTGTATACAATTTTCTCACATGTGTAGGTACATGTGTCAACTATCATATCAAGCTACACAATATTTTTTAAATATATTTTTATTGATTTCAGAGAGGAAGAGAGAGGGAGAGAGACACCAGTGATGAGAATCATTTATTGGCTATCTCCTGCATGCCTCCTACTGGGGATTGAGCCAGCAACCTGGGTGTGTGCCCTGACTGGGAATCAAACCATGATCTCCTGGCTCATAGGTCAACAATCAACTACTGAGCCACACCAGCCAGTCAAGCTACACAATAATTTCATGACCACAAGTATCCTGTTGGCCTTTTATATAATTGCACCCACCTCGTTCTCTACCTGCACCCCTCCCCATCTCTAAACCTTGGCTCATCTCTTTCTAAAACTATATTATAAGAGTCATATTGCATGTAACCTAAAAAGTCAGCATGCAGTGATGGGTAAGATGAGACTACGAACCAGAAGACCTATGTTTGAGCCCAAGCTCACTGATGTGGAAAATTTCTGAGCGTGGGAGGTCCTGGACCATGATAAATCTATCCCCACAATACAGGCCCCTGTCAATTAAAACTCTCCTGATCACATCCTGACTTGACTGCTAACTTATTTTACGTTTCAGCAGATGGTCTGACCTTCTCAGGGTCTGCCTTACACTCATAAAAACAGTCTGTGCAACTATTAGAATTCCGCACCACCAGAAGAGGACTGATACCGCCGCAAGAGGGTGCTTTGCACTCTTAGCGTCTAAGTCGTGACACATGCACCTGTCTTCAGCCAAAGCGGCTCCAACATTGCTCAATTTATGTCCAATTATTTATTACGCGGTAATGTCTTCTCCAATTACTAATAGATAATTGCATAAGAGGAAATGAAACCCAGCATGCCGGGCTAATGTGACATCATTTTATGGGCCCATTCCTGCCTTATAAACACTTGCTGAAAAGGGGCCCAAGTGATTTAGTACAGTGAATGCAGGTAGACAGGGCCCCCCTTTAATTAGTTTCTGAACTTATTTAATGAGGCATCGTGGGTCCTGAAGGCTGTTATTGCTTAAGAATTCAATGTGCCATACAATTCAGGGAAAGGACCTAGGAAGGAAAAAAGGCAAACTGCTGACTGATGGCTCAAGTTCCTGGTGTGACTGGCTCAGCACCACAGGCATTCATCTAGGGTAAAAGTCAGAACCAAAACCGATGGGCAAGAAATGTGATTATTTTCTAAAACTGAACTTACTTCGCATTTCCAGAGCCCCTGTCACAGGGAGGGTAGAAACATAGTCCCAGTGGCTGTGGGGTTGTTCTCCGCTGGGGGTTACCTGGCTACCGTTAAGCAAGTATGGCTTCACCTCTCCATGCATTGCCAACCTGGTTCCAGTCTCTGCTTTTCTGGGTGAGGCCTGGGATGAAATACAGCCCTCCCATCAGCACGTGCATCGATTCTCAGTAAGCGGCACCTGGATTCAGGGGTCTCCCTTTCTCCTCTCTCCAGGGAAACCTCCGTCACCAGCAATGTCCCAGTCAGTTTCCCCTGCCTAAGCTCAGCTGCTCCTTGTGTTTCTCCTCTCACTCAAGTTATGCACCTTTTGTGGCCTTTTCCACAGCAGCCAAACACTGGGGATCACAGATCAGAGAGTTTGAAAGCTGACAGAGAACTCATAAATAACTTAATACGATGCCCTTTACAAGGAGGTCAGGCAGGAGTGGGGGTGGAGTAGGACTTTAAAACAACAGGATGAGAGAATTGTCTGGCGTGATAGAACTTGCCCGTGTCCCGACTTTGGTTGTGGTTATATGACTATATAACTGTGTTAGAGTATACAGAACTAGACACAAAAAATCACTTTTACTATATGATAACTTAATGGAAATTTAACTAAAAAAACCCAACAACATAGAACCAGCATGGTTGAGGGTTGGGATCCAAATCTTGAACCCTATAAAACTACTTCCTAAAACAACTACAACTTAGTTGACAAAGCATATATACTTATATATGTCCCTGAAATCTTGACTTGTTAAATACTTATATCATATCCATGTCTATCTACCTATCTATAAGCATATAGGTAGGTAGGTAGGTAGGTAGGTAGATGATAGATAGATAGATAGATAGATAGATAGATAGATAGATAGATAGAAAGAAATGGAGATGGAGATGGTGATGGTGATGGTGATGGTGATGGTGATGGTGATGGTGATGGAGATAGAGAGATATATTCTTCTCCCAAGAGCTTAGCATAATGTCTGGTACATAGTAAGTGCTCAAAAAACATTTGTTGAATGGAAATAAATTAGCAATCTGCATAAGAAAACACCATGAAAGAATATCAGTGAGAGACCAGGTACACAGTGGGGATAGCTTGAACTTTTGGCCTCCCGTGCTGTTTGCTTACTTGCTCAAAGCCCTACCAGGTGGGGACTCCTCTAATCATCTGTTCTAATAAAAAGTCAGTGCTAACAGCAGCTGTCACATTCTGTCGTCAGCTGAGAGACTTTCAAGTGACCCGCAATGGTTTTTACACCGACCTGTTTCTTAAGCTCCGGGCTCATATTGACCTGCAGTTTCAACAGCCCAATTTCAATGATTTCTAGTCACCGTGAACTCCGCAAAACCCAAACAAACTGTTGAATTCCTAGTCCCTAGATAAAACTCCAAGAAAAACCAAATTGTGTCTTTCCCATTTCAGAAAATGACACTACTAGGCACCTAGTTGCTCGAGCCAAAACAAAACTGTCTCTCTCGATTCCTGCCATCCCATCAGCCATCCCAATGCCAGTCCTTCCACTGCATCGGATCCTCATCCTCTCTCCATCCTCACTCCACCCCTCTCATCCTGGTCGTCATCTCTCACTTGGAAAACTGCTAGTCTTCGAGCTGACCTCCAGCTTCCAGGCCTGCCCTGCTGCAGGGCATCCTCTGCAGAACGCACTGGTCTTTTAAATGAAAATCACATCTTGCCCAGAAAAGCTTACAGGGCTTCCTTTCATGCACAGAATACAATCCATCGCCGGGCCCTCTGTGTGTTGACCCTTGCCCCTCTCTCCAATCTCATCTCTTTGTACTGTCCCTCCTGCTCATACTTCAGCCACTTTTGCCTTTTTTTTTTTTTTTTTTTTTTTACTGTGGATCAAATAACACCAATCTCATTCTTAGGGCCCCTCTCCTTGTTTTCCTTGCCCTGGACTGTGGCTGGATGCTTCTTTTCATGAAGGTCTCGCTTCAGGTTTGAACTCTTCCGATGAGACTTCTTTGACCACCCAACCCAAAAGAGCCTCTTTCCCATTAAAGAGTATTTGTTCTTGTCATCACAGGACCTGATATTTTTATTTATAAAAATAAGTTGTCTATTGTCCTCCTCTGGAACAGAAGTCTCATAAGTGTAAGGTTCTTTCTACCTTATTCTCTGCTACAGGTACAAGCCAAGAACAGTGCACCTAGTCGGGATGCAGCAAATGCTTGATGAATGAATTAACTGGAGAGGAATCGCAGGCACTGCATGCAAGGAAAAGTGATGGGTTATCCTTGGAGAAACTCTGAAAACTGCACAAATGGGCTGATAGATTCCAGAACACGTTTACAGGAACCATCTCTAAAGTACCAAAGAGTTCAGTGAAGAAAAAAAACTACAGCCCAGGGGCAAGAACGTCCTTCTCTTTGTGTTAAAACGTTAACACTCAACACTCAGGAAAGTCTTCCCTCAGCCAGAAGGGCACTTTCTCCAGGGTAAAGAGCATGGCCAGTATTCAGAGCATGAATTAGTATGTTTGTTGGGCCACATCCCCAGAGACAGGCCACTTGTCTCCTCAAAGGTACAGCTGTCTCCAAAACATGGTAAAGCTCTCCCATCGGTAATTTATATGGGCAAACTTAACAGATTGTACAATGTTGATTTATGGTGACAATTAGGAACATATTACCAAAGTCTATTTCACCATTAACATCCCTGGGGACGGGATAAATTTTAAATCTTCAGGCTGCTTCTCCCCTAAAGGCTGGGATCTTGGCTAAGGACTTAGAGATTATAAATTTAACAAAGGATGAAAATTGCAAGAAGAGAGTCTTGATCAGCAAATAATGAGTTTAACCAGCATTGCAAGTTCTCGGCAAGATTTACAACGCCTCCCTGCCTAAGGCCAAGGAATCTTTCATTTTGAAGTTTATAGGCACTATCACTTACTGTGTTTGCTCCAGATGTGAGAGTCTGGCCCTTGGATGGCATTCTTTATGGAAGCCAGTGGTCATTGTCTCAGCAAAACTTCCCTTCTGAGGACCTTTCTGAAGAATCCGTAGCTGTCATTTCCAAAGACCAAAAGGGGCATCTATGGCTTGAACAAGATGCTTAAAATACAGACCATTGGTTGCATAATCATCTGATCAGAAAGCCCAATGGGTAGTCTTCTACCACTCTAGCTTGAAAGAACCCTGGGGCTAACAGAGGTTGATTCTCACCTCTGGTGGTGCTACGTCACCTTTGAGATCTCCAATCACAGCAAAAGAACACTGGCAAAAACCAATCACTGTCTACCTGTGGTTGAACTGACACAGTCTGAAAGCCAACCATACTTACTTAAGTCAAACTTTCCCAAAGTTCAATCCAAAGGTCGCCTCTATCGGAATCACCTGAGGTCCTTTTAAAGAAAGTAAAAGTCCCTAGAGAAGAAAACACCACACCTACAGAACCAGAATCTTTGGGGTTGAGGTCTAGAAATCTTTATTCTTTGCCTGCTCTTTAGATTATTCTTATACACGCTAAATTCCAGAGAACTCTGATCAAGCTTTTTGGGAATAGATGACAGCTGGACTGGAGGAATCCCAGGCAAGCTCTCACAGTAAGCACTTCTCTTGCCTTTGTTTATTTTCCTCTGAAAATGCAAACATCATCAGGGCCTTGTGGGGAGAAAAGGAAGAAGATTCCTGAGGAACGTCCACCTCTTCTGAGACATTTGCCCTTCACTGGACCACCCACTAGCATGACAATATTTCTATATAATCCTGCTCACTTGTCACTTGAAATATGAATCTACAATATACTTGGCACTCCAATAGGAACTAGAATATTTTTAAGACTAAAATAACTTGAGTACTCAAGTAATGACTATCCAATAGAAGAATTTCAGGTAGCATGAAGGCTAATGGGGGAAAATAGTTTAACTATGACTATAGTCAAAACTACCTTATTCCTACCCTCACTCCCTCCCAAGAGAGCCATATAAAGATTGGCTCCCTCAATTATATATTGGAGACTGGAACCTAGAGCCATTTAGGAGTCAAAATTCCCAATGTTGTTTGGTCCTGATGCTTTCAAATCATGGCATTTTTATTTATTTTTTCTTTTTCAAATCATGGCATTTTAAAAGGGAGAATCATCCATCAAATGCAATGAGTATTATGTACACACACACACACACACACACACACACAAATAAGCCTAGAAAATATAGTGTTCTGCTTGGCAGAGAATGGTGGCTCAGTGAGTATAAAGTTTACCCATTCTTGTCACCAGAATCTTAACTACAATAATCAAAAAGTATCCAGAAATACCAGATAGCCATCTATAATAAATAAATATTTCTCTCACAGAATACATTTTCATAACACGAAGTGAATATGATATGGCCTAGTAGGATGATAACTGTGATAACCAGCATTTGTTAGGAACTCACTTTGTGCTTAAGAATTTTACATGCGTGAGAACTGGAATGCATACAGTCTTATGCCAGGGGCAACTTTTCTACAAAACTCTAGATAGTAAATGCGTTAGGCTTTGCAGGCCATATGGTCTTTGTCGCAGCTCCTGAACTCTGCCACTGTGGCATGAAAGCGGCCATCAGACAATAGGTGGCTTATGCAAATGAGCATGACTGTGTGAGAATAAAACTTTATTTATGGGCACAGAAATTTGAAAAAACAATATATATATATTGTTTTTTCCAACCATCTAAAAATGTAAAAAACTTTTGTTATCACATGGCTCATACAAAAATGGGTGATGAGCTGGATTCGGCTGGCAAGCTGTAGTCTGCAGATCCCTGGTCTATACCACTTTCAGTTCCTCACTCTTAGTCACTAGGCTATGACACCTTGATTAACAGTGTGCAGTCCGTCATTTGCTCATTCACACGTTCTTATTTTCATTTCAGAAATATGTACGGAACCACACACTTGGCTAGATGCTAACTAACAATGCCAGATTCGGTCCCTGCCCTCACTAAGCTTGTATCTCAGTGGGAGGAATAATAGACAGACAAGCAAGTGTTCTACTCTGTGACAAGTGTCTGAGGGCAATACACAGAGTGTACTGGGATAACTAGCTTGAGAATGAGGAGCTCAGAATGTCTCAACTTGTCATGGGAAACATAGAGACTTTTTGGACGTAGGGAGTCCCATTCTGGAAAGAGTCCTCTACTCATACTTTCACTTGCCCTTCTTGGGTTTGGCCCTTGGAAGACTGATGAATTGTCTTAATCATAGAATCTAGTCCATTGCTCTAATTCCTCCACAAAAGGTATATTTGTTTTTTTTAATTTCTGTATAACAAATTACTATACAGTTAGTAGCTTAAAATCACATGCATTTATTATCTCACAGTTTCCATGGGTCAGGCATCTGGACATGGCTTAGCTGGCCCCTCTGTTCAGGGTCTCACTAGGCTGCAATTAAGGTATCAGCTCAGCTACATTCTCATCTAGAGGTCTGAACGGAAAAGAATCAGCTTCCAAGCATATTCCTATTATTGGCAGAATTTATTTTTATGAGCTGTAGAACTTGTGGTAGCTTGCCTCTTCAAGGATAGCAGGAGAATGAAATTGTCTTCTCAGAATCATAGAAATGTAAACATTTATAAGTGCATATATGATAACATAATGAAGGGAATTGCTGGGGTGTTTCTCAGTATCTAGAAGGGTTCAGGAATCTGGAGAAGGGGCTGCGTGTAAATTAATAAAGAGACTAGACATGAAACATAAATTTGGAAGGCATTTTGGGGAGCCAGAGGAGACCTAGCTTCAGTAACCAAGTTCTCTCAATCTCTGGACCCCTAGCTTTTTATTAACACAAATTGCCCTAAGATAAAGCAGATATACATATCAAAGGTTAAGGTTTGGTATGCAGTAGGCATTGTCAGTCTGGGGGAACTGCCCTCGGCTGCTCCAGTAGCAGGCAATAATATATGCAGACTTTCAGGTTTGGGGAAATGCTTTCGGCCATTCCAGCAGGCAACCATATGATTCAGCCCTGCTGAATATAGAAGCCCATCAACCTTTTGAGGACTTCTTGCATTTATTATGACATGCTGGAGTTAGCTTCCAGCAGGGAGTGACATCACCCTTGCCACATAACATAGCTTTATCAAAGGTGTGACACTCCACCCTTCACTCCTGCTATATTCTATTGGCTGGAAGCACTTCACAGTACCAGTAAAAGGGGAAGGATCATCCACGATATTGTACCAGAGATTCCGGGGTCATTTTAGCATTCTGCTGCCACAAAAGACGTCATCTGAAACATAGGGCTGAGAGTGGTCCTTGAGTTATGGGGTTGTCTGTACAGTTAAAGAGCTTACAACACTGCCTGGCACACAGGAAAGGCTCATTAT
Organism: Cnephaeus nilssonii; assembly: GCF_951640355.1. Classification (NCBI taxonomy): domain Eukaryota; kingdom Metazoa; phylum Chordata; class Mammalia; order Chiroptera; family Vespertilionidae; genus Cnephaeus; species Cnephaeus nilssonii. The sequence goes on along the minus strand of NC_137073.1, from coordinate 26,342,928 downwards.
CATTATCCTTATCATTTGCCACTGTCGTTATCAAGAAGGTCCCAGCCATACTTCATGCAGCTCAGAGCATCACTCAGTCACTTCCAGGTGACCTGGGATATTACTATGCAGAAAGCAATGTCTCTTCTTTATCTCCAGGGACTTCCATCCTGAGTCCACATTCCCTTTGACGTCTCGGCATCTTCGAGCTGGACCTAATGGCTCTGTGCCATCTCATTTTCTAGGTAGAAATGTTTCTGTCAGAGATGGGTTATGTCAACTTTTGTCCATAACCTCTGAGCTCCCGGATTCCAAATTCTAATTTGCTTTGATTCAACGAATTCATCTCGCAGTCTATTATTGCATGCCTTCTGAATGCCAAGCATCATGCTTTCTCCTCAGTGGCTTTGCTCCAACTCATATCCCCAGAACTTTCTCATTTTGCCTGTTTTAATTTGGATTCAGTGTCACTTTTCCCTCCATTCTATTTAAGATTGAGCCAGTTTTTAAAAGCAATATCTACAGCTTTGAGGTACTGGAGAAATAGTGCACCACACTGACCCTCTCTTATACTGCATAGCAATGCATTAACTAAGCTTTTCTCTCTGCCTCTCTTTTCCTACACCTTTTCCTATTGAGATTCAAAATTGCTCCTTGCCTCCTCAAAAAAAATTTTTTTACCCTCTGGTACTTTAATTGACTGCCCTTTATTTTCTTTCTTTCTTCACTCCCTGCCCTCTGATTTCCTAGGAGTCCTTTCTGAAAGATTTCCGAAATCTTTCAAAATAAAAGATCCAAGCGGTTATTACTATATCATTAGTAATTATAATAATGTTATTAACAACAACTAAGATTGATAAAGCCCTAATTATATTCCAGGCTCTGTTCTAAAAGTAGCCCATTAAGCCCTCACCTCAGAAGTCAGAACGCTAAAGCACAAAGAACTTAAGTAACTTGCCAAAGGTCACGCAGCACATAAGTGGCAGCAGGATTCATGCCCAGGCTGTCTAATTTCAAACTCTCCACTTTTGACTGGTATGCTATTCCGCCCCTCTGCATAGACTATGGGGAAATTTTTGCGGAAATGGAATTCCATTTTCCAGAAATAAACTTGGACTACAAATGAGAGGCTGAGTTGATAAGAAAACAAGAGGGGTACGGGGAGTATACGTCTGCACTCCTGTGAAATGCGAGTGAGGGCCCTTTCTCTAACACCTCAAAGCTCTAGAGATTGCTTTTAAAAAATCAGTTCAAATGAAATTGAATGGGACAAAAGGTCACACTGAATCCAGATTAAAACGATGAGAGAAGGCAAAGATACAGTGGGAAAAGCGTTTGGGGATGAATTCCAGCAGAACTGGTTCAAATCCTGGCTTGAGACTTAATATCCAGCTGAATGTTGGAGGACAAGAAGGTCAGCCCCAAAACTGTTTGATTCAATAAATGTTTATTCTTTAAAGCAAGCTAGTAATCAAAAGTGGATTCCTTGATAGTCATTAAAACATTCATTCCTGCACATTCCAGAAAGTGGCATTTAATTACCTTAGTCCTATTGCTTTATACTTTTCAAGACAACAGAATAAAAATATATAGAGCCATAAATAATATTTGATCATTAAATCTCTATATATAAAAGAGTAAGTGTCCGTCTGACCAGTAGCTATGACGCGCACTGACCACCAGGGGGCAGACGCTCAACACATAAGCTGCCATGACGTGCACTGGCCATCCTATATAATAAAGAGGTAATATGCAAATTGACCATCACTCCAACACACAAGATGGCCACCCCCATGTGGTCAAAGATGGCCGCCCACATGTGGACACAAGATGGCTGCCACAAGATGGCCGGCAGGGGAGCGCAGTTGTGGGTGACCAGACCTGCAGGGGAGGGCAGTTAGGGGTGACCAGGCTGGCAGGGGAGGGCAGTTAGGGGCAACCAGGCCAGCAGGGGAGGGCAGTTGGGGGTGATCAGGCCTGCAGGGGAGGGCAGTTGGGGATGACCAGGCCGGCAGGGGAGGGCAGTTGGGGGTGACCAGACCTGCAGGGGAGGGCATTTAGGGGTGACCAGGCTGGCAGGGGAGGGCAGTTAGGGACAACCAGGCCTGCAGGGGAGGGCAGTTGGGGGGGACCAGGCCTGCAGGGTAGGACAGTTAGGGGTGACCAGGCCAACAGGGGAGGACAGTTAGGGGCAATCGGGCCAGCAGGGGAGCAGTTAGGCATCGATCAGGCTGGCAGGGGAGTGGTTAGGGGGTGATCAGGCTGGCAGACAGAAGCGGTTAGGGGCAATCAGGCAGGCAGGCAGGTGAGCAGTTGGGAGCCAGCAGTCCTGGATTGTGAGAGGGATGTCCCTCGAGGGGTCCCAGATTGGAGAGGGTGCAGGCTGGGCTGAGGGACACACACCCTCCCCATGTGCACAAATTTCGTGCACTGGGCCTCTAGTTTAAAAATAAACAGCACCACGGACCTGGTGCTGACAAACCAAGTGGGACACAGGCCCCGCCACCATCCCGACCACAAAGAGTTGAAGCTGTTTTCTGTGATCCCTGAAGGTTTTTACTCATTGCTTTACCTCACTTAATTCACTTGACACTCTATGAGGTTGACACTGTGATAATCCCCACCTTACAGATGGGTCAGCAGATGCTTAAGAAGGAGTCAGTCAGTCTAAAGGCCCTCAATGAGTAAGTGGCAGATCCAGGACTTGAACCAAGGTAGCATGATTCCAGATTCTGTCCTGCCCTAGCTAGTTTGGCTCAGTGGACAGAGCATCAGTCTGTGGACTGAAGCATCCTGAGTTGAATTCAGGTCAAGGGCACATACCTCAGTTGCAGGCTTGATCCTCCGCCACAGTTAGAGCGCGTGCAGGAGGCAACCAATCAATGTGTCTCTCTCACATCGATGTTTCTAGATACTCTTTCTGACCTTCCCCCTCCTTTCCACTCTCTTTAAAAATCAATGGGAAAATATCCTGGAGTGAGGATTAACAGAATCTGTCCTGTGAGCACTAGTATTAATTAGTGCTCTTGGTATTAACTTCCAAGTTACAAACAACAGAAATGGACTCTTTAATTAAGCAGAAAAAGGATTATCAGAAGAGTCCTCAACAGCCTTACAGGATCAAAGAAGAAATTGAAAATTAGACTATGAAAATGGGAAAAATTCGAGGGAACCTAGATGGTAAAAATTATAGCTAACATCTCACCCCAAGAAGAGTTCACTAAGAGTGCCCGTGCCTCCTCCATAGCCCACGTCTTTGTGTCAGTAGCTCTCAATCCAAGGTCTTAGGAAGGAGCATGGGATTGGCTCCACTTCGGTCTAGAGCTCATACTCTGTCCTCCGGGAGTCGTGGAAAACACATATCTAGCCTTTAGCTTCTGTAGCAGAAGCAGTGACCAGGCATATCTCTGAGATAGCCTGCAGCTGATGCTCAGCCAGGGGGAAGTACCGCCTTCACATTGTCTGTCCTATCAGTGCATCCCATGCCCTATTTGCTTAACAATTCTCTTCAAACTGACTCTACATTTTATTTATGTTAAAGGGAAACTTTATATAATGCTGAGAATATGGTTCAGTGTGCTAGCTATATTTTGTCTCCTAAAAGTCATGCAAATAAACAGAAAACTCTGAAAGTTTCTTAAGTTCACCCAGGAACCACCCAAGAGTACCCTGCATTCCTGGAGATGCTGCTCTAACATAAGCACCACCTCTCATTTGGCATGAGGTTGAGATGATAGAAAAGAAGTGATGGTGTCTTCAGAGACCACAGGAGGCTCACTGTGTGTCACCAGAATTCAGAGCCGGGACCTCTGGGAAATCCACCTTGGCTGTCTCTCTTCTTTCTTATTTGGCTGTAATAATGGAGCCCCTCTGCACCGCTGCTTCTTGGCCCACTCGACACTGGCACTGAGTGAGGAAGAAGAATGCAAGCACAGCCCCTCCTTGGGTGGCAGACGTGAGTGCCCTTCTCTGCATTTCCCAAAATGCTACTTAGGCTTAACATTTACTTTCTTTTAAGAAACAGAATTCAGCGCTATATATCCTATCTAATAAAGAGGGAATATGCTAATTGACCCTCATGTGGTTGCAAAGATGGCGGCGCACACAGCCAATAATGAGGGAATATGTTAATTGACTTCCCCGCCCTCAAAGATGGTAGCACCCACAGCCAATAAGGAGGGAATATGCTAATTGACTGCCCTGCCCTCAAATATGGCAGCATCCACAGCCACAAGATGGTGGCACCCAGTCCCCTCAGCCCTGCTGGGGCATCAGGCACGCAGCAAGGCCTGGCCCGCCCTGACGCGGGCCCGGCCACTCCGCATGCCTGCCTCCGGAGTCCCTGAGTCCCCTCAGCCCCCCAGCCGCCCAGGGCCACCCGAGGCTCAGGAAACCAGGGCTGGCTGAGGCTTGCGCTGCCAGCAGTGGCAGCAGCAGAGGTATGATGGGGCATCGCCTTCCCCTAATTGCTGGATCGCCTCCCGCCCCTGAGGGCTCTCGGACTGTGAGAGGGGGCAGGCCGAGCTGAGGGACCACCCCTCCAGTGCATGAATTTTCATGCACCGGGTCTCTAGTGTGTGTGTATGTGTGTGTGTGTGTATATATATAATGGGAAAATCATTTCATCTTACACCCTCTCTATTTCCTCTTTCCTAGGCCAACACACTGACCAAATAAATAGCAAACACGAACCGTACCAAAAAGGGGGGAGAGGGAATGGGAGATAGAGGCAACTTTGTTCAGGGAATAGATACTCTTTGGCTTGCAGTTAAAGTGATGAGCAAATTTATTTACATGACATATATCCATCCACCGAGGACTACCCTCACACCACAAGAGCATAAATGCTGCATAAAAACTACCTTCCCTCTGCACAGAGAGTCCTGTATACAGATCTGCTGTGAATGCAAAGCAGGCCACCCAGGTGGAAGGAGAAAGGCCTTCAGAGGAATCTGAGGAGGAGACTACATATCCCTGCACATATTCGTTCTCTCTCTCTCTCTCTCTCTCTCTCTCTCTCTTCCTCCTCTTCCTCCTCCTTCTCTTCTTCCTCCTCCTCCTCCTCCTCCTCCTCTTCCTCCTCCTCCTTCTGCTCCCCCCACCCCTTCCCTTCCTTTCTCCCCACCTCCCCTAGAGGAGGCGGATGAGCTGGTGGCCTGGAGAATCCTGAACAGAGAGCCAGAGGGGCAGCCTTGGAAAGAGAGCTGCCTGGCTGGCTCCCCTGCACAGAGGGAGCTCCTCTCGGCATCTCTACTCTTCCTCCAGGAAGCGAGCAGGTCACAGGAACTTATCTCAGAGCAGTTAGTCATGAATCCTCCTCCTTAATATAGTTGATGGAATTAGATAATCAACTAATTAATAAGTCACGCTGCTCTAGACTAATATCTATGCCAACACAGCAAGACACTGGAAAAGCACAAGGGAAACGAAGAAAGCGCAGAGGCTTCCCCTGCAGATACGAGTATTTACTCTGAGAGCGGCATCAGTTCAGCAAACATCTGTTTATTCAGAATACAAGCAACCAGGGAACTCAGCATAAGCAGAAAGGTTTCTTGGAAATTTAAAAGAACAGTAGGCTCTTAACACAAAGATGCTCAGGCCTTGTAAGATCTCAACATGCTCTCTGAACCGAAAGGAGATATTTTCCCCTCTAGAGTTTTATTATAAAACTAGTGGCCCGGTGCACAGATTCGTGCACATTGGAAGGAAATTAATTAGAAGAATCGCAACTTGGCAGTAAACCAGATTCAGAGCCCACAGTGCCCCAACAACAACATAACCCATGGCCGAAGGTGCAATCAATCGCACAGCCCCACGAGGAATCAGGCTCCCTCCTCTCTGGTTCCGGGGTGCATCACCCAAGAACCACTACTGCCAAGTCATCGCAGCTCGGCAGCTCCTGTGTTGAGCGTCTGCTCCCTGGTGGTCAGTGTGTATCATATGTACCAGCCGGTCGGCCGGTCACTTAGCCTTATATAGATGTGTTCCAACTTTCTGAAAATTAGCTGTCTGTGTATTTTCTCAGGGCAGTTCTCAGTTAGTGTGGAGATTCTGTCCATCAAGTGATCTACTTTGCAATGATTCCAGGGCATGAGGGCAGGATGGGGAGGGAAACAGAATGTAAACCATGTCCTGGGTTTATACCAGGAAGGCTGTTACTATTTAAAGAACACTGAACTTGGAGTCTAGAAAAGTGGGTGCGAAACCTGGTTCTTCAGTTTATTGGAAGTGTCACTGCGAGGGCATGAGCCTCAGCTTCCCCATCTGCATAATGGGAAAATCATTTCATCTTCCCCAAAGTGGCTAAAGATGAAATACTAAAGGGTGTGTGTGCATGCTTCACATGTTATAAGCATATTCAAATGCAAGGAATAATGACTGTCATTTATAACTGCAGACTCTCACGTTTGAATTATTCCCTCATTCTCTCTCTCCTTCCCTCCCACTCTCCCTCCTAGGGAGCATAATGATATTTGTGATAACTACTGCTCGTGGAAATTACATCTCTCCATTACTTCTTCCCACAGAATAAATTTCATCGAAATCCATTAAAATATTTTAGGCAATATGCCTGCTTTAAAAGTGTGATTAATCACTATTTTATTTCAAGATGTTGGTCTAAGAACAAAAAAGCTAGACTTTAGACATTTTGTGGTGCAATTTTATAGAATAGAGGTAGATTTCATTAGACTTAGCCACTCCTTTTAAATTGGCAACAAACAGAAAGACAGAGGGAGAGAAAGTTGGACAACCATGAACCATCCAGCAACTAAGCCAAGGTCACGATCTCCAATGTGCTTATAAAGGCTGTAATAAGTTAAGAAGAGAATGTTTTGCCCACAAACTCAGTATCCAACCAAATGACAAATTTATGGTCTGCTTAATGTCAAGGAATGGAAATGTTTTAAAACGATTTCCTATTATTCCTTGAGTCCTTATGGAATTGGCATTGGAGAGATGATTGATTGATTGATTGATAGAAGATGATAGATAGATAGATAGATAGATAGATAGATAGATAGATGCAGAGATGGATTCCACTCAGATTCTTTCTTCTGTACATGAGGAGACACAAGGCAAGGGGACATAAGAAGAAAAATACGTAATATGGCTGACTTAGAAGGAACCTAAAAAATAACCTTTAGCCCACCTTTTAATTTGTAAAAAGTAAGACACACAACAGGTACATGAGAAGGTGCTCAACATCACTAATCATCAGAGAAATACAAGTCAAAGCCACAAGGAGATATCATCTCACACCTGTCAGATGGCTATTGTCAAAAAGGCAAAACATAACAAATCAGATGCAGATGTGGAGAAAAGGGACCCCTGGTGCACTGCGGATGAGAATGTAAACTGGGAGACCCACCATGGGAAACAGTATTGAGATTTCTCAAGAGATTAAAATTAGAACTACCATATGACCCAGCAATTCTACTTTTGTGTATATTTCCAGAGGAAATGAAATCATTACTTCGAAGAGATATCTGCATTCCCATATTCATTACAGCATTATTCACAATAGCCAATGTACAGAAACAACCTGCCTGTCAATGGGTGCATGGGTAAAGAAAGTGTGGTATATACATACAATGGAATATTATTTAGCCTTAAAAAAGGAAATCCTATCATTTGTGATAACATGAATGAACCTGGAGGGTATTCTGCAGAGTGAAATAAGCCAGACAAAGAAAGGCAAATGCTGCATGGTGTCACTTATATGTGAAATCTTTAAAAAAAAAAAAAAAAGTCAAACTCACAGAAATAGAAAAGTGATTGCCAGGGGCTGGGGAGTGGGTGAATAAGGAGAGGTTGGTAAAAGGGTACAAACTTTCAGTTATAAGATGAATAAGATCTGAGATCTAATATAAAACATGGTGACTAGAGTTGATAACACAGTATTGTATAACTGAAATTGGCTGAGAATAGAATGTAAATGTTCTCACACACAAAAAGGCAAAATATGAGATGATAGGGGTGTTAATTCAATGGGGGATTCTTTCACAATGTATATCAGGTCAAGTTGTACACTTTAACTATCTTACAATTTTTTCAATTATGCCTCAATAAAGCTGGAAAAAAAATAAAATCTAAAAAATAAGAAGGAATTCATTTCTCCCAGGTCACAAAGCCAGTCCTGCAACTGTGATTAATAATAGCTAACGTTCCTTAGGCACCTACCACATACCAGGTTTTGCACTAAGCTCTCTATGTGTGATATCTCATTTAATATTCCCAGAACAATCAGAATGACAAGGACACTGAGGCTCAGGAGGAGAAAGCAACTCACTCAAGGTCACTCAGCTGGCAGGACGCAGAGACGGGGTTGGAATCTGAGAGGTACCCTGAGCTACACAGAACTCAAGACTCCTGGTTTCCAATCTAGGACAAGTTCCCTTTATGTAGCTTAATCTGAAATTTTAATTTAAAGTGTTTCTTTCATCCCAGTGGTAACTGGAAAATTCCCTTTTTAAATGAACATATGGAAAAACAATCATTTCCTCCAGTTGCACATTCCCCCTTTTCTAGTAACATCTACGGCAAGCACTGAAGACTGGTTCAGCTGGGGCCGGCTGCCCATAAATAAGTCATGCCCTGGTTGAGTCTGTGTGGCTGTCACTGTAAATATAACAGAGGAGTCAGTGTCAGGAGCAGCCAGCACTCACCTCCATGAGCACCTGTTTCCAAATTGCCCTTGACAGGCTCTGAGCAGAGTGCTTCGAAGGGATGCATTAAATACTGACACAGGTGCCCTGAGAGTCTGCCCTGCCACATCCTGGGGCGGGCACTTTGATTTCTTCCAGTTCCATTAGGTTTTGCCTTCACCACCTGAAGGAAGGAAGCCGGGAGCAGCTCCTGGGGCCGCTGGTCTGGCTGCAGGGCTACTCTCCCGGCCTCTGAATAGGAGGAGAACAGAACTATGAGTTGATAAAATACATGGTCTCCAAGGCTAAGAGATGTGGGTTTGAATCCCAGCTCTACCATTTAACCATTTACCAGCCACAGTGGCCCTAGGCAACTTCCTGAGTGTAGGACGTTTTCAACTACGGAATGGTTGCAGTAAGGATCACGTAAGTGTGTTAATAATAGCTAATGTTTCTTCAGTACTCGCTATATTCCAGGCCCTTCAATAAATACTGAACATGCATGTTTTACTCATACACCAAGAAGCAGGCAATATTATTACCCCATGTCACAGATGAGGAAACCGAGGCATTGAGGTCATATAATCAGCCCACTGTCTCACATCAGGCTTTGCACCAGACCACCTGGCTCCAGGCTAAAATCCTTCAGCAAACACACTGTTCACAGGGTGCCTGGCACATAGAAACTGCTCAATAGATTGCCGTTACATTTTGCCACTGAGCTGCCTCCTAATTGCTCGTCTGTTCAGAAAGGGCAATCATCAGTGTCATAAGGTAAGAACCATAGAATTATCATTTATATACCACAGGTCTGTGCCAGAGGCTTTGCTGATATTTTCTTATTTAATCATCACAGACTACTACATGCTAAGTCCTATTGTCCCCCACTGAATGTATGGGGAAGCCATGGGTCTACATGGCCAAGATTCTTCCAAGGCAAATTGGGGCACTGGGGTCCAAGTCCAAGTCTGTCTAACTCTGAGTCCACACCACCCTGGCAAGCCCTTGTAACATACACCATGTAAATCAAGCAGATCCTGTCCGCCTCCCTACTCCAACCTGGTCTCCTAAGACAGCGCTTCTCAAGTACACTATGCACGCATACCACCTGGAGATCTTGTTAAATGCAGGTTCTGATTCATCTGGTCTGGAGTGGGAACCGAGACTCTCTATCTCTAACAAGCACCCAGGCGATGCCATTGTTCTTGGTGTATGGACAACTCTTTGAATGCCAAGGCGGTAAGAGAGCCCTTCAGCTCCTCCATGTTTTCTCTCTCCTCACCACTTGAGACTCAAGAGGCTTCTAAGGTTGTAGAAGTGCGACAGATCATTAGTTTTGCCTTCCTTAGCTCTACGGAGTCAGATTTTCCAAACCACCCATGCCAGCCTCACCACCATCACTATAATGCACAAACACACACACACACACACTCTCTTAATTCTCTTAAATTTATATGTTTTTTTGTTACATGGTTACTGTATACATTTCACATTAAACCGTGCCAATGTCAGATGAGAACTAAAATTGTTCCTGGGAATATTTAACTCCAAAAAGAGAATTCCACCATAAGGTAAAGGCAGCAGCACCATCAATTTACAAGTAAATAATGACTTTAATGAGGATAATGAGCCTGATGACATTTGGTTGTACTACATGGTTAAACCTCCCACAAAAGACTCCCTTTCCCATCCTCAGAGTTAAACCCAAGAGAAGTATTTACGGGGTTCTTCATAAAGTAGCCCTCCCTTGCCAGCCCATGATTTCATAGCTTGCGGTCCTTCCGGTCCAGCCTTATTTCCCTATATGTTTCCTAAGATCCTCTTTGCCCAACTGTGCAGCTCTTTCAGATCCTTCATTGCCATGCTCATTCCTACTTCGGGGCCTCTGACTCTTTCTAAATTCTCTTCTCCCATCTATAATCCCCTGGGGTTCCCTCTGTCTCCAAGTCCAGACTTTCCTTCCAGAGGGCAGAGTCTGTGTTCAGGACACACTCATTGACCCCGCTCCTCATTCCAAGAGGTTGACTTCATAATCCCTCCAGGTGGAGTAACCCTTTTTGGTGACTTGACAAGAAGCAAAGAAAGCAAGCAATCGAGGTGAGAGAATGCCATAATGGCTAGTAACCCTGGCCAACTCACAAAAGCCACTAAATGACCTCCATCATCACTTAGTCAAGGATTTCCTTCATGAGTCAATGCCAAGAGGTAGGGTGAGTGAAGCCATGTGAACTCACAAGCATTGCATTCGTATATGCTGATGGCAGTGATTCCAGGGGAAGAAATAATAGACTGGTGCCGCCACCAAGAAGACCTTGCACATGACACTGAGTGCATCCCCTTTGGGTCACAGTTCAGACCTATTGGATGATCTCCATATTGTCCTCAAAGAAACGTCTCCTGGATTCCCCTCAATGATTTTCTCTTTCCTGTGATTGTGACAATGTCAAAACTGCGACATTACTGACTCTTCATCGTGCCTGAGTCTCCAAGTATCTCTCTGACAAAGACTTAGTCTAGCTGACCAGACTGTGTTTGCCTAATTCTACTGATTCAATACATGCTGTTTACAGTAACAAAATAAAATATACAAAATGATCCCTAGCACATAGAATCTCTCCCAGTTATAATTTACTTCCCAATCATAATTATTATAAGCAAACACTTACTATGTGGCAGGGGCTGATCTAAGCACTTTACATAGACTAATTCATTGAACTTCAAAATAACTCTAGAGGAAGGTACTATTATCTTCCTCACTTTACAAATTAAGAAGTTGAGACACAAAGAGGTGAAGCAATTCGCCCAATGTCACACAGACAAGAAGTAATAGTGTTTGACTATGAGCGCCAGCTGTCTGGTTCCCACACTCTTAGACCGCTACACAATACTATTGTTGTTTACAGGATACATATCCACACTTATTGCTTAACCTAATAAATTCTCCTTATTTTAATTCATTTCCCTCTCGGGCAGCACATTCTGTCATATATGATTTCAAACACCATGGAAATTTGAAGAAAACCGGACAGTGTGCTATGAGAAAGAGAAACAGCGGGAATCTCATTTCAATCAGGAGAGTAAAGGAGGCGCTCACTGGAGAATAAAACTTGAACTGGGGCCCGAAAGATGAGAAGAGATCAAGAAGGCGAGACCTGGGGGGGTGAAGAATGTCCTCAAAACATGGCCAAACCCCAAAGGCAGGAAAGTGACTGGTGCCTTCAAAGAACCAAATTAAAAACCTTTGGGGTTGGAATAGCGTAAGAGGAAAGTGGTGGGTGTGTGGGCAACTATTTCAACAAATGTGAGAGTGAACAGGGACAAGCGCCAGGAATCGGAGGAACGTGGCATCCGAAACTATTGGGAAGGGGGAGGGGGCATGTGCATGTTTAATGGGTGACTGCATGGAGAAGAGACTTAGATGAAGACCAGAGAAGGAGTGGTGTAGTATTGAGAGCTCCCAGGTGACTCCATTGCCTGTGCTTCAGAGGTGAAATGAGTCCTGGCTGGTGGGATCCTCAGGAAAACCCGCCGAATAATAGAAAGTTAGAATGAAAGGCAGGATAATGGAGAGCAAAAGGAAAATGAGGGATTCCCTCAACCCTAACACCAAACCTGTTGTTTTCTCTCCATATCTTCTTCCCACCTTTTCCTTCCCTCCCTCATCATGGAAGTCCACTGAATGACGGAACCGCAGATAACAAAGCTGCTCATCTGACATTGGAGGAACTCAGGATCCGAATGGATGAGTCACCAGCCAGATGGCCACGTGGTTGGCTGTCCCTGCCCCTTCTCCCCTACAGGACCACCCCTAGGAAACGCTGAAGGGATGTGTGGCAGAGAAACATCACCCATTCAGCCACGGGCCTCAGCTCACACGATCCCTTGAACAGGTCTTACTCGGGCCACCTCGTAAAGCTGCAGAATATAGCTCCTCTTTCTTTTATACTGGAAGTGTCAGGAGTCTCTCGAGCCATTTATTTGATGGAGAGGTTGCTAAATGTTACGGCAAACGGCCACATCAATCTGGGTAATAGCTGAGTGTTGGTGTCTGCTGAACCCTAAGACCTCACCAACCTGCAAGGAAAAGCTTTCCTGACCTCCAGACCATGGTCTGCATACATGCCGGGAACAGCAAGGCCACAGGGCACAATGGGCCCTGGCCTGGAGGTAAGGGGTGTTCTAGCCCTGATGCTGCTGCCAACTTGTGTGGGCTGGAGGAAATCACTTATTCTCTGGGGAAGCTTTTACTAGAAGGGAAAAGAGCCTAATATAAACAGCCCCAAGCATGGGCTTTAGAAGCAAGTGCATCCTTTCAGAACTGGGTGATGCCAGTGCATTCCTTCACTCCTCTAGCAGCTAACGATGGCTACCATACTGCTTATTGCTGTGTAACAACCACAAAATCCCAGGGGCACGTAGCAATAAGAATCTACACAGCGCGTGCATCTGCAATGCTGCTCATGTAGGCTCCGCTGTGCTGGCTGATTTAATCTGGGTTTGGCTGGGGAAGCTGGCTCTGCTCCATGGATGTCTCATCGTCTCCTGGCTCCAGCAGCCCAGCCCAGGTGTCTGCTTCTCGTGGCGATGGCAAAGATGCAAGAGAGCAGGCAGAAATGTTTACACGAGGTCTCGTAAGGCTTAGGTTCAGAACTGGCATGCTGAGATCTTCACAAAGCAGTCGTCTGTGTGGCCAAACCCAAAGTTAAGGGGCAGGGAAATAGACTCCATTCCTTTAATGCAAGGAGCTACAAAGTCATGTGGGACAGGACATGCTCAGAGGAAGGAACCAATGAATTGCTCCACTTGCCTAACCCAGTTGTCGGCAAACTCATTAGTCAACAGAGACAAATATCAACAGTACAACGATTGAAATTTTTTTTGAGAGCCAAATTTTTTAAACTTAAACTTCTTCTAACGCCACTTCTTCAAAATAGACTCACCCAGGCCATGGTATTTTGTGGAAGAGCCACACTCAAGGGGCCAAAGAGCCACGTGTGGCTGGTGAACGGCGGTTTGCCGACCACTGGCCTAACCCAACCTCCAGGCCACTGTTCTCCCAACTACAGTGTGCCTCCACCTGGAATGAGCCACCATCCACCTATCTAAACTCTACCTATTCTACAAGCCCCAGACCCACATCCTCCACCAGGAAGCCTTCTCCAGCCCCACAGTTGGCCACTTGAGCGTGTTCACCCTTAGGTTTTAGGTCCATGCTTCCTATCCCTCTGGCCAGCTAGTGGCTGCCTCCTAGAAGACCATGCGAAATGTGTCTGCCCAAGATGCTAGCCCCTCACCTGCAGCTCACTCAGCAGGTGCCGGCTGGTAGGTTAGGCTTGTGTGAAGGGGATGCGGTGCTGGTTCTTACTTTCCTAAGAAGGAGAGGAAATGTTGATTGTCTCTGCTATAAGCGCCTTACCCGAAACCTCTGGGGTGCAAAGTGGTGTGAATCTCCGCTGGCCTCACTGAGTGGGAACCAACCTGTGGCTCACCTGAAGAGGGCGCTGTGCTTTCTCGCGTGCCCCATAGCAGCACTGCTTGTGCGACGGTTGTCACCAGGCCCCTTTCAGCTTGCACAAAGAACCTTCATCCTCCGGAGCCCAGACCTAGCCCAAGCAGTAGGGCTGAGCAGCAGACCATATAGGGTCCCTCTCGGGGATCCTGAGTGTCTCATGTCAACCACAGTACCTAAATGTTTCTCGTTGAAAACACTTTGCTCCACAAAATCAGCTGCTGCACAAAGACACTGTGGGTTATAAACCCACACACTCAGACCTCAATTTAGATGTATACGATCCATACTCAACTACAAATTTAATTTTGTAAAAGTGAGAAAATTCGGCCGAAGAGAAATCAAATGTAGGACAAAACAAAACAAGATGAAGCCAAGAGCATGACAAACACAATCAATTACATTGCATCCTTAGTAACACCTAGCTTCAAGGTGCTAGGAGGAGTCAGTGATGAAACATGTGTGATGGGACCAGTCCAGTTTCTGCCATATAGCCCAATGAATGAGCTCCTTTCTCCCATTCTATTTTTAAAATATATTTTATTGATTTTTTATAGAGAGGAAGGGAGGATAGAGAGTTAGAAACATCGATGAGAGAGAAACATCAATCAGCTGCCTCCTGCACACCCCCTACTGGGGATGTGCCTGCAACCAAGGTACATGCCCTTGACCGGAATCGAACCCGGGACCCTTCAGTCTGCAGGCCGACGCTCTATCCACTGAACCAAACCAGTTAGGGCTCCCATTCTTTTCATCTTCCTTATCAGGCTCCTTCATTCTATTTTTATTTTTTTAATGTTGTTTTTTTTTAATTTCTTTATTGATTATGGTGTTACATATGTGTCCTTATTCCCCCATTACCCCCCATTACCCCACCTCATTCCCTCACTCCCCTGTTGTCTGTGTCCATTGGTTAGTCTTATATGCATGCATACAAGTCCTTTGGTTGATCTCTCCCCCTTACCCCCACCCTCCCCTACCGACCATTAAACCTCAGAGGGAAGGTAGGCTCCTTCATTCTAAAGATCTCCCTCACCTCTGGCTACAGGATCATGCCCGGTGGGTCTCAAAATAAATACAGTCTGCCCTAGCCAGTTTTTCCCAGTGGATAGAGCATCACCCCATGTACTTAAGGTTCCCAGGTTCGATTCCAGGCCAGAGCACGTACCTAGGTTGCAGGCTTGATCCCCGGCCCTGGTCGGGGCACATGTGGGAGGCAACCAATCCATATGTCTCTCTCACATCGATGTTTCTCTTTCTCTCTGTCTCTCCTTCTCCCTTCCACTCTTTCTAAATATCAATGGAAAAATATCTTTGGGTGAGGATAAAAATAAATAAATAAATAAATACAGTCTGATCCCCACACAGATGCCTTATCATCCTCAAGGGCCACCCAAAGTTCTGTTTTTGCAAAGTCAGTGGGAGCCCCGCCCCCTGCACACCAGGCCGGAGATCCTTCCTCCTCTCTTTACTAAGTGCCTGGGGACTGTTCTACACACACCTCTCAGCAGCAGCTGTAGACGTGCGAACAGAATTCATTAGCTCCATAACTGGTCCTGGTGCTCCCCCTCCCTAGCACTCCTGCTTCGCCAGACATCTGTGGGCTCTGGCAGAGAAAAGAGAGAGTGAATCCCACATCCCCTGATGCCCCGTGGCGGCTCCGTGGTCACCTGGAGCACACCGAAGTGGCTTCCTGCTTTTGCAGGCACGAACCTGAGCCTGGCAGAGGCCCTTCAGGCCTGGCCGTGCCGCTCTGCTCAGAGTGCAATTTAGCACATGTTTTCCACACTGTTCTGGAAAGTGGGGACCTAAAGAGATTAGGTAATTGGCATCCCAAGTCCTAGCAAGCCCTGATTCCCACAGAGCGCCTTGTTACTCTAATTGCTCGGAGACCCATTTTCATATCCCAAGACCAGGAGTCAGACTGTAATGACCTGAAGGCAACATATACTACACTTTCTCATTGCCTCTGCTCTGGCCAGAATGAAGTTTTCTATTTTAGCTGTGGTGGCAGGGCCGGACCATTCTAGGGACACCTGTGATCCAAGAAGGACCCTTAGGTCAGGGTCCACAGGAGGAAGGGATTCATCAGGGTTATCCCAAAGTGGAATAGGCTGGATTTGGGAGGTTATGGGCACTCAAGGGTCCAAACTGACCCCCTTGGTCAAGCTAGAAACCTGGGCATTATGTATAGTTCTTCCTCTCATCCTCACGGACTTATCAAATCTACAAATCCTGACTATGGTAACCTGCTAAATAGCTCTTGAATCTCACCCATCCTCTCTATTTCCCTTACCACAGCCTCAGCTCTTCCCTTACCACAGCCTCAGTTCATCTCTTACCTAGACTATTATCTACACTCACCCCCCTCCCCCACATACACACACATAAACCACCAGATTTGAGTCTCCAGTCCTCTACCCAGGGATCAGCAAACTACAGCTCATGGACCAAATTGGACCTGCCATCTATTTTTGTAACTAAAGTTTTATTGGAATGCAGCCATGCCCATTTGCTTACATATTGTCTTTGGCTGTTTTTAGGCTACAGAGTTGAGTAGTTGCAAGAGACCATGTGGCCCACAAAGTAAAAAATATTTACTATCTGGCCCTTTAAGAAAAAGCCTGCCAAGCCTGCCCTAAACCACCACCAGTGTAAATTCAAGTCACTTAATCAAGATTCACCAACTGTTCGCCCTGCCAAATAGGAAAAAATGTAAATTCCTTGGCATACATAACAGCATCTTTTATGAATCAGTCCTTAGTTAGCTCAGGAATTATAAATTGGCAGCCCACAGGCTTCTTCTAGCATATATTGTGGCCCACACAAAGTTTAAAATATTACATTAATTGCCAACTTTTTAAAGATTATACATAAAATTATACATAAAAACACAGACTCTGACTTATCTTGAAAAATAGGGAACTCTGGCAACAATTGAACCCCGTTTCCAAATGGCACCTATCAGCCAAAATCAATGGGCATCTGCCCCCATTGGATGGTGCCTGTGCTCTGGAGTTACCCAGACTCCACCACTCCCTACTGCCCTACATCAGGCCTGCTTCATTCATATAGGCATGAATCTCACAGCCCCTGGCCTTCCTTCGTTCTTTACCAACCAGCCCTCTTTCTAGAACTATTTCCTGTAGTTACACCAAAAGACTGAGTTCCCAAAGGAGCCATGCTCTCTCCCACCAACACACTTTTGCCCATGCGATCCCCTTGCATTAATCTTCTAGGGCTGCCATAACCAAGTACTGCAGAATGGGTGGTGTAAATAATAGACATTTATTTTCTCACAGTTCTGGAGGCTTGAGGTCCAAGATCAAGGTGGCAACGGGTTGCTTCCTTCTGAGGCCTCTCTCCTTGGCTTGTAGATGGACATTTTCTCCCCACATCTTCGCGTGGTCTTCCCTGTGTATGTCTGTGTCCTGACCTCCTCTTCTTATAAGGACACCAGTCATATTGCATCAGGGCCAACCGATGTCCTCATTTACATTTAATTATTTTTTAAGGACCCTATCTCCAAATACAGTCATATTCTGAGTTACTGGGGCTTAGGACTTAAATATATGAATGGGAGGAGGAGGGCACGATTCAGCCCATAATATCTCTCCTCCAGGAATGCCCAACCCTACTTTGGTCATCTAACAAACGCTCCCTCTTTCTTTAAGAATCTGATCACGCACCGCCTCCCTGGTGAGGCCTCCTCAGAAATCCCTTGCAAAAATCCATCTTATATTTCTCTGCAACTTGTGCACACATTCACTAGAGAACTATCACCTTGCCCTGTAATGATTAAACCCCCTTTTCCCCACAGTGAACGGTGAGAGCCCATCTCTGGGTCAGACAACGGGCAACCAGACCTTGGCTCAGTGGATTTTGAGCCCTTGGCTCTACTTCTAGGGGTAGTAACTATTCCTTTTCACCTCTATTCACTCAATAAACATCTACTGGGGCCTTGCCACATGCCAGGCACTACTCAGCCCTGAACAAGAGGGACAGAGTCCCTGCCTGCATGGAGTTTATGTTAGTGAGGGGAAAGAACAACAAACAAGTGCATGAACAAAAGTGGCAAATCTCACAGCACCAAGCTTATCTCATGTAGGTGTTCAAAAGCATTCAAATGAATGCCATGGAGGGGGGAGGGGGGATGTACGAACAAGGGGTCTGGATATCTTAGAGCAATTCCAGATGTGGAATGCTGTGATTTTTTTTTTTTACTCTGAGTTGCTGAGGCAGTTAACATGTAGAATGTTAGGTGGCCTACCCCTTGTCCTGAAAGCTAGTGTCGCTAGCTAGGTCACTGCATCCCACTATCCCTCCTTAAATCATGGGACCCCAAACCATCCCTAGGAAGAGACATGAGACAAAGCCCACCGACGTTTCCCACGGCCCCTGACTCAAAATCCACTGAGCCAAGGTCTGGTTGCCGGTTGTCTGACCCAGAGATGGGCTCTAGTTTCCTGTGTGCAACTTTTTGGGTAGATTTGTGAAGAAAATGGAAGCAGGGCAGGTGACTAGGCCTAAGATGACCCTCTCCAAGTAAATGATACTCATTTTAGGTGCATCACGGACTTTATCAGCTTGTAAAGAAGTGATGGGCAATTTCTAGAAATTCTCTAGTAATATCTGAGAAGTGGTACAAGCCACACAGGGATCCCCACTCTGATAAAAGCACAAAGCCAGTGGGAACTCAGTATGGCAACCCATAATGTCTGCTCTCTTCCTATTCTCTATGATTTTTTTTTTGAAAATGCTATTTGGACACTTATGGAACAATTTAAGTAGATTAGAATATGGGCACAAAATTTACCCATGGAACTCTGTGTCCTCAGATATTTATTCAGACATAAAATTTAGAATCATTTCTGTCCCATAAAAATTTGTTAAATTTACAGATTAATGTTAAATGTATAGGTTAGTAGGAATTGGCTTAAAATTTGGGGCATCCCATTCTAGAATACACCTGGTGGCCTTTTACAGTATTTAGAACATTTTATAAGTATATTCCAATATGTCCTGCATATCAATTACCTGTTGCTAGGTGTTTTATATTGCTGGTGACCACTCTCAATGAAATCTTTTTAAATTATTTTCTACTAGATTATTGTTGGTAAAGAAAAGGGAAAATTCAAACAAACTAGTGAATTCTCTTATTGCTTCTAACAGTTTTTAGTGGATTCTATTAGATTTTCTATGCAGACATGCCTATGCCTATCATTTTATGTAATGATTCCTTTGCCATGTTCTTGCCAATATTTATCCTTAGTTCATTTTTTCCCATCACTGTATTGGAAAGCAATCCAAAGTGCTTGTAAATAACGACAGAGAGAGTAGTTTCTCCATATTCAGTGGAAATGCCTTTAGTATCTCTCTGCACCAACAGCCATAATGTTGGCTGGCTGTTGGTTTGGTACAGATGATTTGGGGGAAGGGGAGGGTGAGTTATGTTTTAAATATGCATTTTCAGATTCCAATTGTCCTATATCAGTAATAGACATCAGGCTTTATCAAATAGTTTTAGGGATCTACCAAGATGATCTTAAGACTTATATGAAACTCTCTTCTGTGCTATAGATGTCCATAATCCTTTCTTTTCTGGTGTTGCAGGCCCAGCAGTGGAATTACTGGGTCAGTGATACAAACATTTGAAGTCTCCTCGTGCATCTTATTAAACTGTAACCCCAAAGGATGGAGCCAATTGACACTCCAGCAGTGGATGAAAATGCCTGTTATACTAAACTCTCACCAGCACTGTGTTTTATCAACTACAATATCTGTCAACTGATACAACTATTGAATGTTGGCTAGAAGATACACACTCTCCTACTGCAACTACTGGAAGGGCCCTTAAGAAATGCCTAGTGCAATGACTGAGAAACATTTTGAGGTCACAGAACTATAATTATCTGAAAAAGTTATATACCCTCGTCCCCCCTACCACCCCCCAAAAAAAGATGTGCATACACGGAATTTTTTTCTATAAATTTCCAAAGATTCCAAGATCTCCAAAGGCTCCTCAGTGGAGTGTCACAGATGCACAACGCAGACATTTGACTATCCCAACACCTCCATTTTACAGGTAAGGAAAACTGAGGCCAGAAAAGTATGGTTAAAAACTAAAATGAAACCTTTTTTTTTAACTTGTTTTAAAATATTTGAGGAGAAAAGCTTATATTGGTTTTCTACATTTAAATAAAGAAGATATTTTTCACTTTGAAAAAGGAAAACCCTTTGGGAACCAGCAGCATTAGCGAACTAGCTGTGAAGATTCCTGAGGCGACCACTTTAAGGGAGTCCACGTGCATTCTCATGGGGCCAGTGGAAAATGCACCTGAGCGGGAAGGAGAAGACCCAGGGCCTGGTGCCGACAGGCCAGAGAGTGAGGGTCCATCCTCAGGTAACTCATGAACCCTGTGAGCCTCACTTTTTGCATCTGCAAAATAGGGAATAGCATTGTAGGTTTTGGGGGGTTGTGTGTGTGTTTGTGTGTGTCTTGAAGGCTGCACGTGTGTGTGTGTGTGTGTGTGTGTGTGTGTGTGTGTGTGTGTGTTTTCGGTTATGTTGGGGGGGTAGGTTGCATGGGAGGGAGTTGTGGGTTGTTTGTGATTCTGAACTCGGGTTGTGTGTATGAGCTGTGTGTTTGTGTTGGAAATGAAGCTCGAGGCTAGGCTGAGCCGACTGTGGATGGAATAGTAGAGACTGTTGCTGCCCCACTGATAGCCCTTCTTCAATGCAAGACATGAGGCCTCCAAATGCCAGAACGGGTGCCACTTTGCCTGCGGACCTTCTCTGGGGCTAAGTCCCCCTGTGGCCCCTCCCTCAGCAGGCTAGCAGTGCCACTGAAATCATGCTCCCCATCTTCAGAGGTCCCCAATCAACAACTGACGAGGAGTAAATATCCTGCCCCCCTCACCCTGGGGAAGATGACTCCAAAGTTTGTGTTCTGTGCCCTCCCTCCAGCTCCCAGCAGGGTCCCCCTCCAGTTGCCTGTGGTGCTAACTCAGTGCTTGACAATGACCCTCTGTTGGTTGCTTTCCCCTCCTTGAATCACTCCCATGCCCCTATGAGGCTGTTTCCTGAGATCCTGCCCAAACAAATGACCCGTTCTCACTTCCATGACCTCATTGGTCCATGTCTGGGTGAACCCAAGCTACCGTGCTGAACCTGACACTGGGCATCGCACAATCTGGAATGTGTTTGAAAATTTAAATAAATGAGACCAACAGCTCCAGCAACATTTTAGAACTCACAATTCATACCCCAAGGAAGGTGCATGAAGCCCCCCAAACAAGGAAGGGCATCTGCCTCCCTGCCAAGCAGGGGTGGACACCCTCCAGGGGTCCTTGAGATTCAGAGCATATAGGTGATTCATCCTCCCACCATCCAACAGGCAGCTGCAGGTGGACCTGCTTTAAAGGCGAGAATCTAGGCCATTCCCAGCCTCTGGTCCTGCTGGGGTGGTTTTCCTGGGGAGACCATCACTGCCAGGCGGGTGAGGCCGGGGAACTGTCGCCCGCTAAGCATGATGGACAACACGGCCTTCCTGGCTGAGGCGGCTTTGAGATGGTTCTGTGTCAGTCTCGTTCTTTAGCATGAATGAGAAAGGATGGAGCTCGGCCCCAGGATGCCGGGAGGAGGGCCTCAGAGCAGCGCGTGCACAGGTGGGAAGGAAGGAAATTGAAGGAGAAGCCTTTGGGCCCTCAGGATGGATGGGACCCACCCTCTGCTGTTGTTGGGCCCTCAGTCTCTCCAAGGAGCCTGCTTCCTGCGGATCCTGGCGGGCTGGCATCGCCAACATAAAATGGGGCTAATCATACCTTTCTCGTGGCATTGCTGAGAGGGTTAAGTGCGACAATGTATGTGAAAATCCCAACACGATTCCTAACACATCCTGTTAATTACAGACACTCCTCAACTTATGATGGGGTAATATACCGATAAACCCATCATAAGTGGAAAGTATCAGAAGTCAGAAATGAATTTAATACATCTAACCCAGTGGTTGGCAAACTCATTAGTCAACAGAGCCAAATAGCAACAGTACAACGATTGAAATTTCTTTTGAGAGCCAAATTTTTTAAACTTAAACTTCTTCTAACGCCACTTCTTCAAAATAGACTCGCCCAGGCCGTGGTATTTTGTGGAAGAGCCACACTCAAAGGGCCAAAGAGCCGCATGTGTCTCGCGAGCCGCAGTTTGCCGACCACTGATCTAACCTATTGAACATCATAGCTAAGCCTAGCCTACCTTAAAAGTGCTCAGAACACTTACATTAGCCTCCAGTTGGGCAAAATCATCTAACATAAAGCATATTTTATAATGAAGTGTTGAATATCTCGTGTAATTTATTATGCGTATCATTTTTTGCACAATCATAAATGTCGAAAAATTGTAAGTTAAACCATCATAAGTCGGGGACTGGTTGTATTCCTTTCCTCCCCATTATAATAACTAGCACTTGGGGAATACTTACAACAAGCCAGGCACTGTTGAGTGGACGCTGTAAATGTTATCCCCTTTAGCCCTCTACAACCCTAGGAAGAAGGTCCTACAATTCATCCCATTCTATAGATTAGCAAACTGAGTCAGAGAGGTCATTTTAAGTGCCATGAGTTCCCACACTTGCAGGGGTGGCACCAGGGTTGGAACCCAGCAGCTGTGGTTCCAGAGCCCAAGCTCTTCACCATCCCACTTTCTCTCTACTTACAGGAGGGCCGCTTTCCCATGAAGAACACTATTACTAGGCATTGTATCGATTGTATTACTCTCTTGTGTACGCTAGCTTCAAGACACAAGTAAGTCCACAGTAGTGTCATTGGTGTTATATTTTATAACTCTGGCTTTAAAATCAAACAAGCCAAAATAACGATGCTGAGCAGCAGCATCCTTACCCAGGAACTTGTTGGAATGCAAATTCTTGGGTCCCGTCCCAGGCACCTGCGTGTTACCAAGCCCTGCAGATGCTGGTAGACCCTGAAGTCCGAGCACCACATGAAGATGTAAACAAATATACAAAGAAGCAAACAGATCATCCCTGTGGCTTCTAGTTTCCTCTTGATTCCTACTATTGAAGCTCTCCTTTCTTTCTTCCGAGCTCAGCTACATTCCTTTTCTCTTGTTATATTTTGCCTAGACCAGTGGTCGGCAAACTGCGGCTCGCGAGCCACATGAGGCTCTTTGGCCCCTTGAGTGTTGCTCTTCCACAAAATACCACGGCCTGGGCGAGTCTATTTTGAAGTGGCGTTAGAAGAAGTTTAAGTTTAAAAAATTTGGCTCTCAAAAGAAATTTCAATCGTTGTACTCTTGATATTTGGCTCTGTTGACTAATAAGTTTGCCGACCACTGGCCTAGACTTTCTCTGTAATTAAAGAGAAGCAGTAAGAGTGGATTTGCCACATCAACTCCATCCACTCTGGTTACTTTTAAGTCTCCCAGGTCTGCATTAGGTTGCACTGCAGTGCACTTCCTGAGTCTCGTGGGCTCCGCATCGGAACCAGAACCACAGGCGAATGTCATCTCACTGTGATTTCCACGCTCAGCATCTTCCTACCAACCTGCACAGGCCAGGCAGGCACGAGCATTCTGCTTGCTCACCAGTATTCCCGCACCTAACCCAGCCTGCGACATGTAACAGGTGCTCAGTAAATATTTTTGAGTAGATAAATGTGTTCGTTGTTAACCTTCATCCAATCCTACTGGTACAAGACGAATTGCATCGTTCATCTTTTAAAGATGAGGAAACCGAGGATCAGAGTGTTCGGTAGCTCACCCAGGGTGGATCAGAAAGTGAGCTGCAGATTTTGGATTCAAAATCAGAACCGCTGGGTCCCAAAGACCTCTCTTCTCCGTGCCTTATACCGCCGCTTCAAGAGCCCGGGAAGTCCAGAGGGCGAGGTTTTGCAGGTGATGCAACTGGAAGGAAAACGGCGCTGCTGCTTTCTGCGCTGGGTCAGGACGGTGTTGGCATGGCTGGGAATGAAGGGTGTAGCCCAGGGTCAGAAAAAGCAAAGGGATTGCTGAGAGAGTGGGGTAAGGCGCCATCCCTGCACTGCGGCAACTGACAGGCGACGCTGTCATCCTAACAACAAAGGTTAAATCCCTCCTAAAGATCGCATCGCACCTGCCCTGAAATGTAAGGATCTTCCAAGCAGAAAGTCAGCTCAGACGGCCCTCATACCCCCGGAAGCGGGAGCGGGGCTCTGAGACCCTCAAAGCCGGCCCTGAGAGACCGAACTGTCACCAAGAAAATCACAGGAAGAGAGACCAGCAGCTCCCCGTGGCTTCCAGGCCGGGTGACTCCCCTTCACTCTGTGGGACCTTCAGAATGTTGAAACCTTAGCGGATCTGAAATAGTGGTTATTACCTCAACGTCATAAAAGTCGAGTGAAGAAAAGCTGGGCATAAATTGTATTTCACATTGATTTCAACCTTGGTTAAAAGCCAAATAAAAAGAGGTGCAGCATGAAAAAGACAAAAACGAAAGGCAATCCACTAAAAGTTGCAGGGGTAGGACTCAAAGTGGTTTCTTTCCCTTCATTTTCTATTTTGTCCTAATTTTTCACTAAGGGACCTATCTCTTTTGAATAAAACAAAGTTCCACTTTAAAGGACTGTAATGATGCTTGCTGAGTGCTTGTTAGTGGCCTATTTTGTTGCATTTTACATAGCCTGAGTGAGCCTCCTTTTATAGGGGCAGGCATTAGGCGCTGCTGGGCTAACCTGACAAAGCTGTAGCTGGTACGTGCAAAGCCAAGGTTTAAAAATAAAGTGGTACCACCCAACCTTGACTGCACGCTAGCATCATATGGGAAGCTTTTAAAAATCCTGATGTCCAGGCCACACCCCTTTAAATCCAAATCATTCTGTGCAGGACCCAGGCATCCGCACTTTCACAATGTCCTCAGTGACTACAATGCGTAGCAGACTAAGAACTACTAGTATTACTCTCAAGGCTGTGAGTTTAACCAGCATGCTCCATACTTGCTCGGTCTATGGGAACATCTGTCTCCAACAAATGAGAAATATCAACAGCGTTTTAGGAACCCTCAGCACCATGTGGATTTCAGAGCCCTGTCCACGTGACCATGTCAATGCATTGAAAGACCTAGTCATCCGACAGCAGCGACGCTCACCAAGCTCAGTGGGGACGATGATGACAATGATAATAGGCTCCTGAAGGTGGAGCCCTTTTAAGTGGTTTACTGGTGGACCAGACCCTGGAAAGAAGGGGAGGACTTAAGCAACTAGAGAGTCGAAGACTAAAGGGAAGTTCCAATGAACCAAGACCAGAGTGAATTCAGGTCAACAGCACCTACCATTTAAAAGCTAATGTGATGCCCTAACTGGTTTGGCTCAGTGGATAGAGCATCGGCCTGTGGACTGAAGGGTCCCAGGTTCGATTCCGGTCAAGGGCATGTACCTTGATTGCAAGCACATCCCCAGTGGGGGGTGTGCAGGAGGCAGCTGATAGATGTTTCTCTCTCATCGATGTTTCTAACTCTCTATCCCTCTCCCTTCCTCTCTGTAAAAAAAATAAATAAATAAAAATCAATAAAATATATTTTAAAATAAATAAATAAAAGCTAACATGAGCCCTGGCGGATGGCTTAGTTGCATGGAGCATTGTCCTGTACACCCAAAGGTTGTGGGTTTGATTTTGGTCAGGGCACCTACCTAGGTTGTGGGTATGACCCCAGTTGGGGTATGTATGGGAGGCAACCATTCAATGTTTCTCTCTCACATGGATGTTTCTCTCTCTCTTCCTTCCTTTATCTCTAAAATCAATAAACATATTCTCAGGTGAGGATAATTTATTTTAAAAAAGGCTAACATGTACTCCTATAGGGTAGTGATACTGTTTATCATAGGTAGCTAGATATTAATAGAAAGAGAGCAAAGGGAATCACATGACTGTCTCACCAGTAAGCTATAGCTTCATACACTCCAGGGGGTCACAGCATTGCCCACCAAGGAATACATCCCTCCTTACCCCCTTACCCCCCCACCCCCTGCTCTGGAACCGATTGTGGAGGGAGCAGGGGGAGGTGAGCACATATGCAATAGAAGTCAAAATGGCACAGGGGGAGGTGCTTGAACATAGAGACATGACAGTCTAACCTGGGAAAGAGATCAATTGGCTAGGGGGTGGACCCACCAGAAGCCCGAAAGCGTGGGAAGTTGATGGGTTATTTTGAAAAAGATCCTGGTTCTTCCCAAACCCGAGATAATATAATCCCAGGGAAACGAAGAGGAGCTCTCTCTCTCTCCAGCTCCATGACCTGTGCTGGTCCCATTTGTTCTCACATTTTCTCTCCATAGTCATGTGGCCCTAGCAGCCTTGTGGCCGATGGGCGGGCAGAGTCCAAACGCACAGCTTCAGGTCGCAGATGGGAACACAAGCTAAGCTAGTCGGATGGTAAGAGAGGTCAGACGGACTGAGCTTTAACATGGCACAGGAACTTTGGACACGGATGGAGATGGGACACTGGGAACCCAGGAGGGACAGCCTTCTATTTTCACCCAAATAAATCTTACCACCAGACCTCATCCTCCCTGTGGGTCCCCCAAAAAATGCCTTTTCTAGCAACAACGCAAGAACCCCACTTCCATCAGCAAAAACACCAGGAAGTGACAGAGGGTGAGCTGCCTATTTACACAACTGAACACGAAGGCATGGAAGAGAAAACTGAGGCCCCAGGGAGGGCCAAATGAACTGATCTGAGTTGGTTCACAGGCAAGAGGTTTAAGCTGATTCGCACATAGATCCATTGGAGGTCAGAGCACCAGGCTAGGGAACAAAGACTGAGCTAGTGCAGAGTAAGGAATCATAATATCTAGGACAAAAAAAAACACATTTGTGGAGCCCTCACCATGCGTAAGTGGTGGTCTGGATTACTGTTCCTCTCTCCTTGTTACTGTGGGCAGCGTATGCTTCCCAGCCCCACCAACTTGAGGCTCGGCCATGTGACTCACTTTGGTCAGTGTGGTGGAAGCAAATGTTGCTTATGCAAAAGCTTGTACTTGCAAGGCTGGGCTTGCCCTCTCCTGCTCCTGCCTTTCAGCTTGCAAAGAACATATCATGGGTAGCTGCTGGTCCACGGAGGAAGAGAGCTGTGGAATAGGCCTGGGTCAGCCCACAATGTTGGAGGCAAAACTAGTCTAAACAGCCAAATCACAGCACAGCAACCTGCAGGTGCATGGGCAGAAGATGGGTGCTAAATTAATCAGGGTTCACCAGAGAAACAGAACCACTACGATATATATTCCAAAGGTGTGAGAATCAGGAGAGTCAATGATGTAAATTCCAGCCCAAGGACAGAAAACCAATGTCCCAACTCACACAGTCGGGCAGCAAGTTTCCCTGACTCAGCGTTTATGTTCTAACCAGGACTTCAGTTGATAGATGAGGCCCACCCACATTAGGAAGAACAATCTGATTTACTCAGTCCATTCATTCAAATGTTAATCTCATTCAGAAACACCTTCTCAGACACGCCCAGAATAGTGTTAGACCAAATATCTGGGCACTCCACCCATGATCCAGTCAAGTTGACACATAAAATTAATCATCACAGCTCAGACAGTGTGGCTCTGTGGTTAAGTGTTGGCCCATGAACTAGGAGGTTTCGGTTTGATTCCCAGTCAGGGCACATGACTGGGTTGCAGGCTCTATCCCCAATAGAGGGCGTGCAGGAGGCAGCCGATTGATGTTTCTCTCACGTTGTTTTGTTTCTATCTCTCTAGCCCTCTCCTGTCCTCTCTCTAAAATCAATAAAAATATATTTTTAAAAATTAATTATCACAGAAGCTTACCGTGGTATACCACTAAAATTCTGAGGGCATTTGTTATATGGTGTTATTGCAGCAAGAGCTGACTGAGACACATGATTATCTCAATTCATCCTCTTCACAACCCAGGTAGGTAATGTAGAAGGAAGGGCCCCATTCTATAGAGACAGAAACAGAGTTTTAGGGAGGGTCAGTAACTTGTCTGAGAGCAGTAGGTGGCAGAGCTGGGTTTCTAATTTAGGTCCCCCTTTAAAGACCATGCTTCAACCACTATGCTATGCCACCCCCTTGAACCTCCAGGGCAAGAGAGCCAAGGGCTGCCCCAGCAGGGACACTTTTCCAGAGCTTTCATCGAGGTCTGAGTCCTTGTCTGAGCAGGTGCAATTTCAAGGCCAGAGAAGAGAAGCCATCCGGTGGTCACAGTGGCATCGCTCTGGAAAGGACAGCATGAGCCTTGGGGTTATGTTACAAACGGACAAGATTTAAAGAGGGACTGCTGGTCCACGGAGGAAGAGAGCCGTGGAATAGACCTGGGCCAACCCACAACGTTGGAGGCATCTCCAAAGCTCTTAATGGGAACATTCTGTCTGGATGGGAGCATTAACATCTCTGGAAGAATGAGGGTGTAGGGTCTCAGCAAAAATGAGCACCCTCTAACATAGGGTTTCTCAACCTTAGTTCTGTTGATACACAAGGCTTTACAATTATTTGTTAAGGTGGCCTGTCCTACGTACTGTCGGATGTTCAGCAGCATCCCTGGCCTCTACAAATTAGATGCCAATAGTATCGCCTAGATGTGAAAATGAAAAATATCCCCAGATATTGCCAGATGTTCCCTGGGGGACAAAATCACCCTTGGTTGAGAACTACAGCTTTAATATATTATCTCCTTGGGATCTTTTGTGTGTCAGGCGACCTCCACACTCTTGACTCCTGCAGGAAAAATTTGAAGACACACAGTCCAGGTGAACGTGAGAGTAAGTTAATTAAAGCCTGGCACAGTGAGGCGAAGGAAGGGCCCCTGGAAAGAGGATGAGGGTAAGCTTCCCATTGCTCCCCTGGGTGCAGGTCTTGATGGGACCTTTAGTGCTTAGGATAGAAGAAGCAAAGAACATGCCTGAGGAAAGGGGGTGCAGGTGTGCTCAAAGAGGATCCGCGCTGGAGTCCTTTGTCCTGAGGGTTTTATCTATTTTTCTATAGGCAGGAATTTTAGGGGAGGTCCCAGGGGAGGATCTCAACAGAATGCTCATTAGATTTCTGGGTGTGTTGTTTAGTATGCTGAAGTATTAAAATGAGCGTGTAAGAGGTCTGGGGTCATTTTCTGATTAGTTTTACTTTATCTTAGATTAGTCTGACGCTAATTGGGTGTTTTGCTTTGTTTTGTTTTGTTTTTTTTTTTGTTATCTATCTCCCTAAGGTGATTTACTAGTAAACCACCTGCTCTTAGGTATCTTTGGTTAGGTGGGGTAGAGAATTGTGATTTATCAGCTGTCTGTTAATTGCTCAGCCATTCCGGGCCATTTGTTCAACCATTTGTCTCAGTTTCCTCATTCCACTTGCCAGGGAATTTTCCTAGTTTCTTACTAACCTGCCTCATTTCCCACTCTTCCTCCCTCGCAAAATCCATGCTACTATGTCCCTTCTCTGAACCTACATAGCATCTGGCGATCCCCAATGCACGGCTGTGATCTCAGCATTGCATCCTGATGTGTCCTATCTCAACAGCTCCACTGTAGACTTCTCCAGGGCAGGTCTTGGTCAACTTCACTGGGCTGGGCACTTAGGAGGAGAGAAGTGAAAAAAACGAGTCCTATTGAATTCAACAATTCAACAGATGCCAAATCAATGTCGGGTCACAGGAGCAGGGGAACCTGGGCGGGCAATGGAGCCAGGAGTGGGTTCCAGGCAGCCCTGAATTCTGCTCGGTGGAAAGACGCCGAGTCTGTCTGGTAATTTGCATACCGATGACATTCTACAAAATGCAGGTGCCTGCCTTTTCACCACGGAGGCCAATTAAATGCTTTACGTTTTAGAAGCAGACTCTTTAAGAAATGCCTGTGAGAACAATTAAGAACACAAAACACAGTAAATGAAACTGGAAGTTATCAAAAGCTACTGAACAAAGTTGAAGAAAATGGCCTGTGGCCAAATGGGAGGAACCGGAGTCCAGGGGATCAGATTACAGACCACGGAAGCCAATAGTCAAAGGTCCCAGTCCCAGCAGAGCCCCTCTGGGGTCAACAGTAAAACAGCGATAATAATAGTACTTGCCTCAGAGGGGGGTTGTTAAGTTGAATGTATTAATATATGTAAAGTAATTAAAACTGTGCCTAGCACTTAAGTGCTCCATGACTGTTGGCTGCTATGATTATAATGATTATTAATATAGTATTATGTATGCTCCAAAATAGCAGGGACCTTTTCCGCCTTGTTTTCCCAGCACCCCCCACTTCCTGCACACAAGAGGAAACTCGATAAATGTTTGTTGGATGGTTGAATTAAATGGCAAGCTTAGCTGGTGACAAATTATGATCCTGAGCAGCCTACAGACTGCTGCCAAAGTGCTTTTCACCGCGCCTTCCTTCCCACGCAAAGTCTCAGGAGCCCTTTATTACTTCCCATCCTGGTGTGACAGACTCAGGGACCCCCCCCCCCCCCCACTCAGCTCACCCACTCAGTCTCTCCTGGCCCAGGATCCATCTCCTTCACAACAGATCTGGCCCTGCATGTTGCCCAGCCCCCTTTCAACCTGCACATTCTGGCCCTCCCAGGGCTCCCAGCTGGGATTTTGGAATCTTACAGGCCTGGGTTTAAATCCTGACATTCAAGAGTACTCCTGCTGGAGCAGAGCTAAATGCCTGGTATGCTAATTATCAGAGGAATTCTGCTTGAGGCTTGAGTTTTTGTAAGAAAGTGCCTCTCCAGAAAATATGTACAAAATAATGACTGTTTATGAAATATATGCAGGAGTCTATATGCAAACCAGACTCCCATCAGCAGTGGTCAATGACCAGGAACAAAGGGATTTAGAGATGTAGAAATCTAAATCTGCCTTTCCTTGAATCCCTGTTGGCACCCAGAGGTCTTTGGTTATCGATCCCCTCTTGCCCTGCCCGTTCTCTCTTCCCTTGACATAAAAGAAGCCTGAATTCTGGGCTGTCGGAAGATGGGTTTGAGGGACCTCTACGGCCCCCACCTTCTTGAGCTGGCCCCTTCTCAATCAACAAACCTTTCCTTACTCCAAACTCTGACATTCTGAATATTGGCCTTTTGAAGCATTGGGCACATTGACTTTGAACCAGTAACATTGCTAACCCGTATCCTTGGACCATTTGTCATCTCTCTGACCTCAGTCTCTTCACCTGAAAAGTGTAATAACAATACCGCTATGGATGTAAATACCTGTAACAAGCCCCAGCACACCATCTGCACACAAAAGGGATGGCCCAATGCTAATGCCTTCCTGGCCTGCTACTTCCACAATATGGTGAGATCTCTAGAGCCCCATAAAAACACTAGATGAGCCATTTGGCCAGCAAGAGCCTGGTGATTGAAATCATAGGCATCAAGTCTATTTTTCCAAAAGAGAGCAAAACTTTGTAATAAAACTGAGTTGTGGTGGAATGCTAGGAAAAGCTGTTTGCTGCAGCCTTAACGGGCAAGATATAAAGGGCACATCCTCAGAGGCCAGGGGACAGGTTTATTAATAGGATTAAAGCCTGGGGAAGCTGCTGGAGAGTCAGGGTGGCTTATCAGAGTGAAATAGTATGTACTCGCAGATAAGATCACCCACAGAGCAGCCAAGAGGCCACTTCAGAAATAAAAAAATAATGTAATGGGCTACTGGGGTAGGAAATGCCAGTGGTCCCCCAAGCACTGGTCCGTGATCTTCTTCTGCAAAGTTGGCTACATTGGGATCACCAGGGGAGGTTTCCCAGTATAGAATCCAGACCCCATTCCTAGTAGTTTCTATTATAGTGACTGTATGTGGTCCCTGGAAATCTGTTAGCAATTGTTAAAAGGTTCGCAGGTGATGATGCTGAAGAGGCAGCCAAATTTGGATTGAGTTCCCATGCGAGGATTGTTTTATAACTAGTTTAGTAGCAATCCAGACACCTGGATTTATCCATTTATTTATTTAACAAATACTCAATACATGTTTTTGCTAAGAAAGAAACCAGAAGAAAGAATGGTCCCATTCCTCATTGAGCTTACAGTTCACTAGTGGAGATATTGATCAAAGAACCCAACATTCAATCATTCATTCATTCAAATATTAAGTACCATGATGTGCCAGGCTCTGTGCTAATGACCTGGGATTTTGACTGGGCCCTAAAGCTTGGCCCTAAAGCAACCAGAAACTTGGGAGAAAGTCATATTTTAGATCACAACCTACCCAAGGGAGTATCACTGTTTCTTTTTCAGAATTATGTCCTGAGAGGAGAGAAGAACATTTCTTAAAAATTCAGAGGAAAAAATCTGTTTCCTAGATCACAGTCCCTGTGCTTGGCGGAGAGGGTTGCATAATGGAAAGACTGACAGTAGGTTCTCAAATGATACTAATGAGGCAGAAAAAAAGTGAGTAGAGTAAGAGAAAAAAAATAATAATAGCAGCAGTAATAACATCTGACATATTAAGCACTTATTATGTGGCAGGCACTGATCTTGGTGCCAAACAAACATTAAAAACACACACATGCATAGCGTTTTCATTTGCGACAGGAAGGAGCAGCAAGGGTGGCCGTCCTTTGGCAAGGTAATTCCACAATGGCACCGGGGGCTGTAAAAAGGGTTCCTGCCATTTGACCCCGTTCTTTCTTTTCAGACAGAGCATCCTTTGGAACTAGCACAAAAGCTTCGTGCACAAAGACGTGCAGCACTGGCTTATAATGGCTCAAAACCTGCAAACAAACTAAGCGCCCCACAAAAGGGGTTTGCTTCATGATCTCTGGCGCATCCACAGCACAGAGGAAGAAGGCGGCTCTCTCTGAACTGACAGAGAAACCTTTCCAAGACTAACCACTGAGTGGAAAATGCCAGGTGCACCAGAGCCCGCGGTATCTTTTACATCTTATGTCATGTGCATGTATTAACTTTGCAAAAACAATCTGAAGCAATATGCCAAACTACTTGTAGAGTGTAATCCAATCATCTGTGCAAGGACAAGAAAAGTTGGGAGAGAATTTAGGGGAAATGTTAACTAGTTTGGGTCAGATAGGACCTCACTGGATTTTTTTCCCCTCATGTTTTCCTGTATTTCTAAATTTAGATTTCTGGCAAAAGGAAATATTTCAATACACATACACACACACACACACACACACACACACACACACACACACACACACACAAGATTTTTAAGAAGAGAAATCATGGGTCCAGGCTAAATATTTGCTTAGATTTTTGAAACCTTACAGCATATGTAAGAAAGGACTCATGATCAAGAAACAAACATCAGCCCGGCCAGTGTGGCTCCATGGCTGAGTGTCGACCTACAAATCAGGAGGTCATGGTTCCATTCCCAATCAGGGTACATGTCCAGGTTGCGGGCTTGATCCCCAGTAGGGAGCATGCAGGAGGCAGCTGATCAATATTTCTCTCTCATCATTGAAGTTTCTATCTCTCTCTCCCTCTCCCTTCTTCTCTAAAACATTTTTTAAAAAACGTTTATTTAAAAACATTTATTTAAACATTTATTTAAATATTTTTAAAATATTTATTTAAAAACATTTTTTAAATAAATAAACATCAAAGAATAGCAGAAAATGTCAAGAATATGAATCAGAAAGGCATAAACCCTTGAATAATTTGTCCAAAACCAAAACCCCAAGGGCCCCTCAAAATTAAGTTATAAAGCATCATTCAGAGGTTTTTTGTTTTAGAGTTGAACGTGTATTGGTTAGGACTCTATTTGTTGCAATTGATGGGAACCCCAACTCAAAATGGATTAAGCAAAAAAATGAGATTTATTGGCTTACAGAATTTTGAAAAAGCTTGGTTCTGGGGCTCACTTGCATCTTATATATTTTTTTTATTGATTGCTTTTTAGAGAGGGGGAGTGCTCATAGCTGGTGGCTGCTCTATGAGTTGTCAGCATTATCCCAGAAAGAGCCCCAGTGTGGCCAGCAGCCCTGCCTAGTCTCTGCAGCATGCATGTGGCATTACTGTGGACTCCTCTCAGAAACCACACTTACTGCCCCTTTCATGTATTCCTCTACTAGTCAACAAGTGTTTAAGTGCCTACTATGTGCCAGCTGCCATGCGAGGTGCTCAGAATACACCTGTGAACCAGAGAGAACCACAGTGCCCTTCCTGGAAACAAAACCTGGGCTACAGGATGGTGGGTCTAACGCAGTTCCAGAAATGCATTTACCAAGCGCCTTCTGTGCACCAGCCCTTGTGGAGGGTGAGGAGTGTCACAGGGAAATGAGACACGGGCCCTGCTCAGAAGTGCTCATGGACCAGTAGGAGAGACATATCAAAAAATGAGACATGTTATCTTTACTCTTTTATTAGATTTTTATTATTAACTGAATTTATGGAGCACTTACTATGTGTCAGGCACTACACTAAGCATGTTACAGGCATTAACTCATTTAATCCTCACACAAACACCCTTTGAGGTAGGTACACTGACTCTCCCCATATCACAGCTGGTGAGTGACGGGGCTGTGGCGCATGCACGCATGCCCCAAGTTCTCTGTCTCTAAGACTCTTTCCTTTTATTCACCATGCTGCTGCATTCTACAGCATCCACTTCTCCCTCATCAGCAGACTGTTCCAGACCCCACAGGACCCTACTCTGTTCTCATCAATTTGTGCCTGAGTCTCCAAACGTTGGGGAAAACCCTGACTTGAACTACAGTCTATCAATAGCTTCATGGACTGAAAATTGTGTCACGTACAACAAAGAATATCAGTTCCCCGGGCACCCAGTGAGACGGAAATGGGTCTGTTAACAGTCTTGTATTCCCCATTCCACTTGGAAGGTTAATATTCAGGGTCAGATTCCCCGAGCTTAAACCCAGGGGCATCAGAGTAATGAGGGGTGCGAGTACTCCAGGAGTTTTGGACTAATGACTTGTGAGCTTCTGTTCAGCCCTGAGCTCCTGTGATTTTGGTCAAAAGAAGTCACGACCATTTAATGGAAAAGGCTAACTGGTCAATATCCCACTATCAGTTTATTTTTAGACCAAGCTAGGTCATAATTCTACCCATTATTTTATCCCGGCCCCTCCCTGTCCCTGTCACACACCCAGTCACTGTCAGCCCTCCCTGGGATGTAAATCTTCTGCAAATGTCTCCCTGCCCTGTAAGATTCCCTAGACAGTTTTGCCTCGACTGCAGATGTGTCAGTATCTATCTCCACAGAAAGGTCTTTCTGCTTACGGAGCTGACAGCTAGGTGGCTCCATCAGGATCCCTCCTTACCCTGTGACATCCCTTCCCCAGGCTCCTGCTCTCCAACCAGACCCTTCAATTCACTTCAACAATCTTCTCCTGAGCCTCTCCTCTGGGCTGGGCACAGGCTAGGCTGGAATGGGAAGGTGAATGGGACCCAGCCCTTGCATAAGATCCATATACTCACAGTCAGAAAGAAAAGGTAAAAGGACTTATAACCAAATCCAAAATAAAAGCATTAATGTGTTTCCCATGCAGTAATATAAAGAAAAACAAGATAAAGAGGAAGGGTTGTTGTTTTTTTATATTCCCTGTGGGGTAAGTAGGAGATGACAAAAAGAAGTTTTCACAGATGAGGGCTTTAAAGGTTGAATAGGAGTTTTCCAGGAAGAAAAAGAAAAAGAGAAAACAAATGTAAGAAATTGTGAAAAGGCATGTTGGTGAGTTGGGGGGATGGGAAGAAGAGAAGAGGGTTGGTTACACATAATTCAGTCAAGCTTCAGTGTTGAACAGGGAAGAGCAGAGCGGTGAGAAATGAGCATGAAAAATTGTGGTGGCCCCCAACCATTTTGCTGGCTTCGTTTTGTAAAATGTTTAGGTTTCGAAATAATTTCACACTAACCGGAAAGTTGTAAGATTCATATAAAGAATCCTCATATACCTTTTTCATCTAGTTCCCCAAAACAGTGAAGATTTTCCCACACAAGCTATATCATCTTTCCTCTCTCTCTCTCTCTCTCTCTCTCTCTCTCTCTCTCTCTATATATATATATATATATATATATATATATATATATATATATATATATACTTGTATTTTTTTCTGAGCCACTTGAGAGTGAGTTGAGGTCATGATATTCCTTTACAACTAAAAACTTCGTTGTCTATTTTCTAAGACCAAAGTCATTTCCTTGGATAACTACTACATGAAGTCAGAAAATTTATGCTGACTTAATACTATTATCTAATCCATAAACCTTATCCATATTTCACCAATTTTCCCAATAATTTCCTTTGTTACAACAAAAATGTTGACCACCCTATTTTATTACTCTATTAAATTTTTCAATTACAATTGACATTCAATATTATCTTACATTAGTTTCAGGTGCACAGCACAGTGGATAGACAATCATATACTTTACAAAGTGTTTCCCCTGATATTTCCAATACCCCCCGACACCATATAGAGTTATTAAAATATTATTAACTATATTCCCTATGCTGTACTTTACACCCCCGTGACTATTCTGTAACTACCAATTTGTACTTCTTAATCCCGTCCCCTTTTTCACTCAATCCCTCTAACCCCCCTCCCATCTGGCAACCCTCAGTTTGTTCTCTGTATTTATAAGTCTGTTTCTGTTTTGTTTATGTGTTTATTTTGTTCTTTAGATTCCACATATAAGTGAAATCATATAATATTTGTCTTTCTCTGTCTGATTTATTTTACCTTAGCATAATATACTCTGGGTCCATCCAACTTATCACAAGTGGTAAGATTTTTTTCTTTCTTATGGCTGAACAATATTCCATTGTATATATGTACCAAATCTTCTTTATCCAATCATCTTTTACTGAGCACTTAGGTTGCTTTCATATCTTGGCAATTATAAATAATGGGGCAATGAACAGGGGTGCATATACTAGTATCTTTTCAAATTAGTATTTTGCATTTCTTCAGACAAATGTGCAGAAGTGGAATTGCTGGGTCATAGGTAGTTCTATTTTTAATTTTTTGAGAAACCTTCATAGGGGCTGCGCCAATTTGCAATCCCACCAACAGTGAGTTCCCTTTTCTCCCCATCCTCACCAACACTTATTGTTTGTTGATTTATTGATGATAGCCATTCTGACAGGTGTGAGGTGCATCCCTCTCATGATTAGTGATGTTGAGCATCTTTTCATATATCTTTTGGCCGTCAGTGTGTCCTCTTTGAAGAAATGTCTACTTAGGTCTTCTGTCCGTTTTTAAAATGGATTGTTCTGTGGTTTTGTGTTTGTGTGTGTGTGTGAGAGTGTGTGTGTGTGTGTTTTGTTTTGTTTTTGGTGTTCAGATATATGCATTCTTTATAAATTTTGGATATTAACCCTTATCTAACCATCCTATTTTAAATTGGAACCCCACTACTCCCAACATGCCCTGGCCCTGTTTTCTTTTTCTTTTTTTAAATAATTCTTTATTGTTGAAAGCGTTACATATGTCCCCCTTTTTTCCCCCATAAATCCCCTCTGGCCCACCCCATTTTCTTTTTCTTCACAGCTCTTTCTACCATCTAACATATAACATAATTTTATTTTTAAATTGTCTCTTCTTCCCACCACCCTACTAGAATGTAAGCCTATAAGGTCAAGATTTGTATCTATGTTGTTCACTGTCCTATCCTCAACACCCAAAATAGCGTCTGGCACATGATAGTTGTTCGATAAATTTCTTCCCACAACTGAATGGCCAAATTACTGCTCTCCCTCCTTTAAAGTACTTTGGGTTCTTCATACTTTTATATGTATGTAATATACACTGCAAGGGAAAGAGCTATGCCAGAACAGTTAGGGCTTCTCTGAAGGTTAGCCCAAGTAAACTGAATCCCCATGGGGCTGTTCATACAGATGCGTAAGTCTTTGAGGTACAACAGTATCTACTCCTCTGCAAACAGAGTTAGCATCTTTAGATCTAATGGAAAGATTAAAAGAAAACCCCCCAACTGAAAGGTCAATTTATAGATTCAACAGTTAAATCAAGCCATTTCCTTAAGCACATAGGACACAAACCTTGTATTAAATCAAGGACTTAATCTGAGTTAAGCCACCCTGGCTGGGAACCTGAGCTGGAGGCATGTAATACCTGCCAGTCAGCACCAGCTGCTTCAGCTGACAGTGGCCAGACTGGACAACCTTGGACAGTTTCCAGGGGGCTTTGGGGATGCTCACCTTCAAGGTGCAGAGATGGTGGGCTTCTTTCTGTCAGACCTCATCTCTAAGACTCACCCTGGGCTCATGACACTCCAGCCCCACCAGTCTCTTGGTGCTTCTGAAACATGTCAAGGTCGCTTCAAGGTCATTTATACCTGAACTCCACCCAATTTCCCTTTGGACTTTGCTCAAATGTCACCTTCTCGGTGAGAACTTCTCTCCTGCCCTATTTAATTCTATGAACACCTATCCTCTCTGCTATCCCCCAGTACCCTTTCCTGCGTTATCCTTTCCCACAGCACATACCATCTAACATACTGCACATTTTACTTAAACATTTACTCTCTTGCCTGCAGTGATATGCAAGATCTATGATGGCAACATCTTGCTTTTTCATTCAATGCTGCATCCCCAATCACCTAGAACAGTGTGTGATATATATTAGGAACTCAATACCAAATTATTTAACTAATTGTTTAGTTATATGATATATTGATTGATTAAGTAATTAATTAAGTGGTTAGTTAATTAACTCCATTCCTGTGGCTAGCCTGGTGTGATCACCTGGCTAATAAACTCCATCAAAGCCTGTGGTTGGTACTTGGGTTACGAAGTCAAATAAGATCCACATAGAAAAACCCTAACCCTGGTGTCTTCAATATCCCACCTGAGTCATTGATGCAGATTAGTACCCTTAGGATAAAGTTCAAATTCTCTGTCCCTAGAGTCCTTATCTCCTGCACCCCCATCCTCAACCACCCCCAATAATTCCTTTACCCTCCAAAGATCTATTTCTTTCTGCTCCTCAAAGTCATTAGGTTCTTCTCACATGCAATGTCTCTCTTCATAGAACAGTCCTCTTCATCATCCCCTACTCTTCCAGCCTGGCCAAGTCCTACTCACCAGGTTCACCTCCTGTCACAGCACTCATCACATTCTATGGTCATTGTCTCCTTGCAGGTCAGCCAATCTGACTAGACTGTGGGTTCCATGAAGCCAGACCTTTGCCTTCTTCCTCCACACTGTGTCCAATGTCTAGGGCATTGCCCAACTCCAAGTTGAATATTTGCTAATTTGGACAAGTTATCATCCATTTAACAGATGGAGGTTAAATATAGTATAATGATAAGACCATGACTTTGAAGACATGACCTCTGAGTTCAAATCCCAGCTCTCCATTTAATTGATGTGTAATCTTAAGGAAGTTTCTTAAGCTCAACAAATTTCTTTATCCAATAAATGATGAACATGGTAAATTCATAACCCATTTAGCACTGTTCTCATGGCTGTGAATATGGCAGTAAACAATAGGTCTATAATGATAGCTAACCCAAGTCCTAAGTGATAAGAAGGATCTGGCTATCTTGAGCACTAAAGGAAGAACATTTGAGGCAAAATAAACATAATGTGTCACAGCATTGAGGCAGGAACAACCTCATAATGTTCAGGGAAGAGAAAAGAAGGCTAGTGGGGCAACTGGCATTCTCAACAGCAAGCCTCCCAGGCCCTTAAGAAGTGCAGGGCCACTTTCCCTGCCTATTTCAGGCTGCTCACTCAAGGCTCCGATCCACCCAGCTTTGCACTCTGAGGCCATCATGGGCTCTGATGGAGTGCACTGCTTCTCGACTCACAGCTTTCTCATTGCTCCTCAACCGCAGCTGGAATCTCCCTCTGGCTGCCCACCCTGATACTTCCCACTAACCTGGCCTCAGTTCCCTACACCAGTGTCCCCTGCGTGTCACTGTTCACCGGGTTGGCCTGGTTCTCAGGCTGAAAATCTCTAAATCAAAATCAATGGGCACTGGGAGATAAGTAGAATGTGGGGGACAGCAACCCCAGATCTTGATGCCACTGGAATCTAGTTAGGTCAGAGATTCCATATGCCTGTAACCAGATTTCCATCTGCCTCTAACTCTGAATGCTCAACTCTGTGGCCTATACCTTTGGATATTTTACATTTAATTAGTGTCTGCTTCACTCTGGTCCCTTTACAGCACTGATTCTCAACTGGGGGCACTTTTGCTGTCAGAGGACAATGGTCAATGTCTACAAACACCTTTGGTTGTCACAACTAGGGGGAAGGTGCTACTGCTACATAGCCAGGGATGGTGCTAAAAATCCTACATGACCAGGACAGCCTGCCCCCGACACAAATAAGTCAACAGTGTCAAGGTTGAGAAACCCTGATTTAATGGAACCTATGGCTCATACACATAAACATTAAATATACAAAGAGATGCTAAAATGTATTTGTATGCAAAGAAATGCAAATTGAAATATTAATGAGATATTTACACCTACTATGCTGACAAAGTTCAAAAAGGACAAGTATTGGCAGGAATGTGGGATGCAGAACCTTCAGGAACAGCTGGTGGGAGTGGACACTGGTATTGCTATTTATCAGAGTAAGAGGCGCAGACCCAATGACCAATGGTTTTGCAAGAAATTCTCACCAGACTCCTTACCAGGACATTTACGAAGATAATCACTGCAACGTTACTGTGGTTGCAGGAAGTCAGAGGCACAAGGGTGTCCATCACTGGGGAAGAAGGCAAGTAAAGGTGGATGAATGAACACTATGGAATGTTAGAAGTGACATACAGCCGTAGAGATGGACCTACAACTATAATGTGAGGGGGGAGGGTAAGTGAAAAACAATATGCGGTCATTAGTACAATTTCACACAAATCAATTTTTTTTTAAGTGTACACAATAGGAGAGTACATTGATACAAGCACTTTGGAATATTGTTTGGTAGTATATACTAAAGCCAAATATAAAAACTATGACCCAGCAATTCCATTCCTGGAAGTGTATTCAAGAGAAATGAGTGTGTCACCAAGACACATGTACAAGTATGTTCACAGCAGTTTAATTCATAATATCCCCCAAATATGCAACAGCCAGTTGTTAACAAATAGAGGTATATCCATATAATGGAATACTATATAGCAATGAAGATGGAAAAACCACAACTATATGCAACATGGATGACCTCTTAGACAAAATATTCAGCAAAAGAAACCAGAAACAAAGAGAACATACTAGGTGATTTCTTTAATGAAGTTCAAAATCAGACAAAAGTAATCAATAGTTTTAGAGATCATTACAGTAGTTCCCTCTGAGGATGACAGACTTTAAGAGTCCACAAGGAAGATTTCTACAGTGCTGGAAATGTTCTTCATCTTCATCTCGGTGGTGATTAAGCAGGGATCTGCACATATATCAAGCTGTCTATGTGAGATTTGTGCTCTTTATATTATGACTAAAAATAAAACTTGGAGGGGGCACCCTCAAAAGACACAGGCTCCCCTGACAACACTCAGTGCTGGCAAACACGCAGCACAATTAGAAATTCTCACACATTGCTGATGGGAATGAAGAATGGCTCAGCCACTCTGTAAAATAGTGTGGCAATTTCTTATAAAGTTAAACATACATTTATGATATGGCCCAGTAACCCCACTCCTGAGTGTTCTAAAGAAATGAAAACTTATGCTCATACAAAAACCTGTACATAGATACAGAAATGTGTATAGCAGTGTCATTCATAATCACCAAAAACTGGAGACAATCCAAATATCCTTCAGTGAGAGAGTGGATAAACAAACATCCCTTCCACAGAATACTACTCAGCAAAAAGAGAAAAAGAAACAGCTGACATAGGCAACAACCTGGATGAATCTCAAATGTGTTGTCCTGAGTGAAAGAAGCCAATCGCAAATAATACCATATGAACCCATTTATATGACGTTCCTAAAAAAAAAAAAATTA
Source organism: Cnephaeus nilssonii (assembly GCF_951640355.1). Taxonomy (NCBI): domain Eukaryota; kingdom Metazoa; phylum Chordata; class Mammalia; order Chiroptera; family Vespertilionidae; genus Cnephaeus; species Cnephaeus nilssonii. Next base: position 26,300,915 of record NC_137073.1, on the reverse strand, counting down.
TAGTGGGGAAGACAGACAGATCAACAGTTGCCAGGGTTTATGAGTGGGAGAGAGTGTGACAATAAAGGAAGAACTAACACAAAGAAGTTCTTTGGGGTGATGAAAGTGTTCAGTATCCTGATTGTGCCGGTAATAGTTACATGAATCTACAATGTGTTAAAATTCATGGATCCATCTACCAAAACAAAAAGAGAGAGACAACTGTACTGTATGATAATTTAAGATATAGAATAAGTAAGATATTGATTCAAAGTCATATTCCATCCTATATAATAAAAGCCTAATATGCTAAATGTCAGGTCGTCTGTTCAACCAACCAAAGCATAATATGCTAATAATAAGCTAAGGCCGCTCAACTGCTTGCTATGACGTGCACTGACCACTAGGAGGCAGATGCTCAACGCAGGAGCTGCCCCAGTGGTCAGTGCACTCCCACAGTGGGAGCACCGCTCGGTAGACTGGGATGAGCGGCTGCTCCCACAGTGGGCTGATCCCCACAGGCCATGCCCCCGACCAGTGCACGAATCCCGTGCACTGGGCCTCTAATAGCTATACTAATAAAAGGGTAATATGCTAATTAGACCAGACATCTTTGGGACAACCTTCCAGACGTCCTTCCAGACAAAGCCACAGTGGCAGGGCAGAAGCAGAGATGGTTAGGGGCAATCAGGTTGGCAAGGGAGAGCAGTTATGGGGATCAGGCCAGCAGGAGAGAGCAGTTAGGGGATCAGGCCAGCAGGGGAAAGCAGTTAGGGGGATCAGGCAGGCAGGGGAGAGAAGTTAGGGGCATCAGGCAGGCAGGCAGAGTGGTTAGAGGCAATCAGGCAGGCAGGCAGTTGAGTGGTTAGGAGCCAGCGGTCCCGGATTGCGAGAGGGATGTTCAACTGCCGGTTTAGGCCCTAAACCGGCAGTCGGACATCCCCCGAATTGGAGAGGATGCAGACCGGGCTAAGGGACCCCCCACCCGCAATGCATGAATATTGTGCACTGGGCCTCTAATATATATATATATATATATATATATATATATATATATATATATATATGAAAGAAATGGCAATTATGTGACATGATAGAGGTGTTAACTAACACCATGGTGATAATAATTTTGTAATGTGTAAGTGCATCAAATTGATGTGTCCTACCTTACCTTACACAATGTTATATGCCAATTATATCTCAACCAGAGGCCCAGTGGGGTTCCTCGGCCTGGCCAACAGGATCGGGCCGAAACTGGCTCCCAATATCCCCTGAGGGACCCCACTGGTGCACGATTGGGGCCAGAGAGGGATGCAGGAGGTTGGCCAGCCAGGGAGGAACGGTGGGAGGGCTCCAGGGTGTGTCTGGCCCATCTCACTCAGTTCCAATCGGCCGGACCCCAGCAGCAAGCTAACCTAATGGTCAGAGCGTCTGCCCCCTGGTGGTCAGTGCACGTCATAGCGACTGGTCAACCAGTCAACTGTCTGCTCCCTGGTGGTCAGTGCACGTCATAGCAAGCAGTTGAGCGGCCTTAGCATATCATTAACATATTACGCTTTGATTGGTTGAATGGACGACCCGACACTTAGCATATTAGGCTTTAATTACATAGGATAGGATAGAAAAATAGAAATATACATATGTATATATATTGCACCAAAAAAATTACACATGCTGCAAGAACATACACAAACAAAAAGATATATGTTAAGCACAAAATGGTGGCCCCTTTAGTGAATATGAATGAATGGGAGTGAGGTGTGGGGATAAAAGGAGATGAAACTCACAACAAATAAATAAAACAGACAGTCAGTGATGTGCTAGGAAGACCAGCACCTAAGACTGAGAGGCAACTGTACTCACTGTAGTTTATGACAAGGACCAATAAGGGGGAAAGAGCACACCAGCCATGATCGGAGGAATCCATGCACAGGCCTGCAACATCCCCCCGCTCCATCTCCGGGGATCACACTGAACATGCTCTTCCTCCAACAAAACTCAGCGACGTGTGTGCAGTGCTTCTGCTAGGGAAGCCCACTTCAGACTCACAGTGCAGAGGTTTTATTGTGAACTGGTTATGTATGCACAACAACCAGGTGTAACTTTTGAAATTCCAGGCTCCTTTAAAAAGGAAGCCAGTATTCAATGCCTGCTACGTCAACTCTTTCTTGCACTGGAGCCCTGCATAGACCAATGTTGATGTTTGATGAGCCTGACAGTTCAAAAGAAAAAGTAAAATAAAATCAACACTGTGTGAGCCAAACAAAAGGATGGTTTGATCAGATACAGCCGTGGGCACCTGCTGTGTCTCTGCTCTCAGGGCTGCAACCACAGAGAAGGAGCCCCAGGAGGCAGATTACAGCTACCAGTGACTTGAGGTAGAATAGAGACCCCTCCCCATTTCTTACCTTAAACCAGCACTGCCCTTGGCAAATGATCTGAAAGTATTTTTCTCTCGCTTTGCCTCATTGAGTGACAACCAAAAGTCACACACGCACACACACACACACAAACACACACACACAAATCCCTCAGCAAACATTTAAAAATGGAGAAGTGTACAAGGGCAGAAGACAACTCACAGATCTCCTCAGGATGACATAAAGGTGGAATGAATCTTACCCTCCTGCAATGACCCTCCCAGCCCCCCAACTCTAAAGCATCTCAGATTAAAATAAGAAATTCTCTAATGTTCACGGTTTCCGCTTTTTAAAGCTCTAGGCATGAAAGAGTTTTTGCTCCCTAATGATACCTCTCAGATGTAGCAGGACCTGGGCTCTGTCTAGCTGAGGAATTGCCTTTATGTTCACCACAGACTTCCCTCACCTCAAAGATAAACCCTCAGCAAGAATGAGGAGCCTGCAAAGCCACAGATACTCTGATATTAATTGATCTGCTCTGAGTTGTCAGTTCTTCTGGTCATTATTTAAGCCGTACTATGTGTTAAACAGGCAGGCTCACTAGATTGATGGATGGGTAAATGAATGGGTGGGTGGGTGGGTGGGTGGGTGGGTGGGTGGATGGATGGATGGATGGTTGGATGGGTAGATGGATGGATGAGTGGGTGGATGGATGGATGGATGGATGGAAGGGTGATGGATGGATGGATGGATGGATGGATGATTGAACAGATGGATAGATGGATGGCTAGGTGGATGGATGCAAGGATGGATGGATGGTAGATGGATGGATGAGTGGGTGGATGGATGGATGGATGGATGAGTGGATGAATTGGATGAGTGGGTGGATGGATGAGTGGATGCATGCATGCATGCATGCATGAGTGGATGCATGGATGAATGCCTGGATGGAGATAGGCAGATATAGACAAAATAGAGATAGATATGAATAGTTCAAAACAGATAGAAGTGATTTATCCATTCATTTAATACATATTTGTTGAGTTATCTACTATGAGCCAGGCACTTTTCTGGGTGCTGAGTCTATGACAGTAACCCAAACATACAAACACTCCCTACCTTCATGGAGCTTGCATTGTAGAAGAGAAGAGACAGACTATAAACAAGTACAACATATAGAATGCTAGTTGGAGTTAAGTACTATGGAGAGAAAAAATAAAAAGAGGGGGCTGGAACTGGCTGGAGGAATTTAAATTTTAAATAGTAGGGTTAGGGAAGGACTCACTAAGAAAGTGATTTTTTAATAAAGATCTAAAGGCGATTAGAGTACTCGGGTTTAATAATACTTTTTAAATAGATAGACCTAATTACCTGCGGAAAAGCCGGCTAATACCAAAAATACTAAGACATTGAAAAATCATAGAAGTTGGTGTAAGACCAATAGGATCTACAGGAGATCACAGTATGTAAATATTTACCGTATTTTCTGGTGTATAAGACGACTTTTCAACCCAGGAAAATCTTCTTTACGCCCAGTCGTCTTATACGCCGGAAAATACGGTAGTTGTTTGCCAGATGTGGGTTGGAGATGCACAGTATGACTTGGGCACAGTTGGAAGAAACCAAGGGACTATCATGAAGAATGGCCTGCCCAGGACTAAAGTAACCAGGAACTCTATGACACTTGTGTCGTAATAATGTAGTAACACAGAAAGACGGAGAGAGGCAGAGAAATAGGTAGAAGTATAAAAGCAACCAGGGCTAATGCAGACACCCTTGGGACATACCAGCTGGGTCAAAAGAAGGAACAAGGACAACGAGGAGGCTGAATTTCTATATATGCATTATGAAAATGCAAATTAGAGGCACCTGAGAATCTCAGGGGATTTTGCACATCTGTGGCTTCTCCCACTGATCCATCACTAGCCACATAAATAAGCCCATACAGACAAAGTCACTCTTCACACTGTCGCCTGTTCTGCATTGCCACAAGGACTGCCTGTGGACTAGAAAGTAGCAATGATCAGTCTTGAGAGTACTTGTGAGTTACAAGTACGAATTACAGTGATTCATCCCACCCTGACAGGCACACCCCTTTCTAATCCGACTTTGCTGTTCTTCCCAGTAAGGAGTCTATTTCTCCACCCTCTTGAATCTGAGATGGCCATGTAATTGGTTCTGTCCAATACAATCTCAAGGAAGTGATATTCCAGGAGTTCGAGCCTAAGTCTCAATAGGCCGGCAGACTCTGCCTTCCCTGTCTTGAAATGCTTCCCTGCAGGGTGAGTGCAACTTCCATTTTGCATCCCAGGTGCCTGCTTGCCTCAGCACTGCCCCGCCCTGCACCTGCTCCTCCATAGCCCTGAAAGGCGGCAGGGAGAATCCTGAGAAGGAGGATGGCCCAGTCCTCTGGGTGGGCGGCATGATCGGTGCCATCCGTCCGTTCCTGTGCAGGTGGGCTGACTAATGGCACAGTTAAAGAGAGCCAGCTGCTGCCTTCAGCTCCCTCCTGCAGAGATCCTTAATTACTGGGCTTCACCTGTTGAGTCTCCTTAAGCGACATGTGTGTTTTTTAAGTTGGCAAACAATTCATTAGGAAATGCCGGCATCTTAGAGGAGGGATGGATGGTAGATGGATGGATTAAGTTCAGAACAATTAAGTTCAGAACCTCACTGCTTCCGCTGGGTAAGAGCAGGCCAAGGAGGCTCTGCTTTTATCTGAATGCCACCCAGCCTAAAAAAGATGACAGGGACTCAGAAGCCCATGGGGAGGGGCCGTGAGGTCAGGCCATGCCCTTCTTAGTCTGCCTCCATCCTTGAGCCTCCTCCCGAGTCCCCCCTTTAGCTCAGCAGCCTTGTAATGACAGCACTGTACAGGCATTCAGGGACCGCCCCCACAGGGCCAAAACTGCTCGAGCATTTTGTTAAATAAATAAAAGCCTTGCGAAAGGCTAGCCTAAAGTTATTAATAGATATTGTGGCCTAAAATAATGTCTTAAGGTATTAGAACACAGGTCCTCAGACAGTGTTCTCAACCCTCACATTAGGAAAGATTCTTTTTAAACTCAGGTGCCCAGACTCCAGATTCAGATTTAGTTGGTCTGGGGTGTCTCCCACCCCTCCCTGCAAGCCCCCAGCATCAGTAATTGTGTAAAGCTCCCGTGGCAACTCTGATGTGCAGCCAGGAATGAAAACCACACCAGTAGTTTGTATTGCACTTTGATAGATTACAAAGTACTTTCTAAAGGATGGGCCCTGGGTCTCGTCACTGCATCACCCACACCATGCACAGTGCCTGGCACAGAGTTTGTCACTAATACATGTTATGTGAATAAAAATAACATCACTTAATTACCTTATGGGGTTTTTTCAATTATTTACCTTACACATGTGTCCATGCACATGTTAATCCTATCTAATAAAAGAGTAATATGCAAATTGACCATCACTCCAACACACAAGATGGCTGCCCCCATGTGGTCAAAGATGGCTGTCCCCATGTGGACCCAAGATGGCCACCACAAGATGGCCAGCAGGGGAAGGCAGTTGGGAGGGACCAGGCCTGCAAGGGAGGGCAGATGGGGGCAATCAAGCCTGCAGGGGAGGGCAGTTAGGGGTGACCAGGCTGGCAGAGGAGGGAAATTGGGGGTGACCAGGCCTGCAGGGAATGGCAGTTGGGGGGGACCCAGGCCTGCAGGGGAGAGCAGTTGGGGGGGACCAGGCCTGCAGGGGAGGGCAGTTAGGGGTGACCAGGCCTGCAGGTGAGGGCAGTTAGGGTTGACCAGGCCTGCAGGGGAGGGCAGTTAGGGGCAAACAGGCTGGCAGTGGAGCAGTTAGGCATTAATCAGACTGGCAGGGGAGTAGTTAGGGGGTGATCAGGCTGGCAGGCAGAAGCGGTTAGGGGCAATCAGGAAGGCAGGCAGGCGAGCAGTTGGGAGCCAGCAGTCCTGGATGGTGAAAGGGATGTCCGACTGCTCGTTTAGGCCCAATCCTACTGGGATCAGGCCTAAACGGGCAGTCAGACATCCCTCGAGGGGTCCCAGATTGGAAAGGGTGCAGGCTGGGCTGAGGGACACACACCCCCATGCACGAATTTCGTGCACCAGGCCTCTAGTCTATATATAAAAGGCTAATATGCTAAGTGTCCCTCCTACCGTGAGACCAGTCGCTATGATGCACACTGACCATCAGGATGCAGACGCTCAACACAGTGACTTGGCACCGGCGATTCTCGGGTGATGTACCCCAAAACCAGAGAGGAGGGAGCCCAATTCCTCGCACGGCCACGCAATTCCACCTTCAGCCATGGGTTATGTTGTTGCTGGGGCACTGTCGGCCCCGAATCTGGTTTACTGCACACTTGCATTTGAATTCCACACCCTGTATAATAGCAACTTTGCAGAGTGCCCTCTCGCACTCCAGGATCCCTTGGGGGATGTCGGAGAGCTGTTTTTTGGCCCAATCCCCGCAGGCCAGGCTGAGGGACCCCACCTGCCGGGGGGACCCTGCTCACTCCGCAGATACCAGGGAGGGACTGCAGGAGGTTGGCTCCAGGGTGCAGCCTGTCTCGTCCAGTCCCATCTCGCCGACCACCTTCTAATTAATTTCCTTTCAATGTGCACGAATCTGTGTACCAGGTCACTAGTTTTACATAAATGCAAAAAAGTGACCAAATCATGCTGTGTGTGTGTGTGTGTGTGTGTGTGTGTGTGTGAGAGAGAGAGAGAGAGAGAGAGAGAGAGAGAGAGAGCAGTTCCATTTCCTAATCATTTTTACTTGCTTTCCCTGACCCCCTCTCAACCGCAGTGCCCAGTGACCTGTCCTGTCTGAAATCCCATACAAAACAGCCCAGTCTGTGATCCTCCATATATTCTCCATCCTCATTTAATTCTAGACAGACATATAGACATAAGGGGGCATGGTGGTCACTGTCTGTTTTGTAGAAATGGGATCTTATACACATCAATTCCTTGCAGAAAGCCCCCCACGTCACCTGCTGGAACTCGACTTCACTCTCCGTGACAGGCACACACGAGTCCATGAGCAGATGCACTGTAACTGACTCAGGTATTGCCCCTCGGAGAGGCAGGCACTTTGCTTCCCATTCCTCCCACATGAGAAACCAGACAGCAATAAACACAAGGTGGTTTGATGCTCGAAACCGCCCTGCAAACCACAAATACCCACACAGATCTTTCTTCCCATCCCAGAGACCCACCAAGTGTCTGGCAAGCCTGCCCTGACACCCTAAGCTCCATCTCTGGCCGAGGAGGACGGTAATGATTTACACTAGATCATGCACACAAAAAGCACTTTACAATCTGCAGAAGGCTTTGTGTCAGAGTGGGCCATTCACACAGCGTGGCCCGGTTCTCCATGGCCAGCCCATCCACAATGGCGGAGAGCTGCTCAATAGCATCATTAACAGCCCATTGATCCAATTACATTTCTTTCTGTTCCACTTCAGAATTACAATCTCTTGTTCCCCCTCGAAAGAGCCCAGATAGATTCCCGATGACCAGTGGAAGAGGTAGCTGCCATCGGGACTCGCCTGAGGGACCCAGACACTCATCTAATTGTGGCGTGGGATGAATTAATCGGGTTGACACATCAGACTTCCCCATGGGAACTTGTCATGTTCTCCAGCCTCTTTGTTTTCTGGGAGATTTAGGGTGCAGCCAAACTTAGGTCAACTCAGGAGCATCACTGGGCTCTCCCGTCATGTGGTGGGCACTCAATAAGTAACTGTTGGATTGGAAAATGCCCAAGGGATCATAATTGGGGCTCAAAGCAGAGCAGGTTGGCTGAATAAATGGGATTTGTCCAGATGGTCTCTTTGTGGGACTGGCCAGTATGGGAGCTGGAATATGAATCCAAAGGTAATGCACTAAATGAGGATATATTCTAGAATAAGGCAAAGTGAAGACTTTGAGTGACAGCAAAGGGCAAAGTATAAGGAACTAAATACACGTTCTAAGGCCAATGGGCAGGATAATGAAGGAGAGAAATAGACAGTAATAGGACCAGAGTAGGAAGCATTCACTCACTTGACAACCATACATATATCCATACCTACCAAATGCCAGCACTGAGCTACACATTAAAGATACGCTAGGATAGAAGTTATAATGCTAGCCCTCAACTGCTCATGGTCTGATGGAGGAGACCAAGATATAAACCCACAATTACAACAGAGTCATGAAAATACAGGACAGAGAGAAGATCTGCGACAGAGGTAAACCCAGGGAAATCTGAGAGTTCACGGAAGCGCCTACGCCAACCAGGGGAAGTACAGAAGACTTCTTGGAGGAGGAGATGGAGGACAGAATTAGCAAAGATGAAGGGAAAAGAGGAAAGATTGGCAGGTAAATAGTTTATACCATGAAGGGCTGTGGCCTCAGTCCCCTTGTCCCCTCTGTCTTTAACTTCTACAGCTAGACTCCTAGACAATGACAATCTATGCCCATAATCATGTCCCTGGGTGTGACAAGCCCAGTGCTCTCCCACCTTTGTCCATGCTGTTCCTTCTCCCTGGACAGCACTATCCTCTCTCCCCAACCTGCAAAGCCATCACGCTTCCTCCATCAAGGGACAGCCCCAATGTTCCTCCTCCATGAAGCTCTTCCAAATTCCTCTACCTGGAATTAATCTCCATCTCTCTTTCTGAATTCCAGTAACACTTTGCTTGTTCCTCTCTCTTTTTTAAATTTATTTCTTTATTGATTTCAGAGAGGAAGAGAGAAGGAGAGAGAGAGATAGAAAATCAATGATGAGAGAGAATCATTGATAGGCTGCCTCCTGCACACCCCCTACTGGGGATTGAGCCTGCAACCCAGGCATGTGCCCTTGGCTGGAATCGAACCTGGGACCTTTCAGTCCGCAGTCTGACGCTCTATCCACAGAGCCAAGCTGGCTAGGGCAACTTGTTCCTCTCTTATATTACACAGCACTCTTGACATCCTATATAATAAAAGTGTAGCATGCAAATTGTCCCCTTGACCGGGAGTTCAACCAGGGGGCGGGGCTGGCCGGGGGTTGGGGGGAATGGAGGGAGGCTCTGACCAGCGTGGCAGGCGACGGGGGGGGGGGGGGGGGGGGAAGGAAGGGAAGCCCCGGCCAGCAGCTGGCAGCCGAGAGGGACCCTACCAGTGCAAGAATTTCATGCACTCGGCCTCTAGTTGTATTATAATTATTTGTGTATTTGTCTTATCTCTGCTTCTAAACTAAAAACTCCACTGGGGCAGAAAACCTTGTCTTAACCACCTTTGTATTCCCCACAGTGCCTTATCCAAGGCAGGAGCTCAATACATGTTGAATGAAGACTGTGTTTACCAGATTCCAGGTGAATGGGAGAAAGTTAACGGACAGCACAGCTGGAATCGGTGGACTGGGCCAACTTGCTAACAACTGGAATTGGCCGCTTGCTAAAGCAGTGAATTTTCCATGAATAGAGAGGTTCTTAAAAAACAGCAGGACAAGATGATTTTTAAGCTCATCTCATCTTTGCCAGGTTACTAGGATGAAGAATAGTTGATAAATAAGCAAAGACAGCAGAATCCCATTAACAGGTGAGATAGAAATAGATGTAAGTTCGTGTCAATGTTATAGCACTTGGGCTGGCTGACAGGTGCATGGACAGTTATTAGATTATTAAATATTTAATCCATTGAAGTAAAATAACAGATTCGTTCTTGGAGGAATGACAGTGTCTCATGGACAAGGACTATAATTAACCTAAATGTGAACAGCTGAGATCTATTTTAAAAGCTTGACCTATCTGATCCCCAGATCTGATTTGGTGTGTCGGTGGGGTCAAGTGATGGGGGCTCTCTAAAGCACAAATTTCACGTCATCCTGCCACATAAAGCCTTCAGTAGCTCCCTAGTGCCCCAGGACATACTCCTCGGTCCTCAGCATGATGTTTGAGGCCCTGAGTGAGGTAGCTCTTGCCAGCCTCACCTTCCACCACTCCCCTGTCACACTGGATCATGTGTCCCCATCTCAAAGGCCAGAAGGGACACAGTAGAGGGTGCTGGGAGAGGAAACCACAAGTGCACACCCCAACTCCAGACCTGAGCAGTTTCACTGTCCAGCTCCTTTTTCCAAGAGGAATACAGACTCAGTATTGCAAGCACTTCCAAGTTGTCAAAAGAATCAGGAAATCCAGATTTTTTGGGGGAGGATCTGTCATTTTTCAATATTGGCTCAAAAACCTTTATGCACAGGCCAGTAAAACCCCATCTGTGGCCCATGGATCTCTACCTACCGTAGGCTTTACTTAGAATCTTTTTTTTTTAATCTACTTAGTGTTACTATAAAGTGATATGCTCACTCACGTCCGTAATTCCCTCCCTGGTGTTTCCTCTGCCTACATCATTCCTCCCATCTCCTTCTCCCGGACGCACTGCTAACCTTTACAGTTTGCTTCCAGTAGCTGTTACTCTTGCAGAATTCTCCATTTCTTCATACTTTCCTACATTTTAACAATTTTTATAATACACATGAGTAGCAGATGCCGTCACTGCTCTCCCATGTCCCCCAGGATCCCTTTGACATTTTCATGCCTACAAGCCCCCCATGGGCTTCCACTCTCAACAGCCTCAGTCTCTTGGCACCCACTTGCTCTTCACCCTTGGAGAGCCACAAATTCCTGGGAATTTATGTCCCCTAAGAGCAGTACTTAGCCAACGAATGGCAGGTGTGAGGGGGGGGTTATAAATACTCCAGGTCCCTTGCCCCTGATAACTCCAATAATGCTGTCTCCCCATCTCCCCTGCAGACTGAGCCGATGTCTTCCTCTGTAGGACTTGGCTTGTTACCACACACTTGCGTGTGTTATTTCCTGGAAACTCGTCCTAACAGATCAGTTTCAAATGAGTCCGCAGTCCAGGAGCTGCTACCGGGAGCTGTGACAGACAGCTCCGACGTGGCATTCAATGACCTCCGTCTCCTTGTGTTCCTGCCCTTGTGCAGTCCTCTCTGTTGAGTGTGGCTTGCTTCTAAGTTTAAAGCTGATGGGTGTCACTTCCGTGATCAGGTGAGAAATGATGTATAACTCCCATCTTACCAGCAGCCTCTAACAGACTTCCTAGGTGTCTTCCCAGCTTGCATGTTTTGACAATGCAAGCTGCCAAGTGGCACAGATCTCTGTGGCAAGGAGCTGAGGGTGGCCTCTGACCAATGGCCAGGAAATAGCTCAGTGCTGCCAACAACCAGTCAGTGAGCTTGAAATGGATACTTCCCCACTCGAGTCTTCAAATGAGAGCACTGACGTTGGGCCTTTTGCAACACCATGAAACAGAAAACCCAGCTAAGCCACAACCCAGACTCCTGACCCACAAAAATTGTGAGTTAATAAATGTGTGTTGTTTTAAGCTTCTTGGTTTTGGGATAATTTGCTATGAAGCAATAGATAACTAACACAGCATCTCAACTTAACACATTGCGTTCCAGTAGTTTTATTGCTAGCTTTACCCAGTGGCCAGATAAGTTTCTATTGACCAAGTACAAAAAACGTTTTACATAAATGTTAAAGGCATGCTTTAAAGTTAAATACCCATTGCATTTTGAAGTTATTTATTACATGTTCTTACAAGCTAATGTCTTTTTAAAGTATGATACTTTGTATTAAAGTGAGAAGTCTCGTGATCTGTCCGTAATGTGTTAAGAAAACATATACTAAAAATCCCATCCCAGACATCTTCTTCAGAAAGCCACCTCTGAGTCCCCAGGCCAGAGCCCTGTGTCCCCTCTGTCGTGGTCCTCATCACTCTGAACGTCCCAGTAATCATCCATGTCACCTGCCTCTCCCCATTTGTCTTCCCCACTCATCACATTGAGTGCAGGCCTTTGGGAGAGAAAAAGGCCTAATATGTTTCTTTATCTTAACACTTAAGCATAGTATCTGGGATACAGTAAATGCTTAATGAATTTTTATTAAAGTGATTTATTTATTTGTTAACTAGAGGCCTGATACATAAAATTCATGCAAGAGTAGGCTTTCCTTTCCCCATCGGCCGGCACCGGCTTCCCTCTGGCACCCAGGACCCGGACTTCCCTCCAGCCACTGGCAGGCACCTGGGACCCAGGCTTCCCTCGCAGCCCCAGCTTCATCCGGAAGGTCATCTGGAAGGATGTCCAGTCTAATTAGCATATTACGCTTTTATCATTATAGACTAGAGGCCCAATGCATAAAAATTCGTGCAAGAGTAGGCCTTCCTTCCCCCAGCTGCCGGCACTGGCTTCTCTCCAGCACCTGGGACCCAGGCTTCCCGCCTCCAGCTGCCCTCTGGCACCCGGGACCCGGGCTGGCTTCCCTTGGGCCACCCTCAGGGACCCGGGACCCGGGATGGCTTCCCTCAGGCCACCCACAGGCACCCAGGACCCAGGCTGGCTTCCCTCTGGCCCCAGCTTGGTCAGGAAGGAAGTCCGGAAGACATTCGGTCTAATTAGCATATTACCCTTTTATTATTATAGATTGTTTCTGCCATGAGATTTTGGCCAAGTGTCTCCCTATACCTGTCATTCTCTAGATGCCAAATCAAGGGTAAAAGCAGACCTTTGGGATTCAGCAAGATTTCCCCTCTCTGCGCCACCCCCCCTCCCCCACGTCATTTTCCAAGTAGTGTCTTCTTTTCCATCACCAGGGCACATATCAATTTCACACTGACACCTCCTCCCATCTGTTCAATTCATCTGTTGGACAGTCAGTTGCTGCCACTTCAGAGCAACAGGGAGTTCACTCTTCCTTTCACAGCCCTCTGGGAAGTTCAGCGAAATTATCTCTGATTGATGTGATTTCTTCTCTTGGTCCTAATGACAAAATTACAGCAAAATCCAGCTCTATTTTGCACCACACTTGGAAAAAAATCTGCTCAGCTTTTGTCTGCCAACCACAACAAAAATTTGATTAACCGGGGTTCAAGCACACATTGGTTTTATGTTTCTAGAGTGTTTTGGTTTTTTTTTTCTGGTTAGCTGAGGAATAAAACTGAAAATGCCATTTACTTCCCCCCTTATTACCTGGAAAAAGGATCGATAGGTTCGCCCACGTTGCTGCCCACTGGGAATAATTTCCCCCAAAGAAATGGAGTCTCTGACAGATGAGCATCCTGCAGAACTGAGAATCAGGAATTCTGGGGCTAAAAGTGGTGTTAGAAATTAGGCAGACTCAGCAGAGATCTTTGGCATGTGGGATTTTTATTTAAAATTTTATTTGCTATCACTCATTTTATTTGCTATTCCTTGTTTTTACCCTTCTCCTAGAAGCCAAAGACAGAGCCTGTGTTCTGGTTATTTGAGGACGCAGATTCTTAAAGTCCAGCTTGTGTAAGTGGATTGTATTCTAAGGACTATGGTAGAGACTTTTACAGATATGTAAATCCAAGCTTATTAAATGAATGTCTCATGGCCCATCTACTCAGTAGTTACTCGTAGTCTCCTAAGCATCTTGGATTCTCGTCCCCCTCCCTCTGAGATACATTGAACTCCCAGCTGGTACCTTCCCTCGGTCTATGGCCGTGGTCGGCAAACTGCGGCTCGCGAGCCACATGCAGCTCTTTGGCCCCTTGAGTGTGGCTCTTCCACAAAATACCACGGCCTGGGCGAGTCTATTTTGAAGAAGTGGTGTTAGAAGAAGTTTAAGTTTAAAAAATTTGGCTCTCAAAAGAAATTTCAGTCGTTGTACTATTGATATTTGGCTCTGTTGACTAATGAGTTTGCCGACCACTGGTCTATGGCATTGTGAGAAAAGGGAAACTTTCTTGTTACTAAACTAACAGATCCTTTTAGCTCTAGAGGAGGAAGAAGCAGCCAGAATGGTACTTTGATACCTTGACCAAAATTCAACCATACTTTAAGGGAAAGGAATTATAAAGAAAGGAAATAGATTATTGAGCACTATCTCTGTGCCAGGCACTGGATTGAGATTTTTTTAACTGATAGCCTATGAGGCTCTCTACATGATCTGCCCCCTGCCTGCCTTCTTGACTAAATCTCTGCCCAGGCCTTCACATCACTAACCATGCTACAGCCATGCTGGCCATTTCCTGCCTCAGGACCTTTGCACTTACAGCTGTCACTGCTGGCAATGCTCTTCTCCAGATACGTGTGTGCCTCCCTCTTTTCTCGATTCATTGTCATCTCAGAGAGATCCTCCCTTGCTAAGGTGCCCGTCTTCCACACCCAGCTATTCTCTATGAAGTTCCTTTATTGTGTTTTCTTCGTAGGCCATCCCCACTTTTAGTTAACTCATTCAATTACTGCCTGCTCCTCATGAGAACAGAAACTTCATGAAAGCAAGGAACGTTCCTGTCTTGCCATTGTGAGACCAAGAAGCCAGTACATGCCTGCCATGTTACAGAAGCTCAATACATTTTTGTGGAGTAAGTGAATAAACAACTTTCTAATCCTCTGAGATAAATATGTTTATTACCCCATTAATACATGAGGAAGTTGAGGCTCTGAGCAGATAAGGAAACACCGCAGGTTTACAGAGCTGGCAGGTGATAGCCAGACTTTTGAGCATAGCACTGTCTGAACTCCAAAGCCTGAGTCCCCCTCACTACTAGAGACTGTGCTTTCCAACTTCTGTTCATGAAAAATGTCTGAGCAGCTGTGACAGGAAAAGAAAAAGTCTTTGATCAGCCCACAACCAGGAGTATGTCGTACCAGGGATGTATCTTTCAAATCAAGCATTGCTACTCTGTCAAAAACCTGGATAGAATGAAACTTCAAGAAACCATTGTGTCTGGGCTTCTCTCATGCCCTCTCCCCTTTTGGGGGATCTTCAAAATTAGGCAGATGAGTCCAAACAGTGGAATGGGTGATGCGGGCATCTGTCTAGGATAGTTGGAGTGCATGGATCTGATAAACATTTATGTTGGGTGTGGGCTGTCTGCCCTCACGCCAAACCTTTTCACTCAAGTAACCGCTCATGGAAGCCAGTGGTACGAAATCGGGGGACACGGGCCCCATTGGTAGCCATTGTTCTAGGAACCTCTCCTTTTATTAACACCATCACTTACACTCCCATCTTTGTTTCAGTTAATATTCACCCAGGTATCCCACCCTTTACTTCTTGTCTCCAGCTCAAAAGCCTCACAAAAAAAGGACTACATTTTATTTTCTGGATCTTGAACCTTGGGGCACCCTAAAGAAGGGCCTGCATGCCACTCACCCATCTTCCAGTCATCTCTGGGCGTGACTGGTTTAGGAAATTACTCCAACCAGCTTCAGAGCCGCAAACAACGCACCCAACTCTGGATGTTTCCATGCAACAAGTGTCACTTGACCGAAATTCTCTGCCTCGAAGAAAAGAACCCACTGGAGGTGGCCTGGCCATAGAGAGCACTCTCAGCTCCCTGACTAACGCCAGAATCAAAGAGAGGTTAGAGCTCAAAGGCAAAACTTGCACTATCTTCTCGTTCCTGTATTTTCTTACTTTGTCTTTTTTATTAAGAGAATCATAATGTTCCCCATCTACATGACACTCTCCATCTTTTAACGTTAACTAATTAATTGACTGAAATGGTATCTCGGGAGCATTTATCATCCATCCCATTAGCCAGCGAGCCAGGCGACTGTCTATAAAAACTGCCGCACACTCAGCGGAGGCTGTCTTTCCGCTTCCCTTCCCAGAAACGGCTTTTGTGTGTGTCTGTGTCTGGACGTGTAATGGAAAAAATAAAAGGAGAGGATTTTGCTTCCACCAACCGCCATAAAAATCTACCTCTGGGAGACATGGAATTTCAATTGTGAAATCATCCGTCTTGGAAATTGTCCTGTCCTCCAGGAAAAGAAAAAATAAGTAGTTTAACAGCCATTGCCCTTCAAAACAATTACTAATTATAATGTCTATAAAGAAAAATACCCTTGGTACTATTACTCCTAAGAAAGCCAGGCGAATCTATAGCAAGGAATTAGCTAGCATGTCTAAAATCTGACCAGAGCTCTTGGGAGTGGGTCGGAAGGGGGGTATTCCAATTGGTTTATAAACCCCAATCCAACGCTTTAGGAAGCTTACCACCTGGGGCAAGCCCCTTTCAGCAAATCCAGAAGATTAACACAGGCCTCAAGGAAATCAGGCCAGGACCATTACAGCTGAGAACCTGGTCATTTTTCCTGACCTTCCTTTCAGAGCCTCCCACCCCAGGTTCCCTCCCCACCCCCTTCACCGCCTCAAGCAGTTGCCATGGTGCCTGGGATTCATGCTCTGGGGTTCATCATCACACTGTCCACATAGTCCTCTGCAAAATGCAGAGATGCCTGGGGAGGGGTTACATCACATCCCTGTAGCCTTGGAATGAATTGACTATCAGATCCCATCTGACTGGAACAAATGTGCTGTGGGGGAAGAACACTAGAGGAAATAACGTGAGAAAGGGGGCCCCGACAGGAGACCTTAGAGGCAGTACTAAAGGGAGACAAATGAAGAGAGTCAAGTTCTCCATCACTTAGGTGCTCTGAAACTGGAGTCAAGCCATTTGAACTCTGATTCTCAGACCTCAGGCCCTCATCTGTAGAATGAGGCAAGGGGCCAGGGTATGGGAAGCCTACTGTTCAGTTGCAGACAACAGAAACCACTCCAGTTACTTTAAGCAGAAAGGAATCGATGACTAGGTGTAAGGTGACTTAGAAAAACCAATGGAAGGGCTCAAAGAGTTGGGCCTTCCATGAACAACTCCCTGGCCCCCCAAATCTCCCTGCCTCTACAGTGATTAGAAAACAGCCACCACTGCTACAGGAAGTCACCAAGTCAAGGAGGTAGTGGCTGAAGAACCACCCCAACTCTGCCATGACCCGCAGCAGCAAGGTGGGTCGTATTATACCTTTCTCCCGTCTAACTCATTTCTGAATTCAAGACTCAGGGGTGAGTCTGATTTGCAGAACCTAAGTCCTAGCCAGGATCCTAGCTGCAAGAGAGTCTGGGAAGTGTACTTTTTATATTTCCAACCTCTGCAATATAGATGACACAGTCAATAGGCTGGAATGGAAGTTGAAGGAGACCATCTACAAAGTGCACTGCCCACATGTTTCAAGAGTTATCAAAAGAATTAAGTGAGATGGTATTTATCAAGTACCTCACACAGTGCCTTTGAGAAAATGTCTAAGCTAAGACCTGAAGAAGAATAAAAGTTAACCAAGTTAAGAGTGGGAGAGAGGTTCAAAGGCTGCATGTTGAGAAACCGGAAGAATACTGGCATGGCTGGAGTATTCTGAGAAGGAGAATTGGGTAAGGATTACCATGGCTATGTCCCCTAGACAATTATCTGGGAGTAACATTTCCCCTGAGGTTGAAATCAGACGTGTTCAGCAATTAACATTTCACAAAAATAACATTTGAAGCAATTTTAGTCTACTTTTCTGCATCTTAGTAGTCTCTTCAGCAAAAGAAAATAATATTAACCTTTCACTAGGTGATTGTGAGCATTAAATGAGCTAAAAAGTATAAGTTATTAAAAGAGGGCTGGCCACATCTTGAGCACCATCACCATCATCATCACCATCACCATCATCATCACCACCATCATCATATCATCATCATCATCATCATCATCATCCTTGGTGTCTAAGCATACCACTCCAGAGAGGTCCACCAGTTATTTCCCATTTGCACACCTTCTCAGAGACTCTCTCTAGCCTACACACAGCAAAACACCCATGTGACACCCCTGACCACAGCTGATTGAACAACAATGATATCACCGCCTGCACCTATCAGATTCTTATACTTGGAAATGTGAAAGAGTAAGAGGCTGAGTTGGTCAGAGGGTGTTAGAAACTAGAACTAAAAGCTTATGAGGAGGAAGAGCTAGAGCTCTGGGCAAGCGGAAAGTAATGAAGAGCAAAACTTGAGATCTGGATGGCAGATGTGAGTCTGTAGAGAGAAGAATGGAGCAGATGTGGTAAGATAAGCCCCAGAGAGAGAGATGGAGAAAACGGTTGGTTAACAACATTCCAGTCCCATGAGGTCCAGCTGTTACACTGGATTCCCCGAGTACCTTCTGTGTCCTGACAATAAAAATTCCTATTCACTTTAATTTCTTTGAATGAGTTTCTGTTCCTTAAAATTAAACAATCACTGCTGAACAGACTCGTCACAGTGGAAAGCTGAGACTAATGTTCCTTAAATCAGACCTAAAATGCAACCCCATCTTGGAAACAGGTCACAATGACCACGACCGTGTGCCCCACCACCACGACGAGGCTTTGGAACAGACTCGTCACAGTGGAATAGACATCCTTGGTGTCTTAAGCATACCACTCCAGAGAGGTCCACCAGTTATTTCCCATGTGCACACCTTCTCAGAGACTCTCTCTAGCCTACACACAGCAAAACACCCATGTGACACCCCTGACCACAGCTGATTGAACAACAATGATATCACCGCCTGCACCTATCAGATTCTTATACTTGGAAATGTGAAAGAGTAAGAGAAACCTCTTCCGATCACTTTTCGCAAAACTATCTCTCACGCACCTTCTAGACTGCTCCTTGAGGATCACTTCCTCAGACCCTTCTCTAAATGGGCCCTTGTTGTGATTTCCATAGCTCTCAGAACTCCCCTTTGCAGCATGCAACTCACTTTTGTCACCTGTCCAATGGCTGCCAGCCCACCAGAGGTTACACCCCACATGTGCTTGCCTTGTTTCCTGCTATGTCTCCAAGTCTTAACACAGGGTCAGGCACATACTGGTAGTAGTAGCTGCTCGATAAACATTCAATGAATGAAGGACCAATAGTCTAAATGGACCAAATTGACTGTGAACTCTCTTAAAGTTTTATTTTAACCTCTGGGTGCTCGACCCTCTGCAAGGTGTTGGAGACACAAAGATGAATTAGATGTGATCCCTCTGTTTAGGAATTCACCGTCTAGGAGAACACATGGATGTGTAAATAAATACATTTATCATAATGTAACATGAATATTAGGAGGCATGGAGAGAGGAAGGGAAACACTATCATAGGAGTATTAAAATACCTTGTCTGGGGTTCTTGGATGAGAGAGGAGGCGAGGGGTGGAGGAGAGGGGTCCGACTGTCCCCCATACCACCACCCTTCTGAATTTCCCAGAAAATAAATGTAGTGGACATGTGTTGCTTGGCTGCTCAGCATATACTCTCCCTTATTCCAGAAATGCCTGCCCCCCCGCCAAATTTTTCCTTTTGGAGAAACACTTTGTAACCCTCTCAGTCCAAGTGTTTTATATGGAACCAATCTAACATCCTACCCCCACCACATGTCAAGGGTGGATGTGTATCCCAGGTCTAGCCAATATTCTAGCCCCACTATGAGTGGTTCATGGATGACCATATATAAAGACTAGAGGCCTGGTGCATGAAATTTGTACACAGGAGAGGGGGAGTGTGTCCCTCAGCCCAGCCTGCACTCTCTCCAATCTGGGACCCATCGAGGGATTTCCGACTGTTCATTTAGGCCCAATCCCGCCTAAACGGGCAGTCGCACATCCCTCTCACAATCCAGGACTGCTGGCTCCCAACTGCTCGCCTGCCTGCCTGCCTGATTGCCCCTATCTGCTTCTGCCTGCCAGCCTGATCGCCCCCTAACCACTCCCCTGCCAGCCAGATCGACGCCTAACTGCTCCCCTGCAGGCCCGATTACCCCTAACTGCCCTCCCCTGCCAGCCTGGTTACCCCTAACTGCCCTCCCCTGCCGGCCCAATTGCCCCCAACTGCCCTCCCCTGCCAGCCTGGTCACCCCTAACAGCCCTCCCCTGCTGGCCCAATTGCCCCTAACTGCCCTCCCCTGCCGGCCTGGTCACCCCTAACTGCTCTCCCCTGCTGGCCTGATCACTCCTAACTGCCCTCCCTTGGCAGCCTGGTCGCCTTTAACTACCCTCCCTTGCCAGCATGTTTGCCCCCAACTGCCCTCCCCTGCTAGCCTGGTTGCCCCCAACCGTCCCCCCTGCAGGCCTGGTCCCCCCGCAACTGCCTTTCCCTGCAGGCCTTGTCCCTCCCAACTGCCCTCCCCTGCAGGCCTGGTCGCCCCCAACTGCCCTCCCATGCTGGACTGGTCACCCCTAAATGCCCTCCCTTGTCAGCCTGGTTGCCCCTAACTGCCCTCCCCTGCCGGCCTGTTCGTCCCCAACTGCCTTCCCCTGCAGGCCTGGTCTCCCCCAACTGCCCTCCCCTGCAGGCCTTGTCCCTCCCAAAGGCCCTCCCCTGCTGGCCCGGTCACCGCTAACTGTCCACCCTTGCCAGCCTGGTCACCCTAACTGCTCTCCCATGCAGGCCTGGTCGCCCCTAACTGTCCTCCCCTGCAGGCCTGGTCTCCCCTATCTGCTCTCCCCTGCAGGCCTAGTTGCCCCCAACTGCTCTCCCCTGCAGGCCTGGTCACCTCTAACTGCCCTTCCTTGCAGGCCTGGTCCCCCCCAACTTCCCTCCCCTGCTGGCCATCTTGTGGTGGCCATCTTGTGTCCACATGGGGACGGCCATTTTGGGTGTTGGAGTGATGGTCAATTTGCATATTACCTCTTTATTATATAGGATTAGCCAAGTGAGACTCAGTCTCCGGATTCTTGGGGGAAACCAACGAGAAAGACATCCCTTTCTCCACTAAAGTGGCTAAGCTAGTAGCACCCTTGAGCTGCCAAAGCCCATCTTATGACCGTGATAGGGAAACCTCCCCGAGAATGAAGCTCACAGGAAACATGGCAGGCCCAAGAGGAAAAGGTGCTTCTAATGAATATCTGAGTACAACTAGATTTATCCTGGATTTTCAGTTATGATTCAATAAATTCTACTTTTGTTCTTAGACCAGAATTTCTCCACCTCAGCACCATTGACTTTTTGGCTGGGCGGGGCTGCCCTGTGCATTGTAGGGTGGTTAGCAGCATTCTTGGCTTCTACCCACGAGATGCCAACAGTCACCCCACAGTTGTTACAACCAAAAGTGCCTCCAGTCATTGACAAATGTCCCTTCGGAGGCAAAACCACTTCCCACTGAGGACCACTGGATAAAACCAGTGTCTAGGGCGTGTAACCAAAAAGAGGCATGACCACATAACACATCGAATAATTTCCTACCTCCTTTCCGGGAATCATTTTCACTCCTACATTTCTTTACTTCCCATGGTATCTGAAACATTTTTCTATAGGCTTTGCTTTCCAAAGCCCATCAGTCTAGTTCACATTTTTTTTAATATTGGAGTAAATGAAAGTCAGTCAATCAGATCAAGAACAACTTAGATTTCAGTTCCAGCACTACTTTTATAAGCACCAGGTTTGGGTACATCGATTGCACTCTTTCCCCCCTTTAAAAATTTAAACATCTTCCCTTATTTACTTTATTTTAGAATTTTCAGCAGTCAATTTTCTTTTATGCACAGACCTTGCCTTCGATGGGAAACTAATCAATAAGAAATTATTTTTTGCCAGGCTATTTTAAAGTAATGTAGCCAGCATATTTCTCTCTCATTCATGGTTTTATTGATTGTGAAGTGAAAACAGAAAGATAGTGGAGGAGTCCACACTGCATTCCTGAGACCCCATTTCATTAGGCTCCATCACGCCGGCTTTATCCATCGGAGCCCTTCCTCCTGATGACATTGCTCTGGGAGAGCTTGGGTTTGATCGTCAACCTCATATTATAAATTGAAGCTCACCTGGAGATGAGTTAGTCCCTTAGAGTCGGGGGGTGGCAGGGTGGAAATTAATAGCAGATGAGCTGCATCCACTAATTCTATCTGAGTTTTTCATTTCATTTTATTTTTTTGCCAGTTAGTACTCTTATGGAAATGCTGCCCCACCTTTTGGCTCCCAAACTGGAATATACCTTTCAAGAAGACATCACATTGCCCTGATGGGGTGGCTTGGTTGGTTAGAGCCTTGTCCCATACACCAAAAGATCGTGGGTTCAATTCCCAGTCAGGGCACATATGGGAGGCAACCAGTTGATGTCTCTCTCTCACATAGATGTTCCTCTCTCTCTTCTCTCTCTCTCTCTCTCTCTCTCTCTCTCTCTCTCTCTCTCTCTCTCTCTCTTCCCCCCCCCCCTTCTCTCTCCCTCTCTCTCTTTCCCCCTCCTTTCCTATTTCTCTAAAATCACCTCGGGAGCATTTTAAAAAAAGAAAAGGACACCTTGTGTTGAATAAGAAAATCAAAATGAAAATGGAATTTCAAGAGAACAGCTACCATCTTTTTCAATTATCTTTAAAACACATGCGGGAAAGCTTTTGATGCACAGGCACAGTCAGATGTGCGGAATCGTTTCATAGATGCACTTGTGTGTCTGAAAACAGCCATAATGTCTGTGAAGATGCAGAGGGAAAGATGGGCAGCCAGTGCCCTTCATCCCATGCACACAGTAGGTGCTTGGTGACCTGACTTGGTTTCTCAGAGTGAGGGAGGGGGAAGAGAGTCTGCTACTGGGAGTATTAGTAATTGTAAAAATGTACTGATTCTTTATTAGAGGGAGAGAAATCCATCTCTTTGGGGGTAGTAGCTTGACTATGGCAGGTCACCGATGGAAGGCACATGCCTGGGTCAGCAAGACATGAGAGCACACTGACCACACACCTCAGAGCACATACACCCTTCCAGCCATGAGACCCAGAACTCTCGTCAAATGAAATTAGCAGTAAATGGGCCTCCCTGGATGTCTGGATGTCACAGAACTCCACTCCTGGTTGCCCTGGCTATGCACAACCCTCCATGCCAATGTTATTATAGCAAACGCGGGCACGTGCAGACAAAGAAAGAATAGGATTGAACAACACGTAATCTAGCTAACTCCATGCTGAAGGTAAACAGGGATAGAGGTTGGGAGGGATTTGCCCATTTATTCTTTCAACAAAATGATTGGGCCCCTATTCTGCACCCAGCACTGTCCTAGGCTTTTGGACTACAAATAAAACACAGATGCCTGCACTTGTGGGGCATACGCTGAGGCAGGAAAGGATGAAATCTTGAGTTTATGGTTCAGGGCTGCGGATCAAAGGGATTGTATTAGCCTGAAGACTTCCTAGATCCTATACTCCAGTAACAACCCCACTGTCTTGGGATGAAGTGAGTGTAAAGAAAGAAACAAAGTGTTTCCTGCACCCACGTGTTCTCCTCTATCTTACCTGCCATGGAAGCAAACTCCCACCTCCAGGACAGGAGGTGGAGAAGCAGGAGGCGGCGTGGCAGCAATGTGAGCCAGCTTGAGCTGTGGCCAATGTTGCAATTCTCTGTTGAGATAACACCCATCCTTGGCTGCCATCAATGAAGTTGGAGCCTCCATGAAGCAGTTAGGATTAGTTCATAGGAGAGTCTGCAAACATCAAGAACTAACTCACGTTGAGTCTGCTCTGCCCATCCCTTCCCAGATAGCCTGTCTCCTTTCATTTTCACAGCAATCGGATGAGGCATTTTGCCTCCATCTCACAGATGAAGAAACTGAGGCTGAGAGAGAGTAGGTGACTTGCATTGGGTCTGACTGACTCCAAAGTCTATGTCCTTTCTGTGTTGCTATGCTGCCCACTTCACTCAGTACAACCTACTCATTAGTATATGAGTGTTAACCTGAGTCTAGCTGGCTCTGTACCTATCCCCAGGGAGGCATTGTAAGGGGTATGGAATTAAGGTGTTCAGTCTTTGCTCTCCTGGGACTAACAGTTGATGAGACAAAGGGGAAAAAAATACCCATTCAATTTTTAGCAAACAATACCTACGTGCCACCACACCCACCTTATCCTGTACAAATCACTGGGGGTCCCCGAATGTGCTATACCTTTGCACAAGCCTACAGTGCCTTCTTTTTCCTCCTCCCTCCATCCACCAAAATCCTCTTCATCCCCCAAGAGTCAGCTCCTTTAAAAGGTCTGTTAAACCCCCAGGCTGATCAGTTACTTCTCTTCTATGTACCCCAAACCCCCAGTGCTTACCTCCACCAGGAAACTTGTATCTCTAAGAAAAGGAATATCGGTGAGAACTTTAGGAGTCAGGGAACCCAGTGGAGAAGAGCCTGAGATGGGGAGATGAAAAAGAGAAAGGGGATGAAGGATGTATGCTGTGGTCCAAGTGTGTGGGGGGGGGCATCTATGAGTGGAAACAGATAGCCAGATAGCAGTAAAACAGAGAGGTCAGGATACTCAACACCCAATTAATCACAATGTGTTACTTTCTAGGAGCTCCCACCTCGGGAAGCATAGCTGATCACCACAGGAATGAGGTAGGTAGTAGATATTGTCATCCCCATCTGATGAAAGAAGAAACTAAGACGCTCTGAGAGGTTCGGGGAGCTGCTCAAGGTCACGCAACATGAAGACCCCCAGGCAGCAGCCCCAAGTGGTTAAGATCATACCCTCTGGTGTCAGGCCAAAAACAGCTCTCAGCTTCCTCTGGCCCTGTGACCTTGAGCAAGCGACTAAACTTTTCCCTAAGACTCAGCTTCTCCATCTATAAAAGGGGATGAAAACTCTACTTCATAGAGTTGTTGGAACCATCAAATGATGACAGACCTTAGTCAGCCTGTGACATCTGTGACCACAACTTTATCCCACCCATCACTGCTGCTTTTGTTTCATCTGAGTCGTCTGCAAAACCACGCGTGTCAAACTGGTCCCAGTTCTCCGGGAATATCAAGGTTTCCTCTGCACACGTGTTGGACAAGACAACTTTGGACCCCAAGTTTCTGAGCTCTTGTCCAAATGCAAGTCCTCTTCCTCACAAAGCCACGGACTTCGCTTTTCCTTTCTAAGCTGTCAAGAAACAAAGGCCAAGGGCTGGCTTCACAGAATGGTTTGGGAAATAATTAGTCTGCCTTCCACAAAGGCCAAAGTTCACTGCTGAGATATTTAAAACTCTGCTGATGGCTTAAAATAAATATCACAATGGAGATGTCAAAACAGCAGTGTGTTCTAACACATGGCATTTGGGTGTGGGGGAAAGCAAAAAATGTTAATGGATTTACCAAAATAATCTCAAGGTAAGACCTTTGAGGTTTGATACCTTAGAAATGTCATATTGTTTCAATTTTCTTTTTGGTTCTTTGTAAGTTTGTTTTCCTCCTTTGAGGGCACTGAAAGGTCTGTCATGAAAAAGAAGCAAGAAGTTTTCTCAAAAAGAAAAAAATAAGCATAATTGTATTTTTTAAATCAATGATAACAATTTTCAAATTTTTAAGTCAATTTTTTAAATCCATCATAACAATTTTTCCATGCTTAAATCCATTCTAATAATTGTTTCTTTAAGAGCTTAATGCAATTCCCAAATGCAAATAACTGATTCCTCCACATGGAAGATGTAGTGAGTACCCAAGGGATGCCATGTTCTGGGCTGGGAATTTTAAATATTTCTTTCATCTTAATCCTCCCAGATGCTCAGTGAGGAAGGCAATGGAGACCTCAGCTACTTGCCCAGGAACATGGGGCCAGTGAAGTGCACAGTCAGGATTGAGCCTAAGTCTTTTCTCCTGGCTCCATGCTCTTTCCAGCATATTACCAGAGCCCAATACTCCATCCAGACCTATGAGAGCTAAACACCCCACATGATCAGGAAAGGCAACAAATGCAACCTTATAAACTGGAACTCATGGCCAGTATAAAGCAATAAAGGCTAAATGTCAAATGCAAGCAGTTCTAATACATACCCATAAACTCAAGAATATGTCCTCTTTCCCTGGCCTGCCTGACAGAGCCTTCTTCCTCATCTCTAGCACTTCCAACCTTGCACTTCATGCTCTGTTGAACACCAGATCACATAGATGGCCCAGCACTATCCATGCCTCCTGTCACTATGCCTTTGCAAATGCTGTTCCTTTTTCCACATGCTCTTCCTCCACAATACACTTGGAAAACTCCTATTCACCCATCAAAACCCTGCTGGAACATAATCTTTTGGAAGAAGTCTTTTTATCTCTCTCCTACTCTTACACCCAATGGAATTCATCAGTTTCTTCTCAGTCCTTTCTCTATACCAGGTACATGCTTTCATTTTTGTAATCAGCACAGTGTTTGGGTTTTTCTTCTTTTGATTGGTTGGTCAGCGGTTGGTTGGTTGGTTGGTTGGTTGGTTGGTTCATTGGTTTGGCCAACAAACCTGTTCCCCCCACCAGAGTGACTTTCGTGCAGGCAGGAGCTATGCCTTAATCCACTCTGTATCCCCCATGCCCAGCTCAGTGTCTAAGTCAAAACAAGCATCTAATTGAATTGAATGGAAATTGAAAATGAAAACAAATATCATGGAGCACCAGAAGAAAGGGAAGCAAGCGCTAATGTTGTGAAAGTCTATTACAGAGCAATCAACCAGACCATGTTTTCCTAATACAGATTACAGAACTGGCACAGAGACAGACGGGGAAGCAGTGGGGACTCTGACTCTCTGGACATCTGCTGGGCGTCTCATCTGATCAATCCTCGCCTTGCCGTGCTGACGATTTCATCTTTCCGAAGTCAGAGGAAACGGCGAGGGAAATGGTTGCTTGGCACCAAGTTCTGGCAACAAAGAAACACTGGTTGATGAGAAAGTGGTGGAATCTTTGGGAGAAAAAATATCAGGCACGTAAGCTGAGAGTTACTCACAGCACAGGAAAGGGGGAAAGCATTCATTAAACACCTACTGGATACTGCCTACCTTACATGTGTTACTACATGTAACTCTCATAACAACCCTAGAAAGTGGGTATACGTCGCTTCTATTTACAGAATAGGCAATAAAAAAACCAAAAACAGAAAACGGAGAAAGGTTAAAGTGACTTGCCCAAGGTCATATAACAAGGTCATGTCTGTCTGCCTGCAAATCTCAAGTTCTGACCTCACACTAAGCTGCTGAGTAAAAATCAGGGCATTGCCTGACTGGCCACCTGGACTGGAAGAAAAAGGATGTCAATCAGTAGAGCCTATATAATGCTACAGTAACAACACACATACCCCAAAATCACAGAACTGTGACACAACCAAAGTTATTTCTTCGAGGCTGGGCAGCGTTCTAGGGTAGCATCTGCTGTCTTTTGTGTGGTGGCCCCGCACTCATGGAACTCATGGACCCTCCATCTCAGCAGGGTTTGCCTCAGCTGCAGAAGAAAGCCCTGGAGGACCTCACACCAGGGCTTTCTTCCCCAATGCCTAGAATTAGCACACGTCACTTCCACTCACGTGACCCAACCCAATGCCTAATGGGCACAGAGTACAATTCTCCACCAGAAAGGAGGAAGAACCAGAGAGGACCAGGCACCAAAGTCCCTATGGCAACAGCCTCTGTCAAGTTGAGAAAGAAAGCTGCCTTGCGCAGCAATGGACACCTGACGAATCCTGCCTCTGTGTGCTCCCAAGAGAGAAGAGAGAACACGAAAACAAAAATTAATAACTACATAGCAGTTCTCGAAAGAAGAGAGAGGGCACACTCTTGACAGGAGAAATTGATTATGAAAGATGATTTCACAACCAAGAATCACCAAGCATGTGGGAAGCTCGGTCCCCTATGAACAAGGTCCCATGGCCACAATTTCAGAAAAAAGTGAACTGCAAAATGAAAGGGGGTATTTATAACATAACTAGAGGCCCGGTGCACAAATTCATGCACAGGTGGGGTCTGGCCCATCCGCCCCATAGGGGCAGATGGGACCGCAGGCCGGGGGGAGGGGCCGCAGGTGGTTGGTTGGCTGGCCCCGCCCCCTGGTCGAATTTCCAGTCCAACGGTCGAGGGGACAATTTGCATATTAGCCTTTTATTATATAGGACACTGTAGACTGAGTGGCCTGCACAATAGGAATTTATTTCTCACAGTTCTGGGCTGGAAGTCCAAGATGCTTGGTGTGCCAGCTTAGTCCGTTTCTGGTGAGAGCCCCCTTCCTCGTTCAAAGATAGCAATCAGGCAGAGCATGTTTTCCTAACACAGACCACAGCCTTCTTGCTGTGTCCTCACAAGGTGAAGACAGAAAGCTCTGGTCTCCTTCTCTTCTTATAAGACCACTGATCCCACGAGGAGGCTCCGTATTCATGACCTTATCTAAACCTGGTCACCTGCCCAAGGGCTCACCTCCCAAAGGCCTCACCTCCTAATACCATAGCGGGATAGCACTTCAATGTATGCATTTGGAGGAATCACATACATGCAATCCATAACAGGAAGGCCCAGAGAACCTGTGTCTGCTCAGTCCACATTTACCATTCCCAATGAGAAGGAAGATGAGGCATCAACAGCAATTGACAGGAATGTGCAAGAGCTTCCTAAATGCTCGTATTCGAAAAGCTATGAGCAAAAGCTGGAACATGGGACACAAATAAGTGTGCCTTTGGAAATGCATGCAAGGTAGCATGATAGAAAAAGTACTGAGCCTTTGCAACTGGGGGAAAGGATGTTCTCCATTTACACTAGAATCAGTTCGTGTAATTCTGTATCATTAATAACATGAAAGCATGTGTACTGGGCGCTATCAAGATTCTTACTCTCAGTTAGAAGCAATAGTTTGCAAACACTTATGATATCTGAATTCCTTGGACAATTTCTGATTACTTCTGCATCAAAGTGACAAAACATGAGGGCCATTATAACATCAGATTTTATTTGGATGAAAATATCAAAATTCCTAGAGGCAAGAGAATAAGTATCCAGGTACAAATTATCTAGACGTACATCCTCCATTTCCAAAAGGGCCTCACATACACTGAGCCCTTTTACAGTACCAGGCCCATGATGAGCACCTTAAATATCTTATCCATTTCATGTCCACAGTAAGGGTTATGACAAGGTAAGTTCTATTAGCCCCATTTTTCAGATAAGAAAACTGAGGTTCAGAGAGGTTAATTTCATTGCTTACGTCCACAAATTTAGCAAGGAGCAGAACTTGAAGTCAGAGCCTTGGGTGCCTGACCCTAAAGACTGTGCTTTTTTCACTACAAGGGATGGAAATTGGGGAAAACAAGCTCCTAAAAAATGGGAATACTGGTAGACCCTCTTCTTTATGATTCTTGAAGGAGCTTCTCTGAAGCTACCAAAGCCAGGCATGGTGATGTGCTCAGTCCACATGGGTCCTTTGCCCCATTTGATAATTAATTACTGCCCCCAGTAGTCCCAGCTCATTGATAGCCTTTAATTGAATCCATTCATCCACAATTACCACCTGAGCTCCATGAGCCAACAAAAGAAAGAATCTGTTCACCCAACTGACCTTGAGGCAGGCTCACCCTTGATCTCAATGCTCATCCAGATGGAGAAAAGTCCTCCAGGCCGTCATTGGAAAGCTGAGGACACCCTCCCCCCGACCCCCAAGCTGGCAAGTTAATATCACATGAGATGACTTTTGGAAAGCCATCAAGTTAATATCACATGAGATGAATGGAAGCAGATGGCAGGTAAAGTACCTGGAACAGCCTAAAGATACACTGGACCAATGTAGCAACTTCTATTTCCCACATTACTCCAAACAGCAGCATCCTCTCAACCTGATTACCTCATGAGTCAAAGCACCTCTTGCAAAGCTCCATATGCTCAACCTTGATTTTTAAATGAGTAGAAACCTAGGAGACAAAAAAAGTGATGAAGAGTCTTGGCTCAGAGTCAGCCAGACCTGGGTATGCATTCCAAATCCACCGCACACCAGCTGTAGGACGTAAGCCATTAATGTCTCCACACCTCCATCTCCAGACAAGGAATAAACAGAGCATATTCCTGTCATCCTGTGCTAAGTGAAGAAATACAGGTCAAGTCCTTGACACAGGACCCAGCACACAGTAGATAGACACTCAATAAATGTTGGCTATTGTTCCTAAGAAAGAAAACGTTTAGCTAGTCTACACATTTTGTAGGTCAACATCAGTACTGAAAATAACTTTCTGCCATACCCTGAATCTTCCTCTCTTGATTGGTGTGCTTATGATTCTTGAATTTCAAGTGTCTCTTAATTAGTGACTTGGGGGGAGAGGTCTGTGGGTAATTAATGACCCCAGGATGCCTTCCTCTGCACCCTGCTTGACTCGTGTTCTTCCTGGGGAAATCTCATCCACATTATGATTTACTCATCCCCTCAACAAATACTTATTAACCTTCTACTAATCACCAATTACTATGCTCTCTACACGGAACTAGGCACCTTGTATCCCACTCAGCTCCACTTAGATCCCAGGTACCTAAACTCAAAGGGTCCAAAACTCGACTTTCCATATTTCAAAGCATGTTCTCCCCCTGCCTCCTTTCTTAGTCAATGGCTCTACCACACTGGAATCACCCCAGACTTCCTCTCCTTCCTTCACTCTGCACATCCAATTGATGCCCCGTTTTTGTGGATTGAGGTCTGTGCCTCTCCTGTCCCATTTTCCCCCCTTCACGACTGATTCACACTCATCCCCAGCAGCTTCCACCATGGCCACACTTCTTCCAGTTTGCCCCAGTACAGCCCCCACATGCAGGACAAAGTCATGTGAAACATGACTGTGAATCTGCCACTTTCCTATGTAAAAACCTTCAAGGATTCACAAAACCTCCAAAATAAAGTCTGCTCCTTAGTCAGGAAGGCCCATCATGATCTAGCCCTGCCTCCTGACCCAGCCCTCTCCCTGGCCATTTCTCACACAAGCCCCTTCCCTTCAGATGCAGCAACCTACTGGCCTTCCCCCCGTAAGCCCTTGCACGCATCCAAGCCTCTGAATATGCTGCTCCTTGTCTCACAATTCCCTTCCCACTCTTTGGCTGCCCAGCTGACATCTACTCATCCTCTCTCATGAGTTCAAATCCCCATCCTGGCCTTTTCTGATGCCTCCCCTCCCCCAGACCTTCCTCTGTGCTCTGACATTTTCCTCCTATCATAAGTAGGACACAGTCTTGTGATTTGTTTTTTGTTTTTTCTTCTTTCTCTGTCCCTCCAAAACCAGATGGTCATCTCTTTGAGGATAGAAATCCTGTCTGATTTGTTTCCAATGTCATACATGTTTTTAAGATAAAAGTCAAGACAAAAATAAAGTTTTTGCAACTGTGCTGATACCAGAAATGTCTGAAAGTAAATGTTTTATGAATACCAGGGGAATCATTATAATAATAATAATGACAACAACTATTTCTAAGTGCTTAGTCTGACTAAACACTTTATAGGCATAGCTCATTTAATCCTTTTAACTGCTCTATAAGGAGGTACTATTTCTGTTCTCTTTTTTTTTGGGGGGGGGGGGGGAATGAAACAGCACACACACACACACATTCATTCATTCTCTCTCTCTCTCTCTCTCTCTCTCTCTCTCTCTCTCTCTCTCTCTCTCTCTCTCTCAGGGTTTTGGAGTCTGAAAGACACAGTCCTAATGTGGTCCTGTCATTGACCTTCTACATAACCTCCTGGCAGTTCACCTTGCCTCCATTTGTTTTCTCATCTCTGGAATGAGGATTTATTATGATAATTTAAAAATACTTTTTATAAAATTATTGGCTCATTATAGATGCTCAATGTTAATGTCTCTTTCCACAAACAATGACCCCTAGCAACTTGTCCAAATTCTGACTCCTTAGGAATATTATTAAATTCTTAAATCAGAGAAGTAGACCTCTGGTTGGCTGGCTCCACTCTGACTTACCAATAGATCAGCTCTGAGCCTCTCTCGTCCTCGCCACCACCCCTCCATAGCCCCCACCAACACTAGCTTCATGAATAAGGTGGGTCTCAGGGCAAGTGACCCGGGATGGGGCTAGAGGGAGCATAACTCCTATACAGTTTACTTGATAATTTTTAAAAAGTGGAAAGCTTAGCAACTTGGCTTTGGGTTGTGAAGCACATGAGAAAGTGTTTCATGTGTATTTCTGTCAACCACAGCAGGAAGACCACGTTCAATGTCACGGATGCAGGTGTGGAAGCACCTGACAGAGTGGGAATTTGCCACGACAGGATTTAAAGGGCAGCCTGTTGGCCTGGTGACACTGAGGCTGTCTTCCCATCAGCTCCGCCTTCCCCCCCTTCCACCACCCTCCCCTCCTCTCACCCAGAATACATTAACATTTCAAAATGTATTGATTACAGAAGCAGACTCGGTTTGGGCAGGGGAGGGGGAGAAATGGATTGATTCTATTATTTGTGGGAGGGGGGGGAAATAAACAAGGGTGCTTTTGTTTGGAGGACAAAACCAAAATTATTGGTTGAATGGGACTGAATTAAGCACTTAAAGTTCAGTCTTTCCAGAGTGCTGACAATGCAGGTGGTGATCAATATGGAAACAATCTGCACCGTGGGGAACCCGGCCCGGTTATTAACAACTAATTATACCAAATATTCTGCAGGATTCGGTTGTTCTCTGAAAGGCTGTGATACAGCAGGACTCGTCAGCAATGTCAGGTTCAGGAAGGGATTCAGTTCCTAGAACAGCAAGCCCACAGCTGGGATCAAGGAACTCCCAGAGACCTCAGCTCCGTGGAGCCCACTTCAGAGTCTGCCACTCACCAAGCAGGGTAGGGGCAGCCCACCATTTTTATCTGCATTTTCAAGGATGACTACCAGCAGCCAGACTGATACTGCACCAGGAGCATCAGTACGGCCACACCAACTGTTAAATAAATGAAATCTTTCCATACTAGTTGGTCAACAGCCGCCCTTGGGACTTCCCAGACCCCCACCCCTCATGATCTAAGAACTGAAGAGTCGACACCTGGCATGGGAAGAGGTCTCCAGAACATGCCCCAGTAGCCATTCTGATGAGTCAGTGCTCATGCCCGACAGGTGGTCAAAAATCTGAGTATGACCCTGACTACAGACAATGGCTTTCAGCCAGTCACCAGCAGCCAGTCTACAAACCCAGATACCTTCCTTTGAGGGAGAGGGTACTTAGTGAGAATAAACAAAATCACACACAAAATATATATATATACATGTATACTTACATACATATACACACATATATAGTTGTGTATACATATATAGTAATATGTGTAGCTACATATACAGCTATATATAGTTGTGCATACATAACTAACATACATGTATAGTTACATATAATTATGTACATATTATGTATAGTTTTACATATTCAGATAGATATATAGTTTATTTAAACCTGGTGTGTTTTGGAGATATTTCCATGTTACACATATAAATTTATCTCATCTTTTTAACAGCTGCATGGCACTCAATCATATGGATGTACCATCACTTTGCCACTCCTACTTTTTCACTAGTATAAACAATGCTGTAATAAACATCCTGAACATATGTCATTCCACGTACATCTGAACATTTCCGTACGGTAGATTCCAAGACGTGGAATTGCTGAATCATTGAAAATGTGCCTTCCTAAAGTTGACAGATATGCCAAACTCTTTATACATTCTTTTATATGCAAATGACAGCAGCACGTGCCCCTTTTACCCGGATGGCTTTGCAGGAGTCAGCCCCCCTCAAAGTGCTCTCTGGTCTAGTTGAAGAGCCTGGTTGTGATGTGATGTGTTCATCTGCATTTAAAAGTCAGAGTCCACCGGGCATGTTCTCATCTGCGCTGGCACACGTTTGCCCACAAAGAGGCAGAGGGACTCCTCGTTGCTATTTCTAGCCAACAGATTATTCCAGATGCCCCCACAGCCTCCACTCGGTTGGGTTGTCGGAGAATAGCAAACAGCAAGTTTGCCTGCAGAGCCTGGGAGAATGACACTCTCGCCAACCCAGCGTCACCACCTGTCACCCAGGCCCTGAAGCTGCTCTGCTTGTGTCTAGAGCCACAGGAAGTTCCTTTGAGAGTTCTTCCAACCTCTGGCCACATCTTGCCTGGGATGTTTCCAAGCAGCTGATGAAAAGCAGCT
The DNA here is from genome assembly GCF_951640355.1 of Cnephaeus nilssonii. Taxonomy (NCBI): domain Eukaryota; kingdom Metazoa; phylum Chordata; class Mammalia; order Chiroptera; family Vespertilionidae; genus Cnephaeus; species Cnephaeus nilssonii. The sequence continues at coordinate 26,266,869 of NC_137073.1, read as the reverse complement.
GCCAGTCTGTGGCCCTCTAACACAGGACCTCAGGCCCAGCGCAAAGAGCTAAGTGGAAAACAGATGCTAGTCCGCCCTCCCTACCTCCCACCTTCCCATAACAAAACCTTCTGGGCCTGGGAGGGGGCAGAGGAGAGAGAAGTATTGTCCACGGTAAAAAGCGTCTAGACCCCAGCTCGGTCTGCCAAAATGCCACGCTACACAAGCAATTTTATTCATGCCACAAAGGACTTGAGGGAGCTTTTGAGAAGGGACATAACATAATAAAATTGGAAAATGTAATTAAAAGACAAAGCCAGGGAAAATATATATGGGACAGGACATGAAGGCCAAGGGGGAAAGCATCTATGCAGTCCACTAGGTTTTGCACAATTGTTAAGCATGGGAACTCGAGCTGGGCTCCAAGCTCCCTGGTGACCAAAGGGGAAAAAGAGGGGATGGGGAGATTTGAGTTGAGTTAGTATCCAGCTCAGCCAGCATGGCTCAGTGGTTGTGCGTCAACCTATGAACCAGGAATCATGGGCACATACCCAGGTTGCAGGTTCAATGCCCAGTGTGGGTGGTGCATAAGGTAGACAATCAATGATTCTCTCATCATTGATGTTTCTTTCTCTCTCTCCCTCTCCCTTCTTCTTTGAAATCAATAAAAATAATTTTTTAAGTTAGTATCCAGATTTGAAATGTGCATGAAGAAAATCCCCACATTTAGACTTTAAGAATAACTGCAAAGAGGAAAATAGGATATAAAGATGACACCATTCTCAATTTCTCAGAACAGTTCTGTTTCTCTTTTGAACACGGGTCCCAGCAGCTGACCAGAGCGCCCCTCCACCCAGCCTGGCAAGACCTTTCTGAGCTGACCTGAGGCTCTGTGCCCTTTCTTAAGCCCACCCCATCCCCTCCTACTCCTCTCAGCTGCTTCCTGCCCATCCCCCCTTGGGGTGCAGCCAAGATCCTCCCACACAACCCTCCAAGGTCCCAGCTTCTAGCGAACATAGCCCTTCTTCTCCCTGGGCACCTAAGATAACCAGGTGTGTTTCAGGAGGATTTGGAAGGAGGCTATTCTATTTTTTCTACACCAGAGACCATGATTAGCATTTTCATTCCCCCACACCTTTTTTACTTGGTAACTGTTAAACATTAGAAAATATATAAAAATCCAGATCTACCACTTTTTACAAATCAGGCCAAAAAAAAAATATTTTTAAGTAGATAACATGGCATCTCCTCTTAGCTGGAGCTGAGAACCAGTTGCCTCCTTACACAGAGAAAGGCACCTCCAATCTGCCACAGTCCTCACCCTCTATTGTTTACACCCAACCCACTTCCCTCATCATGTTTACAAAACCCAGTCTAGGCAACAAATACTTTATCTTAACAAAGGAGAGAGAGAGAGAGAAGGAGAATGAAGTGAGCAAAACTGACCCGAAAGGCCTGAATTCGGACCCATGGCTTAGCCATCCATCTTCTAGATTCACAAAATGAGGGGTCAGACACTGAAGGAGAAATTCTTCCCACCTCTGACAACATTCCTCCTTGTGAGGGGCAGAGGCCCTGCTTCCCAGGGTGGGGTGATTTGCTGACATCTTCAGACCATGGCAATTGTGATAAAGGGGTCAAGAGAGGGGCCCTGTGCGAGGGGGCCATGTCACTTTATTTTCTGCTTGAAATGTTCTCACTTGCCAGTGCCTTCACCGCCCCAACCCTGGGGTTTTGCCAGCATATTAGGCTCGGGTAGCTACAAAGATGAACTGCGGACGCAGAGTCAATAGATTAGTTTTACAAGCAGAAACACAAACAAAACAAAGGCAAAAAAAAAAAATTTATTTTAATCTCTTGCTCTCCTTACAATAAATTGTATGAAACCAGTAGCCTGTTTATCAGAGGCTGGAGCCCAGGTGTGTCCCGGAAGCCAAGCCTCGAGCGCCATCTAGGTGCAGAGGGCAGCACTGCAGGCGCTGATCCTTGAGCAGCTCCTCCCAACTCCTGCAGACCCTTCCTTCCCTTCCTTCGTCCCTTCTCAGGCTGCCTGAAGGTCTCAGTGGAGGCGATATGCTATAGTGGGGAGCCAGGGGCTTTGCAATCACACCCTGCCACTTCATTAACTGTGCGGTCTTGGGCAAACTGTTTACTTATCTGCAAAGTGGAGATAATCACGCCATCTTACTGGGTGACTGGAACTCTAAGAAAAACTACGCAATCTGGCATATAACATGGAGTCCATAAACTTTTATCCTCTTCCCCCACTGCACCGAAAATTTACTCAGCCACAGACAACTCCCCGGGGTTGGCTTTGTTCATCGGCAAACCGGGGATGGGACCCTGGGAGGGCGGCTGGAAGCGGACAGAACATAACCAATATATACAACTCCTGGCTCACAATGAGTGCTCAGCCATTAATAAGGGGAAAGGAACTGTAAATCTGGCCCTGATCAGTTACAGGCACCGAGGTTATACAAACACACGAGACAGTTATAAAGATAAATAAGACAGTCTTGTAGCGAGAGAGCCAAGTGTAAATAATAATCCAAGGTCATAAATTAGATGTATAAACAAAGTGCATGTCGATACAGATCTCCAGGCTAAATCAATTACCTTACCTACTCCTCATACACACCCTGCAACCAAGGATTGTCACCCCAACTCAGGGATGAGCCAGGGGCGGCTCGGGGAGGGTAAGGGGACGTCGCCTGGACTTAGGCTGTTCATGTCCCCACCTCCTCTTTGCTTCTAGTTTAGATCTGACCCATTCCCCAAAATGGATTCCTCATCTCTGCCACTGAAGCAGAAAACGCTTGAAATCGGACTCTTGCTTCCCTCTCTCCCCTCCCCTGCCCCAGTACTCTATGGGCCTGAAGTCTGGGCTATTCCAATTCTCCATCTCTCTCCCACTCAGCCCCCTCTTTACGCCTCCACTCTTCTCTCTCCAGTTAGACCTCCCTCACTCCACCCCTGCAGAAGCCTATCAGGGCTCTCTCTTTGTCAGCTCTTCTCCCTCCAGTCCCTCCCGCAGCGGCTCCCAGGAGGATCTCAGCAAATCTAGTTGCAAGTCTAACCTCTCTAGGCTGCTCACCTTCCTCCAGGAAACTTTTCCAACTACACTGCCCACAAGCATCTCTGCTTTCCCTCAACACAGACAGGTTGTCGACAACTCTGCCTGCACATTAAAATAACCGGGGGAAGCTTACACATTGTTCAACAGTAAGCACATGATGCCATTTGCCATCGGGGAAATGCAAATCCAAACCACATTGAGATACCACTTCACACCCACTAGAATAGATATGGAGTAATTGGAACCCTCTTCTTCAGAAAACAAAGCTGGCAGTTCTTCAAAAGATTAAGCAGGGAGTTAACCATATGACATATCAATTCCATTATGTATAATATCCATGTAAAAACTATACACATGCTCAGCTGGCATAGCTCAGTGGCTGAGCATCAACCTATGAACCAGGAGGTCAAATTTTGATTCCTGGTCAGGACACAAGCCCTAATTGCGGCTCAATCCCCAGTAGGGGGTGTGCAGGAGGCAGCCGATCAATGATTCTCTCTCATCATTGATGTTTCTCTCTCTCTCTCTTCCTCTTTCTGAAATCAATAAAAACATATTTTTTAAAATTAACTATAGACAGCCTTGGCTGGTGTGTCTCAGTTGGTTGCATGTCGTCCCATGCACCCAAAGGTCACCGGTTCAATTCCCGGTCAGGTCACGTGCCCAGGTTACTGGCTCTCTCCCTGGTTGGGGTGCAAGCAGGAGACAGCAGATCAAGGTTTCTCTCTCTCCCTCTTCCTCCTTCTCTCTCTAAAATCAATTTTTAAAACAAAAATTTTAAAAAACAATATACAGATGTTCATAACAGCATGATTCATAATGCCCAATCCTCCTCCATTAAAATCCCTGGGGGTGGGGCCCAGGAATCTGCCAGCATGTTTAACACGTGTCCTTTATGAGACATCCTGAAGGTTGAAAAGCACTGACCTACAGAATCTAATTCATCCAAGGTCTGGGCCACAGTCAACACGATTTTACAGCCTGGATCTGTGGTATCTCTGATTCATTTTTCATCATTCCTGCATCAACACCTGCTGCTCCAGGCAACAGAAATGATCTCTCCCTTCCCCTTCGTTTGGCTCCTCCAACTGGCCTCCAGGGCTCCATTCCGGTGCCACCTCCGGTAGCAAGCCATCCCAGGCTCCTGACCTCCCACAACTGGACTTACTATAACCCAGTGGTTTTCAACCAGGGGTGATTGTGCTTCCCAGGGGACACTTGGCACATCTGGAGCTATTTTTAATTGTCACAACTGGGGTTGGGTGAGACTACTGTCTAGTAGGTAGAGTCCACAGATGCTGTTAAATACCCTGCAATAGACAGGACAGACTCCTCCCAACGCCCCCCTCCACACACACACACAACAAAGAATTATCCAGCCCAAATGCCAGTAGTACTGACACTGAGAAACCCTGCAGTAGCCTACTGTCATGTGAGGTCCTCAATCGCAGGGAATGTGTAAGATTCAACCATGTAAGCTCAGAACCAGCTATAGAGCCCAACACACAATAGGTGTCCAGTAAAGGTTAGTGGAATGGATCATCTGTACACCTCATCTGGCATTTGGGTGTTCACTTATTCCCCACCTTATTCAGGAAAAGAATTGTAGCTGCCGACAAAACACACACACACACACACACACACACACACACACACACACACACAAACCTATGCAGTAGAACAGGATAAAATAAATGAGGTTGTCTTAGGAGAAAAAGAAGATAAAGCCATAGGTGGGTCGGGATCAGGTAAGCATCGGGAATAGTGATTCCAGTCCCAGGTAGGCATGAGCTGACATTTGACTTTGGGCTTCCTGCTGGACACAGCAAAGAGGGAAACATGAGATTCATGGCATTCATCCAATGAAAATACCCAGTTGCTCAAGGGAAGCACAGCTTTCTCTGATGCAGTGACATGACAGGCACGGGAAGGGGGGAGGAGAGGGAGGAGAAGGCAACCCTCTGAATAGCATCAACACACCAGGAGTCTTTCATGACTATTTCTTATAACTTTCTCTGAGTTACTTTGACCTCATTCTCTGCCATGTAACTTGGTAGTTCCTCCTCCCTCACTGAGTTTGGACTTGGCCATGTGACTTTCTTTGATCAATGGGATGAGGACAGATATGGTGCAAGCAGGAGACTTAGATGGGTTTGTGCAGCTGGATATGCTTTCTTGCATCTCTGCCATCACCATGAGAAGGACGTGCCTGGCTACCCCCTAGTCCAAACAAGGTGAGAGATATGTGGAGCCCAGCTGACTCAAGTTACCCCACAAACATGAAACCTGTACCACAACCACCCAGCTGAGCCCAGCCTGGCTCAGCAAATCCCAGTTGCGTGAGCAAGCCCAGCTGAGTCCAGCAGAGCCTCCCCTGCCATCTCCTTCGATGCACAATCTGAGTACATGTCCACTGTTACGGACCACTGAGTATGGGGAAGGTTTGTTATGTGGCATCATTCTGGCACTAGCTAACACATCTCCCAAGTGCAAAGTGAAGGGATAAACAAATATAAGCATGCTTTTTCAGGGCTAAGACGGAGCGAATGGGTCCACGATAAGTTTTCCAAATGAACTAGGTAATAACTCCTTGATGTTGGAACACAGGTCCCCCTAAGTGGCCACCACAGACCTGCGTACTTAAAGACACTTGATGCAAATGTATCCATCGGTATTTGAGTGGGAAAATAAGCAATCAGGGCATTTCAGCACAATGCTGAAATGAACCGAAGTCAAAATGCTTGCAAAAATGGATAACAATTGAGTTAGACAGTCTATAGGTTCAGATGCTCTAAATGCCCTGTCAGATCAGACCCACAGGGGACCTAAAATAGGCAGGTTTTCTAGGCTTGGCCCTCACGTGGTAGCCACCCTCCTGCATATGGCTGGGTTCTTTCTGGCCACCTCAGACCCCTCAGAAATGGGTCCAAAAACTCTCTTCATCTCCCATTCTTGCACATGGCTCCACTTCCAACTCAGAGCGACCCTTCATGTACTTCCCTCCATTGGGTAACTGGCCTGGGACCTCTAGCTTGAGCACTCAGATATTAACCTTTTGCACTCGGATGTCGAGATTAAAATTACTCTTTGAATGTATCAATAATTTGAAATATAAAAAAATCCAAATAAATAAGTTTGTATGAAAAGAAACTCCAGTTTTTTATTCTACTGCCGCGCTTTGTAAAATCTGGGGTATTTAAAAAATTAAATCCCGAGTAGAATAAAGGAATCGAGAAAAAAGCAAGCGAGAGCAAAGGGTTAAAAGGCTCGGCCCCATCTATACTTTCATTTCCTCAACTCATGTAACAAAATGGTTAAAGGCATGGGCTACGAAGTTGGTTGATCCTGGGTTTCTACCGCAGCTCTGCCACATATAAGCTGTGTGACTTTGGGAAGGCACTCAACCTCTCTGAGCCTTGGTTGTCTTAACTGTACAATGGACATAACAACATTTACCTGCCTTAGGGCTGTTGTTAGGTTTGAAAAAGGTATGGCATATAAAGTACTCAGCATAGCCCCTGGCACACAGTCGGTGTTTAATAAATGTGAACTATTATCATTTGGCTTTGAACTCGGAGAGCAAACTGGTCAGATAGAGTTTCTGTGGACTGGAATGGAGAAGTCTTGTGCCACAGACAGACCTGCTGGCGGCAGGAGTAAGGTCAGATACGCTACCCCCAGGTGGCGGTGAGGGCAGCGGGCTGCCTCCCTGCGATGTAGGGCGCACTGCCTCCCTGCGATGTAGGGCGTCACTTATGGTCCAGGCAGCTTTACATAAACACCTTCGCAACAGCTTCCACTTTCATGTTGAAGACTCTTCTCAGCAATGTCCCTCTGTCACCTCTGGGAACCATTCCAGCAGCTGGATCTGTGTGCTACAGTCACAATGCTGGATGTCCTCTCCCACCAACCTGACGGGCCAATGGTACAGATCCTATTGTTTCTTCACTAAACTGACAGCTGGTCAGCTATGCATGAGTGCGTTAGCAGAGACTGGTGCAGGAGCAAAAACAAAAGGAAGAGGCACCCTAGCCGGTGGCTCAGTGGTTGGAGCATCGGCCTGTGCTCCAAAAGGTCATGGGTTTGATTTCTAGTCAAGGGCACGTACCTTGGTTGCAGGTTCAATCCCAGACCCTGGTTGGGGCATCTGCAGGAAGCAACTGATCAATGTGTCTCTTTCACATCGATGTTCCTCTCTCTCACCCCTTCTCTCCTTCCCTTCCACTCTCTCTGAAAAAAAAAAAAATCAATGGAAAAAATATCCTTGGGTGAGGATTGACAAAAAAAAAAAAAGAGGCAAGAGAACTAAAAAAGAGAGAGAGAGGAAAGGTTCTGAACAGGGGTCAGTTATCGATGGAGTGCACAATGGCCTCCCATTGCCTGGTCTGAATGTCCCTCCTAGGGGGGATGGAGCTGTGCAAACCATTGCCCAACGCAGCAACAAGAGCAGAAGGCGGAAGCTGACATGATCCAGCAGAGAGAAGAGTGGGACAGGAAGAGGAAGAGGAAGGTCAAGCTGGAGCGAAGCTGGAGTGGAAACATGGTTCAAAGTCTTGGCCCTCCCGCCCCAGGTCCCGGTGGAGAAACACATGATGAGTTTGATACTAGGATACTTGAGGTAAGAAATGTTTTCGGTATGACAGCAAAAGAGGGAAGAGATCAGTCCGTGTCCTGGTCGCTGTGGGGAATGGCAAAGGACCCACAGGTTTTGCCACTGGAAAAGCCACTGAACCGGGGGATGCTTCCAGAAAAGCAAGGAACAGAGCAGTTCACTCTTTGCATGATACGGAACGCTACGGAGACCGTGTGATATTCCATGGGATCTCTTTAACATGTAATAGGACACATATCAAGATGAAGAAACCACCCAGAGGCCATGGCCTCTGCTGCCACCCGGCCATCATCACTGTCTGCCCCTCGCTGGCATGGAAGACAGGTGCGCCAAGGTCTCGGGGTCCCTCACATGCTCACCTCACCTGGGCCTCTTCCACGAGCTCTCGCACCAGGAAACCCACCAACAGCTGGCTGGGAAGAGTGCCTGCGTTGTAAAGTCCAAGGGGAGTGCCGCCCTCTGCCCAGCGTGGCCACTCGCCGAAGGGGGCCTTGAGAAAGGACCCGGAGCCAGAACAGCCAATGGGACTGGGAGGAGGTGAGGACCACCCAGGAACAATGTGCTCCATACGGTCAGGTTTAAGGAGAGCGCCAGCTGAGCTTCCCGGGGCCTCATCCACCATAGTGCCGGGTGGGCCAGCACCGGGAGGAGGCTCAGCTCTCACGCCTTAGAATGTCGGGGGGGGTGGGGGGGAAGGGGATGTTTTAAGGAAAGAATAAAAAAAAAAGTGTTCCATGTTTGTACCCCATGGAGTTGAAACTTCTTCCCAGACAAATTACCTGCCATTTATTATCTATATTATGCTAAGAGCTAACCCCATCTAACAGATGGAGAAACTGAGGCTCAAAAAGATAAAGTAACATTCCCAAAGGACTCCAGCTAAAAAACTATCAGAGTGAAGATTCAAGCCTGTCCCCCTCTGCCCCCCAGGCCTGGCTCTTGCCCCTACATTGAGCTGTTTCCCCCATATCGTGGCCCCCTGCCTCAGTTTGCAGACATCCCCAGGGCCGCCTCAATTCCACTTTGCAGGCCGAGCCTGTTAAGTGGTACACGGCCTCTGTGGGAGAAGATTCTAATTGTGTCTGACCACAAGGTCTGCAGGGAGTTAATAAATTATTCCAAGAGAATATCTGCACTGAAGGCCTTATTGACTGGAGTCCATTTCCTGAGCTGGCATAAATTTTCCCCCCAGCAACGGTTGCAAAGCAAGTTCAAGTGCAAATCTTGATGCCTCCTCTATAGGACCCCTTGCTTATCTCCAAGGCTACATCTGCAAAGCCTGCCTGCCAGTCAAGGCCATTGCAAAAGGACGATCCCTAGAAAACACAGAGAGGTAAGTTTTAGGGGTTCCAGGTTTCCATAAAAAATGGACTTCGGTTCTTTTCTCTATGCTTTTTCAAATGAATGATCCCTTTCCTCCCTCACAGACTCATCTTCTTCCTGGAAAGAACCACAACTGATTCACTGCAGTGTTGTACTACCCCATAAACAGAAACAACCCAAGCGTCACCATTAGGGAACTGGTTCAGTAAGCCCTCCATCCAACAGAACGCTGTGGAGGCACACGAACGAATGAGAAGAGCTCTATGTCCCCAATACAGAGTGGCCTCCAACTTGTATCTTTTAAATGAAATTATCAAGGTTTAGAAAGAGTAGATAGCTTTGTGTAGGAAAGAGATGGGAATATGTATTTACTTATAGTAGCAACATGAAAAAATGGAAGGATAAACCAGCGGGAAAAGGTTCCCTTGGATGAGGAGAGGACAGCGGGAATAGCGAAAGTGAGGTTCCTCTGAGGCAAAGACAGGGGGGCAGACATGGCAAGAAAGGAGGAGTGGCCGAAACCGGTTTGGCTCAGTGGATAGAGCGTCGGTCTGCGGACTGAAAGGTCCCAGGTTCGATTCCGGTCAAGGGCATGTACATTGGTTGCAGGCTCATCCCCTGTGGGGGGTGTGCAGGAGGCAGCTGGTCGATGTATCTCTCTCATCGATGTTTCTAGCTCTCTATCCCTCTCCCTTTCTCTCTGTGAAAAATCAATAAAATATAAAATAAAAAAATTTTAATTTCGTGCACCGGGCCTCTAGTTTAAAAATAAATAAAACAAACTACAGACCTGGCCAGTGTGGCTTAGTGATTAGAGCGTCAGCCTTTGCACCAAAGGGTCACAGGTTCAATTCCAGTCAAGGGCATGTACCTGGGTCTCAGGCTTGATCCCTGGCCTTGGTCAGGGCGCCTGCAGGAGACAACCAATCCATGTGTCTCTCTTACATCGATGTTTCTCTCTCTCCCCCTCCTTTCCTCCCTACTAATCTAAAAAAAAAAAAAAAAAATCAATGGAAAAAATATTCTCAGGTGAGGATTAAAAATAATAATAATAACTACAAAATGTAATGTGGTGTCATGGATTGGATCCTGGGTCCAAAAAGGGGCATTCGTAATAGAAAAACCAGTGAAATCTGAATAAAGTCTGTAGTTTTGCAAATAGTATATTGATGTTAGTTTCTTAGTATTGAGAAATGTACCAAGGTTATGTAAGGCACTATATTAGGGGGAGTTGGATGAAGGGTAAAGAAAGGAATTCTCTGTGCCGTCTTCACAATTTTTCTGTAAACCTAAAATTATTCCAAAATAAAAGTGTATTTTTTGAATAAATGAGATGTGCTGAATGGCATATGAATAAACAAGCATGGTGAAATGGGGGTGGGGATAACTAAGGGCCATCTGCTTTTTATTATTACCACTAGAGGCCCGGTGCACAAAATTCGTGCACGGAGGGGGGTTGTCCCTCAGCCCAGCCTGTACCCTCTCCAATCTGGGACCACTCGAGGGATGTCCGACTGCCCGTTTAAACGGGCAGTCGGACATCCCTCTCAAAATCCAGGACTGCTGGCTCCCAACTGCTTGCCTGCCTGCCTTCCTGATTGCCCCTAACCACTTCTGCCTGCCAGCCTGATCACCCCCTAACCACTCCGCTGCCAGCCTGGTTGATGCTTAACTGCTCCCTTGCCAGCCTGTTTGCCCCCAACTTCTCTCCTCTGCCAGCCTGGTCACCCCTAACTGCCCTCTCCTGCAGGGTTGATCACCTCCAACTGCTCTCCATTGCAAGCCTGGTCCCTCTCAACTGCCCTCCCTTGCAGGCCTGGTCCCTCTCAACTGCCCTCCCTTGCAGGCCGGGTGCCTCCCAACTGCCCTCTCCTGCTGGCCATCTTGTGGTGGCCATCTTGTGTCCACATGGGGGCAGCTATCTTGTGTGTTGCAGTGATGATCAATCTGTATATTACTCTTTTATGAGATAGGATAGAGGCCTGGTGCACAGGTCGGGGCCAGCTGGTTTGCCCTGAAGGGGGTCACAGATAAGGGTGGGGGTTCCCTTGGGGTGTGGAGCGGCCTGAGCGAGGGGCCTGTGGTGGTTTGCAGGCCGGCCACGCCCCCTGGCAACCCAAGGGGAGGCCCTGGTATCTGGAATTTATTTTCCTTCTACAATTGAAACTTTGTAGCCTGGAGCAGAGCCAAGCCTGGGGCTCCCTCAGAGGCCGGCAGCCATTTGTGTTGGGGTTATAATTGAAATTTTGTTGCCTTAAGTGGGTGGGCCCAGCCAGGGTGTGTGGAAAGCTTTCCTTCCCCTGTTGCCGGCGGAAACCCGGGCCTGCTCTCTCAAGCTCCATTCTGCCGCTATTTGTTTGAATTTGTTTACCTTCTATAATTGAAACTTTGTAGCTTGAGTGGAGGCTTAGGCCTGGCAAGGGCAGGTGGAAAGCTTGGCTTCCTCTGTTACCTGGGAAACTTTGCTCTCTGTGGCTGTAGCCATCTTGGTTTGGGTTAATTTGCATACTCGCTCTGATTGGATGGTGGGCACGGCTTGTGGGTGTGTCGGAGGTATGGTCAATTTGCATATTTGTCTATTATTAGATAGGATGGACGGCAATGATGAACAGTATCAGTGATACAACACCCCCTCTTTAGAGTTCTGTGCTCTAAAGATACTTTTTAATACCATTCTTAGTTTGGAATTATGTAATTATTTTCCATACACAAAAAAGTACAACAAATTTTGAAAACAAAAAAGAAAGAACCACGATGCTGGGCATAAATAACCCAAATCTGAGAACCACTGCCAAGGGCCTCCGTCCAGTCCAGGTTATGGCAACTCTCACCGAAGTCCCACAGGAGTAAAAGTCACGGCGGGACTCAAATCCAGGTCCATCCGAGCCCAGGTCCCACAAGCTTTCTGATGGACCTTCTTGGAGGCAACAAAACATGCACCACAGATCAGAATGGGAACCTGCAGTTCTCCTTCTGCCCTTTTTAGAGGCGTCAGCAGGGACATGAAGATTTTGTCGATAGGATGGGCATGTTGCCCTCTATCAGGACTCTGCTGCTCCCAGGAAGTCAAGCTGGCAGAGCCTCATCACTGAACCTAATGCTGGAGGCAGTGGGCAGAGCAGACAAAAGCTGAGGTCAAGCCCTTTCCATTCAAATCAACAAATAGTTCCTTTGAGCACACCTGTCTCAGGGTTCCTCCCTAAAGGGAAGGCAGCTCCTCATGGAAACCCCCCACGCCTCAGCTGCGTGCTTTCATATTTAATGGTGACTTCTTTTGTTGCATGTTTTCTGATTACAGCCATCATTACCAAGACCTGCAGGTGTTTGCTCACCTTGGAGCCTCCAAAAGAGTCCTTCTTTGCTCTGTTTGCCCCAAGATATATGCATGGCTCACCTCATTCATCCAGGTCTTTGCTCAGAGAGGTCTTTCCTCACCATCCTCTCAAAACTGAGGCACCCTCTCCTATCACTCTGCATCCACTTACACGACTTTACTTATCCTCACAATGCTTGCTGTCTCTTGGCGTTTATCCACGTTAACTTGTTTGCTATCGTCCTTCTCTGAAAGCTCCGTAAGAACAGGGTCTATCCAGGATGCATTCCCAGAGCATGTGACCTTTCAGAGTAAACCACAGGTGCAAAGGCCCTGAGGTGCAAATGACCGTGTGGCATGCTGAAAGAGCAGAAAGAAGGTCGGTGTGGCAAGAGGGAGAGTGCTAGGAGATGAGCCAAGAGAGGCAGGCAGGGGCCAGATCACGAAGGCCTTTGTAGACCATGGCAAGTGGTTTGGCTTTAATTCTGAGTATAATGGGTAGCCTCTGGAGAGCTGTAAGCTAGATTCCATTTAGTCTAAAGATCATTCTCGCTCCTATATGAAGAAGAGACTGTACAGGGCAGGAGGTAACACAGGGACCAGTGATAAAGACTACTGGACCACTCCAGTAGCGATGGGATGGTGGCTGGGATTAGGGGGTAGCACTGAAGGCGGACAGAAGGAGATAGATGGCTTGTGAATGTTTCCTGGCCATTGGCTGATGAACTGGATGTGGGATGTAGGAGAAAGGAAAAATCATAAAACTTGGCAAAGATGATTCCAAGTTTAAGGACCTGAGCAACTGAGTGGATAGTGGCGGCATTTACTGAGATGGGAGAGTCTGAGAGAACTATACCTTGGGTTGGGGCAGCAGTAGAAAATGAAAAAGTGCTCATGTTTTGTTCCATGAACACCAAAGAGCCGAAGGGGCATAACACAAGCTTTTGGAAACCACTGGCCACTCCCCTTCTTCAGAGTACACAGTCCTTTCCCTTCTAGCAAAAACTTCTTCCAGGCCCAGGTTCCCTGCACAGAGAAGAAAGGAAAGGGGTTGCTGTGATTTGCAAAAGAAGATGGGTCTATATTAGACTTTGCACCAGAATCCACTGGGTTCCTAATTTCCAAAGATGGCCCCCAGCATGCATGCCCTTCTTCTTGTGGAGAAGTGGAGGCAATTCCGCCTCTCCTCTAGGCTGGGCTGGCCTTTTGATCAGCGATGAGCAATAGAGTATGTGATGGAAGTGATGTGCCAGGTCTTCTGAGCCGTAAGAGGACGGACAACGTTCACTCCCTGCCCACTGAAGACCAGCTGCCAAGCTGGGAGAAGCCCAGGCACATGCAGAAAACACAGGGAAGAGAACGGAGGCAATCTGGCAGAGCTCCCAGTCAACTGCAAGAACCATCACCAACCACGCAAGAGCCATGCTGAAGTGCTCCAGCCGAGTCAAACTCCCAGACGACTGCAGCTCTACCCAACGTCATCTGGACCAGAAGGTCTGACAGCTGAGCTGAGCCAACTTCCAGAGCCATAGTGACAATGAATCAGTCTAAGTTTGTTGTGGGTTAATAGTCAGCAGTTGATACCATTCAATCGAATCACTACCATGTTTTCCTTGATTCTAGGATTCTTTTGATGTTGTAATAATCACACACTAAGTGCACATATAAATAAAAGAGACATCAGGATTTCAGAAACCTTAAAAATCTGCTCAATGTTTGTCTTGGAATCAAGAATATGGCCACTAGATGACTCCGAGTTCTGTACCCTCTGGACTCCCACACTCACTTCAGTTACATGCAGACAACAGAACGAATCTTTAGACAACTCAGGTTGCATCTGGCTTATCACCTGGTTTGTCCCTAAATGTACTGCTTCTTCAGAGTGTGCAGACGTGTCCCACCCTGTCTCCCTCTCAGGGCGTATTTTGATAACAACTTCTTTTTTATGAAGTAAGACACAGAAGCAGTCCTAAAACTCAATGTCTGGAAGTCCGTGGAGGCCAGAGTTTGGATTGAAACTCCCAATCTTGCCTAATTAATGACACACGTTATTGCCCCGGGTCCCCTAACGAAAAGCAGCCTCGGGAGCTTGATGTGTTTTCCCAAAGATAAAATGCAATAAGTGAATTAGTGGCCGGAGGGACTGTAGTGGGAATAAAGGGAAAGCCACGAAAGATAGATGATGTCTCAACTAATTTTATGATTTATCGATCTCCACTTCGTTCATTTTGCAATGTGGGAGAGCTCATTTTTCTGTCTAGCCCACGGTGGTGTCACCCTTGCTAATAGATATGATTACCATCCCCAAAACTGTGTTTGTGAAACAAGAAGTGTGGCTTCTCTCTGCTGCTGAGCTCAGCAGCTTTCTTTTATTGTGTGTGCCGGACCTGCCAGGAACCAAAATTGATGCACTTATCCAGAGACTTGTTGGACGGTCACAAGCATTTTTCTCATTTTTCTTCCAAACAAGTTCATCTTTAAGCAAGTGCAGATTCGTGGTTTAAATTACTGCGTTGACACCTCATCTGTTTCCAGTGTGTGTAACCTCACACGGAGGCGAGAGAAGGAGAGAGAAGTGTCACCACTAACCATTTTTGGCCCATGTGACAACTTGAGTTTAAAGCTGTATTTGTCAGGACCCAACACAAACCAATTTGGATGGCTCAACAATTCCGTCCAGCAAGTACTGATTGGATCCAGGTATTGTGCTAAGTATGCTGGTGGTAGCCGGTCAGCCTGTAGTCAGTAAATATTCATTTGGCACCTACTGTATGCTCAGCGCTGGCATCACAGAGTGAACAAAATGGACATTGTCGCTTTTCTCATGGAAACTGTGGCCCAAAGAGAAAAGATTGAATTTCAAAAGCAATGACTATGAAAAGAGTAGAATGGGATGTATTGGTCAACTATGCCACAGTTGTGCTATGCAGCACACAACCAGTGGCTTACAATGACATTTATAGCTGCTAATGCAACTATGATCCGCTTGGGTTTGGCTGATCTAGTCAGGGCCTAGTTCTAGGCCACCAGTTCAGTTCAGGTCTGTTCCATGCATCTCTCATTCTTCTGAGACCAGCAGGTGGCCCAGGGCATGTTGCTCTCGTGGCTATGGCAGAAGTGAAAAATGTGAGCCCAAAACTTAGTCATATTTCAAATCTCTGCTCACTGATGTCCTATTGGCCAAAACAAGTCATAAGGCCACACTCAAAATCAAGGAATGAGGGCACAAATTCCATCCATACTGGAGAGGGAAGGGAGTGAACGTTTGACGAGAAATAATCCAATCTACCACACAGGATAATGTCATAAACAAGTGATTTGTGAGGGATCAGAGAGAGTAGAGCCTAGTGACCAAGGGGTAAGTTTATTGGGATGATGTCAGGGAGGTTGGCAGGGGACAGACCTTGTAGGGCTATTGGGCATATCTGATTTGTGATTTCCAATGATCACTTTCATTGCTATGTAGAAAATGGATTGTAAGGGGCACAAGGACAGAAGCAGGGAATCCCATTAGGACACAGGTGTTCCAGGTGGGAGACGGTGGGTGGCATGATCTTGGGTGGTAGCAGTAGAGATAAAGGAAGTGGCTAGATTGAGAAACAGAAGCAAATGGTCAGGGTAGTGAAGTGGATAACATGTAGTCCATGGCCTTAAAGAGCAAATAATCTATTCGATGAGACAAGGAAGTACATAAATAGCCATGGTATAGTAAGGTCTGATATTTATGGGGCCATAAACAATGCCCTTAAGAAAAATAAAGAGCCTTGTGAACTTCGTCTGAGGGCATCTGGAAAACATCAGCAAGGAGGTGACATTTGAGCTGGTCTTCAAACGTGTCGTCTTCAGTGGCACCAAGCTGGAGAAGAAGTACCATCTCAATCAGATGTCACCAAGCCACACCTGTGACGGGCACACAGGAAGTGCAGCAGCGGAACAGAGAGAGGACAACTTCCCATGCAGACAAGCGTCCATAGGTAAAGAGTACAGGCTCTGCAATGCTTTGACTGGTGCATATACAGGAAGGAGGCCACCAGGCGGTAAGATGAGGAACAGGTAGGTACTCTGCCCCACTATTCAAGGAGACCTGCTATCACTTCATACCCATTAGGATGGCTATTAGCAAAAAGACAAGAGATACGTGCTAGTGTGCATGTGAAGAAAAGGAAATCCTTGTGCATTGCTGGAAAACAGTATGAAGGTTTCCCCCAAAATAAAAATAGAATTACCATATGATCCAGCAACCCCCTTTGGGATATATATCCAAAGAAAATGAAATCACTATCTTGAAGAGATATCTGCACTCTCCTATTCACTGCAGCATTATCCACAATAGGCAAGACATGGAAACAAACTAAGTGTCCATTGATGGATGAATGGATAAGTAAAATGTGATATATACACAACGGATTATTATGCAACCACAAAAATAAGTTAACCCTACCACTTGCAACAACATGGATGAAACTTGAGGGCACATGCTCGGTGAAGTCAGACAAAGAAAAACAAATATTGCACGATCTCAGTTAATGTGGACTCTAAAAAAGCCAACTCATAGAAACAGAGAACAGAGTGATGATTGATAGGGGTTGGGGGAGAGGGGCAGAGGAAATGGGGATATGTTGGTCAGAGGGTAAACGTTTCAGTTGTAAGATGAACAATAAGCTTTGGGGATCTAACATTCGACATGGTGACTATAGTTGACAATACCATATTGAATACTTGAAAATTGCTGAGAGAGTAAATCTTAAATGTTCTCACCACTGCCACCGCCACCACCTACAACAGGAAGGTAACCATGTGAGGTGATGGATGTGTTAACTAACCTCCAGGGCTAATCATTTCACAATATACATTTGTATCAGATCACCATACTGCACACATATCTATAATAAAAGCGTAATATGCTAATTAGACCAGACATCCTTCCAGACAAAGCTGGGGCTGCAGCCGCGGGATCCAGGCAGCCGCCTCGGCTGCGAGGGAGGTTATCCAGGCAGCCGCTGTGGCTGCGAAGGCCTACTCTTACACGAATTTCGTGCATCGGGCCTCTAGTAATGTTATATGATGTTAAACTTACAAAATGTAATCTGCCAGTCAAATCTCAATAAAGTTGCGGGGAGAATGATTTGCCACCATTCTGGGAAAAGGGGACAGGAGACTTGGGGGAGGCAGTCTGGCAAAGACAAAGCTTCGGAATTGGCTCTAGCCGGGTTGACTCAGGGGATAGAGCATCGACCCGAGGCCTGAAGGGCCCCAGGTTCGATTCAATTCAAGAGCATGTACCTCGGTTGCAGGCTTGAGCCCCTGCCCTGGTCTGGGCTCGTGAGGCAGGCAACCAGTCAACTCTCTCACATCTATGTTTCTCTTTCTCTGACTCTCCCCCTCTCTTCCACTCTCTCTAAAAATTCATGGAAAAATATCCACAGGTGAGGATTAACCAAAAAAAACCTCAGAATTGAAACTAGCAAAGAAATCGGTAAGCTAGTTGGGGGCTAGATGGGTCTGTATTTATAAATGTAAAAATGTAGAAATTACCCAAATGCTCTCAATAAAGTAATAATTAAATAAACAATGGTGTCCATACCTTGGAATATTGTTACTATGCAAAATTTTCTCATTATAAAAATTCATTATTGAGAATGTGGAAACTACAGAAAGACGCCAAGAAGAAAATGAGACCCCCCTCCCACAGAGCTTCTGTTAGCATCTTGGAGGATGCTCTTCCATTCTCTGTGGTGTTTTTGAGTGTGTGTGCCTTCATGCACTCATGTGTGTTTATCTAACACAACTGAAAGTTTATTGAACTTACCAGTTAGAATCCTGCTTTTCTCCCTGTAATATCAGTTGAGGTGTTTTCCCATATCTATAAATTTTTATAAAGAGGATTAATGGTGTGAGAAATTGGTACTGATTTTATGAGGGCAGAAAACGGGAATGCTAAATTATACATTCAACATGATTTCAATTACATAAACATTTCACAGGGACAGGCATGTGTGTGTGTTGCATATGGGAAGAACCGTATGAGTGACAGTAAAGAAAGAGGCCCCATGTTCAGCATGGCTGTCTTTGGGTTGTGGGATTGCAACCAGTTCTCATTTCATTATTTACAATTTTCTGCATCTTCTTCATGTTATACAGGAACATGTACTGCTGTTGCAATAAAAAAAATTTTTTTGCACAGAGACAGTGGATTTGAAAGAAAATGAGGGTGAGCTGGTTCATCAACTCTGACATCTACGATGCTGGGGTTCCATAAAACAAAAGAAGTTTATGAAAGCTCCAGACTCACCTCATGCCGGAAGCCAGTTCCAGCATGTCATAATTGCAAGAGTTTCATCAAAACGTTGATGGAACTTGGGGACTCAACAAGGGCTGAGTCACATATGTTATCACCTGTTGGAATGGCTAAAGGCATTTCCCCCAAACCTGAATAGGATGATTGTTTGCTGCCAGACAGCTCAGGGCATCTTAATCTATATGTTATTGCCTCCTACTGGCCAAACACCTGAACAGCCGTAGGCTATTCCCCATTCTGACAATGCTTCTGTACGAAACACTACCTTTTGAAGTGTATTTCTCCACCTTGCCTTAGGACAATTTGTGTTAATAAAAAGCAAGGGGTCCTGAGACAAGAAGAACTTAGAACTTAGCTCCTTCAGCTAGGCTCCTCTGACCCCCAATGCCTTTCAAAATTATCTTTCATCTTTGGATTCTAGTTAATCTACACACAGCCTTTCTCCAGATTGCTGAACCCTTCTTTATGCTGGGACAAGAACCCTGGCAACCTCAAACTTCCAGAGTTACATCTTCTGCTCAGGCTAAGCTTAGAAGTCAAGGAACAGACTGGAGAGGGGAGGTCCAGGCTGGGAGTTCATGGGACCCAGAGGGTCTGCCCCATTAGCTTGAGGGTCAATAGATAAGGGGGCAGATCTGGGTGGTCTGGCAAAGCCAAACACAGAGAAAACTAGGCTGAAAGATGCCAGATGTTGGGAGGTCAGAGGGTAAAAAAGAGCTGCAGCAGCCAGCCCTCATCCAGGCCACAGGCTCTCCAAAGCTCCCTACATGGCAGGACTGGAAGAAATCCTACAGCCTGACCCTTAGGACGTCCCCTCCCCTTCACTTCCTGACCGGGATGGAAGGGCAATCTTCCATGTCACTTTCCCCAAGAAGATAATGGAGAAAAGGGAAGTGGAAACCTAACAGCGGACTTGTTAGGGCTTCAGCGAATGCTGGCTTAGAAACCTTCAACACCCTGCAGTTGCCTGGGAAGAAGAGCCAACACTCTGTTAGCATGGCATTCAGGGCTCCCCTGCTTCCCTCCAGCAGTCGCCTCATTTCCCCTATCTCCACTCACACATGCACACACACACTCGCATGCACACACACACACACAAACACACACATGCCCACACTTGCCAGGGCTTTGCTCATGCCGTTCCCTCTGCCTGGAATGCCTTTCCCTCATTTCCACCTCCTGGATTTCTTTCTCTCTCCAAAGTCGTCTTCCCAGAAGCTTTTGAAAAGCTACTGCGTGAATAAAGCAAGAGACAGGTTCTGTTTCAATCCAGGCCCCTCTCCTTGCTGGTTGTACGACCTTGGGCAAGCTGGGCCATCCTTTGGATCACAACTTTCTCATCAGTAAATTCAGATTATGAAGTAGATGCCTCAGGATTAAACGAGAAAATGTATTTCTAGTATCTGTCAAAAAGTAGTCAAGTCGATTTCTGCAAATGCCAACAAACGTCAGGGGCCTTGTCCTTCCTGGTATCAGTTCTCCACCTGTTTTCTGGGTGGTACTTTGCCTATATATTCACCATCTTCTGTCAATGCCTCCTTTTGCATCTCCGGAGATGAGGATGGTGCAATTGCCAAGAACAGCACCTCCAAATTTAGATGGAGTTGGGTTGCATCCTAGCTATGACATCTCCTAGCTGTGTGATCTTGAACAAATTATTTCACCTCTCAGAGCCTCGGTGTTCCCATGTGAAAAACGGTTTTAAGGTTTAACCTTTTGCACTCAGATGTCGAGTGTGACTTGACACGGTTAGCATTAGAATAAAGGAATCGAGAAAAAAGCAAGCGAGTGCAAAGGGTTAATATTGGGAGTGTTAAGCAGGTTAAGGTACCCAGAACAGGGCCTGACACACAGGAAGTGCTGGGAGGTTTGTTATTACTGCCTCATGGGGTTACGATGAAGATGGGGTTACGATGAATATCCTGAGTCCTGGCTGGAATGTAGGGAGCCCTCCATAAACATGAGTGGGATAATCTGGCATTTGGTAAGCACATCTAATGCCCCTCTCTCCAGCTCCTGAGCAACTGTAGAGATGTCAGTCAATTCCTTTTCAGACCAAAAAGGCCTGTTCTCTCCAATTCGCTGGGGTCCCCGGACTCATTTAGCCATTTCCCCACCCAGGTCCTAACCAGGAGGACTCCTGGAGTTGGTGGGATCATCCTCTTGCACCAGGAGAACCTGAGGGTGAGGTAATACACAGGCTGGCTCATTTGAAGCCAAGCAGAAATGCTCTGGAGGACATCCACCGGGCTTATTGCACTTCCTTCCCCATAAAGGAACCCTACGGTCCAGCCCAGCCAGCTCCTCTCATCAACCAGCTAATGGGGTCACAAGATTCCACTCCACAGGAAGCCGCTTTAGTGATGGCATGCCCAGAAAGAATGGTGCTAGCAGGGAAAGCGAGGGGGGCAGGTGAGGGTACGACTGTGCGTCTGAGTGACACATCCTATATGAAGTTGATTCATACCGGAGCAAATCTGGGCAGGGACCAGCTGATTCTGGCGCTGAAGTTATTGCTCTGCCAGTTTAATATTTCGCCATCTGCTAACTGAAGGCTCCGCTGCCTGCTGGGTCCTATAAAGACTTTTATTTATTATATTACACATGGCAACATCTGCCACGGGATGAGGCTGTACTCAGCGCCCTAATTAAACAAGCACGCACTCCTGCGATGGCAGAGGGCTGGGGCCCACCGTGAATTGGCAGAACGATAGCGGGTAGTTAAAACTTGGAGTGTCTCGGCCGGGGGAGTTTTCCTGAGAAAAGGCAGTGTGGGGGGCACTTGGCTCCCCTCCTGATGTCACTAAACACATACAGCTGATTAAGAGTAGGCTGAAAATAATCACTTTATAAAACAGGCTCACTCCCAAACAGAACTTGAATCTTAAGACTTGGGGTAGCCAGCAGTGGTAATTCCTGGTCTGCTTCTCCCACTCTCTCACAGGACCCCCTGCCACGTTTCCTGTCTGTCTCGTGTGCACGCCCAGAGATGCTAGATGTCCTTGCTAACACAAGGAGCCCTAGAGATGGGGAAAAGGAGTTCCGGAAGTCTCATTCATTTTTCCATGCATTCACTCAATAAATAAATACTGATGCTATTAGGTGAGCTGGCATATGAGACAGACTACATCTCTGCCTTCATAAAACACACATTTGACCGGAGTCTTCAAATGGACAAGCAAATAGAAAAGGTGATCACAGGCTGTGATGTGTGAGAGACTGCTAGAAACTGGGCTGGTATGTGACTGTATTCGTTTTCTATTGCTGCTGCAACAATCACCACTCGGTGAGTGGCTGAAAAGAACACACATCCGTTACCTTACAGCTCTGTAGCTCAGAAGTCTGACGTGAGTCACGCAGGGTTAAAATTAAGGCATTGGCAGGCCTGTGTTCCTTCTGGAAACTCCAGGAGAGAATTCATCACCTGCCTTTCTCAGCCTCTAGAGATCACCTGCATTCCTTGGCTCACAGCCCCTCCTCCACCTTTGAAGGCAGCAGCACAGTATCTCTCTGCCCTGCTTCCACTTTTTTCTCTGTCTTGTGATTACAGTCACCCCACCCGGATGTTCCAGTACACTCTTCCTAGTTCAGGGAGATCAGTAACCTTGATTCCATCTTCAGTCTTAACTCACTTTTGCCAGGCACCATAACATAGTCACAGGTGTAGGGATTCGGCTGTGGACCTCTGTAGGGAGTTGGTATTCTGCCGGTCACAATGGGCAAGGGGCTGCTTTAGATACAGTGGCCTCAAGAGGGCTTCTCTGGGACGCCACAGTGAAACAAGGTTGTGAGCAGAAAGAAAGGGAAGTTCAAAGACCCAGAGGCGGGAAAGAACTTGGGAGTGGTCACGGTACAAAAGGCATGGACAAGGGAAGGTGGCCCAAGGGAAGCTGACAAAGCAAAATGGGGTCAGATTACGTTGAGTCTTACATGCCTTTCCGAGGCAGCCTGGTGCAATGATTAAAAGGCCAGACATGGGAAGGGGACGTACTTTCACTAAGCACCTAATGTTTAACCAACTTTGTGCTAGGGCCTTTAAATATATTGCCTTGTTTAATTCCTATAACAAGCACATAAAATATGCTTTGCAATTCCCATCTTTCAGATGAGGAAGTAGTGACTTGTACAACTACGTGGTAGAGACAGGATGTGAAGTATCTGGCTGCAAAGCCCACACTCCCCCACCACGCGAGGCAGCTCTCCACATGATGTTGCCTTCTGTGCATTTGTGATTACGATGCCAGGACACTCTGTCTCCTCTTCCGCCTTTCATTCGATAGACAGGCTTCAGAACCCAAAAATAACATGCAGTCAAGTATCCCACTTGTGCTTTGCTTGTTTCTGCTTTGTGGAGAGAGGTACATGAAGTTCCTCGTTTGTGACCTGAAGAGGTTGGCTCACTGGGGAGATAGAGATGACACGTTCTCCAATCGCACCAGGGAGGATGTGTATGAGGACAGTGGCTGAGTTGCTAGAACAAGAGACCCCAAAACAAAACGGCTCAAATAAGGTAGGGGTCTATTTCTCTTTCACATATCAGGCCAGAGGTAAACAGAATGGGGCTGTCATGGTTCTTCTGCCCTTCGCAGCCATCCACAGGCCCAGGTGCCTTCTTTCTGATTGCCCTTCTTTCCTCCAGACTGTTACCTCATCCTCCTGGCTGAACGAAGCAGGCTGACCAGAACCCCCATCGGATTCCAGCCTGTAGGAGGATGGAGGAGAGGATGGAATGCATGCATTTTCCTTTTAGACGACGACCTGAACTTGCACGCATCACTTCTGCTTACCTCTCCTCGGCTGAAAGTTGGTTGCATGCCCACACATAGCTGTGAGAGAAGTTAGGAAATGCACTCTCTAGCTGGATGGTCACATACTCAGCTCCAGCTTGGGAGGTTCTATGACTAACAGGAATAAGGAGAAAATAAATGCTACAAAGGATGACTTCCCTTTCTGTTGAGCTAAGGTCTAGTCCTTCCTTTCCCACTGCATATTGTTTTTGGTTTGTGGTGTGTTTTTTAAGGTTGTTTTAAAAAACAAAAACAAAAACACAAAACAGTAAATCTCTATTTTCCAGAAGAGGAAACCCAATTAATTCTTTTTTTCTTTCAGAGACTTAAATAAAACATGACCCAGCCCTTAGTTGATCTCCCTAAGCCTCTGTGCCTGGAAAAGCCACGGGAGTTATGGGCCCCTTGGTGGATGGATCTGATGCGCAAACCTGATCTGGAACAGGTCCTCCTGAGGGGAGAGTCTCAGGAACAGAAAGCACAAAGAGCTGTAGCTGGGGGAGCACAGTGCCTGAAGTGTGGACTTGAGGGAGGGAGGGGTTACTCTAGGAGTTATCAGGCTGCATTGAAACATAGCCCAATGGTGCTGATGGGTGTTCAACAGCGCCATCTGTGGCAGAAAAGGACATAACAGGCCGACAAATACCAGAGCTTTTCCCTAGTGGGAGTACAAGAGGTAAAGACCTCTTTTCCTAACTATGTAAGAACCTTAGTCTTAGAGGAAAAGCTTGCAGTTTCTCGCCAGTGAGTGTGATGTTAACTGGGGCCTTGTCCTCGAACCCTGGGATTCTTGCATGAACCCCAGGAGAGGAAGGCCCCAAGAAGGCAGTACAGAACTGCTGGCCAACCCAGAAAGTAGGAACTCAAGCAATTTTTATTTAGTTTGGGAAATGAGTAAATAAAACATGTGACAGTACTTGTTCTTGTGGTGTTTGTGGAAATGCTTGTTCTGCCAACGAAGAGGTGGAAATAAAGTCCCTGAAGATTTCTTTATATGAGATGCAGAAATGACATGCGTCAATAAGATGTCAAAGATGTGGCTTATAAGAGTACAGAGAAATTCACAAAGACCCAGGGTGAGCCACTGAAAGCACTCCAAGTGCAAGCTCTGAACAAAATCCCACCTAAATGACTGTTTGCCTGAGATCCGTGGAGGACCAGGCCAGGCCCCGTGAGGAAGGGACTTTCCATGGATCTTTGGGGCACATATAAACAACAGCAATTCCCTGATCCGTAAGTTGTGGCCTGTTCTCCACAAATGCCCACTCAAATGCTTCATCTGTGAAATGGGATGAAAAGTCTAATAGCTGGTCTAAATTGAGTGTTAGAACAAATGGAAGGGAGCAAGAACCTAAGATCAGTTCTGTGACTCAGGGATGGTGAGTCGCCGATGAGGCAACATGTGAGGTTCCTGCTGGAGGGAGGAAGGGGTCCTGATGGGTAAGGCTGTGTGCAAGTGCAGGACAACAGGAGCAGTCCCTACCTCACTGAGCCTTTACCTCATCAGTGAAGTGGGTTTCAAGGTTATTGGGAAGGTTAGAAACAGTGTTAATAGAGTATCCAGGACAGTGTGTGGCAAAGAAAAAAATAAGTGATTATTGTTAAAGTAACAACCAATTAGTGACTATGGCAATGCGGGGCACAGGAAACGGGGATTTCCACATTAGGTCAGTTTTCTTCAAAAAAGACAAAGGACTCTCTTGGCTCCCCGCAGAAGCCAATGCAAATCCTCTCTGCTGGAAAGAATCTCCTACTTAGGCCCTCAGCATTTCCATGGATGAAACCTCTATCAGCTCACAGCAAAAGGCTAAAAACTCATTAGGAAATAAGCCACCCTGAGTGAGAATCAGCAGAAATAATAAACATACTTTTACCCCCACTGACTTCAGATACCAAGACATAGAAACAACCACCCTCGCTGGGTAGCACAGTTGGTTAGTGTAGTCCCAATAGGCCAAGGTTATGGGATCGATTCCCAGTCAGGGCACACAGAAGAATCAACCAGTGAATGCATAAATAAGTGAAACAATCTCTCTCTCTTCTTCCTCTCTAAAATCAATAAAATAAATAAATTTACAAGACAGAAACAGCCAGATATATGGATACATAATATAAAATAATTGTGATTAAAATACTTAAATAAAATATGAAATTAGAAGAACAAGAAGGTAATCAAAGAATATCAAAATGATCAGGTGTCATTGAAAAAGAACCAAATAAAAATTTTAGAAATAGAATATATAATTGTTAAAGTTATAAACTCAATTGAGATATTTTAAAAATAGCAGAAAAGAGAATTAAAACTTGACGATATATCAGAAAAAAATATTTAGAATGTAACACAAGCCAGCTGGCGTGACTCAGTGGTTGAGCATTGACCTATGCCAGTCAGGCCATAGGCCCTGGTTGCGGGCTCAAATAAAATGTTAAATGATTCAGCAATTTCACTTTAGAAAGTAACACAAATAGTAGATGAAAACTCTCAAAGAGAGTTTAACCTATTAACTATTTAATAGAGAGGTTAACCTCTCTATTAAAGCTAGGTTTAATCTCCATAGAAGTGTCTACACAGAGGATAGAAAGAGACAGACTAGTACACGTCTAATTTGAGTCCCATGAGAAAAAAATAGAAAGAATTGATGAGAGGCCGTATTTAAAGTAACACAGGATGAGAATTTTCCAGAAATGGTAATATATAAAAAATTTTAGATATAACAAACACAACATATATAAGCAAGATTATTAAAAAGAAACCCATACTTAGACATATTGCAATGGAACCACAGAATATCAAAAACAGAGCAAAAATTGAATACATATAGTGAATAATACATTTGTGATAAATGTGCTATCACAAAAAAAAAGGTAATGTTAACAGGGTAGTGGATTTTTGTATAAGAATGGAATTGAGGGGGGGGCAGTGGGAGAGTAATCATGCCCACATAGATACAGCAGTATTGTTGATTTTAGTGGATAAGGTAAGCTATGGTTTCATTGATCCTCATTTTATTAATATGCTTTATAACTTACATACCTTGTCCATAGTCTGTGTTTCAAATATTATATTGAAAATATATAAAAATAAACTAAACAGATGAAACAATAGGAGGATAAGTTTCCTGAGGACAAGAGCAAAACCAAAGCGTTGCTGTACCCCTCTCCCCTTTATTGTGCACAGTGAACCCTCAACAGAGATTTGCTTGCATTTCATCCAGAGAGTCTGCTCCCCTTAGTGAATTATAAAACGATGAAGAAAACCAAGGCTTCTCATAAACAAACGGTACTGGAGTAGAAGGGAGTCTAAATTATATTATAATATAGTACTTAATATAGGATAATGGGCATGATCCAGGTAACAGTAACAGAAAAATAAGCCCGTTTTCCAGCCATCAATTACACTGTCTCTTAGCTTTGAGAAGGAAGCATGCCTGCAGCTACCCTGGGTTTCAGGTTGTTAGATCATGATGGATGATCCCATAAGGAACCAAACGAGATGAGTGGAATTCATTCATTTGCCTGGTGCTCCGGGAAGCCTTTCATTTCTGCAGTCCTGACTCCCTCCTCCCATTGCCAAAGTGGTCCACACCACACAGACTCACAAGGAAGTGGGAGAGAGAAGCAGGACCACAAAGCTAGCCAGCATCCCAGGTCTCACCACAACAGTTGGAAACTAAGTGTCTCTCACATGCAATCCAAAGGAACAGCAGGGCAGCTGGGGAGAGCAGGAGGACACACCTACACATCAATTTTGCACCTATGTGTCTGGGGCAGATTATTTTCCCTGCATGTGACTCAGTTTTCTCCTATGGAAAATGGGGATAATGATGTGTAATTCAGGGGTTATCGGGAAGGCATCTGCTCGCACCAATTCCAACACCTGGCAGGTGCCCCCAAAATATCACTTTCCTTTCCTTAGTTAGTTCCTCCCACATCTTCACCTCTGATCCCCAACTTTAAATAAAGAAGAGAGTGCAATCAGGAGTGACAGAGGAAAAATGTTATTCAAGACTGCTACCGACTGCAGCTGCTCCTGCCCCTAAGGAAGAGACATTATTTCTCTCCAGACTAAATATATTTCCTTTAGCAAAATACTTTGGCAGGCAGCTTTGGTTATGAAATGTGAGTCCTGCCCCCACCCCACCCCCACCCTCCACCCCAGGGCACAGTTTAAAAGGAGACAGTGAAACAAAGAGGGAGCTAAACAGCTCTGCATTAGAAAAATGAACAGAAGATGCTGGGGTTGGCGGATGGCTGAGAAGTGGGGTGACAGAGAAAACACATTGCAACAGCACCCCCATCTCTACCTGACAACCATCCCATCCTCTGCCCCTGCTTTATTTCTCTCATTAGGAACTATCAGCACCTTCCATACTGCGAATTCTACTTATTTGTTTACTGTCTGTCTCCCCACCACTAGACTATAAGCTCCATGGGGGAGAACTGTTGTCCATTTTGTTCACTGCTGTTTTCCCCGAGCCCAGAAGAGAGCCTGGGAAATAAGAGGTTTGCAATACAACTTTTCTTCAGTAAATGAGTAAGACATGACTTACGGGGGATTTTGAAGCAGAACTGCCACCGCTGACTGGCAGATCGATGGGAATAAATGGCTATGTTGTATGTCTGCATATAGGGATTCTTGTTTGCATAGCTTATGGTGGCAACGGCTGACTAATACAAGTAACAACACTGGTTGGGTCAGTGATGGCGAACCTATGACACGCGTGTCAGCACTGACACGCGTAGCCATTTCTGATAACACACGGCCGCATGCCGAGGATGAAACATTTGCTGCTCCTGAGGATGAAACATTTGCTGCTCCTGAGGATGAAACATTTGCAACTAGAGTCTTGGAGTTAGTTTTTTCCTCAAAGTGACACACTACCCGAGTCATGCTCAGTTTTTTGGCGAAGTTTGACACACCAAGCTCAAAAGGTTGCCCATCACTGGGTTGGGTTCAGATATGAGGAAAATCACATCAAAGGTGCAGACTGAGGATCTGGACTTAGGCCAGCTTGGATTTCATCCTGTCCCATCATCTCTTAGCTTTTGTTTCCTCCTCTGTAAGGACTAGAAGTAATCAAAGGACACCTTCCCCATGGATAACTGTAGGATTAAATTGCCACTTTCTCTCAGAACAGGCACTCAATAAATGGTAACAATTCTGATGCTTGGTGGGTTCCCTCAGCCTCCATGAGGGATTGGGCCTGCTAAGAAATCAACATATGATTTGGATCCTGTACAATGTGAAATTAAAGGTGCGGAACTGGTGATAATATTTTTGCCCAGTAAGTTAAAAATATATAATTAATTATAATATTCAAAGTTTGTAGAGCCAAATGGTTATTCTTATTCATTGAAAATTGGTGTGACTTCCTTTTTAAAAAAAGAAATAGGGCTACATTCTATTAAGAACCATGAAATGCTATAGGTATTTTAGCCCAGCATCCACCTTCTAAAATCTATGCTAAAAAATTATCATAAAAATCACTTTATGAATGCAGATCTCTAATGAAGTGAAACACACTCTATCTACTTCCCATACAGAAACAGAAAGTCACCACTGAATGCCATTCTTACCAAAAAAGCTAGATAAGCTACAAAATCAGTTTTTTAAACCCAAATGAACTGGATTCCAGAAAGTATTATTTTAGAGGAGAGAAGAGATTTACCACTGATTTTTATCCCTGGCAGAACTACCGAAGGAAGAACAGCTGCAGATGAGATAAAGAGAAAACTCCTACCAAACCGGTAAGGGGCATTTGTAGTCTGGATGACAGATTAGAATCCCAAGGAGTCCCAGTATCTCCCATCTTTGAACACTGTCTCACAGGTCTATACTAACATCCGGGGATGGTCGTCCCACACTAGGGGTGAGAGAAGGAGAAGTGAGAGCTTCCCTGAAATACGTGGAGCCTCCACTGGAGGTGCAAGGCAGCTGTTTGTGGAGTGAGAGAGTTGGGCGGGCAGGAGAGCTGAGATAAGTCCACCGAAGCATCTCAACACGCAGGGCAGCAGTGGCGCTCCAGAGCACGAAGGCCTTCCCCAACAAAGCCTGGGGGAGGGCAGTAAGGACTTCACGGGGCAGAAATGCCCTCTTCGGAACACCCAAGGGCAGAGCATCAGAGCTAAAATAGATCTTAGGGTCGAGAAAGCAGGGAGCGAAGAGCTCTCCAGTGACCCAAAAGGCGGGTATCCAAGTGTTACAGCATGAGAAGTTCCTCACAGTCCCCAAAACTGGTGGCTCAGCTTGAAATAACAGGCAGTTTTCTGGACTCTCACCAGTGCTCAGATCCCAGGACCTGCTGAAGAGAAAGTTCTGATCCAACCACCAGGATATTTGAGACCAGTGATAAGTAAGGTCAATGAACCCAAAGCTGCAGCAAAGCCCAGCCTGAGGTCCATGGCAGGTCGGTGCGCTCAGCTCCCACTCTGGTGCCTGGCATAAGAGAAGGCGCACCCTCTAGTGGAAGTAAATATTTTTTACGTGAGTCTCTACAGTTTTTTATATAAAATGTCCAGCATACAATCAAACATTAATAATTTTTTAAAAAGAAAAAAATTGTGGGCCACAGTTCGAACAGAAAATAATCAATAGAAACAGATTGAGAAATAACCCAGATGTTGAAATTATTAGACAAGCACTTTAACTATGATAAAACTTGCTTTTAAAAATCTCATGGGAAAAAAATCTAATGGAAAGGATAGACAACATACATAAAAAGACAGTAAATTTCAGCCAAAAAATGTTCAGCAGGAAATGTTAGACATGTTAGATGGAAATCAAATGGAATAATAAGCAATGAAAAATATAACATTAGGCATCAATAATTTGTTAAATCAGCTTAACAGCAAACTGGAAAATAAAAATTAAAAAATAGAGAAACGTTTCGGTAAACTACATTAAACAATAGAGTATCCAAACTAGATAACAAAGAGAAACAGTTATAAAAAAAAAAAGAAAGCATGAATTATTAACATTAAGAATGAAAATAAACATCACTACAGATCCTACAGATATTTAAAAAGTATAAAGAAATATTAAAACATCATTATATGACAGGAATTTAGCAACTATATTAACTAAATGAAATCACAATTTACCAATCCTCAAGACAAAAAAATAATAATAATAATCCTGTGTCTATTAAAGAAATTAAACTTGTAATTTTAAAAAACTCACAAAGAAAACTTCAAGCACATATAGTTCACTAGTAAATCCTACAAAATATTTAAGGGAGAAATAATGTATCTGCACAAACTCGGAAAGCAGAGGAGGGGGTAGCACTTCCCAACTTAATCTGTAAGGCCAGCATAGCCCTGGTACGAAAGTCTGACAAAGATATTATGGGGGGCGGGGGGAATAACAGGCCAATATCTCTCATGAACGTAGACACAAAGCTTCTAAACAAAATATTAGCAAATGGAATTCAGCAAAATATAAAAAAGACAATACATCATGACCAAGTGGAGTTTATTCCAGTTTAACAGGAAAATCAATTGGTGTAATTTATCACACTAACAGAATAAAGGAGAAATCATTTGATCATCTCAAAATATGCAGAAAATGCATTTAACAAAAATTACCAGTCTTTCGTGATAAAAAACAATTAGTAAACTAGGAATAGATTGGAACATCTTCACCATGATAAAGAACATCTATGAAAAAGCTACGGTTAATAAAATAGTTAATGGTAAAACATTAAAACTTTTTCTCCTAAAATCAGGAACAAGGCAAGGCTGACCACTCTCATCACCTTTGTTTAATATTTACTGAAGTTCCTAGCCAAGACATAAGGCAGGTAAAAGAAACAAAAGGCATAAATTTCGAAAAGAAGTAAATAATTATTTACATAAATATTTATTTAAAACCTGGAAGCAAAACTAATTCCCCAAAATAATGGATCCTTTGAGTACATTTTGGCCAACTGGTTCACTATTTTATAGTCATTTAGAATGAGAGTCTATAAAGAGTGCTAATCAAATGAGAAAATGTTTGCTAAAATCAGCTGTAAAAGAAACTCTAGGGGACTTTTGGGGAGATATGAACTTGATATTGGATGATTTTAAAGGATTATGTTAAACTGTGTTAGAAATGATGGTAATATGTGACTATAGGAAAATTTGTATTTTTAAAAAATGCATCCTTAATAATTTAGGGCAAAGATTTTCAACTCAGAACTACGGACATTTAGAACCAGATAATTCTCTATTGTCAGGGAGCAGGGGGGGGGGGGAGGGGGGAGGGGGATGTGCATTATAGGATGTTTAATGGTATTCCTGACTCTACCCAGGAGATGAGCATTTCCCATGTGACAACCAAAAATGTCTCCAGACATTGCCAAATATTTTCTAAGGGGGTCAAAATCACCCTCAGTTGAGAACCACTGCTTTAGGGTTAAATACCATTACATATATAATTTATTTTAAAACACTTCAGGAAAGAGAAAAAAACATACAAAATAAATGTAACAAATACTGATGTTAATTCTAAATGATGAATATGTGGGTGCTCGAAAGTTTCATAATGAAAGTCACAATAACTACAATATGCCATAGGTAGCCAATGCAATACTTACAATTGTATGTGCAATGGGATTAAAAATGTGTAAAATCGTGTACAGAAAAATATTTTAAAAAATACATTAAAGTGGTTGTGGATGAGTTAGAGTGTGATTCATGGTTGATTTCCTTTTGCAGATTTTAAAATAATCTATAATTATAAGCTTTTGGATTGAAGAAATTGACAAATCTAAGAGTGCTAAAATGCAATATTATTAGTCATTCCTGGTCTAATGTTAGAAGAGAAATGGCAGTCAACACAGCAGGGACAGAAAACTTTCAGCTTTGGAAGCTCCCCTCTGGCTCCCTGCAAAGGAAGGCTCTCCAAGCAGAATGGCTCTGATGGGCACACATCTGCCTAAGGACCTTGCTTTGTTCTTCCCTGGCTGGCTAATTGAGTCATGTCAAACAAACATGCCTCCAGACTTCACAACATATTAGAGCCCTTTGTAAACAAAATTAGAGTTGGGAACATGCCTCCCCAGGCTGGTAAATAAGTTTAGGAATTTAGAGACCTGGCATTGTATGCTAAAATGGCTAAGTAAATATTACATTCTTCCACATTTACAAATAGAAGCTAAGGCTCAGCAAATGCCAAGAGCTTACCTCACTCTGCATCAGAGACCCCTCCAATCAAACTGTCCCTCCTGAAAGTGGCCTCTTTTTCTCCTTCCCACTCACATTAGGGGTCATCACTGCTGTCTCTCTGGGCAGAGATTATTGCCTGGTTTCCAGGACAATGAGGACAATAAAATCACTTAGGATTCTGTGGCAAACAGTCTCTTTCTCCAGAATTCATGCATTGATCCCCGTCTCCATCTAGCATGAGTGCCTCCTATGGTGCCAGGCATTTTTCTGATCAATCTCGTTACAGTAGTGAGCAAAAGAAAAACCCCTGCTCTCACAGAACTTCCTTTTTAGTGTGTTTTTATTCAAAATTTCCCCAAGCCCTGAGAGTTGTGATGCTGGGTACCGTTTTTACCTACAGTGAAGTTGTCTAGGCTATGTATCTACTCTTCACGTGTAAATAAAAATCTGATTTTGTACTCATCACACAGCGTAAGTCTGGACCATGTGAGAAGAAGCTGACCAGGAAGTGCCCTTGAACCTTTCAGACAGGAAGTGAGGAAGCTGAACTTGGGGACCGGGGATGAGAAGGGAGCTGCCTGCTCTGGGGGTGAACACTCTGCCCACGGTGCCCTTTTCTCCCCGATAACTCCTTATCCTGCACACAAGGATGGCGAAAAGAAAGTGGGATCGGAGGATCCTCCTGAGACAGGCTGCCTCTGTTCAGATAAAAAGCTCTGCCACTTACTAGCTGTGTTTCTCTGAACAGCGTACTCTATGTTCCCACCTCGACCATCCTCATCCATAAAGTGAGGATAGCAAGAGTACTGCACAGAGCTGCCGTGAGACGTGAGCAGCACATTTCATGGGAAGCAGTAAACACAATGCCGATCACATAGTGAACAATGAATGTTAGCTATTCCACACTCACCTAGTGTCTGCCACATAAAGTACAATGCCACAATGCTGGTTAGTTGTAATGCCGTAATGAGTCATTACAGTCTTAGTTACTCACCCAGAAACCTTCGTTACATACGAAGCACCCACTATGGGTCAGGCATCATGCTAACTGCTAAGTGCTCTCCTTTCATCTTCCCAGCAGCCTACGACAGACGTATTATCACCTCCACTTTACAGGGGAGAAAACTGAGCTCAGAGGAGTGAAGCAACCTGCCCCCATCCACACAGCCGTGAGCAGCAGAGTCACTGTATGTCATTGAGAATTACAAATGCACTCATCCTCTGACTCAGTAATTCTGAAATTACCCTACAGGCATACACTCACCCATGCAAAATGACACTGCAATGTTGTTCGTTGCAATGTGGTTTGTAACACAGAGGATTGCAAGTAGCCTAAGTGTCCATCAAGAGTGAAATAATTAAATAAATCACACTATCCTATATAATAAAAGCCTAATATGCAAATCGACCCAACGGCGGAACGACCAGTCACTACAATGAGCACTGACCACCAGGGGGCAGATGCTCAATGTAGGAGCTGCCCCCAACCCGCAGGCCCTAGGCCAGCCAAGGCAGGTGCCAGCGCCCCTCCCACTCCCCACCCCCCCACCCCCCGCCGATTAGCCCACCGGGTCGCCCTGCAGAGGGAGGTGACCAGCAGTGGCAGCGGGGGGCAGGGCCGGCGAGCGGGTGGCGCCAGGCCCCAGCCAAGGCAGGTGCCAGCGGGGGCCCCCTGATCGCCATGCCGATCACCTATCGGCCCTTATCGCTGGCCAGGCCTAGGGACCCTACCCATGAAGGAATTTTGTGCACTGGGCCTCTAGTCTTCATATAACAGAAAAACATGTAACTAGAAGACTAGAAGAACTCTTTCTACAATGATTTGGAAAGAAAACAAGATACATTGTAATTTTTAAAAAGGCAGGATATAGAACTATCTCTGTGTATATTTGTAGTTGCTTATATCTGCCTGAAACTCTACAAAGACAAAGAAGAAATCACTACAATGGCTGCCTATAAAAGAAGGTGTCAGAAGTAGGAGGGACACTTCCCACTGGGTGCACTGACATTCTCTTTTTAAAAAAGTGTTTTTTAATCATATGAATGAATTGCCCATTTTAGAAATGAAATAATCAGAAAACTGTTTGAAGAGCAACATAGTGGGACTCAGAAATCTGAGTAACGTGGCAAAGCCGGACAGCATACTTTATCTCTGTCCGCCTCCCTTTCTCCATTGGTGAAGTCCCCAAGCCCTAAAATGCTATTGTTGCCCAATAATAGCATCACCATTGCTACCAGTTCTTAAATGCTTCCTACGTGCCAGGCTCTATGGTAAGCCCTCATTGAATCATCTCAAGCAACTCTATGAGGTAGGAACTACTGTTATCCCCATTTCACAGATTAGGAAACTGAAGTCCAGACGGGGAAGGTAAGTTGCCCAAGGTCACACAGCTAGTACATGGCACTAGAGACCCAGAATTTGAATCCAGGTCTCTCTGCATCCAAGGCTTCTGTTCTGACTCTACGGTTTACTGCCTCCATCCAAAGTGGTAATTTTCTTCCTTGCACTCCCTGCCCCTCCCACAAATCCCATCTACAAAGTCCCTAGGGAGCATGTCCACATCCCCAGGCCTGGCCCTCACTCATTCCCAATCACCCTTTATCCACGTAGCTTTGGAAATGAACTGTTACTAATGGCTAGTCATATGTCAGCCTAATGAATGGGATTCAGACTTCCATTAACATAATGAAATTAGTGAGCTTCGAATTTGGTTACATCGCGTGGCACACAGCCTTAAGTAATTACCACCCCACACTCTTTCCCCCAAATTAAAGCCAGTTTATTCGTTTAAGGTCTTTGGCTGGGCCATCTCTATTAAGCTCACACTGTCTATTTGGGGAGGGAATGTTGGGGGGTTGTTTGTTTAAATGATGTTTGGGCGGTTCCCCTGATTAATAAAGTAGTAAACACAGCCAGAAGAAGCTTCTGAACCAGGCGCGGAAGCCGAGAATCTAAGTCAAAGAATAATTCCGTGGGAGCTTGGGCTTTGTTTGGTTGGTTTTTAAAATTCTTTTTCCAAAGGATGGAAACAATAAGAAAGAAGCTCTTTGAGCTCCAGGAACTCCAATTATGCTGACATTTCTGCAGCAGAAATACACCAGGATCCATTCTGCAGGAACCCAGTGAACTAGCTAATCAGATTTCCTTGGATAATTTGCTCCAAAGGTCAGTTGCCTTGAAAGAACCCAGCGCCTCGTTATCGGTGAAGCAGGCTGCACACGGCTGGGATTTGGAGCTCAGCCTCCATGGCAAGGAAGTAAATCGGGAATTTTTTTAGCACAGATCCTACTGCCGTGGCCTTGCCAAAGTCTCAGCCAACTCTGTGATGAGCCTACGGATAAGATCACCCGCGGAGAAAGCACCTGAGTGTATGACATCTCTGGCCCCAAGACGGGTCCCTCCTCTGTCCCGGGCACCAAGGACTGGCTCGTCTGCAATGTTCATGCCATGGCGAATTTCAGGGAGCCTTTCACTGGTGTGAGAGAGGGGTGGCCAGACCTTGATTAAAACCACCAAATCTGTTCTACAAAACACCAGTTTAAGATTCCCCAGGACTACCAAGATCGGGAGGGGAGGAAAGACTGAGAAACGGTCACAGACCAGAGGAGACTAGGGGACATGAGACTAAATGCCTTGCGGTGAAATCCAAATAAAACCTGCAATTTAATTAACAGTCAGGATCTAATGTCGGTGTCTCGGATGTGACAAATGTTCCATGGTAACGAAAGATGATAGCATTAGGGGCACTCTGCATTGTCACTGCAACTTCTCTATAATAAAATCATTTCAAAATTTAAAAAAGTATATTTTAAAAAACATATACTGTAAAAAACTGCACTGTGCATTATACATATATATACACACATATATATATATATGATGAAAATAATTAAGTTTATCCTATAATCAACTTAAATAGCAGTCTAAAAACAAAATGAGCCATTAAGTCCAAAGAGGAGGGCAGAGCCAGTCCTAAAACATTTTTTAAAATCTCTTTTAAAATCCCAACAAAAACATAAATAAGCAACAAAAAGTAAACTAAAACGAAATTAGAGTGCAATGGATGTTCACCCTCTACCAACCAGGACGGGGAAACCCTGACAAAAGAAACGGGTTTCTCTGTGTTTGCTGGCCGCTCCCACCGAGCCCCACTGCCCAGAGGGATTCCTTCATAACAACCCCAGATGCAACTCTCACCCACTGATCCTCTTCTTCCTGTGAGCCACTGCATGGGAAGAGTAGATGGGGGCACCCTTGTGTCCTATCAAGTCAACTGTGACCACGTCCTGGCCTGGAGGGATCATGGAAAGCTCAGTGGAGGAGTGTCCGAGCTGAGTCTTGAAGGAAGAGCAGGAGGAAGTTGGATGAAGAAAGGGAAGAGGACCAGGGAGGGAGCACAATGCATGCCAAGGCACCATGCAGAGAAGTGGACACCAGGCGGGAGGAATTAGGAAGGCTGTCTTAGTCCATTCACACTGCTACAGACTGGGTGGCTGAAACAACAAACATCAATTTCTCTCAGTTCTAGAGGCTGGGAAGTCCAAGATCAAGGTGCCATCAGACCCAGTGTCTGGTGAGGACCTACTTCCTCCTCTGCAGATGGCCATCTTCTCACTGTGTCCTTGAGTGGTGGAAAGGGTGAGAGAGCTCTCCGGGGCCTCTTTTATCAGGGCCCTCATCCCATTCATGAGGGCTTCCCCATCAATCACCTCCTAAAGGCCCTAATACAGTGAGGATTCGGCTTCAACATATGAATTTTAGGAGGACACAACCATTCAGTCCACAGAAAAGGTGTTGTGTGCTAAGGAATTTCACTTCATCCTGAAGGCCATGGGGAGTTTTAACCAAGGGAATGAAATGGCAACATTAGCATTTTAGAAAGAGTCTACAGATGAGGCAAGGAGGGCGGATGGAAGGTAAAGCTGTAAGCAGGAAGGCCGGATGCCCTGTCCAGAGGCACTGGGATGGAAAGATTTCTCCAAGGCTGCTGTGGGGGCGATGCAGAGAACAGGGGTTCTTGCCACACTGGTAACTGAGGTTACTGGTTCTCCCGTAGCTTTGAAGCTCAGCACCCATCCCCATTCGAGCCGGAAGATATCGTCTGCCATCCCTGCCCGGCCTGCACCACGCACCTTTGCAGCCAACGTCTCTGGCTCTGTGTTATGCTGTATCTTAAATCATCAACCTAAAGATCTCAGTTTCTTGCAAAAACAAACAAACAAGGGAGTTGTGTGTCTTTAATAATATTAGTAGTGGTACCAGGGTATGAGCACAACCCCAGCATCATGCTAGACTTTAACCTGCCAAGGATGGTGTAGTTATCCCCATTGCACAGATGGGAAAGCTGAGGCTCTGCCTAAGTTAAATAACCACGTCGTGCAGCTTTGCCTGAGGGCAGATGGGATTTGGATCCAAGAAAGCCCGATTCCAATCACCTTTTCCAGGGCACCTCACTCTCTCACTTTCAATTTCTCTTTGCTCATTTATTACAAGTTTCCCTCTCCGTCGGGATCAAACACAAGACCAGATGGCTGCATGAGAATAACATCTGAAATGCCCAGATGTTAAAATGCCCGGTCTTCCCTGACTGAGCCCTCACATTCAAACACTACAGCCTCGGAGTGGCTGGCTGAGCAGCAAGGACAGGAGTTCCAAATGTCTTTTGTAATGGACCAGTGACACAAGGTTGGTCTGCCATCTGATATCAAATAGTGCCTGCCTCTTCCTTGTTCCTGAGAGCGGGGGGGAAAAACTACATGGATGGATGGGTGGACAAACAGACAGATGAACATGCGTTTACAAGAACAGAATACTTCTAAAAGAGAATATGGGAAACTATCTACAGTAGCTGTCATTCCTCGGAGGGGACACAGTGGCTGGGACGAGAGTGGGAGTGGGCACTACCTTTTACTGTACAATCTCTGGTATCTTCCACATTCTGAGCTATCTGTGTAATACCTATGTTAAGATAAACAGTAATATAAAAACAATTTTTAAACAACCTGTTAGATATATACGTGAATGGGTGGCTGGGAAAATGAATAAATCCTAAAAATGTTTTTTTAAGTGTCTTAGTGGATCTCTCTCTCTCCCCCCAGCGTGCCTGCCCTTTTCCTTTCCCCGGGGTGGCCCCTCTCTGTGGAGCACACCCACGCCTTCCCCCGGGGTGTGTATATCCTTGCCTGCTTTCTCCTACGTCCCAAAGGCTCTTCTTTTGCCTCAGTATCTTGTTTCCTGAGCCAACACAGCCCAGCTAGCTCAAAACAAGAGGGGGGGAGTGTCTTTAAAAAAATGTTTAACTGTTTAAAATTACGTTTTTCTCCCATTGATTTTTGTTTAATCTTGGCACCAACTTCTACTTTTCTGTATAATCACCTAACATAAATTGGCATCCAACTTGGCACAGGATCAATTACAAAATTTGGTTATTTTAAGTCAAATATGTCAATGAAGTTGTGGTGTTTTGCAAAAAGCATCTTGCCACCAAGGTTTTCTCCCTCAAACCTGCCCGAGGACCGCTCAGCGTGAGGGACAGCGGGGCTGAAGCTTGGACACGGGCCCAGCCAGCAGCCTTTATTTTAGCTGTGACTCTCCTCTGGCGCATCAAGCCCACCGGCACGCTGGGCCTCTGAACACCACCCCTGCTTCACGGGGGAGCATAAGGAAGGGCAGTGAGTAATCGGCCCCTGTGGGGGGAAGATAATGAGACAAATGAGTTCTCCAGCCCCCATCACCAGCGTTTCCAGGAAGAAATGAAGAGAACTGACTTTTAGCCATAAGTGATTTATTGCTTTCCTTCCGTTGGAATGGAAATGGAGCAGGACTGCTTCAAAGTTGAGGTTCTTAGCTACCCAAGGAGCTGTTTGCGTTCCAAATAGCTGACAACGTCCCGCAGACTCTATGGCGCTTCTGGTTATCGTGGACCCCAGTCCTGCCCTCAAGAGAGTTATACTCTAATCCAAGATATAAAATATTCCAAAAAATGGGGAAGATGTATTTGGATGTCAAGGGTCTAGACCAAGTACCAAAGTGCTTGCATGGATAGAGGATGGTGACAAGTGTGTGACATGCTCCTTCCAAGTCCCCGGGTGTGGGGTGGAATTTCTGACTGTGGGTGAGGTGATAGGAGTATCGGAGCTATTTTAAATCACCTGTGTTACCTGTGAGGCACTAGTCACAGTTCTATCCCTCTGGGGCAGTTTGGAAATCACAAATTTCTCATCAAGAAAGAAAATGAAAACAGAAAAATCGTGGCAGCAGGTTGCCCCAATTGAGAGCAATGACTCAAATAGCGCCATCTTGTGGTCATCTCTGCCACCATTCCGTGAGCGGTCCTCGGCCCCTACCCTGCCCTTGCCCGAGAGTTTTACTCTTGGCTACCTGAGTCTCAGCAAGCATTATAGAAGGGATCCTATAGGCTGGGACATAACAAAAGGCATCTACAGAGGAGACACTTGAACTGGGTCCTAAAGAAATAGATGTCGGGTCTCAAGGAGCAGGAGAGGCACTTGTGATGAGGGGAACGGCATACACAGTCTGGTGACTGGGAATGCCAGGTTCCCTGAGGCTGGAAAGTCAGTCTGGCTGGTGAGGACTCACTCTTCAGCTGTGGGCATGAGGCCTCACTAGGGAGGTGTGGACTTTCTGGGAGAAGCGAGTCATCTACAGCTTCTCTGGGTACCTATCACCCCATGATGATGGGGGAGAACGTTTGTTTCTCGTCAGAGCCCCACTTTCTCTGTGGCTTCCCTTGGAGTCTCCCGTTCCACCTTAGGACTGTCCCATGGACCAGCACCACGCTAAGCCACATGCCAGTACATGCATTATCTCATTCAAACCTCATCACCCTAACGGAGGGATACTATTGTTTCCTCCACCTGACAGATCAAGAAAGTGAGCCTTAGAGAAGTTAAGTCACTCTCCGAAGTGACTCAGCTACTCAGGAGCAGAGCTGGGATCTGAGCCAAGTTCTCTGCCTGGCTCCTCCAAAGCATGCTCTTGTTTTTCATCGGGATGCTCTAGCGTGCAGGCCTCCGCTATTCTTGTGACAAAGACAGCCGTCACACATGAAACTGCTCAATCCAAAGCACTTTTGCTTACAACCCAAGTGGTTGCCAAACAGTCTGTCCATATAAAACTGAAGTGTCTCCTCCGGCCCTGCAGGTCTGTGCCCGGGACCCTCTTGGCACCTGGCCAACAGACATGGCAAAAAGGGAGGTGAGGGGATTGGGAGGCCTAGGATCCAAATCCCAACTCTGCCCCTGATTAGCTCAAACAGAGCTTGTCCAAAACTGAGAAACTGACCTTTTCACCAAACCCATTTCTCCAGTGCAGACCTCATCACCTTCAACTCTCCTTCTCACTCACTTCTCTCCAGCTACGCTCCTCCTTGTTCTTCCTTAAACACAGGAGGTTCCCACCTCAGGACCTTTGCACTGGCCAGTCCCTCGGCCTGGAAATGCTTTTTCCTCAGATGACACACATGGCTGGCTCCCTCACCGCCTTCGAGTCTTTACACAAATGTCACCATCTCGATGAGGCCACACCCGACTGCATGCCCCAAGCCCTTCCCGAGCTCTGTGTTTTCCATAGCAGCTGCCACTTTCTACAATACGATATGACTTCCTTAGTCACTGTGATTTTATCTTATTGTCTCCTTCCTCCACTAGAATAAAAGTACCCCGAGGAATGGTGGAATCTAGGTAGTAAGTATATAGATACTCCCTATGAAACGATTTCAACTCTGCTGTATGTTAGAAGTTTTTCATAATAAAATGTTAGTGAAATATACCCAAAAGCCAAGAATTTGTCGGCTTTATTTACTGATGTATCTCCGGTGCCTGGAACAGAATCTGGCATACAGTAGGTACACAATAAACACTACCAAATGAAGGAATTCGTGAATAAATAGTGTTGCTTTGGGCAAGTAATTTCATCTCTCTCAAACTCAGTGTGTCAACTGCCAAGTGGGCAAACCAGCAGCTACTTTCATTTATTCAACAAGCATTTATTGGTCATCTACTGCACACCTGGAACTGTGTTAGGCACCAGGGATACAACTGTGAATGAAGTACACCAGGTCCTCCTCCTCACAGAGCTTACAATCCAGTAAGGATTACAGATGGGTAAACATAATCACAGTTTATATAACTTCAATGCCATCCATGAAATCTCCTCATACATGTACATTCCAAAGTCAGTCTAGGGGGTTCTGGAAGGAACTCTGAGCTGAGTGGCATTTAAACTGAGAGCTAAAGGATATGTAGGAATTACCTCACCAATATTCATCTCCTCCTTTTTCTTTACTCATAGAGCCCTGGTATTATGTGAGTTTGTTTGTTTCCTGAGGGTAACAATGAATCCCACTGGAAACCTTCCTTCACTAGCATATCTTGCAGCTGGGGCTGGCCACCCGGCCTAGTGCTGGCCAGTGAGAGAGAGAGGGCTGTACCTTGAGCCCTTTGGCTCTTTTTCCTTCTTCAGCCCCACACGTGCTGACGTGACACCTGCAACCATGAGGACAGAAGCTGCTGGACAAACAGAAGATGAGAGAGCTGGGGTCCCTACTGGCATCACTGACTCACTCTACCAGCCATGGCCCGTCTACCTCTGAGCTGATTATTGTTCAATCCAAATAAAACCTCGCCTACTCAAGCCGTTAGAGTTTTCCAGTATGTACAGCCGTGGGCAATCCTGTTGTCCTAGGCAAGATATCAGTGAGGTTAACAGGATGAAAGTGAAATGTTCTAAGCCCAGAGCATAGCATGTGCAAAGGCCCAAAGGTGCAAGTGAGCAAAGTCAATCCAAGCAACAGAAAGAAGTTCCGTGTGGCTGGGATGGAGTGGATAAAAGAAGAGGGTGGCCCTGGCCGGGTGGCTCAGTTGGCTGGAGAGTTATCCCGTACAACGAAAGGTTGCAGGTTCAGGTTTGATTCCTGGTCAGGGCACTTATGGGAAGCAACTGAACGTTATCTCTCTCTCTCTCTCTCTCTCTCTCTCTCTCTCTCTCTCTCTCTAAAAATCAATGAGAGCATATCCTTGGGTGAGGATTGAAAAAAAAGGTGGTGAGTAATGAGGTTGCAAAAAGTGAACAAGGGACCCCATCCAGTAGGGTTTTTTTTTTTTATCAAATTAGAGAAGTCCTGAGGAGCCATTGCAAGGTGCTAACAAAGATGAGTTTATTTATGGAACGTGTGCGCCCACAAATGATAAGCATTGTATCATTTTTTGTTAACCCTTTTTATTGTGGTGTAAATGCCATCTAAAAAGCTGTACATATTTAATAAATACGACACGGAGTGTGGGGATAATATAC
Source organism: Cnephaeus nilssonii (assembly GCF_951640355.1). NCBI lineage: Eukaryota > Metazoa > Chordata > Mammalia > Chiroptera > Vespertilionidae > Cnephaeus > Cnephaeus nilssonii. The sequence continues at coordinate 26,224,019 of NC_137073.1, read as the reverse complement.
CCATGAAACCTTCACCACCATCAAGGCCTAAACATATCCATCACCTCCCGAATTTTGCTCCCTTTATTCCAGTTATTGTCATTCCGGGTGTGGCAAGGATGCTTTACGTAAGACCTACCCTCTTATCAAATGTTAAGAGTACAATGCAGCACTGTGAGCGACAGGCACTATGCTGTGTGGACCTTCAAAACTTACCTTGCATAACTAAACTTTGTACGCTTTGACCATCACTTCCTCTTCTGCACAGCAAAGGAAATAATCAATAAAATGAAAAGACAGCCTGTGGTACGGGAAAAATATTTGCAAACGATGTATCTGATAAGGGGTTGATATCCAAAATATATAAGGAACTCATACAACTCAGTGTCAAAAATATAAATAACCTCATTTTTTTTAAATGAACAAGGAACCTCAACAGATGTTCCACAGAAGACGTTCAAATGGCCAGCAGGTACATGAAAAGGTGCTCAACATCAGTAATCACCAGGGAAATATAAATCAAAACCATAGTGAGATATCAACTCATACCTGTTAAGGTAGCTATTATTTTAAAAAAAGGGGGGGCAAGTGTTGGTGAAGACATGGGGAAGGGGGATCCCTTGCACACTGTTGGTGGGCATGTAAATTGGTGCAGCCACTATAGGGAACAGTTTGGAGGTTCCTCAAAAAACTAAAACCACCACTGCCATCTGATCTAATCTGGGTATTTACCCAAAGGAATTGATATCAGGGTCTCAAAGAGCTACTTTCATTCTCATGTTAATTGCAGCATTATTCACAACTAGAGTTGCACGAAGATTCGTGCAACAGGCCTTCCTTCCCCTGGCTGCTGGCACCAGTTTTCCTCCGGCAGCCGGGACCCAGGCCTTCACTCCTGCCGCAGTGGAGAAGCCAAGCCTCTTCAGTCTTCAGTCGTCTTCAGTCTTCACTCGGGGCCGGAGCCTTCAGTCTTCACTCCGTGCCTGCATATGCAAATTAACCCTCCATCTTTGTTGGGTTAATTTGCATACTCACTCCTGATTGGCTGGTGGGTGTCATGGGGGTATGGTCAATTTGCATATTTCTCTTTTATTAGTGTAGATAGTCAACAACCTAAAAGTCCATTGATGGGTAAATGGATAAAGAAAATGTGATAATATCCATACAATGGAACATTATTCAGCCTTTAAAAGGAAGGAAATCCTGGCACAGTACCCCATGGATGAACCTGCAGAACATGATACAGGTGAAATAAACCAGAAACTAGAAGGACAAATACAATATGACCTCACTTATAGGTGAGTGTTTTCTAACCTCTTACTCCACACAAACAGTCCTCCAACACGATGGAGATGCATCACTTTTATTTGCAAGCCTGCCCGAGACCACGGACACATGCGGAGGAAATACAGCCTGGGGACACAAGGAAGAAAAACAGTCCCGCAGGTGGACAGCCCGGGCCCTGCTCTCTCCTCACCTGAGCGGCCAGGATTTATTCCCACACCGTGGCTCACCCACCGCACCAGCCCCCGGCCCCTCTCTGACTGCCCGTGTTGCCAGTGACGTTCAAGCTCATCTCAGAACGCAGCAGAAACTCCAAGGCAAGGGGCCTCCCGCAGCGGCCTTTTCCCTCCCTCCCTTGTCCCTGGGCCGTCTCCAGCAGACAGCAGCGAGCGCCTAAATGAGGGTTTGATCAATGGAGGCCAGGCTGATATTGATAAAGCGGCTGCGGTTTCTGCAAATCACCTGGTGCTCATAGATACTGAAGATTAATCTTTACAAAGACGGGGCAGAGGGGGAGAAAAAAACAAGTCGATTTAGTTTCCGATTATTACTTTCTCCAGAAAGCACTGAAGAGTCAAAAGTTTAACTGATGTACATTAGACAGGGAGACAAATCCAGAAATATCACCCAATTACCCGGTAGCTTCTAGAAGGTATTTTTCATGACGGCAGGTGGGTTTGCCTTTTCTAAATCAGGAAGGAGACAGGACGCCACTAAAAGGATGTTGACTTGGCCCACTGCACAAGCACCAACCTCCCTGGACAAACCTGAATATTTGTCCTCGCTCTACAGTGTCCTTGAAATCACACTTGCCCTGACTACCCCGTCAGTTTTATTTTATTCTGTATGTATCCTTAGGAATTACACTGACTGCTCCTTCCTGGAACAAGATGGATTTTATTTTTTTTTTTTTACTACAGAGAAATAACAAATGAAAGTGCTTAGCCTCCCGAGGCCTCTGATTTCCCCTCATGCGAGTGGTTATAGGCCAGGATGTGACGTAAGCACAGCTCACAACCGTGACACTACTGGCGTTAGGGGCCAAACAATTCTCTCCCTCTGGGGAGGGCTGTTCTGTGCACTGTAGGATGCTTACTGGCATCCCTGACTCCCCAACCCCACCCCCACCTCCCCACCCCTCCACTCCCCCCACCTCACCCCCGCCAACTAGATGCCAGTAGCATCCGCTCCTCCTTATCCCCACTTGTAACAACAAAAAACGTCTCCAGATACTGCCAAATGTCCCCTGGGTGGCAAAACTATTTTCCCATAGTAATGCTCCAATACATAGCATACATAAGAATTGGGAAAATGCCATTCAAAAAAACCTTCCATATTGTACTCACATAAGCAACAAATTCTGCAAGCGTTATAACCCCTTGATTTACATCCACGTCACAGTCAGAGAACCTGAGGCCGACTTTTTCAAAACATGGATCACAAAGCAATTTCCTGGGGTCAAGGCCGGCTCCATGGTGTGCAACCTACGTAGGCGCCTTATGCTTAGGGGGCCCCGCTCTGCGGCTGGTGTCTTGAAATTCCTAATAATTTTTTTTTAACAAGAAGCCCTGCATTTTCATTTTGCTCTGGGCCCTGCAAATTATGTAGCCAGTTCTGCCTGAGTTGCTTATTTTAAACTCATGTTCCTGAATAAAATGGCTATTTCAAAGGGATATCTGCAACCCCATGTTCACTGCAGCAATATTCACAGTAGGCAAGACATGGAAACAGCCTAAGTGTCCTTCTACAGATGAATAGGAAAAGAAGATATGGCCCTGACCAGGGTGGAGCATTGTGCTGTACACCAAAAGGTCACGGGTTCGATTCCCAGTCAGGACACACACCCAGGTTGTGGGTTCAATCCCCCGTGGTCAGGGCGGAAGCAACCAATTGATGTTTCTCTCTCCTCTCTCTCATCAATAAAAGCATGTTCTCAGATGAGGATTAAAATTAAAAAAGAGAAAATATGGCTTATACATACAATGGATTATTCAACCACAAAAAAAAAAAGCAGCCCGACTGGGTTGCGGGATTGATCCCCACTAGGGGGCATGCAGGAGGCAGCCAATCAGTGATTCTCATCATTGATATTTCTATCTCTCTCCCTCTCCCTTCCTCGCTCAAATCAATAAAAAAAAAAATTATTTTTTATTTTTTATTGTCTAAAGTTTTACATATGTCTTCTTTTTCCCCAATTGACACCCCCCCACCACCACCATTCCCACCCTGGGCAAGCCCCCACTGCCCCAGTGTCTATGTCCATTGGTTATGCTAATACTAGAGGCCTGGTGCACAAAATTCATGCACTGGAGGGGGTGTCCCTCAGCCCAGCCTGCACCCTCTCCAATCTGGGACCCTTCTAGGGATGTCCGACTGCCCATTTAGACCCGATCCCACGAGATCGGGCCTAAACGGGCAGTCGGACATCCCCCCTCATAATTTGAGACTGCTGGTTCCCAACCGCTCGCCTGCCTGCCTGCCTGATTGCCCCTAACTGCTTCTTCCTGCCAGCCTGATTGACATCTAACTGCTCCCCTGCCAGCCCAATCCCCCCAACTGCCCTCCCTGCAGACCTGATCACCCCCAACTCCCTCCCCCCCGCCCCGCTGGCCTGGTCACCCCACGTAGCCTGCTGTTCAGTCATTTGGTCGTCCCTCACTAACCCCCCTGCTGGCCTGGTCACCCCACGTAGCCTGCAGTTCAGTCGTTTGGTCATCCCTCACTAACCCCCCTGCCGGCCTGGTCGCCCCACGCAGCCTGTTGTTAGGTCGTCCGTCTGGTTGTTTCATTTGAGATGGCCTCTGGCTTTTTATATATTAGGATATGCACCATCTTATGTTAGTATGTTTCATTCATATTATTTATAATCTATAACATTCCACTGTATGGAAGGATCATAAATGTTATCTTTTCCCCTTTAGTTGAACATTCAGGGTCTTTCCAATTTTTTCCTAATTAAATGATGCAATAATGAATGCCTTGCATGAGAACTTGGTGAGGTTTACTCAGAATAGATCGGTGCACTGGGGACCTCTCCATCGGGGGAGGTGTATTTCAGGGGCTGCCTGGGGCAGAGGAAAACGTTCCTCACCAGCACCATATTAGGGGGTGATCAGGCTGGCAGGAAGAAGCAGTTAGGGGCAATCAGGCAGGCATATTTAGTTCTGATTCTGCCATACCCTAGGCTACATGACCCTGACAATTCACTTCATGTCTCTGGGTTAATGTTTCCTCGCCCATCAAATGGAGAAAATACCAGAGGAGGGTCCTTTGTGAAAAGCAAATTCATGTCATCATTTTCAAAAAAAATGTGTTTTCTGGGGCTGGAGTGTGGGGAAGAGGGGAGATGATGGTCAAAGGGTACAGAATCGCGTTATGTGGAAGAATAAGTCTAGTAATCTAATGTATAGGATAGCGACTACGGTTGCTAATTCTCTACTGAACACTGGAGACTTCTAAGAGAGTAGAATTCAGGTGCACTCACCACACACAAGAAATATGGCAGCTATGTGAGGAGATGATACATTAATTAGCTTGACTGTAATAATCAGTCACTCTGTATATCTAATCATCATATTGCACACCTTAAATATAGACCATTTTTCATAAGATATACAAAATAAGTGAAAAAAAGAGAGCTCTCTCTCTACCACGAGAGGACACAATGAGAAGTCAGCAGTCTGCAACCTGAAGTGGGCTCTCCTGACCCTGCTGGCACCTAATCTGTGACTTCCAACCACCAGAACAGTGAGAAATAAAAATCTGGGGTTTTTCTTTTCTCTTTTTAATATATTTTTATTGATTTTTTTTTAGAGAGAGAGGAAGGGAGAGGTAAAAAGAGAAAGAGAAACACTGGTGTGAGAAACATTGATGTGAGAGAGAAACATCAATTGGTTGCCTCTCATACACACCCTGACCCAGGGATCAAACCTGCAACCCAGGAATCAAACCCACGCCCTTCCGGTGCATGACTCTCAACCAACTGAGCCACACAGGGCAGGGACCTGTTGTCTTAACCCATCCATTTCATGGAAATTTCTTACAGGAGACTGAGGGGATGAAAACAATATGGATCCAGGTGGGGAGATCACTGGGTCTATCTAATTTGCAGTCACCTACCACACGGGGGCTCTGCGTGACCTACCCCCAGAACGGCCATGGAGCAGACCGTGAGGAGCAAATAAAATGAGGAGGTTAATTGTCATGCTTTGGGGTGGAAGACGCTAACAAGAATCCTGTCCCTCCAGAAGCATCTCCCATTGTGAGACTTACAGGTGCAGCATCAACGTGCCCTGAAGAACCGCCATCGATGCCTTCCGGAGAGCCTGATCTCCAAGCTGGACGACACAACCCCCAGGGCGGCCAGGGGTCCACCACTCTTTCAGGAGGCTGTATACCCTGTGCCCAGGGGGCGTCCTGAGCCCTGCCCGTCACCACAATCATGAGTGAGTCCAGCATCTGTTCCCACCTCTGCTTCCTCACCTTGTTGCATATTCTTTCTTTTAAGGACTTATTTGGGAGGAGCTGAAGCATTTTGCTTTAAAGAGAATTAAAAGTAACAGAACTAGTATTTGTTGGAAATAAGCTTGAAACACAGTCAACAGCCCTGCCAAAAACAAAGGGAAGAATGTTAAAGATGTTCATGTTCCTTCAATTGCTCCTACCAAGACTTCGGAGGATGCTCCAGGCGGGGACATATGCCCAGGGCTCTGGCACCAGGAGTCAGGAAACAGCCAAGCTTACCTCTCTATCCTGGGAGCAGTTTCACCAAGCCATTTCGCTTGGACCCTTCCCCTACCACCTCACACCATCACTCCCATTTAGCAACAAAATACAGCCTTTAGAAGAAGGAGAATAACTAGTTAAAAATAACACATGCCTAGCATTTACTCACCCTCTTCATCCTCACCCTCTCCCCTGCCCCCCCAAAAAAATCTCATTTATCATGTTGATTTTCTCATCTCTTCCGCACACCACACAATTGGGTAAATAAGTTCTGTGTTCAATCTTTTAACGGAGGTTATTCAATTTACTCAAGCCAATGTGAATATTTCCCCCTGGTTTCCATGACAACCTTTCTGCACATTCAGTCTTCATATAAATGAGTTATTGCTTTTATGTTCTCATACCCTAAGACAATGGGGAAATTAACATAATGTGGTCATACCAAAAAAAAAAAATCAAAACAATCAAAATCCTCATATCCTCCCCAGAAATTCATAGATAGCGTTCTGTGAAAAAGAACCAAAGAGAAATGAGGCCTTCACGTCTGACAACACTGTTAACATTAGAGATTTCATTTCAGATGCATTTAAATGAAGCCAGACCATAATGGGTTTTTTTTAAGTGTACAGTAGAGAAACAAAATGAAGAGAAAAGAGATATAAAGGCAGGGACCCAAATTCATCTTCATACAATACATCTTCCCAATGTATCTGACATGCTCTGCCTCCCTCTCTGCACTCTGGCCATACTAGCATTCCTGCCCCAGGACCTTTGCACATGCTGCTTCCTAGGCCTAGAATATTCTTCCTCAGGCCTGCTTTGCTTAGTGAATTGCTACTCATTCTTCAGGTCTAAGCTTAGAAAAACCATTTCCTCAACGAAGTCATGCTTCACCACCTGTCAACACTAGGTAGTCCTCAGTGTCAGGTGGGTTTTCCCAGAAGCAGATCCTAAGAGGAGGGTTGAAGGCAAGTAGTTTATTTGGGAAGCAATCCCAGGAAACAGTGGTATGATAGTGGAGAAGTGAGACAAGGCAAGGAAAGAAGCCAGTCTGGGGTATGCTGAACAGGTATATTGGACAAGTGGAGCTCAATCCCACTGGGGAGTTCCGGGAGGTAGCAGAGAGCATGCCTCTTCTGAGAGGTCAGAAAGGTAGGACAACTGCCTTTAATGGGTATCCTTTCCTGAGTGTGCATTTCTTGGCACTTCCAGCCTGTCCCACTAGGGCCTAGCCTGAGAAAGCCCCAGGCTTTGTTACAGGTGCATGCGGTAGAAATGGTGAGTACCAGGCACCAACAGCATCTGCCACATCCTCCAATGCAAACAACATAATTATTACTGGAGACTGGAGATCAATGGAATAGGAGACAAGAGGTTCAATTCAAAGCCAACAGGCAAGACATGATGGGAATACAAATGAAGACAGAGGCACGGAGGGGGGGATATAAACTCAGGTGCTATTGAAGACCTTAACTCTAGGTCTGGGTGACTGACTGGATGTTGGGATACATACAGGTTTTAGTCAAAGGGCTGGAGACTTTATGGAAGGAGATGTCAAGGTCTATCCTGCCATCCTAACCTCCTCTATCATTTCTTTTGCTGGCCAGGGGCACACTTGGTAGATGTCCAACCCAGGGCAATACCAGGTCACAGAGCAAAGGTCAACCTTCGGTTCCAGTGTAGGAGTGGCTGCTCCCCCAATGAACTTCAGAATGAATTCGCAGCCTCTCCTCTAAGCTTCCTGATTGTTACAATTAAAGTTAAGTAATTTGATTAACCATCAATAGTAAAGTGCATCACTAAGCAGTGATAAAAACATTCAATCAAATATTATGCAACCACTATAATGATGGCTGTTTAGGATAGGTATTCATAAAGATGTGTGTGTAATAAGACAATAATAGCCAACATGAGTTATGCTTCTTGTTTACTCACCATCTTTCCACACTAGTGTGAAAGTTGAGCAAAGGCAGTGATCTTCGTTTTGTTTCTGCTGGTTCCTTGGCACCTGGGACAGTTCCAGGTACAAAAATACCCAGCAGCCAACAGGGTAAAATTCACACTGTCTGGCATCCAATCAAAAATTACTCAGCCTACCCTGGGAGGGGGCAAGGACTGGCCTCCATCACACCCACACACTCCCTAAGGTTCTGGATTCCCCAGTAGCTGCTAGGAGGGGCAGGGAGATCAATGAAACGGGGCGGGAAGGAGCTGGCAGATAAATGGCTTACCCTTGAGCACCACAGACAGGCCTGAGATGCAGTAACTCTGCAGCACCTCTCCAGAGGTGGCCCATGCAAAAAGTCATGTTTCTGCAAAGCTGTGGCCCACTCAGTCCCATGCACCACCTTGCATTTGCTTTCTCTCTGTCTGCCTCCCTCCCCTCCTCCCTCCTTCCTTGGGATTACAGCCCAACACAGCGTTAGTGAATGCACTTTCTATCAGGCTCCAATGCTAGGCTGAGGAAACCCTCCCAAAATGTGTCACTCGCAGAGTGTCTCTGGAAAGAAAGTTAATTCCAAAACTCAATGGCTTAAAACCACCACCACGGTTATTCTATCTCACGATGTTGAGCATCAGGAATTCAAGCAGGACCCAGCCAGGGAATTCTGCTCCATGTGGTGAACCCTGGAGTCATTCCCTGGAATACAACTGGCTTCCAGACTGCTGGAAGGGTCCCAACAGCTTCAGTGACGTGCCAGGTGCTCTGATGGGGACAGCGGGAAGCTGGGCCCTCTCCCTCCCCATGTCCTCTCAGGGTGCCCCCACCTGTCTCTCCAGCAGGGTCATCAGACTTCTTACACAGTGGCTCGGGGCTGTAAGACCAAGAGTGCCAAGAGGCTGGGAGCAGAAACTTGCGACTGCTTAAAGGCTGGGACGAGAACCATCATGACCACACTCCTATGGCTTTCTCTTAGTCAGAGCAGTCACAGGCCAGCCCGGGTTCAAGGAGGGGAATGTCAGAAAGTTTGCAGCCATCTTAGAGCCTCCAGGCACAGACACTTAAGAAACTGGGAACGGGACAAAGTGAAGCCTGAAGCACTGGGCGCGGAGGCCGCCTTCACCCTGCTGGCATGACTTTCCATGGGCATGTGAATACAAAATGTGCAGCGAGAAAGGGAGAGGAGGAGCAATGTCAACACTATGAATCCTCATCCTCTGTGGCAGAGAGTCAATAGAAAATGTCTCATGTTGACACATCAAGAAACAGCTGTGTCAGCATCTTATTTGGAGTTACAGAAATAAACACCAGGAGATCTAAAAGTGGAAGCAACATCTCTAGCGGTTGCTCTGGGAAATAGGGACTCAGGGACTGCTGCTTTCACTAGAAGGCCTTCTGTCCTTTTACTTTTTACTACATGTACACATTACTTTGATTTTAAAATAATTAAATGGGGGAAAACGTAAGAAAAAGCGGTGATGGTTATTTTTAAAGCTATGCAATTAAACCTGGGGAGAAAAAATCTCATTTTTGCTAAGTGAAAAAAAAAAAAGTAGCGGGATATATAAGTATATTCACAGTATGGTTGCAAGTATGTTTAATTTTAAAAAAACACACACATATATATGGGGGAGGGGAAGACTAAAGAAATGTACCTGCCAAATGACAGTGGGTAGGTTTCTCTGTTTCCCAAAGTTTCAGCAATGTGATTCTCTTACTTTTCTAATGAAAAGAAATACATCCATTATTTTACATAAATAAACTAAGCAGTGATTCTAGCACAGAGAATACAATACGCCAAGGCTCAGAGACGGGAGAGAAGATGGTGAATTCAAGGAACTGCATAGTGTTCCTAAAATAAGATGACCTGTGGTCTGAAGGGTAAGCCCCCGACGACTGCTTGTTTGAGGGCTGTGGGGCTAGACTGCCTCAACTGGAAGCCTAGCCCTGCCCCTTACAAGCCCTGTGACCTCAGCCGAGGTACCTCACCTCACTGTGCTTCAGTCTCCATTCCTCGTGTCTTACTCCGTCCGGGCTGCTATAATAGAGTATCACAGACGCGGGGGCTTACAAACAACAGGAACTTATTTATCACGGTTCTGAAGGCTGGAAAGCCCCAGACCAAGGCACCAGCAGGTTGTGTCTGATGAGAGCCTGCTCCCTGGCTCGCAGACCGCATCTTCTCATTGTGCCCTCACATGGCGAGGGGACGAGGGAGCTCTCTGGCCCCACATCCTAATACTATCTTGCTGGGTGGGATTCCACATATGAATCTGTGGTTGGGAACACAAACACTGAGTCCACAGCACTGGGCTCTTTCTCGTTCCCCATCCTTTGTCCTTCACTTTCCTTCTCCAAAGAGCCCTCCCACAATAAATCATGCCCACCCAAATCCTGCGTCGGCCTGGAAGGAGCCCAACCTCGGTCACACACCTTGCAGGGACTCAGGCCCGGCATTCCCACTCCAGAGGCCTCGTGTAGACCACCAGAGAGCACCATGCGCACTTCCAGGTCTGCTTCATGGAATCCAGGAACAGCTGGGACGCCAACCCCAGGCCAGGCACGGAGCCCCCTTCTAGGAAAACAAAGGTGAGCCAGGCAGCATCTCAGATCTAGAGGGGCAGATCCAGAGAAGAAGAGGACAGAAATAGACGCAGCCAATTCCAGCACAGCCTGTGCCGTCCCTAGAGGCATTACTGAAGTTCACCAACGAGGCCTGGACTTGAGCTTTGGAATCAGACCCAATCTGAGCCCTGCAAGTTCTGGAGCCTCAGTTTCTTCATCTGAAACATAGTGATCATGGGTTCAGCTCACAAGTTAGAATATATATATATATATATATATATATATATATATATATATATATATACACACACACACACACACACACACACATACACTAGAGGCCCGATGCACAAATTCGTGCACCAGTGGGGTCCCTCAGCCTGGCCTGCGGGATCGGGCCAAAACCGGCTCTCCGATATCCCCTGAGGGGTCCCAGATTGCGAGAGGGCACAGGCCAGGCTGAGGGACCCCACCAGTGCACGATCAGGGCCAGGAGGGACGTGGGAGGTTGGCCAGCCAGGGAGGGACCACTGGAGGGCTCCAGGGGTTTCTGGCCCATCTCGCCCAGTCCCAATCGGCCAGACCCCAGCAGCAATCTAACCTACCAGTTGGAGCGTCTGCCCCCTGATGGTCAGTGCACATCATAGTGACTGGTCAACCGGTCGACTATCTGCCCCCTGATGGTCAGTGCATGTCATAGCGAGCGGTTGAGCAGCCTTAGCATATCATTAGCATATTACACTTTGATTGGTTGAACGGCTGGCCAGACGACCAGACACAGGATATTAGGCTTTTATCATACAGGATAGTTGGCTGTGTGTCTACTCCCTTCTCTCTTGTTCCAGGCCACCTAGTCCATGAATGGCAGAGCTGAGAGACCCTTCTCTTTAACCAAAATCAAAGAAAGTCTACAAAAGAGAAACTGCCCCATACCCTCTCCTGCTACCACGTTAATAGTTCATCTCTAAGTTATTGAATGCAAGAGACCAGCCCAGCTAAAATTATTCAAAATTGACCTTGAGATCAGGAACAAATTGGCTCCAGCGGTCAGCGATTGGCAAATGCAATCTAAATGCCTCGGGCGGCATTAGAGCCTTTGACATTGACAGGAAGAGTCAATGTGCATCTTGGAAAATTCTAGAAAAAAATTAAAGGTCACCACATTTGCAGGCAGAATGGATTTTCTTCAGACCATTACAAACAGACTGCCCACGCAGCAAAGAGTCTCAGCCTGACAGCTCCCAGAGGGCTTCAGGTGAAAAGAGCACCCCCGCCCCCAACTCACAAACATCCGAGCTGCTGTCCATGGGCATCTGAGGGTTCGCCCATCACCTGCTCTCCTGTTGAAACTGCACAAGCAGCCCATGATGCCCTGATGAACTGGGAGGACCAGACTGAGGCCAGCCCTGTGCTCCAAGGGTTTGACCAAGCAGGGAAGCCAAGAAGGCACAAATCAGTCAGATGGGTCTGAACGTTTCTATTGAGAGGGAGGCTAGGGCCAGAGCAGGGAGACCAAACCCTAAGCCAAGTCTAGAAGGAAAGAGTGTGGTCATAATTGGGAAAGAGACTGTGTCAGAGAAACGTAGGCTGGGAACCAGCAGGGGACAGCCTAGGAGAATAGCCTGGAGCAGCACGATTTGTGCTGTCGGTGTTTGTTATAGGAGCAGCAGTAACATTAACAACAACCGCTAATATTTGTCGGGCCCCTTCTGTAGCCAGGCACTATGCTAAACTTTTACAGCCATCTTCCTGCTTAGTCCTCACAGTGCTCTATGCGGAAGGCAAGTTGGTCCATCCCTAGTTCACAGAGAAGAAAACAGGCTCAGAGAGGCTTCTCCAAGGTCACCCAGGCAATCTCAAAAACCCAGAACATCTGGCTGCACAGCACAAGACCCTGTCCATGTCACTTTATTACATGGGGGAGCTCAAGAGTGTGTTAGCTTGACTCAGATAAACAGCAAAAGTTACTTCTGAACAGAAGCTAGGCATTTGCCTCCCACTTTTCAAACAAGCAAATTAATGCCCAATAAAAGGGAGGAGCATGACAGAGCTCTTCATGAAGCTGGGTTCTTGGGAGCAGAAAGTTAAAATTTGTGTGCATCCATATATAATGAGTGTGATGTATTAGTGTACGTTATTATTCAGCAAATATTACTTCTTCCATTCCTTCCACCTTGGGAGGCATAAAATCCCCCTCCCCATTCGTGCTGGGTTAGCTTTGGCCAATGGAACATGGGCAAAAGTAACTGTGCTCCAGTTTCCAGCTTAGGCCTTTAAAAGCATCAATATTTCCACCCACTCCTCTGGAAGCTACCGGCTTTCACCAGGAAACCACTGCTTCTCACTTGGGCCTCAGAAGGAACTGTAGGGATCAGACCTGAATGCAACCGACAGCCTAAATCAGTCTCCCCATCAAACCACAGGCCTATGGGCAAGAAATAAATGCTTATTTTTATAACCCACTGAGTTTTTGTGCTTGCTTGTTATACAGCTATAGGTGACTTGACACATTTACACATAGATATGTGTATATATTGTGCATGTACATATTATATAGGATACATACCTATGGATGTGTTTCTCACCCCATCTGAAATATAGATGGATGAATACTGAAAGTATATTTCCATATATAGGAGATAATATAGGACAATGGTGTAGGATTTGGAGAAAGAATTAAGTGTGCATTCTTGCTCTGACACTTACTGGTTGTGTGTTTGGAGAAAAATTACTTGACCTCTCTGAGTACATCCTTTCCTTTTTTAACAGGGGGATAAAAATTATGCCTGTTTCATAGGATGGATACTGTGAGATTTAAGTGAAATAATACAATGGGGGCTTAGCATAGAGTCCAAAACATACTCACTCATTTAGTCATTCAACAAATACTAGTTGGGAAACTACATTTGCCAGGCCCTTTTCTGGGTTTTTGGAATATAGTTAGTAGCTGTGCGCTGGGGGGCGGGGCCGGGGGAGAATGGGCGGAGATAGATCAGGGTAAGGAGACCCAGTAGTCAGGGAAGAGGAGAGAATCATTCCATGTGAAGTGCTCAGCACCTAGTAAGTGCTCGATGAACAGTAGCCATTGTTTATTTTCAGAATAATTAGCATACAAGAATAATGTATTCAGCTATAGACAGAAAGAAAATCAGCCTCTCCACGCCCCCAAGGACCCGGTCCTTGGAAGCTCAGCAAACCACAGCAAACAGAGCCAGGACCTTCCCTGTGTGGACACAGCCCCGGCGCTTTTGAAGCTGACACACACATCCTACAACTCGGGCCAGACTCCTGTGGTCGGGCTGAGCACAGGCAGCCAGCTGCTGCTGGGAGGCTGGAGCTCTGCTTCTCTATGAAAGAAGGAGGTTCCTGGGGCCTGAGCAACACTTCAAATGCACGGATCGCATCAAACACACGCTGCTGGGGGAAGTGAGCGAGACGCAGCTAATGGGGGACCCTTCTTGCAGGTGTTGGGGAGCCAGAGATGCTTCGGGGATCTTGGAGGGTGGAGAAACACACAAGCCTTTGCAAGCGCACTTAATGTGCTGCCAATGAGGCCACCTCCTGGTTTTTGGCTCTAATTGGCAGGTTTTTCCATCTCAGAAACAGCCACAGGAGACGTTACATAGCGGTACAAGTGTGGTCTTTGGCAAGACCACCTGGGTTTGCATCCTGGCTCTACCACTCACTGGCTGCCTCTGAGGGCTAGCCACTTAACCCAAAGAGCCACCCCCTCCCATTGCTGCCAGGAGTAAATGAGATAACCTTATAACAACTTATGTGCAACACCTCGCAGGCCAAGTGCTCAGCACAGTACCTGGTACAAAAAAAACTACTCCCAGTCGTGCTCTTATTAGCAACTCCTGCAAATGAGGATGCTGCTGCCTGGACAGGTTAAGTGATTTGCTCAAGGTCAGATGGGTACTTTGACCTTGTCATCAAGTCATAGGATTTTTCCTCTACCACACTATCCCCAACTGAACTATTTCACAAACAAACCTCAAAAACCCTTTAGGGATGAATGTTTATCTACCGGGAGGCTTGCTGACTTAACTCAAGGGCCTAACAGATAAATATTCTCGGAACAGGGACAAAGTTGGCCTTGAGCACTATGGATGATAAAGTCATTGTAAATGAACTTGGGGCTGGGTTTTGGTGCCTCTATCGATAGCTACTAGCACATAGTATGTATGAACTCAACAGATGGGATATATTCATCAGGTCACACACCCAGATGTTTACAGAGTCTGTGTAGTCCTGGGGTGGCCATATGGCCCGGCTTGAGCACTGAAAGTCCCACATCCTGGGACACCACTCAGTTCAGGGCAAAACGGGACAGCTGGTCACCCTTGGTGGTAGCATAACGGAGTAAATGAGTAAAAAGCTGTGCGATCTCTGCTTGTTTGGGTTTTCCATTCCTGAGAAACAGTCATGTGCAGGATCGGAGCAGGGCTCTGGTGCCAGCCTCACAAGGTCTACATCTTAGCTCCATGGCTCATCAGCTGTGGGCCTTGGGAAGGATTACCCAACCTCTCCATGCCTGCTTCCTCACCTGCCAAAACTGACCTAATAAAGCATCAACCTCTAGGGCAGAGTTTCTCACCCCAACACGATTGACATTTAAACCCATTCATTCTTTGCATTGTAGAATGTGTAGCAGCATCCTTGTCCTCTACTCACGAGATGCCAGTAACACACACACACACACACACACACACAGGCAAGTCATGACAATCAAAAATGTCTCCAGACATTGCCAAATGTCTCCTGGGGCAAAATTGTCCCTGGCTGTGTTGTGAGGACAAATGAGGGGATGCATGCATTAGAATCTTTGGATAGTCTGTTTCTACAGTAATGAACAGACTGAAGCCTAGCAATAAGACAAAGGCAGCAAGCGGAATCTTGGATGACCCAGCGGCCATGCAGCCAAGCCACTGCAGGGTGGGACAACTGAAAACAGAGCTGACTGGGCCAACACTCCTCTCACATAAGCCTGAGCTTCCATTTCACCCCAGATACAAAAAGTTAAGTGAATTACTCCTAACTTGCTGGCACAGAATCACTATAGAGAGCTAACACCTCTCTCCTTGGATATACTCCTTTTCCCTTGATATGTACGTATTCTTGAGTTCATTTGTTCATCAAATATTGAATACTCCCTATGTACCAGGTATACAGTGGTGGAAAAACAGACAAAAGTGCTTGCCCTCGTGGTACTTTAACATATTGTGTTGGTTAGTGTATAATGTGTTTTTAACCAATAATTGTGCCAAGCTGTAGAAATGATTCTATTCCTTATGTTCTCTCCCTCAGCACTTTGTTTTTAAGATCTATCCACGCCCTGGCCGATGTGGCTCAGTTGGTTGAGCAACACACCATGCAATGGAGCGTCTCTGGTTCAATTCTTGGTCAGGGCACACGCCTGGTTGTGAGCTTGATCCCCAGTAGGGGGCGTGCAGGAGGCAGCCGGTCAATGTTTCTCTCCCTCCCTTCTTCTCTCTCTAAAATCAATAAAAACATTTTTAAAATATTGCTGTGATGCATCAGATCTATTCTTCTAACCCACCAATGGGCACCTCGATTGCTTCCAATTCATCATTACTACAAACCCAGCTCCTTGAACATGCTTGGGTGACTTTCCCTGGGGTAGAAATCCAGGAGCAGAATTGTTGTGTCTTGGGTCAGTGTCACTCAGACTTTAACATGCACATGACTTACTCAGGGATCTTGTTAAGAGGCGGATTCTGACTCGGGAGGTCTGGAATGAGACAGAATTTCCATTTCTAATAAGCTCCCAGGTGATGCTGATGCTGCTGGTCTGGGACCACAGAGGATAAGCACACTTCATTTGCTTTAGTGCCAGATCTCTCTCCAGAACGGCTATACCAGTTGACACTCCAAGGACTTGCCTTTTAAATGGCCTCACCCCACTGGACTCCCTGACATAGTGACTTGAGGGGCACTGCCAACAGCTGCCAATAACCAAAAGCATTATGTCCCACCATCAGTGAATACATAGGACCATTTTGCCTTCGGAAACCCGTGATGTCTAAGTATATCAAAAAATCAGAGCCCCTAAATGCTGGAGTGGAGGGCAGCCAGCCCATCTCCCCTTGGCCTCACAAAGGGAGAAATGAGGTTCAGAAATATGCAAAAAAAAAATCGCAGAAATTTTTGGCAGAGCCAGGTTTAGAAATTCCTCACTTGGCATCATGCTCCTCTACAGAGCCCAGAAATCCATCCACAATTTGCAGGAGTTAGTTCATTTTTCGGATTTTGCTCCATCTTTCCCACCCAGCACCGCCCTTCCCATCTCATACCCCCACCCCACTCTGCTTTTTAATTCTTGCTAGAACCATCCATTTTGCGACCAAGTGTAAGATTCATATGATAGATGAAACGATTGACATTTCAAATCTTGCAGGCAGGGTAGAAAATTCTGGTCACAGCCCAGTCTGGAAACCTCCACACCTCCTTCCTTACTCCTTCTGGGCCATAACTGTCCCCCCTCCACCCCAACATTAATTTCCCCTGATTCATTTTTCATGCCTTTGAGTTCTGCCTTTTTAAAGCAGGATATGTTTCTGTAGCTATTTCTCATACCTCCCTTGCCCTCATGAATATTTCAAATGCAGTAGTGATATGATCGCTCAACCTTAGAGGCACACCAACTTTATCTTATTTATCTTACCGAGCAGCTTCCGATGCTGGGATTAAGTCCAAAACATCCTTTGAGAGTTTGTTTGGGTTGTTTTTCCCCAGGCTGTTGCTGCTGTGTATGTAAATTGTAAAGAGAAACAGCCTTTCCTCACACCAGCCCCAGCCCTGGTTGTGGGCCCCTGGCCCCAGACACCATCCGGTGCCAATCCTTTTGCCAATCCTCCTCAAAGTGAGGTACAAGGTGCACTCTTGTCAAAGCCAATAGGCAGGCCTCCTAAGGAGTCCCTGTGTGGCTTAAATCTCCCCTAACTTCCAGCCCAAAACTTGGAAGCACAAAACTAACTAGCCATGTGACCTTGGGTAGGTCACTTTAACACTCGGAGGCCAAGTTTCCCTGTCCAGAGACAAGGGGAGCAGACATGTGACCCTAAAGTCTTTCCAGCTCTCAGGCTCCATGTGATGTCATGTAACAATGCTCTACCACTAACTAGTTGTGTGCCAGTTGTACCGGTTATTGCGGTTTTTGTAATCAAAGAAAACACGTTAATTTCAAGAGAAACATCAAAAGTGCTTTACTCATAGTAATGTCCATCGCTAGCTACACATTTCCCCCATCTTTCAGGTAATTTGTGGATACCGTCCCAATAGAACTTTTCTTGTTTTGAGGCAAACCATTCAGAGACCAAATTTTCCACTTCTTCGTACGTTTTGAAGTGCTGCTCAGAAAGTGCGTGTACCACCCTAGCTGGTTTGGCTCAGTGGATAGAGCGTCAGCCTGGGGACTCAAGGGTCCCAGGTTTGATTCCGGTCAAGGGCATGCACCTTGGTTGCGGGCACATACCCAGTAGGGAGTGTGCAGGAGGCAGCTGATCGATGTTTCTCTCTCATCGATGTTTCTAACTCTCTATCCCTTTCCCTTCCTCTCTGTAAAAAATCAATAAAATATATATATTTTTTTAAAGTGTGTGTACCATAGATCAGAACAAGTGGTAATCGGAAGGAGCAAGGTCTGGTGGATACACAGGGTGGGTTAATACTTCCCAGGCAAGATCTTTTAACGTGTCTTTAACTGGTTTTGAAGTGTGTGATGGTGTGTTATAATGAAGCAAAATTACTTTGCTGTGCCTTCTGGCACATTCTGGTTGTTTCACAATCAAAGCGTGGTTCAAATTGATTATTTGTTGTCGGTAATGATTAGTATTAATGGTTTCACCTGGTTTTAGAAGCTCATAATACACCACACCTTCCTGATCCCACCAAACGCAGAGCATTGTCTTCTTTCCGAAGCGATTTGGCCTTGCAGTCGATGTTGATGGTTGACCTGGATCAACCCATTATTTTGTGCATTTGGGATTCTCAAAATAAATCCACTTTTCATCACGTCACAATCCGATGCAAAAAAGACGCTTTCGTGCCGTGAAGCAACATTTTACTGATGACTTTTCGGTTTTCCATTTTTCTTTCGTTCAGTTGATGTGGCACCCATTTCCCTTCCTTTAAAATCTTTCCCATTGCTTGTAAACAATTGGAAATTGTTTGCTGAGCAACGTTTAATCTTTCTGCAAGTTGTTTTTGAGTTTGACACACATCTTCATCCAATAATGCTTGTAATTGTTGGTCTTCAAACTTTTTCGGTTGACCTGGACGTTCTTTGTCTTTCACATCGAAATCATCACTTTTAAAGCGTTTAAACCAGCATTCACAAGTATCTTGAGATGGAGCATGTTCACCATAAGCTTCCCGAAGTAAACGATAACTTTCAGCAGCACTTTTCTTCAAAATAAAGTAATGAATTAAAACTTCCCGCAAATGCTTTTTGGCATGAAATTCAACATCTTTAAGTGTAAAAATATCTATGATGTTAACACCTTCAGAAAATTTGACATATGAAGTTTTGAAGCTTACTGTCAACACAAAATAGCGTACATATCAAATCACATATATATCAACTTATGTGTAACTCATCTATTTAAAAAATCCGCATTATTAACTGATACACCTGGTAACCTTAACTAAGGCTACCACTGACTAGCTGTGTCTACACTTAACTAGCTGTGGACCCTCAACTGTGTATCCTACTAACAATAGCATGCCTCCTAACTGTCCACCACTAATTCACAGTATGACTCTTAATTCTTTCTACCACTAACTGTAGTATGACTTAACTGAGCCTACCACTAGTTGTGCAACTCTTAACTATGGCTACCACTGACTAGCTGTGTGACCAGTATGCAAGTTACAGGAAGCTCTTGGAGCTTCAGTTTCTTCCCCTCTCAAACACATGTGGTTGTAACAGCCACTTCCAGGGGTTGTAGTAGGGTGACTGGTTTGCCTGGGACTAAGGAGGTTCCACAGACACGGAGCTTTCAGTGCTGAGACCAGGAATTTCCTGGACAAGCCACGACTCCTTGGTCACCCCAGGTTGCCTGGTAATTACAAGTGAAACAGGTGACACGTGGAGAACCTAGTACATTGATACAAATTAGCATTCATTACTGCGAATCGGTATGTCCATGGCTGTAGGGGAACTATTTTTACTTCTGAATTTACAGGAACTTTTCAGTTCTTTTTATCAAAGCAATACGAGTACATGAGAAAAACAACTTGAAGCGGAAAGCAACGCTCTGTTCTGCCTCTGCTCAATCCAGTCCCTCTCTCAGGCGAGCACCTGCAGCCCCTTTAGCCTTGGCTCTTTCAAGGCCAACCCTGCCACACTCACCCTCTACCTGCTCCTGCAGCCCCAGTACCTCTGGCCTTAAGGATCAGCTCCTCGGGGAGGGTGGTGTCCCCCATGTGAGAGTCTACGGCAGGGGCCCTGAGGGTGGGAATAAGGAGAGGGAGCGGACCTGGAGAGCCCTCTGCTGGGCCAGGCATTCACCCTTTGGATACACGGGGAGGTGGGCGGCATGGGTGGCAGAAAGAGCAGCAGCTATTCACTGTGGGTGGGAAGTTTGTCAACATCGGTGAATGTCAGTGCATCACCTCCACCTGCAAGGGACTCACTGACTTCAGAGGTGAGGACATCCTCCAAGCAGAGAGACTGGGGCGCAACTTGAACATCTGGACCTCCAGGCAGCGCCTCAGCCAAGGCATCCTAGACACCTGTTTTGCATCTGGGTCTCCCTGGCAACACTGTCTCCAGGACATCACGGTCAGCTGGTCTAGGTCAATGCAAGTCCACTGGGAGTGGGAGACCATCAGCTCCACAAGGTAGATGTAACCAGAGTCACCTCCTGGCGCCCAGGTGGCAGAGGTGTCCGAGCGGTGCTCTGGACAGGAAGAAGGCCCTACACCGGCTGCTGACTGCCCGGCCTGGTGGAGACGGCCAGTTTTCATTATCGCCACCTGACAGGGGGCAGGATGGGTCACAGTCCTGTCAGCTGGCATGCCTTGTCTAACTCTGGTGAAGCTTGTCTAACTCTGGTCACCACAGAATCCAGACCCAGGACTGAGAAAAGAGCAGTAGTCCTAGAGAGAAGCAGCCCGCCCCCCCCCCCACCACCACCCACCCAGGGGAGTCTTAAAGGGGGCAAAGAGAAGAGAGGATATTCTATGTCCCTATGGCGCTACTCCACGGTGGTGGTTCTTAACCCAGGCTGCAGGTAAGAACCACCACCACTGATGCCAGGACCCCACCCTCAGAAACTGGGATTTAATTGGTGGGCAGAGCTGTCTCACTTCCCAGATGCCCCACTGATTCTAATGTGAGGCTAAAAATGAGAACCACGGTTCTAGAGATGCTACTCCAAGTGTGGTCCACAAACCAGAAATACAGCATCACCATCACCAGGGAGCCTGTCAGAAATGCAGACTCTCAGAGCTCCCAGACCTTCTGAACCAGATTCTGGAGCAGGATCCTCAGGTATGCCCTGAGTAGATGAAAGGTTGAGAAGCATGGGGCTGGAGTGTCATGGAATGACTTGAGATCTAGCCAAGGTTACATCCCTGAGAGTCTCTCCTTAAGATGCAAATCCCCAGAAGACAAGCATTTGACTGGCCATGCTTTTGACATTTGATTGGCCGCACCATGACAGGAGGAGGGAGAGGAGGGAACAATGTTCAGAGCCCCACCAGACCCACAGGCAGGAGAAGGGCTGTCCCTGCACAGCGACCTTGGACAAGTTCAGACAGTGGTGGCAGCTACCCCTTATTAAGTGCTTACTGTATGCCAGGCACTGAGCCACGGACTCAAATAAGCTCATATAATCCTCCCTTTAATGCATAGGTAGGTAGTATTTCTGTTACTACCACTACTACTACTTTACAAAAGAGGAAAGGGAGGCTCAGGGCAGTAGATCTCAAACTTCAGCATGCATCAGCATCACCCAGAGGGTTTCTGAAATCAGATCTCTGGGACTCAGCCTCAGTGTTTCTGACTCGGTGAGTCTAGGACAGTGGTCGGCAAACTCATTAGTCAACAGATCCAAATATCAACAGCACAACGATTGAAATTTCTTTTGAGAGCCGAAAACCAACTTCTGCGCATGGGTCACGAAGTTTCAATCGCACTGTACGTCTGCGCCCGCACGTGGTATTTTGTGGAAGAGCCACACTCAAGGGGCCAAAGAGCTGCATGTGGCTCGCGAGCCGCAGTTTGCCGACCACTGGTCTAGGATAAAGCCTGAGAATTTGTATTTCTAACAAGCTCTCAGCTGGTGCTGATGCTGATGCTGATGCTGATGCTGATGCTGATGCTGATGCTGATGCTGGTGCTGATGCTGATGCTGCTGGTCCAGTCACACAATTCGGGATCCAGGCACTAGCCCTGCATGCCAGGAAAAGGTGGTAAAAACCAAGTTGGTGACTTTTCAAGAAGAGTCACCCAAAAAGTAATGTGAAATATTCCGCAAGTCCCCATCCTCGCAGTCTGAAACCACCCTCCTCCGTTCAGAGGCACTTTTCCCAGGAAACGTGTGCAGCTGGCACTTTGCAGAGAGCACAGTGGAGGAAAGAAGACCCACTCAGATACAGGCAATGGGAATTCTTTGGCTTCACAGAATCAGGAGAGCTGTCTCCCTCAGCTACATGCCTAGTTGGGAGAGTGACAATTTCCTTGGGAGGGGGAGACCGGAAAGATGCTAACACCAGAGCTCTCACTTTCATTTGCAACATGCGGCTCAAGTTAGATCTTTAGCAAGCTGTGCTGTGTGGCTAACCACTGGGTAGAGTTAACCTCAACTGTTCATCTCTATCTTACTAAAAAAGTAAAGAATAACACTTGCAAAAGTCAGACTACCAGAATTCAAATCTGGGACCCACCATTTACTGGCTGTCGTCATTAGGCAAGTGGCTTAACCTTGTTGGGTCTTCTAACCTCATCTGTAATTGAGGGAATTATTATGACCCCTGACCTATTGGTTAGTGGAAGGACTAAATGAGATAACACAGATAAAATTCATAGTGAAATATATGGACTATTATAAGCCCCCAATAAGTCTGTACTTATTATTATTATTATTTATTATTATTATTATTATTATTGGTGGAAGTGCTGAGGTGTTAAAATGCTACTGTTGGCAATACCTTAACTAGCTGGATCTCTGTCTATAATTGTAATCATGATTCTGACATCTGGCCCTCCATGTTGCAAGTGGAAATGTAAACAGGTACCATTTTTCTAGAAAGCCATTTGGTAATATACATCAAGAGCCTTATAAATACTCACTTTGAACCAGAAAGTCCTAGGAAAGCGATCCAGTATGAGGACAAAGATGAATGCTCAAGATGCTATCACATCATTGCAAATAGTGAAAAATAACATACCTACCAACAGGAAAACATTTTTTCAGTTATGCTATGCTCATACAATGGGATCTTCTACAGTGACTAAAAATAATGCTCACAACCTTTAACTGAGGGTAATCTATATTATAAAGTTATCTTTTTTAAAATATGTATGTAAAATTTCATATAGATTATGAACTCAATTATGTAAACATATGAGACAAAAGGAATAATCTAAAAATGATCTGCTCTAGACCTTGGGATGGGGCTTCTTATAGTTTTGTGTACTCTTCCAGATTTTCCTCAATAATCATCTTTATAATCAGAGAGGTAGTGTAGAATCTGGTACAGAAATGTCAGCAAACTAGATAATTAGCCCAGAGAGATTATTTCTGTCTGGGTGTACAATAAGTTACAGGAACCTCTTGTAACATGGGTGATAATTAAAAGGGGTATAGTGTTAGAAAGAGAGAAGGGAAGAAAAGGGCAGATATTTCCATGAATTCTTTTTTTAAAAAATATGTTTTTATTGGTTTCAGAGAAGAAGGGAGAGGTATAGATAGATAGATAAAAACATCAATGATGAGAGAGAATCATCAATTGGCTGCCTCCTGCACACCTCTACAGGAGATGGAGCCCAAAACCCAAGCATATGCCCTGACTGGGAATCGAACCGTACCTCCTGGTTCACAGGTTGATGCTCAACCACTGAGCCACACAGGCTGGGCTTCCCATGCATTATTGAGAGAGCTTAAGAACGAGAAGGGAAAGGGAAGCAGCAGAAGGATGAAAGAAGGGCTAAGGGAGCAGGATGCTGACATCTGGCCCTGCCATGATTGCTAGTGGAAAATGTCAACAGGTACCATTTTTTTAGAAAGCCATTTGATAATAAACATCAAGAGCAAGGCAGTCTGCCTCTCTCTCGGCAGCACGGGAGTCAATTTCTCAAAGTAGCCTTTGGGCAACTCCTTTGGCCAGTGCATGTTCCCACCAGATGTGTCGCCAAACTGATCGTTAGCAGAACTGAAGTTATATCATCTGATTGGGAAAAGGAATGGAGAGACCCCATGAAAATTTAGTTGCAATTTGGCAGAAGCTCCACACAAACTGGCTTCATTAAGAAAGTCCCTCTCGGTGAGATCTGTCACCCAGAACTGGGGTGATCATCTTTGAGAAAGGCAAACCCCAGAGTATTTATATCGGGGACTGTCCCAGCAAACAGGACACATGGTCACCCAGCCCCCAGCACACTATCCAAATAAGAAGTGAAACCATCATCACTTGAGGATGAGAGTCAAGGGCCACATTACACTCCCACATCCCTGGTTACAGGACCACGCAGGTGCACCTCCCACATAAGGCTTATTTCTACCCCATCGGCCCTCTCCCCCTCCTGGTGCTGCAGGCAGCCTCTGACGCCTCCTTCTACAGGGCCACTAAAATCCTCCAGGGCGCGCACCCCGGCCTAAGAGGAGTTGCCCAAAGGCCACTTGGAGAAATTGTCCATCTCTGGCATGGCCGGTGCTACAGAGAGAGAGGCAGACTGCCTGGCTTGGTGGAAGGAATCCCACCTCAATTAAACTGCAGGAGCCCTGATGGGCGGAAAGCAGAGGAGAAGGGGATTGGGGAGCCTCGAGAGCTGCTCCTGCCTTCCCCTTTTCATCTCGGAAGAGCCAATTTCAAACTTGCCTTGGGTCATAAAAGAAATTAATTTGATTCTCTCAACCTTGCTCGGAGTGGACACATGTCCTCCTCCACCAGCGCATCTGCTGCTTGTATGTCCAGATCAAGGAAACCATCCTTGAAATGATCCCGGTGTCGGGACTGGGCCCAAATCATTTGCCTGAAGCCTGAGAAACAGCTGCCCCCAGATTCTCAGGGCTGTAATTTTTGCTGGCAAGTTCCAAAAACAGTTCTCATAGCTAAGGTGAGTCCCAAGTTAAACGAGGTTGACCCCAAGAGGCAAGCCTGGGCAGGACTGGTCCTTGACAAACACCAAACGGAATTCAGCCTTGGTGTCTGCCCACCCCTCTTCATATTAAAGAGCAATAATCATAATCACGTTGAATCATGTACGTGCCAGGCATGGTCCCTGGGCCTCGTTTGCGGGGGACATACCTAAAGTCTCCTCCCCTTGAGTGTGGGCAGAACCGGTGACTTGCTTTTATTTACACAGGAGAATATGGCAAAGGTGTTGAGTGTCACTCCCTTGATAATGTTTCATTATATAAGACTCCATGTGAGCAGACTGGAGAGAGAGACACCCCTGCTGGCCATGGAGAAGTAAGCCACCATGCTGTGAGAGGACCACATGGCAAGGAGTGCAGGCAGCCTCCAGGACCTGGCAGAGCTCCCCAGCTGCAAGTCAGCAAGAGATGAAGGACTAGATTGTGCAACTGCAAGGAAATAAATTCTGCCAGTTGCTAAGGGATCTGGGGATCAGATCCTTCCCCAGCCTAGCCTCTGATGAGACTGCAGCACCAGCTGACACCTGGATTGCAGCCTGGTGAGACCCTGAGCAGAGGACCCATCTAATCTGTGCCCAGACTCCTGAAGTACAGAAAGGCTCTCCATCCTGCTCTGTCACCCTCCTGTGTGGCGAGGTCTCCTCTCACTTTCACAAGGTGGCGGCTGGGCTGTAAACTCTACATCCCCCACAACACATATCTAAGTCGGAAAGGAAGGGGTGGGACCCTTTCTCCCGAGGGTCCCTTTAAAGATGCCAGAAATTACCCCTTTTTATTCATCAATGAAGACAGAATCACATGCCCATCCCTAGACCAACCTCTGGCACAGGGGAATGGCCTTCATGGGTCACCCCTGGGCTAAGCACAAGCCCCACCTTCCCCAGGAATGTGGTCATGTGATGCCGGAACAAACACAGGGTTGGGTCAGCAAGGACAAAGAGGTGATTACGTTTGGATTACTTCAGTTAATGTTCCACCTTAACACCCAACACGACTGGCTTTAAAGCTTTAAAACATGTCTCTGGCTGCAGGGACAAGACTGGAATGGATGTGAACAGAGTGAGCAGGAGACCAGCTAGGAGGCTGTCCTGATAGTTTAGCCAGAGGTATGCAAGGATAGTGCAGAGGGCAACCCAATGACTGTCTGAACCTGTTCATTGAAAAAATAAAATACTGAAAATCACACAAAACACATGTGTAGCTTACAGAATTATTATAAGGTTAAATATTTGCAATTACCTCTAATCGATCAAGAATTAAAAGTTTTCCAACCTCACCCCCACCAGAAGTGCCACGTCCCTCATCCCAGTCACAGCCCCCTAGCCCTTTAACACACTCCCATCTTTCACAGCCCTCCCTTCCTTATATTTCTTTCTAGCTTTATTACCCACATGTGCAGCCTCAGACATCATAGTATAGTATGGCCCAATTGTTTAACTTGATGTGTCTTTTTTTGGAGTAAACTTTATTTTGAAAGTATTTTAGATTTGCAGATGTGCAAAGACAGCACAGAGACCTCCCACTTACCCCCTCACCTAGTTTCAGTTTCTCCTAATGTTATCATCTTGTATTACTATGGTACGTTTTTCAAAAACAAGAAGCCAACATTACTATTAACTAAATCTTAGACTGTATTTTGCTCTTACCAGTTTTTTCATTAATTGTTTTTTCTGTTCCTGGATCTCATTTCAAGATACCATATTACATTTATTTTTTCTTTCATTTTTCCAGCTTTATTAAGGTACAATTGACACAAAAAGCAGAGGCAACAAAACCCAATGACACGTAGCCATCACGTCTCTTTAGGCTCCTCGATCTCAATGTCTCAGTCTGTCCTTGTTTCTCGTGACCTTAGCTATTTGGGGGAGTACTCGTTGGGGATCTTCTGGAGTGGCCCTCAATCTGTGCTTGTCTGGGGCTTTCTCTCATGATCAAGCTAGTATTATGGGCTTTGAATGAATACCACAGAGGTGAAGTGCCCTCCTCTTCATGGCACATCTTTTGAGTGCCTTTTAACCAACAGGTTCTTATCTATCCCTTTCTTTACTGATAACTGACAGTGGAAGAACCCAGGACCTCTGGCTGATAGTTACCCCATCTGGATTCCGCTGACTGCTCACTCATGGAAGAGTTTAAAACCTTCCTCTGTCCTGTGATATCACTGTAAGTTGGCAGCTGGATCTAGATTCTGAGACTGAGATAATACTATCTAATAAAAGAGTAATATGCAAATTAACCATCACTCCACGACAAAAATGACGGCGCCCATAGCAGCCAGGGCAGACACTGGCGGCAGCGCCCAGGCAACGCCAGCCCAGCGCCCCACCACAGCCACACGGAGGGAGGAGAGGACCCAGAAAAATGGATCTTTCCAGTTCCTGATGCTGACAGAGCCAGAAAAATTGATCTTCCCAGTTCCTGACACTGACGGAGCCCTATGGGTGCCGGGGTCCTCTGCTGCAGCCCCCAGTCGCAGACTGGAAGCCCCTGCCCGCAGTGCAGATGCAACCAGTGTGGCACTGCAGCGGGGGGGGGGGGGTCCAGCGGGTGTGCTACACACATCAAATCACTGCCACCGCAGCCGCCCCCCTGCGCACACAAGTAGTACGGTCCAAGGGGGCGACTCCTGAGGCGCGGCTCCCATGGCAGCTGATGTGCACCATGCCAGTGGGGAAGCGGGACCTGGGAGCCCAAGCCCCTAAGTACCCGAGCTGCCGGGCGTCGCGGACCGGGGCTCTGAGGAGGCCCCAGGGACAAGCACCTTCCCAGAGGCTGCGCAGAGGGAGGGGAGGGGCCTCTGGCCAGAGCCCAGAGTAACGCGAGCCCAGCGTCCCTGCCCCAGCCGCGCGGAGGGAGGGGACGACCCAGAAAAATGGATCTTCCCAGTTCCTGATGCTGACGGAGCCCTATGGGTGTCGGGGTCCTCCTCCGGCAGCCCCAGTCGCAGACTGGAAGCCCCCTGCCTGTAGTATGGATACGACCAGCATGG
Organism: Cnephaeus nilssonii; assembly: GCF_951640355.1. Taxonomy (NCBI): domain Eukaryota; kingdom Metazoa; phylum Chordata; class Mammalia; order Chiroptera; family Vespertilionidae; genus Cnephaeus; species Cnephaeus nilssonii. The sequence goes on along the minus strand of NC_137073.1, from coordinate 26,196,187 downwards.
CGCCACGGTGTGGGGGGTCCAGCGGGTGCACTACACACATCAAATCACTGCCACTGCAGCCGCCCCCCAACACACGCAAGTAGTACGGTGCAAGGGGGCGACTCCTAAGGCATGGCTCCCGCGGCAGCTGATGCGCACCATGCCAGCGGGGAAGCAGGACCTGGGAGCCCAAGCCCCTGAGTACCCGAGCTACCAGGCATCGTGGGCCGGGACCCTGAGGAGGCCCCAGGGACAAGCATCTTCTCAGAGGCTGCGCAGAGGGAGGGGAGGGGCCTCTGGCTAGAGGCTGGGGTGAGGGATGCTGGCATCATTACAGGCCGGGCTGAGGGACACCACCCCCCTGCACCCCCGTGCACGAATTTCGTGCACCAGGCCCCTCTAGTCTATATATATATACACACATATGAAAATAAAGAGGTAATATGCAAATAGTCAGGATGCTGTAACAGTCACGACCAGCTCAGGAGGAGGCTGAGTGTGTAGATGGGTGGGAGGGGACTGCATGCACAGTGAGGCAAGCCACAGATGGCGCAGGCCCAGAGACAGGGGAGCCTGCCCAAGCTGCCGCGGCGTGGCTGGGCAGACACGCACGGGGGGGCTGCCCAAGCCGCTGTGGCACGCCAGCAGTCCCGCCTCTGCACGTGAGCTGCAGAGGAAACACCTTTTCTGACCGCTCATTGGCTAAGCTCCCTGTACACCACTCGCAGTGTTGTTGGTAACTTGGGTAATAAGGATCCAAGAAGGTGATCTATGGTTTTCCCACCTCACTCCTGGAGGAAAAAATGAAGGTCCGCTGCTGGAGGGGCTAAGAAATGTCATATCCTGCCCTAGCCAGTTTGGTTCAGTGGACAGAGCCTCGGCCTGCAGACCGCAGGGTCCGGGTTTGATTCTGATCAAGGGCATGTACCTAGGTTGCAGGGTCCTCCCTGGCCGGGGCCCAGGTTAGGGCTCATGCAGGAGGCAACTAATCGAAGTGTGCCTCTCATATTGATGTTTCTCTCTTTCTTTCCCTCTCTCTTCCACGCTCTCTAAAAATCTATGGAAAAATATTCTCAGGTGAGGATAAAAAAAAAAAAAAAAGAAAGAAATGTCATATCCTATGAAAGAGACATCTTGAAAATGCCTAAAGAAAGTTGTCATTTTTTCATGGTGAAGGGACTGGAGTCTTTGTTGATGAAAACACCTTGATGGCTGTGGCAGCTGGTAGTGGCAGCAGCAGTGGGGTGATGGGGGTGGCACCTTCCCCTGATCAGCCCGGTCACCTCCCGCAGAGGGAGGCCAGACTGCGGCTTAGGCCCGCTCCCCACGGGGAGTGGGCTTAAGCCATCAGTAGGACATCCCCTGAGGGCTCCCGAACTGTGAGATACTAGAGGCCCAGTACACAAATATGTGCACGGGTGGGGTCTGGCCGGCAGATCAGAATGGGCTGGCCAGGGGGAGGGGAAGCAGGAGGTTGGCCGGCCGACTCCACCCCCGATCTGAGGGGGGGCAATTGGCGGCAGGGCCAGCTGTGGGGAGGGGCCACGAGCCATTGGTCAAACTCCCAGTAGAGGGGACAATTTGCATACTAGCCTTTTATTATATAGGATAACTCACTGAAGAAGGGCACAGTGTATCTTTGTTTCCAAGGGCTGACATAACAAAGTAACCCCCAACTGGGTGGCTTAAAAACAACAGAAATGGGTTCCCTCAAGGTTCTCAAGGGCAGAGGTACCAAATCAAGGTGCTGGCATAGCTGTGCCCTCTTAGAGCCTCTCAGGAAGATGCTTTCTTATCTCTTTCAGCTTCCGGCAACCCCAGGTATTCCTTGGCTTGTGGCAGCATCACTCCACTCTCTGTCTCATCTACACATTCCCATCTTCCTCTGTGTCTTTGTCAAATTACCCTGCTCTTATAAAGATCATTAGATTAAGGCCCCATCCTACTCCAGTACAACCTCATCTTGCCTAATTACATCTGTAGCTATCTTGTTTCCAAGGAAGGCCATATTCTTAGTACTGTGTGGTTAGGGCTTAAACATACCTTTTTGGGGGATATAATTCAGCCCATGACATAGGGTATTCCACTAAACCCAAAGCCACAGCAAGACTTCATGGTAGAAAGTCATGAGGAGCCAGCACTGCCTGTCTCTGTCTTCCCAGGACTGCCTGGTCCACCCTTCCCATGTCATGTTCATGTGCTTTATTAATTCCCTCTCCTTCTCATTCATTCTCTCTCTCTTTCTCTCTCTCTCTCTCTCTCTCTCTCTCTCTCTCTCTCTCTCTCTCTCTCTCTTTCCTTCTCTCTCTCCCCTCCCCCACCTGTTTTCTCTGCTACTAAGTTCAAGCATCCACCCAAGATGAGCTCAGAGAGTCTCAATTCCAAATTCCAGGGAGAGAGGCCACATAGCCAACTTTGATCCTGTATTTGCCCCTTGGTACAATCAGCCATGGCCAGAGCCAAAAGAATCATATCTTCAAAGTTCTGAATCTTCCAGGGCTCGGGGAAGGACACGTTTCTGAAGAAGGAGAAATGAATGAAACAGTGTTCCTGGTAGAGTATGCAAGCGACTGCTATGTTCCAAAACACAAAGAAAATTCCCCCTGGATTCTCAGGACTGTCTGAGAAGAATCTGTAAGCAGCTGAATTCTCACAGAAAAGGCGGAGTGGGATCAGAAAAATACTGCCTGTGACACTGGTTCAGCTCCGCATCCCTATCTTTGGGAGCATAGGTTATTATCCAGGTGCACACTGCCCCTTCCATGTTTCTCATCCCTCTGGGCCACGGTTCCAGTTTGAGGAGCCCAACCTCGCTGAAATGCAGCGTCAGGACACTGTCTTGCTCAGCTAGGGCTGCTACCACAAAAATACCATGGCCGGAGGGGCTGAAACAGCAGGCATTCATTTCTCACAGTCTGGAGCCTGGGAGTTGAGGTCAGGGTGCCGGCACGGCTGGGTTCTGGTGAGAGCCCTCCTCCTAGCTTACAGACAGCTGTCTTCTCACTGTGTACTCACAGGGAGAGGGAGAGAGAGAATCATGCTTCATGTCTTTTCAAGGGCATTAACTCCAGTCATGAGGGCTCCACCCTCAAGACCTGATCACCTCCAAAGACCTCACCTCCTAATGCCATCACCTTAGGGATTAAGCATCAGGCTATGAATCTGGAGGGGGGAGGAGGGGACACAAATATCCAGTCCACAACAGACAGTGGGGGGGGGCATAGGAAGCATAATGAGATTCATCCTGGGGAGGGTTGACGTTGAACTCTGTCAGCAGGAGCCAAAAGATACAGGAAAGGCTGGAGTAACGGCTTAGAGCATGCTGAAGGTGCCAAGCAACTCAACAAGCAGTGTCCCCCTCAGCTCACTCTGGACTCACTCCATTACTTCCCAAGCCGGTGGGATGGGACACCAAGACAGGGAGCTGGTCAGCTTCTAATTATGCCAAGGCTCTGAGTGACAGGCCTGGATCGCTGTCTTCCCCCGAGCCTGCAAGGTGCAGCAGGAAGAAGTGACTGCCCAGGCCTTCTCTGCCCCTCTCCACACACGCCACAGATAGAATTATGTGTGACTATGCACTACTAGAGGCCCGATGCACGAAATTCGTGCAAGTGTAGGCCTTCGCAGCGCCGGCCACCCTCGCAGCCCCGGCTTTGTCCAGAAGGTCGTCCTGATGGTCGTTCTGCTGTTCGGCCATTCAGTCAATTTGCATATTACACTTTTATTATTATAGATGGTGACATTAACTTATTAGTCCTCACACCAGCTCTGTGTTATTCCCATGGATCAGAAAACAGAGGCACAGGGAGTTTAAGTATTATTCCCAAGACTACTCAACTAGTAAATGGCGTATCTATCTGACTCTAAATCCTCTTGTGTTTTCACAACAAACCAAGTTATCCCATGGATAGCACTGGTTGAAGGAGAGGAGCAGGAAAATGGCAGATGCTTTCAGCAGATGTCTCAGAAATAGTTTGTTATGATTTTTACTGTTACCATCTCAGACGTAAGAATAAATGCAGTTGGCTACATAATGATTTACAGTAATTCTCCTCCCTTTCCTTTCACCCTACGATTCCATGGGGTAGTCAGAATATTTTCTGATGCAAATGAACCCCAAATTAGACTTGCCTAAGCAAAATATGGTTTATTAACTTACACCCAGATGTAGATTCAGGCACAGCTGGATCTCAGCGTTGACGATGAAACAAGAGCCTGGACTTGATCTCTGAGCTATATTTTTCCCTTTGTTATGGCTTCACTCTCACACAGCTCCTCCCATACACTAACTCCTCACAACAACTTTTGGCTTAAATTCTATCAACTTAGGAACCCCAATGGATAGAGTCCCAACAAGTCTCAGGGCTGATGCTCATTGGCGTGGCTTGGCTTGATCACACCGATGGGCCCATGCCTGAATTCATCACTGTGGTTAGGATGCTGGGTAAGATGATAGTCCAGGACTGGATCACATGCCTACCCCTAAAAAGGCAGGTGAGAAACAGTCTCTAACAAACCACAGAGCTTGGAAGTAAGGGAGAGAGAGGAGTGATATTCAAAATAGTTAACAACGGGCATGGTACAGGGACCCTCCAGTCAGAATGGATGCTGGCTACAAATAACCAATGATGCCATACCATTCTTTGCATTCTGGTTAACCATCAACTCTGGAGAGCAGTGATTACCCAAAATAAATATTGCTCTTAATGGAAAAGTAGTGATAAATGCTGAACAAGCAAAAAGCACAGACTTCCTCTACAGGGCTGCTTGCTATGTCTTCCCCCATCCCTGCTCACGTGGCGAACTCTACTCATCCTTTGTGAACTTTTAGTTTCCCATCTCACTCTACTCCAAGGGGTTCATTCCTCCACTGAGGCCACTTCTGGGCCTTTACTGCTACCTCTACATATCCCCTTTCAGGAATTCCCAATGCAACATCACCCATGTCTTGGTGCCTAAAGGACGTACTAGCCTCATCTTGCCTAACTTCAGTGAGAAATAAAGGGCCAGTCCCTTAATATATAAGCCCCAATTGCCTTGATCTTTTGTGGCCATCATTTTGGAGAATTTTTATGTCACCCGTGATTAATCCTGCAATGTGGCCACAAAGCAAACTCTCATAAGAAACCCCTTCAGCATAAGTGCTGAGAAAGCCCAGACTTCTCACAGCTTCATACACAGGTTGTTGTTGTTTTTTACCACCCACTATCCATTTACTTAATTGTTCAATTCCAGTATACATGCACAGTGGTTTTAGAATTGTTAACTTGTACCATGTGGGGAATAATTTTATCAACTAGAGTACAATGGTTATATACATTTTACCATCTCTATAGTTTTGCCTTTTACAGAATGCCATCTCATTGGAATCATGCATTATGTAGCTTTTTAAGAATGGCACCTTCCAGAATGTTGTCCTAACCGGTTTGGCTCAGTGGATAGAGCATCGGCCTGCGGACTGAAGGGTCCCAAGGTTCAATTCCAGTCAAGGGCATGTACCTTGGTTGCAGGCACATCCCCAGTAGGGGGTGTGCAGGAGGCAGCTGATTAATCCTTCTTTCTCATTGATGTTTCTAACTCTCTATCCCTCTCCCTTACTCTCTGTAAAAAATCAATAAAATACATATTTTTTAAAAAGTATGGCACCTTGATAGCTTCCTGTACATTTTAGATTTTTGCTCAGTTGGCCCTTGATAAAGCATGTGGCCAACCTCATGACAGAAATCAGCTTCCTCCCTGGGCCTAAAATTAGAAGCCTCAACTGCCAACTGTGGAGTACAGAGCTCACTGCTGACATTTCCCTCTCGTTTATCTCCTGCAGGAACATTGTGAGTTCTCATCAGCTGGCCTGGAGGGAGGGCACCAGGCGACAAGAGGGGCAAGCCAGCAGATGAAGAGGCCAGTGGTTGAGGAATGGCCCTGGAGACAGTGGAGCGGCTGGTCACTGGAAAGCTTCCTGCCAGCGGGTCTAGAATGGAGAACTTGGACGCCCACAGAAAAGAGTGCAACTTGGCAGAATTAGAGAAAAATCTAGTGCCAGCTTCTGAATTCTGATGGGGCCCAGAACATAACACTTTGCCTAAATGATTCACTTTGATAATCAACACATCCAAATTCCCAACCACTGAGAATCATACTAAAGTCAAAATGAAAGATAATGCATTATTCTTGGAATAAAGTTATGAAGAAATATGGATGAATGCTATAAGTAAGAATGTATAATGGTGGATCCAAATAGTTGGGGGAGAGGGAAGATGCTGATGGCTTTCTGAGATTGTGACATTTAAGCTAAGACTAGAAGGACAGCATGGAGCTATCCAGGTATAAAGTAAAGGAAGCATTTATACAGTGATTGCAATATGTGCAAAGGCCCTGGGGTGTTGGAGGAACTGGGATGTTAAAAGTGACAGGGAGAATGTGGTATATGAGAGATGAGTTGGGAAGATAAGCAGGGATTAGCTCAGACAGGATTGGATACATTCTATAAGTAATGTATGTGTTCACAGAAATTCATCAACACTTTACAAGAGGCCAATGTTTATTTATTGGGTTTCTGGTTCTGCTTGTTTGGGGTTTTATTTCCAACTTCCGCAGTAGCATATATGCTCCACGAAAGCAATGACCATTGGCTCACAGCTCTATCACCAGCACCTAAAAATATGGAATATTTTCCTAATCATCCCCACACCTAATACCCATGACCTCTACCTCATTAGGAAGCTAAACAAAGATGTTCACTGTCTATAGTGGCTACTATCAAGGGTCCCAAGACCGCCCTCAGTCTGGATGATTTACTAGAAGGACTTGCAGAACTCAGAAAAGCCATAATACTCATGGTTATGGTTTATTACAAGTGAAGGATACAGATTAAAATCAGCAAAAGCAAAAAAGTATAAAGGTCAGGTCAATATGGTGAGATAACCGTTTTCTACCATCTTCCCCCCACCCTTTATTTAGACAATCACCCATGGATGAGAGCCTTTGTGCAAGTCCAGGCTCTCAGGGGAGGAGTTCCAGCACAACACTAGGTGGAAAAAATCCAAGACTGGATGCACTGAAGAAGGTAAAAGAAACCATTTCACTTTATCCACATCACCCCTCCCCCAGGGCAGCACAGCTCATCGCCAAGAAAGACCTTCCTGGCCTGTGATTTCTCCCACAGGGGAAGTGAGAGCGTATGTGGGACCCACTTCCTCCTTGCCCCATCCAGAATACTGAGGTGTGCTGTGCAACTCGAGCCTGGGAGAGCAGCATCCAGGGCTCTTAGAGAGTATGCAAGGGACACAGATCCTACTACTCAAACTTTGTGGATCCATCATGAATTCTGCCTGTAAGCAGCTGGGGATGGGCTCCCCTGCAGATTCCCCAACCGGACCTTGAGAACCACCAACGTCTTACCACACCAACCACCCCATGGCCAGCTCCCTGCTGCCAGGAGAGCCGGCCTTTGCAGATGCTTTGCTTTGATACCAAAAGCACAACCAATAAAAGCAAAAACCAACCAGTGGGAGGGACTGCACCAAGCTAAAAAAACTTCTGCACAGCAAAAGAACAATCAACAAAATGAAAAAGCAACCTACAAAATGAGAGAAAATATTTGCAAACCATATTATCTGGTAAGGGGTTAACATCCAAAACATTTAAGAAACTCATACAACTCAATAAAAAAAATCTGATTTAAAAATGGGCGGAAGACCTCAATAGACATTTTTCCAAAGAAGACATACAAACAGCCAACAAGTATATCAAAAGGTGTTCAACATCACTACTCATCAGGGAAATATAAATCAAAGCCACAATGAAATATCTGTCAGAATGGCTATCAAAAGACAAGGGATAACAAGTGTTGGTGAGGATGTGGAGAAAATGGAGTCCTTGTGCACTGTGGTGGAAATGTAGATGGGTGCAGCACTGTGGAAAAACAGCGTGGAGGTTCCTCAAAAAAAATAAAAATAGAACTACTATAGGATCCAGCAATCCACTTCTGGGTACCTGGGTATATATCTGAAGGAAACAAAATCGGGATCTTGAAGAAATATGTGCACTGCCAGCATTATTCACAATAGCCACGACATGGAAACAACCTAAATGTCAATCGAAGGATAAATGAACAAAGAAGAAATGCGCTGTGTATATATGCAATGGAATATTACTCAGCCACAGAAAGAAGAAAATCCAGTTATTTGTGACAACAAAGTAGAACCTTGAGGGTACTGTACTAAGTGAAATGAGTGAGATGGAGAAAAACAAATCTCACTTACATGTGTCATCTAAAAAATCTGAGCCCACAGGAAATGAGAGTAGAACAGTGGTTGCCAGGGGTTGGAAGGGTAAGTGAGATGTTGATCAAAGGGTATAAGCTTTCAGTTATAAGATAAATAAATTCTGGGGATCTGACATGAAGCATGATGTCTACAGCTAACAATATTCTATTGCATACTGGAAGGCTGCAAAGAGAGTAGGGCTTAAATGTTCTCACCACAAATGAAAAAGGTAATTACGTCAGGTGATTGAGGTATTAACTAACCTTATTTGGTGATCACTTTATAATGTTTGCACATAAAATCATCACTTTAAGCTTATGAAATGACCTACGTAAATTATATCTCAATGAAGCTGGAAAAAAAAATTTAAGAGAACAGAGTCCAAGAGAGACCAGGCACAAGCTTCCAGTTGTCCTCGCCCAGGGGAGCCATATGGACAGCACCTATGCTCACGAAAGGATGGTGACAACACATACAAAGTGATAGTAACCAGTGAAGGTCACGGCTTTTATTGAGAGACTAGGGGCCCGGTGCATGAAACTCGTGCACAGGGTGGGGGAGGGGGGTGTCCCTCAGACCAGCCTGCACCCTCTCCAATCTGGGACCCCTTGGGGGATGTCCAACTGCCTAAACCATCAGTTGGACATCCCCCTCACAATCTGGGACCGCTGGCTCCTAACCGCTCACCTGCCTGCCTGCCTGATCACCCCTAACCACTCTGCCTGCCAGCCTGATCAACCCCAACTGCTCCCCATGCCGACCTGCTTGCCCCCAACTGCCCCCCCCCACCAGCCTGATCACCCCTAACTTCCCTCCCCTGCCAGCCTGATCATCCCTAACCGCCTCTGCCTTGGCCACACTACCATGGCTTTGTCCAAAGCTGAGGCATATAAAACCAGGCATTCACCATAAGTCACACTGTTAGCACAAATTATCTGGCATGCCTCAAGACCCCAAGCAAACAAAGACTATTATCAGGCAGAATACTATAAGGACTTTGAGATCCCAGCAACCAGTAAAGGACCAGACCTTGCTTTGGACTGGGCAAGATTTGAACACCCAGACATGCTGAGTCAACCCTTTACTGCATAAAGGCAATATGCAGATGAGAAAGATGCTACGCTTTCTCATCTGTAAACAAATGGAACCAGGTTGAAAGAAGACACATTCAGAAGCCACCTCTGCCCCCATCCTTCATAGGACCTACCTCATGGGCAACAGGAATACCATCCTTCCCCAGGGGCACATGGGGGCAGATGCCCCTCAGCAGGCCATAGGGATGGCCATCTTGCACACACAGACACACACACACACACACCCTGCTAGGACATCTATGAGCCTGTCATAGGTCGGGTTTTCAGAAAGATAAGTGCAGGGAAGCAGGTCTGTGTGCAGGAGGTTTACTGGGGAGCAGCACTTGTAAGGAAGGGAGGAGAGCAGCACCAGGCAGAGGGAGGAGTGGAACCATGGAGCAGAGGCAATCCCATGGAGAGCTTGAATATGGGACCTCCCTTCAGATATGTCCCAAATCAAGGCAAGGGACATGGTCTTTGTCGCCCTCACGGATCAGTCATTGGATGTGGATGCCTTGGGAGGAGGGAGGATTTCCTAGAACTAAGTATCTTCCTTTGGCTAGAAAGCACATCTCAGCTCTGAGCTGTCAGCAGCCAACTCCCTGGGCAACGGGGGGCAGGAGTGCCTTAATAGTCTTATATGCATAGAGGGCTGGGTGGCGCAATACCCAGCACAAAGCCCAAGACCAAAGACGGGAGAAAAAGCGATGAGAAATCTTGACTTCATTAAGGTTGAAAACCCAGGTTGACTTGAGAACCCTGAACTGATGGTTGACTCAAGAGACTAGGTTTTAAACCGGAAGGGTCTGGGTTTACCTTGACTTGACAAGACTGAGTGTTCTGGCTCTGGAGTAAAAGGGATCCATGATACAGAAGGAAACTGCAGAATAAAGAAGTTTAGGATAAAGAGAAACACATCAGATCTTGTGGACTGGGGTAATAAATACGTGGTTGTTACTTATCTCTGAGCACGGGGCCTCAATGGCAAGTCCAAAGCCCCAAAGGTACAATCACAGCAAGGTGGCCACAGCATCTGCGAGTGGTCACTAAGCTCCATCAACCTGCTCTCCCTGAATAAGGTGATGTTCCCTCCAGGAAAAAGGAGAAATCTTTCCTTTTAAACTAGAAGACATAATATTTTAAAAGTACACCCTCTTTGCTCAGTAGTTCTACTTCCAGACATTTATCCTACAGATGAACAATTCATGTGCACCCAGGGGTATATAAAAGAGGTATAAACTGTAGTAGAAAATGACAACAAACATCATGAATGTTCACCACGAGGGAACTGGGTAACTAATTTATACATATCTATATACTGGAATATTACACAGCCCTGAAAAAGAATGAGGCATCCCTATATGTACTAATATGTAACAAAGATACATTGTTAAGTAAAAATCAAAATAGAGAATTATATGCATGGTGTGCTATCATTTATATCTCTTAAAACTAGGAAGAGACTATATACATACATTCTTCTATACAAAGAGGGTATCGTATGGAAGGCTTTAAGAGAAGCCAGCAACATTTGTTATCTTTGGGAAAGGAGAGCAGGTGATGAGGATGAAAAGGAGACTTCCTTTCCACTGTATACTTTTTTTTTACCGTTCAATTTTTTTAGCATATGCACACATTCCCTATTTAAAATATGAAATTTTAAAAACTGAAAACAGTGAAAAATCTGATAGGCATGCAAACTAAATTAATTAGCCATTTCTATAGCTTCAACATGCATTTTAATTTACGAGTATCCTGGACTCCAAGATTGACTGGCTATAAATTAAGAGCCTCGGTGATTTCCCTTCATAGGGACAGATGCTGACATTGTTCCTGTGATTTTTCACAGATGTTTGCCTTCTAGCATCCTTGAAATCGGGTTTCTCTTTTTATCTGGAAATCCCAAATTTCTCATATCAAATCGAGATGACAGCAAAATTCAAAACCGTTATCACATTTCGAAAGGGTTTATAAGTAGCAACTGACAATGAGAAGGGAGACATTTTTGAGGAGGAGCCGTGACATCTCTTCCTTAAGTCCTCCTTGTCACCACACATCTTGATTTACCTGACCGGGCTACCGGAGAGGAAGTCTGCATCAATACCGAGACTCGGGCTTTGGGGTCAGAGCTGCCATGGTTCTAATTTTGGCTCCACCTCTCTGCAGCTGTTATACTTAGAAACTCCCCTCCCCCTTGACCACTCCCCGGAGCATCTTTTCTTCCTTTTCCGTGTCTTCTCTTTGCTTTAAAACATCAGGGACTCCCCTGAAATTCCCAGGTTTAGTCTCTGTTGAGACATTAGACAAAAACGTCCCCCAACCCAGAACTCTCCTGACTGTGTCTACTCCCCATAGGACTCTGCTCTCCCTAAGTGACAACAGACAGGAATATTACCCGCCAATATAAACCCAACCTCTGCTGATGGTGCACCTTACCTAATTATGCCCAACATGCATCAAACGCTTCCTTTATCAGGCTCTCCACAGGCATTCCACCTGCATTGTGCCATCAAAGCCTCTCAACAACAAAAAGGCGCTGTTGTTGTTCTTAGTTTATGGATGTGGGAACTGGGCACCAAAGGCGATTTAACTTGTTGAACCTCTGAGCGGCAGGCCTGGGAACCAAGTGAACCTGAATCCCGGCCACAGACACATCTTAAGGTCAAGCTAGGTCTCCCCACTTCGTTATTGTTAATAAGGCACTATGCTCCCTGGATGGATCTGATGCAGTGGATAATTCTGCTCTCAGGGCTGAATGCAATGATTTGGGGAGGTGGCACTCATAAACTATGCAGCATGGACCACTCGAGGCATGTTCTGGAGTGTTACTGTCCTCATCTGTCAAGTGAGGATAGAGACAAGGAGGGCAGAGAGGGTTTAAGGTGGATTTTCAGGAAAGGAAGTGCTGTGGACTGAATGTCTGTGTCTCCCCAAAATTCGTGTGTTGAGCCCTGAATCCCCAAAGTGATGGTGTTTGGAGGTGGGACCTTTGGGAGGTGATTAGATTTACATGATGCCATGAGGGTGGAGCCCCATGACGGGATCTATGGCCTTAAAAAAAGAGACCAGAGCCCTAGCTGGTTTGGCTCAGTGGATAGAGTGTCGGCTTGCAGACTGAAGGGTCTCAGGTTCGATTCCAGTCAGGGGCACATGCCCAGGTTGCAGGCTCAATCCCCAGTAGGGGGCGAGTAGGAGGCAGCCGATCAATGATTCTCTCTCATCATTGATATTTCTATCTCTCTCTTTCCCTCTCCCTTCCTCTCTGAAATCAATAAAAGAGAGAGGGGGAGAGAGAGAGAGAGAGAGAGAGAGAGAGAGAGAGAGAGAGAGACCGACCAGAGCCCTCTCTTTCTTCACCATGTGAGGATGTACCCAGAAGATAGCCATCTGCAAACCAGGAAGTGTCCTCACCAGACACCACATCTGCCGGCACCTTGATCTTGGACTTCCCAGACTTTAGAACTGTGAGAAATACATGCCTACTGTTTAAGCCACCGAGTCGGTGGCATTTTGTTGCAGCAGCCCAAGCTGACGCAGGCAGTACTAGATGGTTGTTTCTTCCTTCAGCATTTCTCCTTTCCAAAGCCCACCTTGGAAAAGGCAACCAGATGGTGAAAGAAAGCACACCGCACAGGCATGGCATTCCTGTGATCACTGTACTCACAACTGGCATTGGAAAGACTGGGAAGCCACATGGAATTGTGTCCCTGAGAACACACAATAACTTGGAAAAACTTGCTAAGAAATATTAGGTTTGTATACCAAAACAACGAGAGCATTGTTCTTTGTTCCACTGAATAGTTTAGAGAACATATAGGAGAACATGAGTTTGGAATCTTAAAGCTTAATTTTGTATGCTGATAAATAATCATTTCCATTATAAAGCTGATGTTTATTGAGTGGGGAATTTATGCCAGGCACTGGGCGCTAAGTATATTCTATTCATTACATCATTTAATCCTCATAATACTATCACTACCCTTTTACAAATAAGGAGAGTGATGCTCAAGGAAGTTAAGTCATCAGCCAAAAGTCACATAATTTATAGGAAGTGGTAGAGGCAGAATGTGATCCCAGGCAGTTTGATTCAAGGATTCACCTGCCACACTCTATTGTAACAATAGAAAATCCCAGTGGAATTTTCCATCAGAATAAAATGCATGAACAGGCCCAGACAAATGTTTCATTTACAATACCTCTGGGCCCTTAGAAAAAGAAAAACCAACCGAAAGAAGGAAGAGTTAGAATGCCGGTTTTATCAAGATCCCAGGGAGTAAAAGGAAGGCTAGTCCTGGCTGCCTGAAGAGGAAAATGGACAACAGTCACTTTCCAGGGTGGGAGGAAGGGTCTCAGCCCCCCAGAGAGGGGATAGGTTGGGCCTGGCCCGAGCTGATGGTGAGCTCCAGTTGTAATTAGCTTGTAAGCTAAAGGAGAGTTAGAAGCAATGAAAAATTCTTCCCAGAACAAGCTGCGCTGATGCAGCAGGTGAAGGAGGCTGGCTCTGCCCTGCAAACAAAAGGAAGTGGGAGGCGAGGAAGAGGTGGCTCCTAAAGGAGGCATCTGATTAATTCACTCTGCCAGGTGCCTGCAGTTGATGCTTTTGTGCCCCAAATATAGTCAGGAGCCCAGTGTCCGCATTCAAAGAAACATATTCCAGCAACCCGAACATCATGTAAAAGCAGTTCCCCGAAGAGTATCACAGGCAGAGTTCTTGTTTCCATCCAGGCCCAATGGCCCCATGTTAGCTAATATTTTGAAAAGCCCTCTGTGCCATCCTAAAAGGAAATTCATCAATAATACATCCTACCTGCCTTTAACAACCAATCACTTTCATGCCCTGATTATAACAAGAAGGAGAAATAAAATGAAAGGAATTTATTTCTTTATAGTGAAATAATATGGGTTTCTATCAGGAAAGACAGGATGAGGCAGTCGGATGCTCATGCCTATGTGTGGAATAACAATGTGATAGTCACAAATACAGAAGGAGCAGGTGTGTGTCACGGTTTCACAAAATGGTAAATCCTTCTCGATAACGCTCCATACTAAACAAAGTAGGACCTGGAAACTTCAGTGTTCATTCCGTGTCTACATGTAACCTTCTGAAAATATAAGATCATCATAAATAGGTTTCTAACCCATATGAATGCCTGGTAGACCATTCAAATATCAAGCACAATTTGGAGGGTTTTGTTTTTTTTTTTATCTTTCAGGACATCTAAAAAACTGTCACACACCATGAGTGACTCCCTCCACCTTCTGTCTTGAGGACCACCAAAGCCACAGAATTTAATATAAAATGAAAGGTGCGATTCGGTCCCCCGTGAGAACTTCTGTAACAGGAGATCCAATTCCTGTAACCTGCAATGATAACCTACAGACCCTTTCCCGCCTCCCCAGTGCTCCTGCATATCTTGGTTTCCCTAAAACAAGCCCCAGAAGATCTCTCTGACCCCAGAGAGCTGGTGTGTTCTTGTCCCTCTACAACCAGGTCTCTCAGCCCCTGTCGAGTAGATTAACTGAACCCCGATTCCACTCTACAGCTGTCTCCACTCTATTGTTCCCCAGATTTTATATCATACAAGTTCAAGACAAGAGCTGGGCTCTCCTTAGAAGGCAGGGAAGATTACAGACCCTCTCAAAATAAGTCTTTCTCCCTTGGAGAGAGAACTTTTGTGCCAGGTACCTAACTAGACCTTTGAGCTACAGTAGTTCTTGTCACCTACTAGGGCGATGATCAAGGTAATTATTATTTAGACCAGAGGCTTGCAAACTACAGTCTGCAGGTCAAATCCATGCCAATTTCCTATGTCCTACAAGCTAAGAATATTTTTATATTTAAATGGTGGGGGGGAAACCAAAAGAGAAATAATATTTCATGACATAAAAATTGCATGAAATTCCAATTTCAGAGTTCATAAATAAGGTTTTGCTGGACTATGGCCACACTCCTTTGCTTACGTATTGTTTATGCCTGTGTTCATGCTACAAAAAAAAAAAATCGACCTAGTTGCTACAGAGACCATATGGCACGAAAAGCCAAAAATATGTACCACTTGGGCCTTTACAGTAAAAGTTGTCTGACTCCTGGTTTAGACACAGAATGAGTGCTTTCAGCACCTACAATGTGCCAGGCACTGAGGTTAGAGAGAGGAAAGGCAACCAACAAGAAATATTCCTTCTCAAAACGTTTAGAAGCATGTTACTCAAAATCACGTAGACGGGATCACATCTCAGCTCTACTGACCTTGAACCTGTTTCTTGAGCTCAGTTTCCTCATCTATAAAGCAATGTGTGGAAGACCCACCACCTCACACAGGTCCGTGCATATCAAGTGAGGCAACCTGTGCAAAGTTGATATGAGAAAGGAGACAGGCAAAGAGATGACGAGGAGAGGACCTCGCTCACTCATTCTCGACTGCTTTCTCGGCATACATTCAAAGCCAGGGAGAAACAGAAAGGACATGTTATTATATAATTTTATTAACCAATGTCACTTCCATAAATTCAATAAGAATTTTAAAAATTAAATTAAAAAAATCAATGGTGTAATGTGCTAAAATAAATAAATAAATAAATAAATAAATAAATAAATGTTTTCTTGTTAGATAACCTCTTCTTCACATCCCTTCCTACATGAAAAATCCCTATCCAAGGAATATTAAAAAGCCCTAACCTACACCCTGGCCATGTGGCTCAGTTGGTTGAAGCATCATCCTATACACCAAAAGGTTGCAGGTTCAATTCCTGGTCAGGGCACATGTTTAGGTTGTGGGTTCGATCCCCAGTTAGTGATGTACGGGAGACAACCAATCAATGTTTCTCTCTCTCTCTCTCTCTCTCTCATCAGTAAAAACATATTTTCGGGTAAGATTTAAAACAAACAAAAAAAGGTCCTAACCTACAGTGAGATGGAAGGCAAGACCGTGATCTCAGAGCTAAATCATTCTAGTCTGCCTCTCTACTGATCTAATATTGCCCCGTTCAAAGAATAATAGTAATAATATGAGAGTTGGGAAGTGGAAAACTTCATCCTCTGGAGTTTTCAAAAACTAATTCAGTTGTAATCACAGAAGATTGAAATGAGGATTCATGACACATTTCTCTTCCTCCTGGACAGATGAATCTGTAACTTGCACTTGATTTTAAATGTGATTCTCCTACATCTTCAGTGGGTTTGATTGATAGAACACATGAGGCCACTCAGGAAAATGATACAGTGGAGATCAAAGCATGAAAGATAATTTTCACCAAAATGTCTGTAGCCAGCGGTGAGTTATAAGCCTTTGTCTCCCACTTTACGGAACACAATTTCATTTAAAGCCAAAATCTGTCACCTCAGCATTGTTTATCGAAATGCATCCTGTACCACGGTCTCCCGAAGGACAGTGTCGAGTCAAAAGATAGAAAATTAAATGGGTAAAAACACCCCAGAACAAAACAAAGTAAGGGGAATGGCTTCTGTCCTGCATAAATATTACCTACCAGTGACGCATCTGGGACAAGAAATGAAGCCATTCATCTGCAAGGTAAATACATGGTGTTGTCAGAGGTGCCTGACACGGCCCTACAAACCCCGTGAGTTCGGCTCAGCAGCTCATACGTCTCTATTTCATAATTTCATTTTATTCATGGGTCCACAAAGAGAGTCACAACTGGGTTTTCATCTTTGCACAACTTTTTTAACCTTTTTTTTTTTTCTTGGATTCATTCATACCCTCAATCCATCATGATGGAGGACCTACCCTGTAGACCACACCTAGAAGGCAGGGAGGCAGAATCCTAGGACCTTTGGTTAAGAGATCAGGGCTCGAGTCCAGATACTCCCACTTTCCAGCTGTGGGACCTTGAGCAAGTTCCTTCGCCTTCCTGAACCTCGATTTCCCCATTATAAAGTGGAGGGCAAAGGAGACCGTGGACTTGGAAGTGCCTGGACGTTGCTGAGTCTCCACAGGTGAGAGCACCATCCTAGGCCCCGTCACTGACTTAGGAAGCCCAAGTTGCCACTGATTCCAGAAAGGTGTCTCTACAGCTAAAGGTCGATGGTCTCAGCAGAGAGGTTCTGTGACTCCTGTAAGGCGTCTCAATTCCTCTGCCAATTCCTCAATTCCATGATGTAGGGACAGTCACTTTTAAGATTCCTGGGTCCTGCCGACTTCATCAGAATGCCATATTCTGGAACCTTGCCAGTCTCCAGCCTCATCACTCACCACACCTCACAAGCTTTGCCTACACTTGCTTATCTAAGAAAGAACCCCTTCCTCTTTGCTACGGAAACCCCAACTGTTTAGGTTTTGAGGAGTCATATGATTCAGGAGAAGTTACACCCCTCCTGAGCCTCAAGGAGTAAATCTTGATTGATCTAAACCAATCACAGTCATATTGGGCTCCCTCTCCAGTGATGGCTTTGGAAAAGGCACGTGACCAATTCTGAGCAGTGAGAGTTCCTGGAAATTGTGCTGGGAGCTTTGGGGAAGTTTCTCCTAACCATTAAAAAGAGTCCTAGCTGGTTTGGCTCTGTGGATAGAGCATCAGCCTGAGGACTGAAGTCCTGGGTTCGATTACAGTCAGGGCACATGCACAGGTTGCAGGCTGGATCCCCAGTGGGGGGCATGCAGGAGGCATCTGATCAATGATTCCTTCTCATCATTGATGTTTCTCTCTCTCTCCTCTCCTTTCCTCTCTGAAACCAATAAAAATATATTTTAAGCCGAAACCGGTTTGGCTCAGTGGATAGAGAGCGTCGGGCTGCGGACTGAAAGGTCCCAGGTTCGATTCCGGTCAAGGGCATGTACATTGGTTGCGGGCACGTCCCCAGTGGGGGATGTGCAGGAGGCAGCTGGTCGATGTTTCTCTCTCATTGACGTTTCTAACTCTCTATCCCTCTCCCTTCCTCTCTGTAAAAAATCAATAAAATATATTTTAAATATATATATATATATATATATATATATATATATATATATATATATATATATATATATTTTAAGCCCTAACCAGTTTGGCTCAGTGGATAGAGCGTTGGCCTGCAGACTGAAGGGTCCCAGGTTCAATTCCGGTCAAGAGCATGTACCTTGGTTGCGGGCACATCCCTAGTAGGGAGTGTGCAGGAGGCAGCTGATCAATGTTTCTCTCTCATTGATGTTTCTAACTATCCCTCTCCCTTCCTCTCTGTAAAAAAATCAATAAAATATATTAAAATATATATTTTTTCAAAAAAAAGATATACAAGGAAGGCAAATTTTGCCTTCTGGTCTTTGAACACTGTTGTGTGGGAATGTGGTATGTGGTGCTGTGGCAGCCTCTTTGACCATTAAAGGAAAAGACTGGGGCCAACGGCCACTCTCTACAAGTCAGAGCAGAAAGAAGGCAAGAGCCCAGGTGTTTGACAACATCACTGAACTCCTGAATAGAGCAAGGGAAGATTATAGCTCTACTAATAGAGCAACCCTAGAGCCACCCTACCTCAACTCCTTCTCATGCAAAATAACAATTCCTCTAATGGCCTGTTTAAGCCATTTGAGTTTTCTGTTACTTGCTAACAAATACCTGTGGATTCTGAGTTATTTCCTTGCAAGAAATTTTCCTCACACAATTCACCCTTGCTGGCCTCAGTGGCAGGTGGTAGCTGGATTGGGGAGGGTCCAGGAGGACTTTCAGGAACACAGTTCCAAGGAATTGCCATATATCTGGTCCCTGCTAGCAGGCCTCAGGTTTTTTTGCACTCTTCCCCCAACAACCCCCTCCCCCCCTCATTTGGCTAATTCCTCTTCATACTCCAAGTTTCAGCATAACAGTCACTTCCTCACCAAGGCCATCCTTGACCCTAGGTCAAGATACCCTACCATTTGTACATTTCCAGAGTTCCAATACTTGTTCTTCACAGCACTCAACATAATTTGTTATTATCCATTTATTTTTTACTATAATTAACGTACAACCAGGTAAGCTCTAAGAGCAGGATTACATTGCGTTTACCACTCTACACCCAGCCCCTACAATAGAGCCAGGCACGTAATAGTTGCCTAGGTAAATATTTATTGACCATGTGAATTAAATGGTTAATAATTTCAGTAATACAGATTTCTTGCAAATATCCAAAAATTCTGCCTGGAATGCCCTTCAAATCACCCTCCCCGCCCCCCGCCATTGTATGCAGTCTTAGGAAACAGAAGTCCAAGGGGACAGATTCTCCCTCTTCCCACATCCAAGGGACTGAGAGGTTTCATGGGATGCAGAATTTTCAGTGCTGAAGGTGTTATGGTCCTAGGAAAACCAGGAGGGGTGGGCATCCTACATGTGACTGAAGATGTGACTGGGCTCAGCCAATCAGATGATTTCTCCTGCCCAGAACCTCCTGACTCACGATGCAAGAACACAGGACCTGCGTGTTTCAGTGGATTCTCTGCAGGGATAGCCACGGACTGCAGGCCACCCGTCCCTGACATATGCCCTTGGTGGAGCTGCTGCTAAAAAACCCTCTAGATCGACTTTGTTTGGGGGCCCTTTTTCTAGGCTGGTCCTTCCGCACTTACCTCAGAATATTCTTTTTTCTTTATAGTCAGTTCCTGGGTTGAAAAACTAAGGATAGAGACAGAGACAAGAAATAACATCTCATCCTTTAAAGCCCCAGTGCAAGTTCTGGCACAGAGGAAGTGCTCATGGGAGGTTAGATGAATGAATAAAGGAGTGAGAAGTTCAATCTCCCATCTCGGGGACACAGTATCAATTAGGATCATACAGGAAACATGTGGAAACGTGGGGCAAATACTCAAATGGGGCAACAGAGAAGAGTTTAATACAGGGATATGTACTGAGATACAGGCAGGATTAAGGGAAACCAAAAGGGAATATTGTGACACCCAGGAACTAGGAACAGGGAGGAGCCGTTACTGCCCCAGGCCTGGAGGGGAAGGCGAGGAAGCAGCTTTGGAACCCAGAAGGTTAGCCTCCTAGGAGCAGGAGGAAGGGGGCAGAGAGTGAGGCTACAAGGACAAATGTAAAATATCCAGCTCCCAGAGAGAGGACAGACTAACAGCATCTTCTTCATCCAGAAGGACCATCCAGAAAAGACGAAGCTCTTCGGGGAGTTATTCCCACCCACTACCATCACTACCACCAACCAAAGGCAGGCTTACCCCAAAGTCTGGCCTAACTCCTTCCTCCGCACAAGTTTCCACCATTGTTTTGCTCTTAAGTGAAACTATTCTCCAAAGCCCAGATTCATTACAGAGCACAGAAGTCTGTGGGCTTTCTGACTTTGCAGTAGATTCGGGGCTCAAGGGAGCCAAGAAGTCATATCGAGGCTGGAAATCTGGGCCCCAGGCAGACAACACGGGAAGCTGCCCCACAGACGTGCAGGCTCTCTTCCCTTCACTCAAAAGCGGTAAACACATTTATTATGGCTGTGGTCCCTTCACTCCCAGCGGGGCGGTAGCAATAACTTTTAAAAGTTGAGAAGCACCCTGTATCACAGTCCTTCCCTTCAGGTGCAGGAAGCAGAAATTCACTCATCTCTGGGCAGGAAACCGGAGTCAAGATCTCCTTCTTCTCATTTTGTGTCCACTGAGCCCTCAGCAGTTAGGCTTGTGGATTTTCAAATAGTTCTTGGAAAGGGGGAAGGGTGTACTAGTGATAAGAAGTAAAGATGCAAATGCTTTATTAATGAGCCAGGCATAGTCTCATACAGTCAGTGCTTGATTAAGAACTTGATGGAAAAAATACTCAATAAACATTAGCTGTCTGTGTTTATTATCATCGTTCTTATTATTTCTGGCCATTTGATGAGCATTTACTATGGGCTGGGCTAGGTATGCTATGGATACATGACCCTCACAGCAACTCTGCTTGAAGATTTGCGCTACTTTCAACCCATCATCTCTTTTCTGAGAACTGCCCCAGGCCTCCCCTGGTCAGAGTTACTGACCCCCAGGACGAACCTATCACCCAAGCTGGGCCACAGGTTGTTTCTGGAGCATTTTGGAGCTGGAGGCCAAGAGAATTAAATCTCTCTCACTTGTCATTGAACCAGTAAGATATTAAACTTCAGATGTGTCTCATGGAGAATGCTGCTGGACACGAGATGCAAAGCCAGTCCTGAGATGCACCAACCCTGGAACCAGTTTTCCGAGGCCCAGCAGCCTCCTGCCTTTCTGTGGCTTCCTGTTCTAAGAGCTACCCCAGTATCCTCCCAATAAATTCCTGCACTTAAGATACATTGAAAAAAATAAAAATTAAAAATTAAAGTAAATTAAAAAAAAATACATTGAGTTGTGCTTCTGACACTTGCAAACACAAGCATCCCAAATATATAAACCTTTTTTTAAAAATATATTTTATTGATTTTTCACAGAGAGGAAGAGAGAGGGATAGAGAGTCAGAAACATCGATGAGAGAGAAACATCGATCAGCTGCCTCCTGCACACCCCCTACTGGGGATGTGCCCACAACCAAGACACATGCCTTTGACCGGAATCGAACCTGGGACCCTTCAGTCCACAGTCCGACGCTCTATCCACTGAGCCAAACTGGTCAGGGCCCAAATATATAAACCTTTTAAAATAGGTATTAATATCTCTACCTTCTAGATGAGAAAATCAAGCTTCAAAAAACAGTAAAATAAGTAATCTTCCCAAGATCTCTCAGATACCAACTGGTAAAAGCCAGCATGTAAACCCAGGATTGTCTGATTCCAGTACAGGCTCATTACGTCAATTCTCCTCAGATCTCGACAGACTTACTTCCTCTGGTATGAAATTTAAAAATAAATTTTAAAAGAGATAAGGAGAGGCACCCAACACAGGCTTGCACTCAACTGGGTTGAACTGAATAGAGTTGAATTGAGGGACTTTGTTTCCAGGAATCTAAGCTACATGCTTTTTCACATTTCATCATTTCTAAAACCCATTCATCTTATGATCAATGTGAGCATTTAAGTAGTGTCTCTTTTTCCCGCAAAGAGCTGTTATCAAATCAATGATCTAACTTACAATCAATGCTACCTTATAAACAAGGAAATACGGTAAAACATTGTCACCTTGGGAAGGCACCTACTTATTCCGATGGCAGGACACTTGTTGAAAGTACTTGCAGAGCCCTCCAGAACTACATTTCTCAAACAGTCATGCTGGGGCAGCTCATTTTTGCAGGGAAAGAGTCCCCAACAACCAAGTGCCTTCCTGTTCTCACTTTGTGCGTGTGCCACTGTGACAAACACTACACGGCAGCCAGTCTTAAAAGAAAATGAATTTGTATCCTCAGCAAACTCAGAGAACACACTATTTCCATTTATAAATAGCAAATTTTGAAAACAGTATGGAAGGTTGCCTTAGTCCTAAGTAAAATAATTCTTGGAAGGTGCACGTCATCAGTTCATTGGAACTGGAGAATTTCATTTTTCATCAGTTCAAGTCCAACCAGCTCTCCTTCCCCCTCTTGGGAGACAGGACTCTCGGAAGTTGCTGGGGTGACTTGGTACAATCCCTATGTAGGAGAATCTAACAATATCAAACTTATTTTTTATTATTTTATTTATTTTTAGAGAAGGGGAAAGAGAGGGAGGGGGAGGGGGGAGAGAGGGAGGGAGGGGGAGAGAGAGAGAGAGAGAGAGAGAGAGAGAGAGAGAGAGAGAGAGAGGAATTTATTGTTCCACTTACTTATGCATTCATTGGTTGATTCTTGTATGTGCCCTGACCAGGGATTGAACCTGCTACCTTGGTATACTGGGACAACACTCTAAACCAACTGAGCTACCCAGCCAGGGCCAACAATATCAAACATATAAATGCACGTACCCTTTGACCCAGCAATTTTACCTCTAGAAATAGATGCTGCAAATGTACTTGCACATATATGTACAAGATTATTCATAAAATACTGTGTTATCAAAACATTGGAAATACCATTGGTGAGGGACTTGGCTAAACAAATCATTGTACAGCCATTAGGTGGAATACTATCTATAAAGAGGTAATATGCTAATTGACTGTTACGGTGTCCCAGTAACGACCAATTTGCATACTGACAGACCAGAGGTGCCCGTGCAGCAGGGGGACTTATGCGAGGCTCGCTTCCCTGCCCCCAGCGCCGGAGTCCTCTTTTTCTCCTGGGAGCACATGCCCGACAAACACCCCTGCGACACCGTGCCCCGACCGAAAGCACTCTGCCCAGGGACACCACCAACCTCCCCCCGCCCCCCTGAGGTGGGGGAGCTGAGAGGCGACACCAGCATGACAGAAGGCTGGTTCTCAGGGCACCGTCGACAGACGCCTCCACATCCCCTCACACTTCAGCACTCAATGGGAGAAAAGCCTCGCGCGCGCGCGCGCACACACACACACACACACACACACACACACACACACACACAATGCAGCAATCCTTGCGATGGACGCAGGCCCAGCCGGCTGGACCCTCCCCCAACTCAGAAGGGGGAGGCACAGGCCATGGTAGGCAAGACACAGCTGCGTGGTCACTCGGCCCCTCAAAGCCGGTGTGAGAGGGGCCCGAGTGCCCAAACAGAGGCGGCTGTAGGTCCCAGAGAGGAAAGCAGTCAGTACTAAGGACGAAAAGCATAGAATTTTTAATTAGCCTATAAAAAATGTAAAAGAGAGTTCCCTAACCGGTTTGGCTCAGTGGATAGCCGTCGCCCTGCGGCCTGAAAGGTCCGAGGTTCGATTCCGGTCAAGGGCATGTATCTTGGTTGCGGGCACATCCCCAGTAGGAGGTGTGCAAGAGGCAGCTGATCGATGTTTCTCTCTCATCGATGTTTCTAACTCTCTATCCCTCTTCCTTCCTCTCTGTAAAAAATCAATAAAATATATATTTTTTTAAAGTAAAAGAGTGAGGGAGGAGGGAGAAAGATGAGAAAGATGGGGAAGATGGTGAAGAAGGGAATGAGGAAGGGAAGAACTTCATAAAGGAGTCAGTAGAGAGCAGAGTTAAAGAAGGAAAGAGGATGTATGAGTGAACTGTAGGAGCTATAATGAAAATCAAGTATAGTTGTGTACTAGGGACAGATTTTGAAAGTAGGAGTCAGAAAAGAAAAAAGATAATGATAGTGAATAATTAGGCAGATAGATAGATAGATATTAAAACAGTGGAAGTAAGTAGAGAAGAATGTATGGGAGAGGTAGGATGAGAGAGAAAGAGGGAGGGAAGAAAGTTTTAAAGGGGAGCCAGTAGAGCTTAAAAAGAGAACGGGAAGAAGGAAGAAATGGGGGAGGGAGCAAAGCAGGTCCGAGGGAGGAAGTGAAGAAAAAAATTAAGGTGGGAAGGAAGGAAAAGGGGAAGGGGGGGAGATAAAGGAAAGAAGGAATGTGGGGAGGGAGGAAGGGTAGGAGAAAGATGGGAAGAAGGATGATGGAACAGAAGTAGGAAATAAGGAGGAAAGAAAAGTTTATAAATGATGAGTCAGTAGGAAAAAGTGTTACATAAAGGAGAGAGAAAAATTGTGTGAGAGGGAGAAGCCAATAAGGAAGTCAAATACAATTGTGTGTCAAGGGGATAAGATTTTAAAAAATATTTAATAGGGGTGACCAGGCCGGCAGGGGAGGGCAGTTAGGGAGATCAGGCTGGCAGGGGAGAGCACTTAGGGGGATCAGGCCGGCAGGCAAAGTGGTTAGGGCAGGCAGGCAGGTGAGCAGTTAGGAGCCAGAGGTCCCAGATTGCGAGAGGGATGTCCAACTGCCCGCAGCAATCGGGCCTAAACTGATAGTTGGACATCACCCAAGGGCTCCGGATTGGAGCGGGTACAAGTCGTGCTGAGGGACTCCCCCCCCCCCCCCCCCCCCGCATGCATTTTGAGCACCGGGCTTCTAGTTCAGCTATTAAAAAAAAGACAGGGAAGATTTCTCTATACTATTTCTATACACTAATATCGTATAGAGAAAAGCAAGATATAGCACAGTATATGTAGCAGATTATGTTTTGAATAAAGGGGAAAAGAGCCCTAGCTGGTTTGACTCAGTGGATAGAGCGTTGGCCTGTGGATGAAGAGTCCCTGTAATAGAACCAAAGTTCTCAAACTGGTAATGGAGAGGCACCCAATACAGGTTTGCACTTGGTTGATTTGAACTGAATAGAGTTGAATTGAGTGACTGTATTTCTCTGAATTGAAGCTACATGCTTTTTCACACTTCAAATTCCTAACACCCATTCATCTTACAACCCCTGGGGACCCCACTGGATCCCTGAAACATACAAAGCTACAGTACAAACATGACCAGCATCAATAGGCTTTGCTCCCTAAGTGACTGAAAATTGATGTAGCATGAAGTAGAATGCAGAATTCACAAATATCTAAGATGAAACATGAAACTTCAAAGACATCCTCACCCTTGGGAGACTGTTTCAGACTACACTTGCTGAGTTTGAATTTATTCTCCTTTCCTCTTAAGGGTAGTTTGTTAAAAGTTTGAAAACCACTGCTCTGGGCAAACTGCCCTCCAGAATACCATGAGAAAATCAATCTTGTTTTACTATAAGATAAATGTAATTTCAATACACAATTTTTTTTGTTAACCCTCAACTGAGGATATTTTTTCCATTGTTGTTTAGAGAGAGAGGAAGGGAGAGGAGAGACAGAGAAACATTGATGTGAGAGAGATACATCAAATGACTACCTCCCACATAGGCCCTGACCAGGTCCAAGAATCAAGCCTGCAACTGAGATACGTGCCTTTGACCAGAAATGAACCCAGAACTCTTCAGTCTAACAGCTGATGCTCTATCCACTGAGCCAAACTGGCTAGGGCGCAATGTAAATTATAGTAACAAGTTGATCACCTACTATTTCACCTGACCTGGCCACAAATGACTTCCTACTGTTTTTTAGAAATTCAACCCACCCTCGGAGGACCACCCGGCACTTAATTCTGAAGATTACAGTGAAAGAGGTTGCCCATGTTCTGAGCCTCAGTATGAGAATAAGGCACATACTCCTAATGGTGACTATTTGGAAGGGATAACACTCAAGTGAAACCATGAGCTTGGCTCTTTGCTTTTAATATGGCTCATGACCAGCAAATACAGTCCGGGTTCCTCTCTCTCTGCTTCTCCATTTAATACTTTTCCTTCTCTCCCCTGTACTCCTCTGAAAACCAGACATGAACCATGTTATCCCTTGGACAGCACATGGATGGTGAAGTGATAAAGGCCCTGGACTCTAGAATCTGACTGTCTGAACCCCAACTCTAGCTCCCCCACTCAGTTGCTGTATGACCTTGGGCAATTCTTTTTTTTAAAATATATTTTATTGATTTCCTACAGAGAGGAAGGGAGACGGACAGAGAGCTAGAAACATCAATGAGAGAGAAACATCGACCAGCTGCCACCTGCACACTCCCCACTGGGGATGTGCCCGCAACCAAGGCACATGCCCTTGACCGGAATCAAACCTAAGACCCTTCAGTCCACAGGCCGATGCTCCATCCACTGAGCCAAACCGGTCAGGGCACCTTGGGCAATTCTTAACCTGAGTCTGTTCCTTCACCTTGAAAATAGTGAAAATAAAAGCATGCACGAGACCATACTGTGTCACGCTCTTAGCCCAAACTCAGCACAGGGTAGCCATTCAATAAATATTAGTATTATCACAATCAAGGAAAAGACTGCTGGTGAATTAATTCTCATTAAGCAATGAATGTCTACAACAGCGATGGCTTCTGACCGACCAGCCCAATGGCTGACACAAGACTGATAAAATATAACATTTGTCTCCTTTATAATTAACCTAGATGCCACCTTCTCTATAATGAACAAGTACAATTCTTGTAATTAGACATAGCTGCTCATCCTGGACCCCAGCAACTGGCCACTGATTTCTGGTTTGGCTGCTCCACCTTTAGAACACAGCTAATTACTCCAATTAAAGATAGACTCTCACCCCGTCTTTTGTTGTTTTTGTTAAAAAACATAAAAATGGATATATACCCACCAGACAGCATGCAACTTCCTAAGCTAGAGAGAATGGGAGGGTGGGGGAGTTTAAATGTCTTTTTCCAGCTCAAATGCGCCATTCTCTTCAAGGTCCCTGCCTGGGCTCCAAGTGGCTAACTCTGTGCTTTCGCTCTGGACGACCATGAGCAGAAGCAGGGCGCGAGGTGGCCATCATGTGGAATGATGGGAGCCATCAGGATGAACTGGGGAAGTGTCCATTTGGAGCATGTTTTGCAATCCCCTTCGCTTTAGGCACACAAGGATTTCAAACCAAGAAGCATCCACACACCTACCCCTGGATTCTTTAAGAGATAAGCATATCCGAAATTAGGGTAGGTCAGAGGCATGCTGTTAAGTGCTGCTAAAGCAGGCTATTGATGCCTCTTGTTTTCCTGAAGAGACCTTTACACCACTCTGAAATCTTGCTCAAGAAGTGCAAACTGTAAATCAGACAAACCCCACTCAAGCCCCAGTTTGGCACCTGTTGTGTCTCCTTGAGGCAAGTCCCAACCTCTCCAAACCTTAGTTTCCCTACCACAAAATGGGGACGATAGTATCTCTCCTCCCCACCTCACAGGCCTGTTGGGGTGACCCAAAGGGACATGGCCAGCAAATGTTTTCTAAATTGTAGAGTGCTGTCCAAATGCAAGACAGTGTGGATCTCTCCTTAGAGACTTATGTAGGCTCTGCTTTGTCACACACAAAAATAAGGCAGGTACGCGCCCCTGGGTCCGGGTGAAGCTAGATCCCGGGTCCGGGTGAGGCCATGTGCCCCTGGATCCGGGTGAGGCCGCGCCCCTGGGTCCGGGTGAGGCCGCGCGCCCCTGGGTCTGGGAGAGGCCACACACCCCTGGGTCCGGGTGAGGCCTCGTGCCCCTGGGTCCGGGTGAAACCATATGCCCCTGGATCCGGGAGAGGCTGGGTCCCGGGTCCGGGTGAGGCCGCGCACACCTGGGTCTGGGTGAGGCCACACGCCCCTGGGTCCGGGTGAGGCCACGCGCCCCTGAGTCCGGGTGAAGCCATGCCCCTGGGTCCAGCCAAGACCAAACCAGAGGGAATCGAACCTGCATTACCACCATTTGTCCACCATCCAGAGCTGAGGGGTCAGTGCCGACATGTACACATAAGGAACTGGTGGACATTGATATTGGGTCTCAAAAGAACTGTTGGTTCAGAAAGAAACTCACTACAGACTGATTCATTTGCCTGTCAGCATAACTATTATTGCTCGTCTCACATTCAGTTCTTATATATCTCTAGTGTCACATGATCTCGCTCATCTAGGGGAAATGATGAACAACATAGACTGATGAACAAGAACAGAACCAGAAACAAGGAGGCATTGATCGGACTATCGGGCCTCAGAGGGAGGGTGTGTGTGGGGGGGGGGTAGGGGGGAGAGATCAACCAAAGGACTTGTGTGCATGCATACGAGCCTAACCAATGGTTAAGGTCAACAGGGGGTTGGGGCATCCGTGGAGAGGGGTGTGGGATGGGAATGGGGGGATGAGGACAAATATGTGACACCTTAATCAATAAAGAAATTAAAAAAATAAAATAAAATAAGGCAGGTATCAGCAAGGCTCTTTCTTTTATGTTGAATTTCAAGAGAGAAAGAAATAAGAATCCTTGTTTCCTAGTACTATTTCCATGAGGATACAAATACAATTACTTTACCTAATAAATCCTTTGCTCAGACAGAGTGGAAAGATAACTTCCTCCTTAGTCTCATGAGGTTTCAGTTATTCAAACATTTTAAATTCACTGAACAAAAGTGTTCCTGAGTGCCTACTATGTGCAGTACCTAACACAATGTCTAGCACTGAAACACACATCACATACTCCACCACCTCCACCCCCGACATGCAGCAAATTACAACCTTTGCAAGTGGGAAGAATATAGGTTTTTGGAGATCAAAGGGTCTTAATGCAAACTGGTTGCCGGCTCTATCTTTTCTTCGAGACTTTGGTTAAGTCTTCTCTGAGCCAGCATTCCCTCACATGGAAATTGGAGCGATCATCCTCAATGCTTCACAGGCTAATTGGAGATATTAAATGTTAAGGACCTAGTAGGGAACCAACAGATTTTCCACAAATGGCAGCTACTATAATTTTTCATCACTGCGTATTTTAGAGTGCCTATTCTTAGAGCACTTCAGACAAACTCCTCCTTTTTCAAAGCAACAAAAAAACAGCTTTAACTTTATTTTTTTAAATGAATATTACTTCTCATAGTATTTAGAACAGAGATCACAATGATAAATGCTTGCTCGGTCTCTCTTTTAAAAAAAAATTTACAGTTCTTACATGTGACATAATGTAGTGCTTTGTGTCACCCTACAAAGAATAAATTTAAATTGAAGAAGCAAAAACATGGGGAGAGTCCTTGTTTGGGCTTAATTCATACTCAAGTACACTAAAATCCTGTCCTAGAAGCTAGAGTCATAAAATTAAAAGGCAGAAAGAAAAGAATGCCCAATTAAGTACTGAAACTAAAAATCCTTTCTTTATCCCTGTTTCATTGAGGCCTAACAATTGGTCAGGCACAGGGGCTTAGATGTGTCATTCCAGTTAATGGTTGGTTACAAATTTCCACCATAAACTCATCTTCCTTCCAGCAGCTTAGATCTCAGGCACTGGGAGCTAATAAGTAGAGAAAGCTCTTAGGCCCAGGGCAATCTCTCTCTCTCAATCCAATCTCCCCTTCCCTCCCACCCCCTCTGCCCTGCCATAACTGTTTGTAAGGGCTTTTGATTGCATTCCCAGAAAGCCAAGTGTAGCTAAATTAATCAAGAAAGGACTACATTGGTTTATCCAGCAGGGGCAGTTTACAGAAAGGGAGGGACAAGACCCAGAGCCCAGAACTAGGAAAGGATGCACTACCACCAAGACACACGCACTCTTTCCCTGCATTTCTCTTCTCTGTCTTGGCTCAGTCTTATTCTTCATCTCTCTGTCCACATGGGGCAGGAAAAGTAGATGCTGACAGCTCCTCTACACATCCTCTTTGTGAACCTTAAGGAACCAAGATGAATTAATCTCGGGGGCAGATCCTGATGGACCCTGCTGAGGCTCTGCCCTGCCCCATGGTCAGCACTGCTAGGTGGATGGAGCCTGTGGTTGACCTGATCTGTGCCATTGGCCCATCACAGCAGACACTGGCAATGCCCCACCCGTGTCACATTGACCCTCGTTATCTCCATACAAACCAAAGGCATCCCACTGCAAACATCTGAGTCTCACTCACCACCCGAGGGCTTGTTCTTGGCAGAGGCAAGATGGGCCAGAAGCTCTAGGAAGTAAAACTCCCTGAAAGCATCCCTCAGACAATGTCAGATGGGAGATGCAAGATGAATAGCTCAATTTTCTCACCACTCAGGTGGGACACTCTGAAGTGTGTTCCATAATGTCAACCAGAGCTCATCAAAATGACTGAGCCCACCTGCCCCAAGAAGTACCTTGCTCATTACTGCACTCCATATTGACATAAATTCCCTCATCTCATTTCTTCCTGTGAAGGTTAATTTTATGTGTTGTTATTGACTGGTCCACGGGATACCAGATAGCTGGTAAGACATTATTCTGGGCATGTCTGTGAAGATGCTTTTGCATGCAAAGAACATTTAAATCAGCAGACTGAGAAAAGTAGGTTGCCTAACTTAATATAGGTGGGCCTTAGCCAATCAGTCGAAGGCTTGCATAGAGTAAAAAGGAGACAACAAGGGCGCCAGTCTGGTTGACTTGTGAAAACAGAGGTTGAATATTGGCAGACTGTCATATTTTTTAAAGAAAATCCAGGTTTTTTTCATGTAAAATGTATACATTATTGAATGTTTGCAACTAACTTGTAAAATGTAAATACTGTGTGAGCCACATCAACTTTCTTGCCAGCCCAATAATGCATGGATCATCATGTGGTGGTGAAGAATGAGACCTCCCACCATGGGGGCTGTAACTGATCAGGGGCCCAAGCTGCTGTGCTCCTAGGACTCTGTCAAGACTCTTGTCAATGATAAGTTATTTTTCCTCTCCTGTAACTAAGTTGGTAAGAATAAGTTAGGAGCTACTGAAACACAGAAAGTAGCCTGAAAATGAAACCAACATGGATGAAACAGAACTGAGAGCTAGAGATCAGAGATTCCAAAGTAAATCGTTTAAGCAGCTTGATCTAGCCATACCTGAAGTTCAGGTCTATTTGTGGGCTTTGAAGTTGCACGGAACAATAGCTGGATGTAACTGAAGGAGTTTGGCTGATATACTACTTCACCTCTCATCCAATTTCATCCTATCTAATAAAGACGGAATGTGCAAAGTGACCGTAACTCTGCAACAAAGATGGCAGTGCCCACAGCCAATAAGGAGGGAATATGCGAATTGATGCAACAAGGCGAGAGGCAGAAGGTGGCTCCAGGCCAGAGCCAAGGCGGAAAGGCAGCTCCAGGCCGGAGCGAAGGCGGAAAGGTGGCTCCGGCCGGAGCGAAGGCGGTGCCAGCAGCCAGGGGAAGGAAGGCCCATTCTTACACAAATCTTCATGCATCGGGCCTCTGGTAAATATAAAAGACATTATCTATTAAAATTTATAAATAGCATTCATATAAAAGCCCTGCTCTATTTAAAGTAAAATTTTCCTACCCTTTCATATGGGACCTAGGGAGACTCCTACTACATTCTGGGTTTCTCTCTCAAATGGAGCATATGTAATACTAGAGGCCCGATGCACAAAGATTCATGCAAGAATGGGCCTTCCTTTCCCTGGCTGCCAGTAATGTCTTCGCTCTGGCCAGAGCTGCCTTTTTACTCCGCCTGGAGCCGCCTTTCCGCTCAGGCCTGGAGCTGCCTTTCTGCCTTCCCATGCTGCCCAGAGCGGCTGGGGTGGTGCGAAACACCTGCGTCATCGCCATGGCAATGATGCAAGCATCCCACCCCCGGCCGCTCAGTGCCTGTGTATGCAAGTTAACCCGCCATCTTTGTTGGGTTAGTTTGCATACTCACTCCTGATTGGCTGGTAGGCGTCGTGAAGGTATGGTCAATTAGCATGTTACTCTTTTATTAGCGTAGATACCCTGCTTGCCTTGCAGGAGGCAGACTGCCTTACCCAGGAAAGTACAGAGAAAAGTTCAAAACATCGTTATTTTCCAAGAAATTCTAGTGCATAAGTCCAGGAGCATATGAACAAGGGTTCTAGATTCAGGCTGATGAATTCAGATTTCAACACTGTCAGTCAATAGTTGTATGACCGTGGATAAGTCACTTAACCCCTCAGGCCCTCAGTTTCCTCATCTGTAATAGGGTGACCCCAATCAACACTATTGCATAGGATAGTTGCAGAAAGTAATAGATAGATAGATAGATAGATAGATAGATAGATAGATAGATATTTAGCACAGCATAAGCATAAAATATGATGTATGGTTGTTGTTGGTACTATTTATATTGTTGATACTATAATAAATGGTGCTAATATGACAATAAATGTTGTTAATGTTAAACTTTGTATTCTATCTCCAACACAACTTCCTCTAGCCAATGGAAAAGTCCATCCTACAATCCACCAGCCCCTGTAGCAGACCCAGCTAGATGGTTTGCCAAGGAAATTACTTCTTTTTCAGTCAGAACAACTTCACGGAAGAATGATAAAACACAACTAGCCCCGCTTCAACTGACATTCAGGAAAGTTTCCCCGTTACTATAACACTTCTGCACATCAAATGTGATACTCTAATTGCCCCCTAAGAACTCACCGTTGAAACACTGAACTTACCCAGGACTAATTGTCTGTCAAAAAGATATCTTGCAGCCAAGAAAAATTGCTTAATTGAACATCTAATTTAACTGAAACGTTTTTCCCCCTGCTTATTTGATGCTTTCTTCTCCTGTTTTTGCCCAATTTAAATGCTGGGCACTGCTTTGAAAAATAATTTATCTTGGGTTTTTTCCTATTGTAAAAGTAATACATGTTCACAATAGGCACTGAAAAAATAAAATTAAAAAAAAATGCAAAAGGAAAAAATAAAAACAACTGCCCTTAGACTCACTGCTCAGAGATAGACTATCAAAATGTTAGCAAATTTCCTTCCCAATAGTTTTCTGTAATGGACTTTTCTGCATTGTTAAAAAAAAAAAACCATATAGTTTATTTTGCAGCATGACCTTTTCACTTTATATTTTAAAATGAACAGTTCACTTACCATTCCACGATCTTCAGAACATTTCTAGAAACAGCAGAACATTTCCAACAACAATCTGCTTAACCTCCCTCCTCATATCGGACCTTTTGGTTGTTTATGAATAAATTTCTGCTTATATTTCAGATATATTTTCCTTAGGAAAGATTCTCTTTATTAGGAGACAATTCTCCATACATCTCTCACATTTCTGTGCATCTTGTGTCAGCTTTTATTCCCGACTACCTTTGCAAGAATGTTTGTCTAAGCTAACAGCATTGGAAGACAGAGATGATAGAGCTGAAGGCAGATTCATTTGCTGACCAGGATTATAATGAGAAGGCCTCTCTCCAGGGCAAAGGTTGGGCAGTCCCTTTACGTAAAGGCTGGGATTCGTCAGTTATGATGCAAACCCACTGTGTACACAGCATCCACCTCAGTCTACCTCCATGTCATTCTATGTCACCCTTGAAGGACTTGGAGGTCCAAGGGAACTGGCACAAACATGAAGCACATGCTTCCGCAGTGCCACACAAGTAAAGTCCTTTGTTTCTAACCCAGGAGTCCATGTCTTCTGTCCATGTCCATGAAACTATGGCAGATAACTTGCTAACTTGCATGTGGGGTAATACCCCTTACCCTTCATAGTTCTTGACACTCTAC
Organism: Cnephaeus nilssonii; assembly: GCF_951640355.1. Classification (NCBI taxonomy): domain Eukaryota; kingdom Metazoa; phylum Chordata; class Mammalia; order Chiroptera; family Vespertilionidae; genus Cnephaeus; species Cnephaeus nilssonii. Next base: position 26,162,107 of record NC_137073.1, on the reverse strand, counting down.
AAGTTAACTTGATAGGTCAAAGATCATGAAAATTTGCTAAGACTCTAAATACCTATTTCTAATTAACACTCCAAACATACATGTGCATCACTGCCTGAAATCTGTCTCGTCTTCAGGAGGAATATAGCTGCCTGACTTGAGTTTCAGGTGGCCTTTCATCTGGAGCCCACGCCAGCCTAAGCCACCATTCCTACCAAATGTCCCATAAGAGGTTATATTCCTTACTACGCAGGTCCCTCTGTCGAGATCTTTTCTGGATTACTCTTCAGTATAAAAGAAAATGGGCATGAGGGTCAGAATAATGGGGGAAAGGAGGAGTTCATTTCATTTCTACCAAGTGAAAAGCTCAGTACAGAGAGCTTTTAGATGACATAGGAAGCATCCACTATTTTTATCTGCCAAGCAGCCGTGCTCTAAGAAGTTTTAATGAGACCTGCACTTTGGTACTGTGTTGATCATGTGGCCTAAGCTGAGCCAATCAGAGTCCTTCCCTGGGATTTTTCCCACTGTAACCACAAGAGAAGGTCCCTTCCATTCTGAAACAGGGGAGGTTGTTGAAGCCATGGATCTAGGCAAGTAAGGAAAAAACAAAACCCCCACAGTGAAAACAGATATGAGAGGCCTGGGGAATGGTTCACTGCATGGTATCAGTTGCCCCTCCTGTTTAACTGCACCCCTTCCCCTCCTGGATTTGGTTACTGGAGTCAATAAATTCCCCTTTCAGTGCCTAAACTACTTCCAATGAGTTTATGTCCTTTGCCACCTATTAATAGTAGATGGCATTCATTGGGTATTTAATGTGTTATGCCCACTGACTCACCAAAGGTAAGGTGCTTGTATTAACCCCTAATTCACAAAAGGGGAAACTGCGGTTTAGTGACATGAAATGACTTGCCTCCAGTCCCTCAGCTAATAAGAGGCAGAGACCCAGAGCCAATACTCTTCACCACTGCACTATAACAAAGATATGCTATCCCTTTTCATAGTGCTGGGGAAGATGAAGAACTGGGAGTCATGGGTGAGCACACGACTGACCAAATCCCATCAGGGAAGAGAAAGAACTCAGGTGAGCACTAATCAGGTCACTCTTCACAAGGTGAAAGGTGTGGGGGGTGATGGGCCTGCTCAAGTCCAGCCATATCTCAACATGGTCAGCAGCACGGTGGCGCTCTCTCCAGCCATCCATGGTATTTTGAATTGAATTGTGGTTCCCACCCCCACCCCTGCAATTTGTATGCTAAAGTCCTAATCCTCAATGTGACTGTATTTGAAGATGAAGCATTTAAAGATGTGATTAAATTAAAATGAAACCCTTAGTGTGCAACCCTAATCCAATCTGACTGTTGTCCTTATAAGACTAGAGGCCTGATGCACAAAATTTGTGCACGGGGGTTGGGGATCCCTCAGCCCAACCTGCACCTTCTCCAATCCAGGACCCCTCGGGGGATGTCCAACTGCCGGTTTAGGCCTGATCATGGGGATTGGGCCTAAACCGGCAGTCGGACATCCCTCTCAAAATCCGGGACCACTGGCTCCTAACTGCTCACCTGCCTGCCTGCCTGATCGCCCCTAACTACCCCCCTGCTGACCTGGTCACCCCCAATTGCCCCTCCTGCCGGCCTAGTCGTCCCCAACTGCCCCCCCCTGCTGACCTGGTCACCCCCAATTGCCCCTCCTGCTGGTCTGGTCACCCCTAACTGCCCCTCCCACCAATCTGGTTGCCCCTTACTGCCCCCCCTGGCAGCCTGGTCACCCCCAACTGTCCCCCCTGCGGGCCTGGTCACCTTATGCGGCCTGCTGCTCGGTCATTTGGTCGCCCCTCACTAACCCCCCTGCTGGCCTGGTAGCCCCACGCAGCCTGCTGCTAGGTTTTTTGGCCACCCCTCACTAACCCCCCGCCAGCCTGGTCACCCCACGCAGCCTGCTGCTCGGTCGTTTGGTCGCCCCTCACTAACTCCCCTGCCGGCCTAGTCGCCCCATGCAGCCTGTTCGGTCGTCCGTTCGGTTGTGATCGTCGCTTAGGCTTTTATATATAGAGAGATGAGTTTAGGACACACAGAGATAGCAGGGGCTCGAATGCACAGAGGAAAGACCATGTGAGGACACAGCAAGAAGGCAGTCACCTGCAAACCAAGAAGAGAGGCCTCAGAAGAAACCAAACCTGCCATCCCCTTGATCTTGAACTTCCAGACTCCATATTGTAAGGAAATTAATTTCTGTTTTTAAGCCACCCAGTCTGTGGTATTTGTTATGACCCCAGAAAACTAATATACATGGGTAACTTATCAACACTTATATCAGTCCCTGGCACACAGTAGGTGCACACACACAAAGATTTTGAGAAAATGGAATCAGCGGGTACTGCTACCATGCTGATAGCAGTTCATGCATAACTTACATTCACTCAGAGAATCTGGTTTGTTTTTGGTTCCCATCCCATCAGGCCCTTCACACCGGCTGGGGAAACACTTTCCGTGAACACCTTGCCACTCTAACAATCCACATCTGATAGTCACAAGAAGCTTCCAAATTAAATACAGTCAGGGTGTTTGTCACCTGGTACCCTATCCGTATTTTTATGGGGATAAAAAAAATCTATATCATATTTTAACTAGAGTCTTGGCAAAGGAAGAAACAAAACACACACACACAAAAAAAAAAAAAAAAAAAAAGAAACCAGCCTATGAATAGAAAGATGTCAGATACAATAGTCCCCCTTATCCGCGGTTTTTATGGTCAACTGTGGTCTGAAAATATTAAATGGAAAATTCCAGAAATAAACAATTTACAAGTTTTACATTGTGCACCATTCTGATAGCCTGATGAAATTTCATGCCTTCCTGCCTAGGACGTGAATCATCCCTTTCTCCATGGTCAACAAATGAACTGTGATAATATGGCAGTGCTAAAGTCACCCTTAATTTGCTTAATACCAGGCCCCAAAGCTCAAGAGTAGTGATGTTGGAAATTCAGATATGCCAAAGAGAAGATATAAAGTGCTTCCTTTAAGTGAAAAGGTATATATGCATAGGAAAAAGCATAGTATAGGGTTTGGTACTATCTGCAGTTTCAGGCATCCACTGGGGTCTTGGAACGTATCCCCCACAAGAAATGAGAACTACATACTGTAAGGAACAGAGCGGTACTAAGATCCTGGTAGAGGATTTGCCAAGGGTTGAGTTGGCCGCCTTGTGATGGCAGGGATGCTGAGTGTAGGTGTAGGTGTGGGTGCTCAGAAGCACAAGATGACAGACCCTGGGGTCAGGCAAGATGATGGGGGAAACGTAGGGACCGAATATTTTACAATGAATAAGGGAAATGGTTTTATATTGTCTGATGGGGGGAGAAGGAGACAACTTCAAGTTTACCTCCAAAGAAAACTAAGCTAGGTTCCTGTGGACTCCACTTGGATCTCACACACATGGACACATGCACACCCTTCTCAGTGTTCAGAGGAGACTTCTGTCGTCCAGAGCAAATTCACCATGAAGATAATGACGCTTGGGATGCAGGACCTTTCTCTTGCATGGGTCCCTTACATGCTGAGCTTGGGGGTGTTCTGGGTGGGAAGGGAAAGCGGGGTTGCGAGAATAAAGCACCTCTAGGTTCATATTTCTGAGACCTACGGAGAGCCCAGAAGGATGGAAGGTAGGTATCCAAAGGCTCCAAGAATTCATTTTATTTTCACATTCCAAACAAATATTCCCTTTTGTGTTTGACTTTATATTCCTACTTTTGTATTCTTTTTCTAAAGAGAGATCCCCAAATTGTATAACCTTCAGGCCCCACAAAACGTGGATCTGATTCTGCCAACGTGCTATATTCTTTGTGACGTCTAGAGAGAAGTCCTGGTTATTTCCGAGCAGCTCATACATTCTGATTCCCAGACAAGTTCAATTTTGAATAGCCCATTGTCTAAAATTAAAGACCCTAGGGGAAGCTAAGTCTTGGCCAGGACGATAAAAGCTCCAAGCTAGATGGATGTGGGGATGTCCTAAAACAGTTAATTACACTAATAGGAAGAACAAAAGGTAAGCCTACATGCAGTGTCTTGTCCCTCAAGCTCCTGAGCTTTCAGAGAACTATCAAATTTCCAGCCATCCGTGAAGAGTGAAGAATTAAAACCCAACCCTAATAAGCCACTCTACCCTTAATTGATAGAAACAGGTTTTTCAAAAATTATCAAAGTAGTCTATACTTTGCTACATAATAGCAAAATAGCTAACACTCATCAGCATCTACTATGTTCCACCCTTGACACAGGTTTCCCATGTTAATACTGAAAGTAGCCCCATGAAGTAGTTATTGTGGCTCAATTTCATGGGTGAGAATGTGGAGTGAGGCTCAGACAGGTTAAAGAGTTTACCCCCGGTCACACAGCCAATGAGTGGGAAATCGTAATTCAGTCCCTCTGATTATAGTTTGTGATCTTCGCTCTACTCCCTCTCTGAACGCAATGACCACTTCTTACGTAGGTATCTGCTTGTATCCAGGATGGGTGAGGCTATGTATGCTTCAGTAACAAACACCCCCTAAATTGCAGTTACTTAAAACAACACAATTTAATGTCTCACTCACACTGCATGTCCATTGCAGGCCTAATGGAGGTTCTTCCCAGTGCTGGCCTCACTCCCGGACCCAGGCATAGAAAGAGGCCACTACCTGTAATGTTGCCAGTATGTGAAGCAAAGAAAACAGTGTGGCAGCTCACATCCTGGCTCTGAAAGCTCCTACCTGAAAATGACAACCATCACTTCTGTGCCAATGTCATTGGCCAAAGCAAGTCCGTGGTCATGTCCAACTTTGGTGGGGAGAAGGGGATCCTACATGTGCCCAAAAGATAGAGAACGGAAATACTTGGTGAACAGCATTCATGACTACCCTGAGGCCTAAGAGACTTTATCACATTTTATTCCCATCTGGGTAACATCAGGGACCTTAATATCTGACTCTCCATCACAAAGGTGGGGAGGGAGACACACAGCTTACCTAGAGTTGTCCAGAAAGACTTATTAAAAAGTCTGGGTTTGAGGTGTTTTCCTTCAAAATGTTTCCCATTTGTCAGACTCTCTTGGTCCAGCAGATAATTCTGTCACAACCTCTCCAAACCCAGGCTAAGATTTATCTCTCCATGATCCCCAAATTCCTCATTCAAAAGAAAAATGATTCTAGAAATACCTCCAGCCTCATTTCCTTGAGCATAACCCATCCTGACCTGCCAACATTCCCCTGGTCAGGGCAAAGTATGTTGAATCCTGAAGACAGACGATGCCAGTGCCCAAAGCTAATGGGGTCACAGAAGACAGAAACTGCCCAAATAAATATCATCACTATTAGCTATTGAATACTCTGTGTCTGGCACGTTATATCATTATACACTTAATCGACAAAGGTTTACTGAATTAACACAGCATTGTAGCTACAAAGCGCAGCTCTGGAGCAAGAGGGCCTCAGTTCAAATCCCAGCTTCCCTGCTTATTAGCTATATGACTTCTCAGTGCCTCAGTTTCCCCACCTAAAAAATGGGGATCATAATTAATACTTATCTACTTCATTGGGTTGAGAGGATTAAATGAATGAATAGGTATAGCTCGCTTGGAACACTGCTACCGCCTTACAAAGTGCTCTGTACATATCTGCTATTATCATCACAATGTGCCAAGCACTGCTCTGCTGATGGGGGACACAGCAATCACTAGAGAGAAGCCCCTGTCCTTCCAGAGCTTATATCTAGGGAAGAGGAGGCTTTACTAGCAAGCAACCCTGCCTCAGCTGTGCCTGCAGCTAGCTCTCCATCCTTGAACTTTCCAATTTCCTGGAAAGTTCTTTCTCTTCTCTAGTTTCCTTAAGCAGTGGGATACAATTGAGTTGAGTTTGTCTCACTTGTAAACAAAAGCACGCTGACTAAAACAAGACCCCGAAGCCTCCTTCTGCTCCTTCAGCCTCTTTCTAGCTGAGGGCCTATCAGATTGCACCCAACCCCTCTCTGAGGGCCTATCAGTTTGCACCCAACACCTCTCTGAGGGCCTATCAGTTTGCACCCAACACCTCTCTGAGGGCCTATCAGTTTGCAACTAACATCATGGGTGTGTCAAACCTGTTCAACCACCTGGCGAGGCCCTTGAATATTCAAACCATCTTTAACAGAGTTAGAAACTATAAACAGCCAATTACAAGGAGCATGAAATGGAAGCATGATGTGGATCATTACACAAGAGAGGAATAAAATCTGTCTTGGTGCCTACAAGTTTTATGCAAACCATGACTATGCTTTAACATTTTTTTACAAAGAACTAGAGGCCCGAATCCACGCACCGGTGGGGTCCCTTGGCCTGACCTGTGGGGATAGGGCCAAAACCGGCTCTCCAACATCCCCCGAGGGGTCCCGGATTGCAAGAGGGTGCAGGACAGGCTGAGGGACCCCACCTGTGCACTATCGGGGCCAGGGAGGGACCGGAGGGACGGCAGGAGGGCTCCAGGGCGTGTCCAGCCCATCTCGCCCAGTCCCAATAGGCCGGACCCCAGCAACAAGCTAACCTACTGGTCAGAGCACCTGCCCCCTGGTGGTCAGTGTGCATCATAGCGACTGGTTCACCAGTTGGACACTTAGCATACTAGGCTTTTATTATATAGGACTAGAGGCCCAGTGCACAAAATTCGTGCACAGGGGTGTGTGTCCCTCAGCCCAGCCTGCACCCTCTCCAATCTGGGACCCCTCAAGGGATGTCCGACTGCCCGTTTAGGCCCGATCCTACTGGCAGTCAGACATCCCTCTCACAATCCAGGACTGCTGGCTCCCAACTGCTCACCTGCCTGTCTTCCTGATTGCCCCTAACCACTTCTGTCTGCCAGCCTGATCACTCCCTAACCACTCCCCTGCCAGCCTGATTGGTGCCTAACTGCTCCCCTGCCAGCCTGATTGCCCCTAACTGCCCTCCCCTGCATGCCTGGTCACCCCTAACTGCCCCACCCTGCAGGCCTGGTCCCCCCCAACTGCTCTCCCCTGCAGGCCTGGGTCCCCCACAACTGCCCTTCCCTGCAGGCCCAGTCATTCCCAACTGCCCTCCCTTGCAGGCCTGGTCCCTCCCAACCGCCCTCCCCTGCTGGCCTGATTGCCCACAACTGCCCTCCCTTGCAGGCCTGGTCCCTCCCAACCGCCCTCCCCTGCTGGCCGTCTTATGGGGGCCATCTTGTGTCCACATGGGGGCAGCCATCTTTGACCACATGGGGGGCAGCCATCTTGTGTGTTGGGGTGATGGTCAATTTGCATATTACTCTTTTATTAGATAGGATAATTTATGAAGTAAATTAGATTTACTCATGTTTTACCTAATTAATCCAACCCTTAATGTAAAAAGGATAACTTCTTAATTGCCAGCTAATTTCATCAATATAATGCATTTGTCTCACGCCTCAGAGGCCCCTCCACATCCAGAGGACATCTGCCACCCTGACAGGCAAAGGACAAGAAGACACGAGGGGCGGGAGGTGTTGGTGGGACACATGTGGATCTGGCGTCTGACAGGCCTACATTCATTCATTCTTTCATTCATTTATTTTAATCCTTACCAGAGGATATGTGTTTGTTTGTGGTTGTTTTGTTTTTTTGTTTTTTTCAGAGAGAGAAGAGGGAAGAAGGGAGGGAGGGAAGCATCAATTGGTTGCCTCCCACACACACACCCTGACCTGAGTATGTGCCCCGAACCGGGAAAGGAAGCTGCAACCTTTTTGGTGTATAGGACAATATTCCAATCAACTGTGGCACCTGGCCAGGGCAGACAGGCCTAGTTTTAAATCCTGGTTCTATCACTTATTAATTGTGTGCCTTAGTTTGGGTTTCCCCAGAAACAGACCCTGAGACGAGAATCCAGTGCAAGTAATTTATCTGAGAGGTAAATGAGCTATGACAGAGGAAGTGAGCCAGGTGAGGAAGGCGGCCAATGGAGGGCAAATTACCAGGCAAGTTTCCACTTTGGACGACTAGAGCTCTGTCCTGCCGGGAACCCCTGGGAGACGGTATGGAACATATCCAGACGGGTGCTGGGGACTGGTTAATGACTGACTCTCCAGAAAAGAAATAAAAAGTCCTGCTTTGTCATTTTTCCCCACTTCCATGGTGTAAATCCTCCCACTGTGGCTGATTTCAACCCACGTGATGTCACTGAGCAAGGAGTCAGGGAAAGAGGCACACCATGAGCGTGCCTCCTAGTTATCTCACCTGGGGTAACAGAGCTGGGGTAGCCATCCCCCAACACCCATCCGTTCCTGATCAAGGGACACACCCTGCAGGAGGTGCGAATTCCCCCAGCACCTCCATGTTGTTGTGCGGGTGGGCAAAGATGGCTTACAACCACAGAAAGTCCAATGCATCTGTTTGGGCCAGGGGACACTTGAGAGGTAAGCGTTAGGAGCTATGGGTGGAGCACTGAAAACATTTGCTGCCTTGAGTAACTGTGACAGAGCTATTTCACCTCCCTGTGCCCCAATACCTCATCTGTAAAATGAGGAATTCCTAACTCTTTCAACAAACTGTTGAGATCACTGGGGATATGACAGGATCTTGAGCGACACCCACCAAGTCACTGTGATAAGGCTTACATTCCAGTAGGGACAACAACCTCTAACCATGAAGTAACAAAGACCATTTCAGCAATGCTGGAGAGAGTGATGTGACGGAGATTAACTTGGAGGAAGAAGGGACGTGAATGGAAAAACCTGAAAGGGTAACCTTTGGGGTGGGACCCACCAGATGAGAATGAGTGTGTCATTACCTGGGAAACAGCATTCCAGGCAGAGGGAACTGCAAATGCAAGGCCTCGAGTAGGAAAGAGCGTGGCTTGTTCACAGAAGAGAAAGGAGACCGGTGTGGCTGGATCCGAGTGAGTCAGTCAGGAGGTAACAGGGGACGAGAGCAGAGCTGGAGGAGGAACCGGTGTTTGCAGCGCCTGGTCAGCCTTCATAAGGGCTTTGGATAATAACACAGTCTTGAAGGTTTGTGATGAGGGTGAAAAGGGTTCCCATGTGTTTAACAGGCATGACGCATTTTATTAACCTAGGAAACAGTCACATCTCTTATTTTCCAATTAATTTCATGCCTTCCCATGATGCTGACAGGAGCAAGAGGTCCGATATCTCCCTCTAGATTTCCTTTCCCACGGTCTAAAAATCCTGAAGGTTTAATTAACCCAAAGGTCGCTTCCAAACTCCAGACAGAGAGAAACCTGAGAAGTTGACCCATTCACTGGCAGCTTCATATTCACCTCCCCTCATCCCCAAAGCTGCAACGAGGTGTTGTTGTAGAAAGCCGGTTCAGTACAGTTGGGGTGTCTGCCTACTGCTGTGACGATGCCCACATGGTCCAGTCCCTGTAGGGGACCCAGGGATCCTCCTCCACACTCCAGCTCCCAGGTTCCAGCTCTTCGGACTTCAATGCAAACACTCAAACCTTTCAACCTATGTGCCCCTCTGTTGCTGTGAGGGTCCTACCCTGCAGACCCAAGTTGGAACCATCCCAATCTATTCTTAGTCTAGTGTTAAGCTGGGTCAACACTGGGACAGCCCCACTCCTTTGGGAAAATTTTATTTCCAGAGTTTTGTTCTCCTTCCTTGCCATTAGGCATTAGTTGGGAATATTCCCATCTATCCCAATAAATCTCCAAATCTCATAAAGAAGAGACTGGGAGAGGGATGAGTAATGATTGATTTAAATGACTATATTTATTAAGCTCTCACTCCAAGCTTGGCCCTATGCTGAGCAACATAAATATGAATTCTTTTAATCATGACCGTATCATCCCATTTTACAAATAAGAATACTGAGACACAGGAAGATTACAACTGTTGCCCGAGATCACGTACAAATAAGTAACAGAAGCATGATTTGAACTAAGCAGTCTGAGAAGAGAGGCTAAGCTTGTGAGCACTATGCTATACAGCCTCTCTGACCGGCTTCCTACCACAATAATCTCCGAGTTCCTTAGGCACCTGACACACCTTCTCCCCAGAAACGCCTCTGGTACCAGAGATCTTAAAATGGCGGACTTGCTGGGTCAGAAAAGCTTGTGCTGCACCCTATTCCCAGAACAACTTGTAAACAAAGCGGGTCCATGCCAGTGACTGCCCAAGAGGTAAAGGCAATCGCAGGCATGTTTTCACCAAACATGCAGCTCCAATGAATGAAAACCAATTTCTTGCAGTTTTTCTGTTTTGTCAAGTCTTGGCTCAGACGGTCTATTATGATACTGAATCCTCGCACAATCCGGAGGAGACAGGCAACAGTCATTTTTCTTGACGTCAGTGGGACCCTGTCACAAAGGGCTGGCCAATTTTATTAACTACAACTGGAAATTCTTGGCATTATCCTTGTGACTCGAACGCTAGAAAGACTGCCTCAATCTGCTGCAAGAATGCCTCTGTAATTCCTTCCGTTTTTTACTTTCTTCCTGATAATTCCCAGTTTGGGAGGATGTCTGAGAATGTCTGCTCAGGGAAATTCGATTATTGGACCCCACTCCCCCAAAGGCCAGCTGTGAAGCAGTTCGCTGTACACGGAGACTCTGACACGAGGGAGCTGTGGATCAGCAATGCCAACGCCACAGGAAGGACAGACACACCAGATAACCAAGGCTGATTCCATCTGTGCAACTATTAATCATGTCTTTTATTTTCTATATTTTATGATGCTTTGACATCTTGGGGCCTTCTGGACCCAAGGGGGGTCTGCTCCACTCAGGCTTAGCTAATTCCTAGAGACACCGAATAGCTTGCTTTCAGCATGCCTCTGATATGCAAACCAACCAAATCCCAGTCCACACCCCCCACCCCATCCACCTCCTTTAGTCAGGCTTCCACAGTCTGGGACACTCTCCCTCTGCCCTAAACCACACCAGAGCCAGGTACCAGACAATGAGGGACCACTCCTATACCCAGAGCTTTCCAGATTATTCAAACTATCTCATCCTGTGCTTGCTCAGTGTACCTACCCTGCAACTCATCCATGAAAACCATAATAAATGCTCAGGTCATAAACTGTGGTACATCTACACAATGGAATACTATGCCACTATAAAAAAGAAGGAACTTTTACCATGTGCAACAGCATGGATGGAACTGGAGATTATGCTAAGCAAAATAAGTCAGTCGGAGAAAGATAAATATCACCTGATCTCACTCATATGTGGGATATAATGATCAACATAATTTGATGAACAAGAATAGATCCAGAGACAAATGGTAAGGGAGGGGGAGGTTAGAGAGCAATCAAAGGACTTGTATGCATGCATAGTAGTATAACCAATGGACACAGACACTGGGGTGGTGAGGGCTTGCCTGGGGTGGGAATGGCTTGCGGGGGGGGGGGGGGAATCAATTGGGGAAAAAGGAGACATATGTAAAACTTTAGATAATAAAAAAAAAAGTTTAAAAAAATGCTCAGGTCATTCCAAGGAGGTAATATTTAAAGCCAGAGCCAAAGATTTAATAAGAATAATTTTTAAAAGCCAACTAAGTGAAGAGCAGAAAGACAAACTTTTCAGACAGAGGGAATAGCATGTGCAAAGTAGCTGAACTTGTTTTCAGAGTTATAACCCTTGCATTATGGTTGGAAATAAATAAATAAATAAATAAATAAATAAATAAATAGCAATGTAGTCGAAAATAACAAATGGTCATTGCTTCAGTAACTTGAGTAAGCACCACTGTGAGTAGGAGCTTGTATCGGTCAGCTATGACCACAATAAGGCTGTAAAACAAACCACCACAAATTCTTAGCATTTATTTCTCATTCAAGCTTTTGTGGGTTACCACTCTGCTGGGCTGCAGACCTGCTGCTATGCTGGGGTAGCTCTGCTCCCTGTGTCTCCCACTCTTCTAAGGCCAGTGACTAAGGACTCTTGTTCTCGTGGAGAAGGCAGAAGCACAAGACGGCCAGCCTATCACACAAGCATATTTCAGGCATCTGCTAGTTAGGTCCTCTCACATCCCATTGGCCAAAGAAAATCACATGGTCAACTAAACAAAGTGTGGGGAAGTATACCCACCATAAAGGCACATGACATGGCCTTGCTGAACATCAATGAGGTAAATGGGGAGAGAATGAATATTTACCAAAAAATAATCTACCATTGAAGCTCAAAAACTTCACACACACACAAAAACAACTACCATTAAAAATAGCTCCTATCTAAACTATTTTACAGGGGAATGGGGAGGGAGGCTAAATGACAAGGCCTTTTGGAGAATTTTGTATACCCCAGACACACTTTCGGAGGCCTCACCAGAGAGTATTGCAAATGTATTACATATTTGCCTACATCCTACATTAAATAGATTTTTTGCTATCAAATATTTTTGAGAAAACTTCTAAATTTTTCTTCTGAAATTATTCAACAATAAGTGGCATTTAAATTTTGATTGGATGTGATTTCTTGGCAATTTGCATACTCAGATGCTCTTGAAAATGGGAAATTCTAATCTTAGAGCATTTTCAGATGTAATAAAATCTCTAGGAACACTAAATTTAACAATTAGCAATATTGACAAAGTATCGCAACGTGTAGGAATTTTTTTAAATATTCATTAATGTTGACTTTGCTGTTTTCTTTTTGCATTTCAGAGCCAATAATTTTCCCCCCAGGCCTTTTTGTAGACCTTTAGGCCCTTGAAAAACTCATAGGTCTGGAAAAACTCTATGCCTAATGAATTAAAAATACATTTTGCCTGAAATCAAAGCTAACTGAGATTGGCCATGAAATGGGTACCTTCGAACTGCAAACTCCTTGCTGCAGAAAAACGACGGCAGCTAACTGCAACGGAACCCGGCGCACGGCAAAGGCTCTCTGGCTCTCTGCCTGTGCAGAAGGGCGGATGGCTTGTGTTTGCTGATCTGCAGAGCCCTTCATCTCATTCACGATGCCGCTCACACTGTATCCACTCCATTTATAAGGCAAATAAAACCGTCATCTTCCAATCTTGGCTCATTTCATCTTATATAAAAATGCCTTCCCAATGCCTTGCTATCATTTCCCTGTTGTGATTTAAAAAACAACAGGTAATAAAAGTTGGCCTACCAGTTGGTCCTCCACGGACCAAGATGTGACTGAAGGAGCAATAATGTACCCCAACGCCCCAAGGAAAGTTTCCGAGATAATGTGACAGAGCCAGAGTTCATGGTGGCAAAGCTAGCTTCACTGATACGTATCAGCATCACAAAATGCTCATATTCAATTAGTTATATCATTTGTACGGACACAAGGTGATACAAAAATGTAGTTCTCCGCCCCTTCTAGTGATTTAGCAAATGGAGATAATCACCAACCATAGATGAGGTTCTGGAGAAGGAGTAAGTGCTCATCTCTGCGGGTGCCCTGTACCAAGCTGCTGCTCTGTGCCAAGCACTTTACACGTGTGCGATGGTGCAAGTTTCCAATGAGGTCACAATTATGTTTCCTACAAACCCCATCATCTTGTTCAGCACCTGGTACAACAATGTTAGCCACTCAAGAAAAACTTGTTGGGTAAAATAAATGAGAGTCAATGGCTCCAAGAACCTACTTTCCAGTTTATCAGCTCCATGACCCTGCTTTTGTGGTCTCCTACATATGCCCCCAGTATCTATTGGTGAGTGGCTGGGCCTGTCTCACATCAACTGCTCCATCAGTCCACGCCTCTGTTGCACCACTGCCTGACTCATCTCATCATAGTCACTCCTCCCAAAGGCCACAGTTCCCCCCTCTATCAGACCCTCTGCAGTTCTGGTACTCCCCAGCTCTTGGCACAAGCCCGCAGGAGGGAGATAAATGCCTTCCCGGACACTTGCTATCCATGGTACACCTGCTAATTGGAAAAAAATCAGGTTACAATGCTGTATAAATAAAACACACACAGAAACACATTTTTTTTAAAAAAAGAATCAGAAGCATATGCACCAAAATGTTAATATGGTTATCTCTGGGTGGTAGAATGCTGGTGGATTTTTATTTTCATTTTCAATTATTTTATTTTTTTATGTTTCCCTAATTTGCATATCAAGAACAAGTGTGCATTGTTTTAGAAATATAAATGTTTGGCTTACTTAAGGAATGTTTTTGATAGCAGGTCAAGAACTGAGGAGGCTAGGACTATTCTCCCTAAACCCACACGGCCTAAGGTGGGTCAGGCTACTCATTCCGCAACACCCCATTGACAAAGGGTGAGCAAGGTCAAGAAATCGCCTCACCAGCAGCAGCCCTACTCTCAAATAAAACTTTGTCCCTGGGTTAGAAGCCAGTTCAATCCGGATGAGAAGGAAGTCCACAGTTGACACTACACACACTCACTTCCTTCACAAACCCTCCCTAACTGTCCATTTACCCGGTGCCAGGAGCAACCCAGCTCCATCACACTATTTTCTGTCTTCCAGTGACTTGTCTCTTGGTCCTTCTTTCTTCAAGAGTAGGACTTTGTAGGGTTTTTTTTGTTTGTTTGTTTTTGTTTGTTTGTTTTTAATATATTTTATTGATTTTTTACAGAGAGGAAGGGAGAGGGATAGTTAGAAACATCAATGAGAGAGAAATATTGATCAGCTGCCTCTTGCACACCCCCTGGGGATGTGCCCGCAACCAAGGTACATGCCCTTGACCGCAATCGAACCGGGGAACCTTCAGTCCGCAGGCCGACGCTCTATCCACTGAGCCAAACCAGTTAGGGCAGGACTTTGTAGTTTTAAGCAAACATCCTGACTGCACACATTCTTAAAACAGTAAGCCATGTATTTCACCTATGCATTCCACAAATCACTTAATGAATGGCCATTACAGGCCGGTTACTGTGTTAGGCACTGGGGATGCTATAGTGAGTGACCCACAGCTGTGTTCCCTGCCCTCACGGAGTGCACGGTCCAGCGGAAGAAGTAGACATTAATCAAGTAAACACAGTAACATAGGATATATAATCAGAAATGAGAATAATTGGGCATTACAAAGGACATGGCTGTGCTCTGAAAAATGCATAGGAGTTAGGTGGGTAGGTAACATGTATTCGGTATCTCTGCAAAAGGAGCAGCCTGTGCAAGGGCCCTGTGGCCCAGTGTCAACCCCAAGGAGCAAAAAGAATTGGGATATGAGGCTGGAGAGATGAGCAGGGTTCTGACCGTGTGGGAAATTGCAAACCACGTTGAGATTTTTGGTCTTTATCCTAAAATCAACACAAAACTGTTGGAGGGTAGCAAGCCCTTGATTAACCAAAAACTTCAATTAGTTAGATCTGTCTCTGCACTTGCCTTTTTGTGAAAGGGGGCCTAGAAGTCAAAACGTGAGATGATGTGATTTCAGTTTAAAAGGAGGGAGATAAATGCCTTCCAAGGTCTGCCTCAGGTCAGTCCATCTTTGGACCCATCTCATACACTATATTAATTGTTCCTATTTATCACTCACTATGTGCCAGACACTGTGATGATATACCCTTTATGAACATTATCACACTCAATCCTCACAACAAGATTTAGGTCTTATCACGATTCCCTTTTTTTCTGTTTTAAAATATATTTTTATTGATTTCAGAGAGGAAGGGAGAGGGAGAGAGAGGTAGAAACATCCATGATGAGAGAGAATCATTGATGGGCTGCCTTCTGCATGCCCCCTACTGGGGATCCAGTCCACAACCCGGGCATGTGCCCTTGACCAGAATCAAACCCGGGACCCTTCAGTCCACAGGCTGATGCTCTATCCACCGAGCCAAACCAGTTAGGGCACAATCCCCATTTTACAGATGAGGAAACTGAAGTTCAGAGAGGTGGATAGTAACATGTCCCAAATGGCATAGCTAGTAAGTGGAGGAGCCAGGATTCAAACCATGGGATTCTCTCTCCAAAGGCCATTCTCCTTCCCCTAAGTTATGCTGCTCCACTTGGGGTCCTGGGAACTAAAAGACAATTTTCGGAATGATAAGACTCAGGTCCCGAAAGCTCCGACTAGTAGATCTTCAAAGAAAGTCAGGGAAGAGGAGCAGATGTTTCAGGAAGTCACAACAGGAAAAACATTTTAGAAAGGGGAGCCACATGGAGGACTGAGCCCACGCGACACACCTATAAGCATGGCAGAGAGGGGACCACAGAGCAGGAGAAGAGGGTGGGCCAGGTCACAGCGGGTCCTAGATGTGCGTTAAAACCACCGCGTCATGGAGCCAGGAGCAGTAAGGCAGTCACAGACACACAATGATATAAAACCATCATGACTTCAAGGTGCAGCCCACGCGCAGAGCGCAGCAAAATGCTTTATCAAACCTCTGCCTGCACCCTGAGCTTCAAAATGGGGCATTGTAGTCAATCAACTTCAATTCAGGGAAGTGACAGACACAAAGGGAGAGAAACGTCATCCTCCTTTTCATAAACGTGCCCAGGGAAAAGCGCTGGCCAGCAATGTGCAGTCTCCAAGGCCTAAGACTGCGCGTCAGCAGTGGCAGGGGGACAACGGGACAAAGAAGGTATCGGCTGGAATAACAAGTCACTCCTTCCACTAGCCAGAGGACTCATTTCTTTCCTTCTTCGTCGACTCTGGGCCCTGGAGAAATGCCATTACAGTTTCTAGAAAAATACAGCTAAAGGTAGACAGTGCCTAGATATCATTTCTGTCAGTTCATTTTAGTTCATTTGGTAAACATTTTGCATTTCCAAGTTGACACAGTTTAGTAATACCTGCTAATGCCAGTGATAAATGCCACCGCGATGGTGTAAGTACCCTTCTGGGCGTGGGGATGGGGGTGAGGGACTGTGCATTGGGGCCTAAGTTCCTTGTCTCCTGCCCTTCAGTTATTATTAATAACTAGAGGCCCGGTGCACAAAATTCGTGCACGGGGGGCGGGGGGTGTCCCTCAGCCCAGCCTGCACCCTCTCCAATCTGGGATCCCTCTCACAATCCAGGACTGCTGGCTCCCAACTGCTCGCCTGCCTGCCTTCCTGATTGCCCCTAACCGCTTCTGCCTGCCAGCCTGATCACCCCCTAACCACTCCCCTGCCAGCCTGATTGATGCCTAACTGTTCCCCTGCCAGCCTGATTGCCCCTAACTGCCCTACCCTGCTGGCCTGGTCACCCCTAATGCCCTCCCCTGCCGACCTGGTCCCCCCCAACTGCCCTCCCCTGCAGGCCTGGTCACCCCCAACTGCCCTCCCCTGCAGGCCTGGTCCCCCCCAACTGCCCTTCCCTGCAGGCCCGGTCACCCCCAACTTCCCTCCTCTGCCGGCCTGGTCACCCCTAACTGCCCTCCCCTGCAGGCTTGATCGCCCCCAACTGCCCTCCCCTGCAGGCTTGATAGCCCCCAACTGCCCTCCCTTGCAGGCCTGGTCCCCCCCCCAACTGCTCTCCCCTGCAGGCCTGATCCCTCCCAACTGCCCTCCCCTTTTGGCCTGATCACCCACAACTGCCTTCCCTTGCAGGCCTGGTCCCTCCCAACTACCCTCCCCTGCTGGCCATCTTGTGGTGGCCATCTTGTGTCCACATGGGGGCAGCTATCTTTGACCACATGGGGGCAGCCATCTTGTGTGTTTGGAGTGATGGTCAATTTGCATATTACTCTTTTATTAGATAGGAGGATAATGATGATGATGATTGACATCTGTACATCTTTGGGATTTCAGAGGGCCTTAGGCTTCCCTAGAGTTCTCGCCTACTTTACTTGTTCCCTCTCCAATGTGCAGTATCTGTTTCCTCTGGGAACCTGAAGTTGGAAAGGGCCATACAATTCAGGAACCTGTATAAAACAGGATCCACAAACCAAGATGCCTGCAGAGCACAGGCAGGTGATGTGAATGAAGAAAAAGGAAGAAATGAAAAGCAACAGGGAATGGCGAGGTCGGTGGCAAACTGGAGTGCTTGGCCCACTGAAAGGTGGGCTGGCTGTTCCTTATCTTACATGCACCAACTATTTCCAAAAGGCCAGATGCTATGTAAATTCCCAATTATTAAATGATTACAACTGGATTTCTGTAATTTAAAAAAAATTATATTTACTTAGAAGCATTCAGAATGTCAACAGAATAGCTATGGCTTTTTTTTTTAATTATAGAGTTGTAGTCTATAATAACGAACGATTATTCCGTGTAAGGTGCATCAGAGACGAGTGAAGATGAGAAAATACTATCCCCATAATGAATTTGTGCTGGGCACCAGCAAGAACCTGCTTTAAATTTCCATGCCAATTTACAACCCCCATCCTGTACCAGGCAAGGTTAGTGGCTATTGAAAATACCACCAGGACAGGGCTGTCCACAGACACATTCAGTAGTGTGGCAACTATACAAAAAAAAAAAAAAAAAGACATGGTGCAATTTAAAAACAAGTATTACACAGCCTTATAGTTCAATTTTTTTTCTTTAAAAGAAATGAGTTGTATACAGTGATATTAAATGCTTTATAGACAAGGAAAAAAAAACTGCGCCAGAATCAACTTATTCTTCATCATCTTCTTCATCTTCCTCCTCTTTCTTCTTTTTCTAGCCTTGTATTTTTTAGCCTTGACGACCCCCTTCTTTGCTGCCTCAGGCTTTCCTTTAGCTTAGTGTGCAGCAATCTCCTTTTCATATTCTCCTTCAGCTTAGCCATCTTCTCATCTGGCTGCTTGTCATCTGCAGCAGTGACTCCACATCTCGCCCAGCTTCTTGGCAGCATCACCAATGGACCCGCCAGGATGCTGTCCTTTGATTTTTAGACCATATTCAGAACAAAAGAAGAAAAAGGCTGAAGGAAGCCTCTTAGGGACCCTTGAACTTCTTTTTTGTTCCCCTCTAGGTGGGATATAACTTTTCACTTCTCTTTCATAACGGGCCTTGTCTGCCTTTGCCCTGTCTTCAAATTTTCCTTTCTCCTTAGCAGACATGGTCTTCCACCTCTCTGAGCACTTCTTAGAAAACTCTTAGAAGTTGAAGCATCTGGGTGCTTCTTCTCATGCTCCTCCCGGCAAGTTTGCACACACAAAAAAGCATATGATGACATTTTGCCTCTCGGCTTCTTAGGATTACCTTTGCCCTTATTTAATTATCTTTCCTCAGTAGCCCAGTGCCCCTCCAGCTTGCATTTGCCCCAGCACTATCTTTATGGAGCTCAATGTATTACTGAAACTAGATTTTTTTTAAACACCATACCAACCCAACAAAATATAGTTGAAGGCTGGAACACAGCCCTTGGGCCCCCCAGCTGTGACCTCTAGAGCCGGCCTAGAGGAGTTTGTGAAGTTGGAACTTTATAAAGTTGACAAAAGGGTGAACCTGATTCAAACTGACTTAAACAAAAAGGGGGATTTATTAAAACGGGAAAGGCAGGGAAGAGGGTGAGCTTTAGCAACAACTAAAACCAGGGCCCTGGAGCTCACCAGGCTCATGGGTCCCTGTCTTCCATCTTTTTTCCTCTGCACAACAGATCCACCTCTCCCACCGCAGCTGACCTTTTGCCCAGGCTTCAAAGTTCCCAAGATTCCCATAGAGGCCACCCATCCTCAGGAAGTGTTGATTAATACGGTCTGTTCCACATAGAAACATCCTCACCACCTGGGGAAATTATTTGCACCAGGTTAGTGCAGGTGCCTATAACTGGCCATTCACCCGTGGCCATAAAGACAGGTATGACAATGGGCCGGCCCCAGTGAGCTGCCCTCCTCTGAGCGAGTCAACTCTGGCCAGGGAGTCAACATGGAAGACGAGCAGCCGCCACCACAGGCACGGAGAGGGTTGTTGTACCAGAAGGGAGGGTCCTGGGCACACAGGGTCCAGGGACCCATCACTAGTTCATTCTATGTCACAGACAGTGACCTTGAAGGACAGTGGATGTGGTGGCCACCTCGTGGTGCTGCACAGACCACTCCCCGATGGCCAAGAGTGTTGACTCCTTATGGCTCACCACTGAGTCCTCCCCAGAAATCTCCCTCGGCCAAAGGGAGCTGCCTCACCCAAGGTCACACCTCCAGGGAGCAGTCCACACCCGAGGACCGGTCAGTGGTGGGCACCAAGTGGAAGGTCTTTCCCAGCTTCAGAGCTCCCAGTTGGGTTAGCTGAAACCTCATCTACCACCTCATCATAGTCCGACTATTCGCTTCACCTAATGCTGCCTCTCACTCCTTCATGGATGTAGCTCCCCGATCCAGTCAACTTCCTGCAAGTGAATCTCCATTTCTGAGTGGTTTCCAAGGAACACAAACTAGGAGAGTCGGTAGCAAGAGTGACCCAGAAGGCAGGCTCTAGCCTGTGCTTTGGAGCTCACCCCCTGGCTGGCTGGCAGCTGAAGCCCATGGTCAGTGGAGGGAAGAAGGGTGCCCTCTCTCTGAATGCAGTGGCAGTGCTATGGTTAACCTTTCTGCTAGTGGTGGCCTGGGCTGGGATACCAGTGGAGATGGGTAAGAGAGCTCAGGAGTTCAGGAGGTTCAGGAGAAGTCATATCAGGCCTGATCCCTGGGGACAGAGACAAATCTGACCCAGCCCTGAATCCCTGGCACAGGACCTGTCATTGATGCTGAGAAATGTTCCCCTTTTCAGGCTCAGTCTCTGTTTACAAAAAAAAGGGAGTCCTCCCCTCGCCGGTTTGGTTCAATGGATACAGCAACGGCCTTCGGTCTGAAGGGTCCCAGGTTCGATTCCAGTCAAGGGCACATGCCTGGGTTGTGGGCTTGATCCCCAGTGGAGGGGGAGAGGGGTGCAGGAGGCAGCCAATCCATGATTCTCTCATCATGGATGTTTCTATCTCTCTCTCCCTCTCCCGTCCTCTCTGAAATCAATTTTAAAAAAAAAAAAATTTTTTTTTTAAAAGGGAGTCCTTTCCAAGCTGAAATTCCTTAAGGCTTAGGATGGATGGGTGGGTGGATGGGATGGATGGATAGACTTGTTGGACTGACAGTAATAAGCCTCACTCTCCCATGCCAATGGACAGCCTGAGGATGGCTAGACCTATCAAAGCCACCCATGGCCTCCACAGAGAGGAAACGGCACCCACAAAGTGACTCCAATCGTGCGAGGATCAGCAGGTGCCCCAGAGAGGCAAATGGACCAGAGAGACTTGGCCGAGCCAGGGCAGGCGAGTGGCAGTGGAGGCCTGAGGCTCCAGCCAGGAGCCCACCAGCCCATTCATCCGCCACCCACCCAAGACTCTTCTGCGGGCCCCAGCAACTGGTTTTGGGACACATAATAGATGCTCAGAAGATATGGCTGGCTGTCTTTACTGATCACCAGGCACTTGCTCATCCAGCATTACCTAAGGCACACAGGAGAGCACATGAGGCATAAGGATCTTTTCCCCCATTTTACTAGTGAGGAACCTGAGGCTCTGAAAACTCAATGGTTTGCCCCAGGTCACATGGCTGAAAAAGAGTCCGAGCCAGGATTGAAACCCTTGCCTCTGGCTCTCACTCCTCTGCTCCTGACCACACCCAAAGCCCGCCAGAATGGAGAACAGGACAAGCCTGGTACAGGAAAGCATCCAACGCTTGTCCCTGCACAGTGGGTCTCTATTTGACACTACGTGTTCATACAAACCAGCTTCTACACCTCCACCCCGACTGCCACTCCAGGCCTTTACCTGGCCGCTTCCTGCCCACAATGCCCCTCCCTCTGCCTCCAAGCCCTCTCATTCCTCAAGGCTCCATTGGGTTCCGGCCTCTCCCCTAATAACCTTGTAGACTCCTGCCTCCCTCCCTGACCTTGGCCTTGGTTTCGACAGCCTGAGGTCTTGGGCCTGGATAGAATGACCTCTGCAGGGCCCATACTTTTTGGGTGAATATTATGGAAAGTTCCCCTCATATCTTATCAAGACATTAGGCCTCCAGACTGGCAGCTCCTTGCACATAGGACAGGGCAGAGTTAAGGAGCTGTGTTATGAACTGAATGTGCCTCCTCCCCAAAATTCATATGTTAACGCCCTAACCCCCAATGTAACAGTGTTTGGAGACGAAGCTATAGGAGATTAGGGTTAAATGAGGCCTCGAGGATGGGGCCTCATGATGGGATTGATGACCTTTTAAGAAGATGGAAAGAGAGAGATCTCTCAGCCCTGTGAGGGCACAGTAAAAAGGTGGGCATCTACAAGCCAGGAAGAGAGTTCTCACTAGAAATGAAGTTACCTGGCAACCTGGTCTTGGACTTCCAGCCTCCAGAACTGTGAGTATTCAATGTCTGTTGCTTAAACCACCTAGACAGTGGTATTCTGTGATGGAGGCTGAGCAGGCTCAGACAAGCTGCTTTTCACTCTCAAATGATCTGACCCACAGTGCACAGAGCTGACCTAGATTCTGTTCTACACCACGTCCTGGTGGGAAAGTCTCAGGCCCCTCAGAGATGCAGTGAGGGGATAACGAGGGAAGAGGAGGAGGGATCAGCAGAGGGGGTCTGGGAACAGCCTTCTGACAGAGTTGCCAAGAACCCTGGGAGTAGCTGGCCACGCCTCCCCAGCACTCTCTGAACCAGCATCTTTCCCCAAGAACTACCAGCCAGACAGCCTCCCAGCTCTCTGCCAGCTCTTCCCTCAGACACTATCCAGGTGGAGGCCACACCCCTCCGCGCCTCCAGGACAGCCAGATGGCACTGCCAGCAGCACAGGGAGCCAGAACCCCACCCACTGGGACCCCAAGGGCTCTGTCTGATTTCAGTCTGTCTCACAAATCAGACCCTCAGCAGAGCACGGCTGAGCTTCCCCGACAGCTGGCCACGTGACAGCCACCCGATTTCAGGTGTCCCAGAACACAGGAAAGTGGCTGCGATGGGGCCATGAGGAGCCACAGGCCAGCTCTCTCTTCCACCCACACCTCCCCTTAACAAGCCTGAGAAGAGCCCTCGCAGGCCCAAGAGAAGAGGCCAAGGAAAGGGCACCGATGAGAAAGCAGGGCTGAGGAGACCGATGTGAAAATATAGGTTTACTGTCCCTCATATGTTTTGTGTTTGGTAGCCTGTTTCAAGCAAATAAGTTACTTGACCTGCCCCTGATCTTCTGGATCTGCATCGGATCTTTTTAAGAGCAGTTCACATGGAAACAAAAGTCAGCTTTGCAGCCATGAAGCTGTGACTGTTTTTACTCAGCTGATGGAGATTTGCAAGGCGAGGAAGTCTATGTCTCTGGGAGACATACATTTCTTAGTGGAACCCCAAACTTGCCTTCAACGTCATCTTATTTAACTTCTCTCACACCCTCCACCCAGTCCAGTGATTTTCAACTGGTGTGCCACAGGAATTTTTAAAACACAGGGGCACTGACCTCTTTCCCCTTAGATCAGGGGTCCTCAAACTTTTTAAACAGGGGGCCAGTTCACTGTCCCTCAGACCGGTGGAGGGCCGGACTATAGTTTTAAAAAAACTATGAACAAATTCCTATGCACACTGCACATATCTTATTTTGAAGTAAAAAAACAAAACGGCAAAAACACCCGCATGTGGCCCGCGGGCCGTAGTTTGAGGACGCCTGCCTTAGATTGTCAAATGAAAAAATGACAAGAGCCAAGACAACAAT